>NW_026871243.1:0-641785 GCF_028564815.1 Eubalaena glacialis
CTCGTGCAGAGTCTGTGTCCCAGCTGGGGAGCCCTTCTCTGCTCTCTCTGATCAGGCAGTGGCCGTGCCAGTCCCCTCCTGAGGTGAGCAGTTCTGGGGTTTCCTGCCATGTCGCCTGGCCAGCTGAGGTGCTCACTGTCAGGGAACCCAGGAGCCAGCAGCCTCGTGGGGATGCCAGGGACTCTCAGGGCCTTGGCAGATGTCTCTCCCAGCAGATACCCTAGTGGAAGTGGGGAAACATTTGGGGGATTACAGGTGGGAGAGAGTCACAGTCTCGTTTATGCTTCAGAAAGACCACGTTGGGGTGGGATGTGAGGTGCACCGTGTGGGCAGGGAGTTTTACCAGGGCCTGATGGAGGAACCAGGCACAAGATCGGGCTTGGGCCAGGGCTGTGGGTGTAGAGGTGAATTAGTGTGGGAACTGGCCACAGACTGTTGTCGAAATCTCGGCTTCCCTGTGCACCGAGGCCAAACAGAAATACGGAGACAGGGATTTTGGAGGAAGAGAGAGATGGCTTTATTCTTCTGCCAGACAACAGGGAAGACACAGCCAGCTAGCGCCTCAAGAACTGGGCACCCCTCCTTGAGAATCAGGGAAGATTTTATACGTGGCGCTCTCGCAGTCTGGGGTATAGGTTGAGGATCAAAGTAGTGAAGGTCTTGCATTCCTCCTTTCCTTTGCATTATTTCAAAACAGTCATAGCTGGCATCAGGCTGCCCGGTAATTGGGGTCCGGCAGTCTGGTAATTGCGTCCGTTTGCCTCTGGTTTATCGACCAGTGACCTTGTTTCTGAAATGCAAAAACTATAGGGGGTGACTTGTTATGAAGGGCGTATAGAATGTAAGTGCTGGACATAATAAGGTTAGGGAGTGAGAGGCAGGGGATGTAACTCACACAGAGTTAGGGGTGATGGGTGCCGAATGTAAATGACATAGCGTCAGGGAGTGAGGTTAGCTTTGTAAAGTACACATCTAGTTACTACAAATTAGTGACAAAGTAAAACAAGGAGTGATTAATTCTTTCAGGCCAGATTATGTTTCTTCTCTAGCCTATTCGCTGTTCCCTTTGTTTTCCTTGTTCTCAGGGGAGGGAAAACTTCATTTCTATTTTTGCTGCAACAAGACTCTGGAGGAGCAGATGACAGTCAGTGGGGCACAAGGAGAGTGGGAGCCTGGGAGACCCCAGTGTTACCAAACGAAACTTGGGTCCGCTTGCCCGAGTGCAGTAAAGCCAGTCTACTGACACCGGGTGTGGTGAAGGGAAGTGCAGCTTTAATTGTAAAAGTGCCAATACAAGGAGGCCAGGCGGCCTGTGCTCTAAAACCCCAAACTCCCTGAAGGATTTCAGCAAAGGAATTTTAAAGGCCAAGTGATGGAGGGGGGTCGCAGGGTATGTGATCAGCTGGTGCACAATTCTCTGGTTGATGGTGAGGTAACAGGCAGTTAACACTCTAAATTCTTAGGCACCAGAAGTTCCGGGGCTACCTGTTCATGATCATCAGGTAGTTAATTTCTTCCGTTTGGTGGTGGTTTCAGCATCTGTAAAACAACTCAGGAAGCGTGCATCAGATGCTGTTATCCAGGTACTTCAGAGAGGAGCTCCAGCAGAGGATGTGGGGGAGGGGTCTGTCCTGGGAAGGCCCCGTAGGGTCCTGCTCGGTTACACCCGGTGCCTGGGCTCAGCAACCTGGGAAGGTGGGGCTGCTCCTGGGTGTGGAGACCTGCAGGATCCTGGTCCCCTGAGTGCCCTGTTAGCCCCCAAGGTGAGATGGGGGTGCAGTGACTGGACAGAGGCGTCTGGCCTGGGAGAGGGGTCCAGGCTGGAAATGTCACGGGACTCATCGCAGGGAGGGAGAGGAAAGGCCAATGGGGGCAGGTAGGTCACAGCAGACTATGTGCAGGTGATTGCGGTCCTGTTGGAAGCAACTCAGAGCCAGAAAGGAGTGGCCGTCAGGGGCTCAGCTCCATTCTCTTGTTCCTTTGTAAAACCGCTGTGTCAGAGTTTGAGACACCGCCAGGAGACGTCTGGGCCCAGTGTTGCCATGGCTTCATCAAAGGGGCCCAGGGGGAACACAGAACCACTGCAGGCCCTGCCCATGTCCGCACTGGGAATGAATCCCATCGGGGCTCCTGGGCTCACAGACTTGAGGGAACCTCTGTCCTCGGAACTGGTCTTCCTCCTTCCTCTCACCTGCTGGTCAGGAGCCCAGGCACCCCCATCCTGGCTCCACCCCCAGGGCCTGGATTCTGGGACAGCTTAGGGGTAAGCAAGACCCTCATGTTCCTTTATCTGCCTGGGGGTGAGAATGTCTTAAACGCTGCAATTGACTGATGATGGAGGGCTGAGTGTTTCCAGCAGGTATGGGTGGAAAGATGGGGTGTGAAGTTCCTGTGTCTGCAGGGTCTTCCCAGCGTGAAGATCTGTGTGTTTCCCCCGGCCAGTCAGCGTCCTCCCAGGAAGCCCAGATCCAGGTTTATGAGGGCAGAGGCTCTCCCCTTGCTTATCTGTAACTTCCTGTTCCCACAATGAGGAGCCTGGCTCCCACCATCTGCCATTTATGTATGCATTGCTCCTTTCCAGGTTACATGTGCAGAGGTTTCAGAGTTGTTAGCTACTACACCCTGGAAAGAACTTCGTAAAATAAAGCCCACTCTTTATATACGGTCCATTTTGCCTTTAGTCTACAGATTCCATTCATTTCCAAAGGTAACTTAGGTCAGCACCTTTTATCCCATCCCCTACAGTGAGTTGTTTCCATATATTTCTAACACAGTTAGACTCTGTCACATTATGTATTCCATCCTGACACATGCCTACATTCTAAATAACTAAATTTGAATAGATTATGATTGGCCCCTTGGGCTATACACATCTGTGGGCTTAGACAAATGCATAGTGACAGGTATCCATCCTAGAATGTCACATGGAATACTTCAAACCCCCCACCCCATGATCTGCTTATCATCTATGTAGCTTTGCCTTTCCCAGAATGTCACCAATGGGGTCATACTGTGTGCAGCCTCCTCAGCCTGGATGCTTTCACTTAGCAGTATATACTGAGGATTTATCCATGTCTTTCCATAGGCTGATGGTGCATTCCTTTCTGCTGAGTAGTATTCCACTGCATGTGTATGGGCGGAAAAACAATTTTCCCTCTACTTTTTCAGGTTCTTGGTTGAGGCCACCCTGCCCCTGTAATAAAAGACAGATTACCAGGAGAAAAGCAGAAGTTTAATTACATGTCTACCTTCTGAATACAGGGGGGATAGCAAGGAAAACTGAGTCACTCCCTGAAATGACCAAAACCATCCCCTTAAATAGCTCTTCAGCTAAAAACAGAAGAAATATGCTGGGGAAGGGAGGAAGACCACTTATGGCAGGTTATCATGCAAAGCACAGTAAACAAGGGTATGATTGTTTGCACATTTAAGTCAGGACTTCTCCATTGAAAAGAGTTACTTAAGATTTAATTATCCTTCTATTTTTGGTGCAAAGAGGGACATACCCTTATAAATGGCGACTTCTGTATTGTAAATGTCTTTCATAAAACAGCAATCTCAGTTTTCTGAGATTTTTTATTGAATATATTATTTTATTTTTGGCTGCATTGGGTCTTCATTGCTGCGTGCAGGCTTTTCTCTGGTTGTGGCGAGCAGGGGCTACTTTTCTTTGCAGTGCGTGGGTTTCTCATTGTGGCTTTTGTTGTCGCGGAGCACAGGCTCTAGGTGTGCAGGCTTCAGTAGTTGTGGCACACGGGGTCAGTAGTTGTGGCTCGTGGGCTCTAGAGCGCAGGCTCAGTAGTTGTGGAGCATGGGCTTTGTTGCTCTGCGGCGTGTGGGATCTTCCCGGACCAGGGCTCGAACCCGTGTCCCCTGCATTGGCAGGCAGACTCTTAACCACTGAGCCACCAGGGAAGCCCCCCTTTTTTTTAAAGCAGACCAATAATCCTTATGCCAGAGAGACATATTTTGGGGTGGCATATTCTACTCACCTTGACATGGATCTACCCCAATTTGCTTATACATTCATCTTTTGAAGGATATCCTGATTTCTTCAAGTTTTTAGCCATTATGAAAGTGCTGCTGTGCATAATTGCATCCTTGTTTGCATTTGGACATAGATTTTCAAAGCAGTTGCCTGAATACTGGAAGCATGATTGTTGGATCCCAACGTGAGACTTGTTTAGCTTTGGAAAAAACTGCCAAATTGTTTTACAAAGTGGCTGCACATGCATCCCCCCAGCTATGAGGGAGAGCTCCTTTTGTTCCTCACCCTCTAGCAATTGGTATTTTCATATTTTTGGAGTTTAGCAGTGCTAATAGGTGTGCTGTGATATCTCATGATTTTAATTTGTAACTCCCTAATGGTATATGATGTTGAGCTTGTTTCTGTATGATGTTTACCATCTGTATATCTTTTTTTGGCGGGATGTCTGTTCAGATCATGCTGTTCACGTTCATGCTGAGAGGAGCCCTGTCTCCTCAGGACCCACTGGGGCTTTGGCTTCTGGGACACGCGGGTTGCGTCCACGCTGACGGCCAGGTTTCAGGACAAGCTGGGGTCGAGTCCACACTAACAGAGGCCGAGTCTCCTCAGGATCCCCTGAGGCTTCAGCTTGGGGACACTGTGGGGTCCAGTTCATGCTGAGAGGAGCCTGGTCTCCTCAGGACCTGCTGGGAGGTGACGCCACTGAGGGAAAAGGTGAGGAAATGTGGGGAGAATGTTCCTGTGCATGGCTGACCGCTGAGGGTGTCTGTCTTCAGAGGACCCAGGAGAGGAAGGGCTTGATGTGGAAAACTGGGTTTTTGGCCGCTTTTGTGTGTGGTGTAGACAGAGTGCAGTGTTGTTCTTTGGCGTGTGGAGCCTGGTTTTCCCAGCACCATTTCTTGAGGGGACTGTCCTTTCCCTGGTGTATGTTCTTGGCTCCTTTCTTGTGAATTAACTGATCACATACCTGTAGGTTGATTCCTGGGCTCTCTGCTCTGTTCCTCTGGTCTGTGCGCCTGTTTTTGTGCCAATTCCACACTTTTTTGGGACTGTAGCTTCGTAATGAAGTGTGAAGTCAGGGAGCGAGATGCCTCCAGCCCGTTCTCCTTCCTCAGGGTGGCTTTGGCTCTTCTGGGTCCTTTGTGGTTCCACACACATCTTAAGATTGTTTGCTCTGTTTCTATGGAAAATGTCGTTGGACTTTTGGTAGGGATTGTGTTGAATGTGTACATTAATTTGGCTAGAATGCATATTTTTTAAAATTAAGAAAAAAATTTTGGGCCACACCATGTGGCATGCATGATGCGGGATCTTAGTTCCCCAACCAGGGATCGAACCTGCGCCCCCTGCAGTGGGAGCACAGAGTCCCAACCCCTGGACGGCCAGGAAAGTCCCACCTTAGAATGCATATTTTCAAAATATTCTTTTTACCCATGAGCACGGGGTATCTTTCCATTTATTTTTGTCTGTTCAGTTTCCTTTATCAGTGTCTTCCAGTTTTCAGTGTGCAGGTCCTTCACGTCCTTGGTTAAGTTTACTCCTAGTTATCTTTTTGGATGCAATTGTAAGTGGGATTTTTTAAAAAAATTCCTTTTCTGATGGTTCATTATCAGTGTATAGAATCACAAATGATTTTTGTGCATTGATTTTTCTTTTTTTTTTGTATCCTGCAGCTTTACTGAATTCATCTTTTAGTTGTAACAGTTTTTTGGTGGTTGAATATGGAAAACTAGAATTCAGAAATCCCACTGTTTCAACTACATCTAGGTCATCCACAGCACCCAAGACATAGTGGCTCCCAATGTAATCTTCCAATGGTGCCTCTTGTAGTATGTGGACTCCTACAAGGGTGATTGGCATCACCACTGTGGGTGAGCTGGATCTGGGTAGAGCTTGGCCTCTATAACAAAGTTTGATGTCTGTATTTCTGGCGTGGTATGGCATGGTTGTTTTGATAAGTACTTTATTTTCTAGTAAATTTCAAGTGTATAAAAAACTTCAAATAGCAGTATCAAGTTTTCCACATTCACAAAATACTCCAGTTTGTTTTACCCTGTGAGAGTGGGAGGGCCACTCTCCCAGGGAACCAGCACATAACCCCAAAATGAGGAATAATTATGGTTTCCACATTATAATCCTATCCCCAGACCTGCTTCAACTTTCACCAGCTGCCCCAGCTTTGTGGAAATATATTTTCCATTCGAATCCAGTTTTCTTTTCTTGGAACCATCACTGGGGCTTTTCCTCACTTTAAAAACCTTGCTGGACTTAGAGTGTACAAGATGAGCATGATCTGGGTGGTTTTTCTGTGTGGCTTCTTTCACTTAGGATGTTTGCAGTGTTTATCCACATTGTAACATTGATGATTATTTCATTCATTTTTTCCATCGTGATTAAAAATACATAACATTTACCATTTAAACCACTTTTTTAAAGCTTTTTTAAAAATGTTATTTTATTTTTTATTTTTTGGCTGTGTCGTGTCTTTGTTGCTGTGTGCAGGCTTTCTCTAGTTGCGGCGAGCGGGGGCTACTCTTCATTGCTGTGTGCAGGCTTCTCGTTGCGGTGGCTTCTCTTGTTGTGGAGCACGGGCTCTAGGCACACGGGCTTCAGTAGTTGTGGCTCGCAGGCTCTAGAACGCAGGCTCAGTAGTTGTGGCACACGGGCTTAGCTGCTCCACGGCATGCGGGATCTTCCAGGACCAGCGCTTGAACCCATGTCCCCTGCATTGGCAGGCAGATTCTTAACCACTGTGCCGTGAGGGAAGCCCCATTTAAACCATTTTTAAGTATACAGTTCTATGGCATTAACTACATTCACATTGTTGTAAAAATAGCCTCACCATCCATCTCCAGATATTTTCCCCATATGAAACCGTAGGCATTAAACACTAACTCACCTCAACCCCTGGCAACCTTATTCTACTTTGTCTTTGAATTTGACTTATCTGGATACCTCATACTCGTGGAATCATAGAACGTTTGTCCTTTTTGTGTCTGGCTTGTTTCACTTAGCATAATGACTTCAAGGTTCATCCACATTGTAGCATGTGTGAGAATTACCTTAGTTTTAAAGGTTGAATCATATTCCATTGTGTATATACTACACTGTACTTATCCATTCATCTGTTGAAGGATGTGTTGTGTTGCTTCCACCTTTTGGCTGGAAATTGTGAATAATGTTGCTATGAATATGGGGTACAGATATCTGTTCCAGTCCTTGCTTTCTAATATTTTGGGTGTACACCCTGGAGCAGAATCAAGGGATCATACATTTTCCATGTTTTTGAGGAGCCACCATACAGTATTCCACAGTGGCTGTATAATTTTACTTTATTCTTTTATATGACAGAATAATGCAGCTTATGGATCTACCTTATTTTGCTTATCTGTTTACCTGCTGATGGACATTTAAATCTTTTCTACCTTGGGCTATTGTGAACAGTGCTGCTATGAATAATTGGTGAACAAGTTTTTGTTTGAACACCTGTTTTCCATATTTTGGGTATATATCTAGGAGTGGAGTTGTTGAACCACATGGTAATTATATTTTTGAGTAAATGCTAAAGTTTTGTACACATAGACTACACCATTGTACATCTCCACAAGTAACTTTTAAGGGTTCTAATTTCTCTACATTGTTGCCAACATTTGTTATTTTTATTTATATATTTAAAAATTTATTTAAAAATTTATTTAAAAATTTATTTTTATTCTAGTGTGTGTGAGGGGGCATCACACTGTGGCTTTAATTTGCATTTTCATCATGACTACTGATGTTTGACATCTTTTCATGTCCTTGTTGACCATTTGTATGTCTTGCCTGGAGAGCAGTCCATGCAAGTCATTTGTCTGTTTCAAAAATTTTATTGTTTGTCTTTTTGTTGATGAGTTGTAAAAGTCCTGGGTATATTCTCGGTAAAGAGTCTTATCAGATATATAATGTGCCAATATTATCTTCCATTCTGTGGGCTGTCTTTTTACTTTCTGGAGAGCCTCTTTTGTTGCACAAAGGTTTGTAATCTTGAGGAAATCCAAGTTATCTATTTTTTTCTTTCATTTCTTATGCTTTACTGTCAAATCTAAGAAACCATTGCTAAATTCATGGTCAGGAAGATTTAGTTCCTTGGTTTCTTTGAGAGTTCATACAGTCATCCCTTGGTACCCACTAGGCCGGGCTTTAGGCCTGGGATTGAGTCAGTGTGAGGGTTCAGGGGTCACGGTTTAGGGTTATGGGTCATTGTTGGAGAGTCATGGTAGAGGGTTGTGGTTAAAGGGTCAGGGCCGGGGATTAGAGTTTAGGGGTCAGGGGCGAGGGTCTAGGGGTCTGGGGCTAGGGTTGTTAGGGGGTTAAGGTTAGAGGTTAGGGTTCTTAGGGTAAAGGTTAGAGTTAGGTTTAAGCACAATTGGCCCTCATTGCCCTCCCCTCTCTTTCTCTCTCAAGCCTCCAGAATGGATAGGACTTGCCCAGGGTCAAACAAGAGTCAGGGAGCTGAGGTCAATAACTGTTTTTCTGGCCTCCCTTCCCTCAGTCCTGGGCTCTGAAAGAAGAATGAAATGTCTGTTCTTGTCTCGGACTGTTTCTTATCCAACTCAACCTCTGTCAAGGATTGGAGAGGGTGTCAGAAGTCATGCATGGTTTCCTTCTGCCCTCCTACCTGGGAAGGGTGATGCTGGCCCTACCCTGCCTGGGCAGCCTCAGATTCCAGCACAGCCCAGACAGGAGGGCACTCAGTGGACATGTGTGGATTTATACAGGACTGGGTGCAGTGACCTGCCAGCCCCCAGCTGCTGCCTTCTTAAGGGCTGGTGGGGCCCTCTTGGCACTGGAGGCATCCTTTGTCCCATCTGAGTGGGCATGAGTAGATGATCAAGCCTCAGGCAGGACAGCCCTTGACCTCTGACTATCCAGGCAGGCATCTGTGGTCCTCTAGCTCAGTCCAGCCTGGGCATTGTCAGGCCCTCATGTATAGTTACGGGCAATTCAACAGCTACCTGGGCAGTGTAGACATTCCTTTGAGAAGTTTCAACTACCAACATCCATGTGGTTGAGAAAAAGTCCTCCCCCTCACAGCCTCATAGGCTGCCAAGAGAAGTAATAATCCTCTAAACATTGGAGTGTGTCCCTGACACAACAACCATACAGGAGACCATGGCCCTGCAATCCTTTGTCTTTTCAGTCGTTAGAAACTTTTGACATTCATATTCATTAAGAATCAAAGATATGGGAGCACCTGGACCTCCCAATGGGAGGTTCACACTGAGGCTGCATTGTCTTGGAGAGCCATATGCATCCATGTGGCCTCTGGAAAGCCTGCCAATTATGGGTTCCATGGCATGGAATAATTCTTGAGCCTCCCATTACTTCATTGCACAAGAGTTTCCTTACCACCCTAGCATTTGGTTTCTTCACTTAGTAAATGAGAGAGAAGATACTAGAAAATGAGCAGTATTGTTTTTCAGGGATGGGCAATTAATATGGCCAGGGAGATGGCATAACTCAAGGGCTCCCACCTCTCAGGGGCAGGAATGAGGTCTGTGTGTCTTCTGAGGGCACATGGGCTGTTTTGGGCCAGCCTCTGAGATGTGAGGACCTGATGCCCAAGGAAAGAGACTTGAGTTTACCACCACCAACGATCCTGACTTGTCAGTAAGTGAAAGAACTTCTTGCAGTCTTGGGAGGACAGTAAGTAAATACTAATTTATTTTACTTCAGTAAGTGTGTCCAGTCGCTGGGAAAAGAAAAATTTGTAGTTGATATATCTGAATCAATAATCCCTGATCCTTCCTCAGGTGTCCTCACTGGGTAGGCATGGCTGGGGGAGATGAAGATTCTGGGTGGGACCAGATATTAGTGGAGCTGCCAAACAGCTCTGTCCCTGTTCCTTCCCTGTCCCGGGAGAGGGAAACCCTGGAACAGTGATAGGATAACCAGTATGGGGAAGAGATTCCTCAGTAATTAATTGGTCTTTTTGTATTTTCCTTAATTTAGTGTTCATTTTGGTAATGAGTTTTTACAAAGAAATCACCTGTTTCTTCTGGATTTCCAGTTTGTTACAGTAGGTTTCTCTTATTTGACGTTTAATTTTTCCTGTCTAATTTTCCACAGAATCATGACAAATAATGAACAAATATTGATACTCTATTATTAACCGAAGTCCCTATTCATGTTCCCTTTGTTATACCTTTCCTTGTTCCAGGATCTCAAAGGCCATGGGGTCATCATGTCTGTTTAGTCTCTTCTGGGCTTTGACAGTTGCTCAGACTCTCCTTGTTTCCATGACCTTGACAGTGTGGAGGAGGACTGGTCAGGTATTTTATAGACTGCCAGGCACTGGGATTTGCTTGGTGTTTTTGTCGTGGTTAGACTTGGCTTTGAAAAAGCAGATCACAGAGGTGAAGTGCTTCCTCTTCACTGTATATCAAGAGGACAGGCTCTCAAGGGAACTTCTCACTTATATTCTCAACTTTGGTCACCTAGCTGAGGTAGTGTTTGTCAAGTGTTCCCACAGTGAAGTTAATATTTTCCCATGTCCATCCTGTGTGTCTTATTTAGGAGGAAGTCATAATGCAGAACCCACACTTGAGGAGAGAGGAGTTAGCTTCACACCCTTGATGGACAGCTGAGTGGCTATATAAATTGTTTAGAAGCTTTCTGCATAGGAGATTTCTATTTAACACCATTCATCAAAAACTATGTAATTTATTTTTACCAGTTTGGACACGTGAATAATTATTATAAACTTTTGGTTATAATCCAGCACTACATTATTAGACTGCTTAGTTAATTCTTGCTTTGGCTGTTGAGAGATTTTTGCATTTGCTCCTGTTTTCATTTTACATAATTTTTCTTTTGTGGGTTTTTAAAATTTTTGGTACTTCTTTACTTTCTGATATTTTAAGATTATCCTGCTTCATATATTTACTGTCTCAGTCCTAGCATCAGCCCTTTCTTCAAAGAGCCCTTGTTCCGTTTATTAGAGAATGGTATTAAAAACTTACATGTG
Organism: Eubalaena glacialis; assembly: GCF_028564815.1. Lineage (NCBI taxonomy): Eukaryota > Metazoa > Chordata > Mammalia > Artiodactyla > Balaenidae > Eubalaena > Eubalaena glacialis. Next base: position 10,995 of record NW_026871243.1, read on the forward strand.
GGAGCTAAATATGCTCAGCTGACAGTGCGTGGAAATATATGCATGTATCCCAGCCTATGCATATACACATAATTATAAAGATTTCCATGTGGAACTATGTGTAGGCTAAAGATAGTTTATACTGCTATCTCCAACCGGATCTGTTATGACATGGATATTGTAACCTTCTCCCTTTGTTTGACTGTAACATCCCACTCCAGTGGTAGGAAACCTGGCTTCCACCATTTGTCATTTATTAAATTCAGTGCTTGTTCCATTCAATTACTGATATAGTAGTTTCAGTATTATTAGCTACTACCCCTCATGGAAAGAACATAGAGTCCACTGTGTATGTATGGTACATTTTGTCTTTGGCCTACAGGTTCTGTATATTTCCAAAGTTAACTTAGGTCAGCCCATTTGTCCCACTACCAACAGTGAGTTTTTTCATACATTTCTGAATCAGTTAGATTCTTTGTTACATTCTGTATTCCAGTCTTTGACACTCCCATATCCTAAGTAGCTAAGTTTGAATAGATTGTAATTTACTTGTTGGGTTGTAAAAATCTGTGGGTGTAGACAAATGCATAGTGACAGGTATTCACCACTAAAGTATCATGTGGACTATTTCAACCACATATTCCATACGCTGTTTACCATGTCAGTTTTGCCTTTTCTAGAATGTCATATAAATGAGGCCATACAGTGTGTAGCACTTCAAACTGGATTCTTTCACTTAGCAATGTAAGTGTTAGATGTATCTTTTTTTTTTTTTGCACGGGTTGATGGTCCATTCCTTTATATCTCTGAATACTATTGCATTGCATGTATATTAGAGGAAAAATAATTTTCCCTCTACCCTTCTATGTTCTTTATTGAGATCTCCCTTGTAATGAAAAAGAGATAAACTAGAGAAAACAATCAGAAGTTTAATATATACCATGCATACCTCCTGTATACTTGAAAGATACCCAGGAAAACTGAGTCACTCCCTGAAATGGCCCAAGCCGTTACCTTAAATGCTATCTTCCACTGAGAACAAAAGAAAGATATTAGGGAATGGAGGAAGCCATTTAAGGTTGGTTATTAGGCAAAGCAGAGTAAAGAAGGGTATGGTTGTTACACAGATTTACATCCAGGCCTATTTCGTTGACAAGGTTTTTTTTTTAAAAAAAAAACATTTATTTATTTGGCTGCGCTGGGTCTCAGTTGCGGCCTGTGGAATCTTTAGTTGCGGCATGTGGGCTCTTAATTGCAGCTTGCGGGATCTAGTTCCCTGACCAGGGCTTGAACCCTGGTCCCCTGCATTGGGAGCATGGAGTGTTAACCACTGGACCAGCAGGGAAGTCCCAACAAGCTTTTCTTGATACTTAGTCATCATTCAATTCCTGGTCCAGAGAGGGACATACCCTTACAAATGGAGATATCCTTCATAAATATAAATTTACCTCCTAATAGGGCATTTTCTACTTGGTTTTGAAAGATTCTCTTGAGTCTGCTGTTTCTTAATCAGTGCAAAATAATCCTTTTGTCAAATGGGCATATTTTGGGGTGGTGTATTCTTCTCCCCTTGACATGTATGTGCCCTAATTTGCTTATGAATTCATCTACAGAAGGACATATTGATATCTTTAAGTTTTTAGCCATTATGAATAGAGCTGCTGTGCATTACTTGATGCTAGTTTTGGTTTGAACACAGTTTTTCAAAGCAGTTGTCTAAATACAAGAGGTACACTTCTTGGATCCTAAGGTGAGACTTTTTAGATTTGGAAAAAACTGCCAAACTGTCTTCCGAAGTTGGTTGTGCATGCATTCCACCAGCGTCTTGAGTATATTCTTGTATGCTTATTTACTGCCTGTTTATCTTCTTGGGCCAGGTGTGTGTTTCAATCTTTACCAAATTTTAATGGCGTTGTTGGCATAATTTGAGTACAAATCCTTTATCAGATATGTGTTTTGGAAATAGTTTCTTGCAGTTTGTGGTTTGTCTTCCGGTTTTCTGAATAAGGTCACCAGATCCAAAATCATGTAGATTATCTTTTTTTTTTCTAGGATTTTTATAGTTTGGTAATTTAAATTTGTCTATGGGCAATTTTGAGTGAATTTTGGTTTAAGTTGTAAAGTTTGTGTTTACATTCATTTCATTACATATGGTTTGTAATGAATTGCTCCTTAACCATCTTTTGAGAAGATACAGTGAGATACTTGGCTCCATTTCAGTTTGGATTTCCAAACTTTAGTATATACAGCAGAACTGCCTTCCGGATGAGGCCCCTGGGTTTGTGAGTGCGGCGCTCCCGGCACTTCTCTGACGTCCCACAGGGGGCGCCGAACCCACCTGTCTGACCCTGGGGGCACAGGTGCACCCTGCCCACAGACTTTGCTCTGTGACAAGCAGACAGGAGCTTTGTCTCCTGTCAGGGCTTAGGTTTCTGGACCATGAGGCATTGTCCACACTGACAGCAACTGGGTTTTCTCAGGAACCACTGGTGAGGAGACTCCACAAGAGGAAAAAATGAGCAAGTGTGGAGAATCTTCCTGTGCAGCTGACTGCTGGGTGGGTGGGGTGCATCTTCAGGGGCCTCAGGAGAGAAAGGGTTTAATGTGGAATACTGTGCGCTTTTAGTTAGTTTTACGTGCAGTGTAGATGGTGACCAGTGTCGTTCTTTGGAGTCTGGTGTCTAGTTTTCCTGGCACTGTTTGTTGATGGCTTTGGGTAGAATAAACATTTTAATAATAGTAATTTTTCTGATGCATGAGCATGGAATATTGTTTTCTATTGTGTCTTCAGTTTCTTTATCAATGCTTTATAGTTTTCTGAGTATACGTCTTTCATGTCCTTGGTTAAATTTATTGCTAAATAGTTTGTTCTTTTTGATGGAATTGTAAATGGGATTGTTTTCTTAATTTTTCTTGCTGGTGGTTCATTATTAGTGTATAGAAACAAAACTGATTTGTGTATATTGATTCCATATTTTGCAACTTTACTGAATTTATTTTTTAACATATTTTTTGAAGTAATGTGAAAAATTGCAATACTAAAATCTCAGTTTCTACTGCACCCCAGGTAATCCACAGGACCCAAGACATGGTAGCTACTAATATACTCTTCCCACAGTGCCTCTTAATACCATGCGGACTCCTACAAGGGAAATAAGTATCACAACTTTGGTTGAACTTGGTCTGGGTGAGTCTTGGCCCCTATAACAAAATTTGATGTCTGTCTTATCTGATTTTCTGGCATGATACTGACATGGTTGTCTAGAAAAGTAATTTACTTTCCAGTAATTTAAAATGTACAGAAAAGTTGCAATAATGGCAAAAAGTACTCCCATTTGCCACTTCACACAAAATGCTCAGTGTGTTTTGCCCAAGGAACCAGCACATAACCCCTAAATGAGGAAATCCTGGTGTCTACATTATAATTTAATACTCAGCCCCACTTCAACTTTCACCTGCTGTCCCAACTGTATGAAAATGTCTTTTTCCATCCTGATCCAGTTTTCTTTTTCTGGAACCATTACTGAGTTTCCCCCTCATTTGGACAACCTTGATGGATTTGAAGCAGACAAGATGAATATGGGATCTAGGTGGCCTTTTCTGTATGGCTTTTTCACTAAGAATGTTTTTAATGTTCATTTCTGTAACAAATATCAGCGCTACACTTTTTTTTCTTTGTCATTAAAAATACAAAACATGACTTTAGCGTTTAATTCACTTTACGTATACAGTTTTGTGGTATTAACTACCTTCATATAGTTGCACAAACAATTTAACTAACGTGTACTTCCTGTGTGCATGGCAGATACCCAGGAAATTGAGTAACACCCTGAAACGGCCCAAGACATCACCTTAAATACCCTCTTTATCTAAAAGGAAAAAAAAGGAAGGCTATAGTTGTGTCTGTCTGCATTCATTTGATTGTATATGGTTTCCAATTGATGTTGTATAACTAGTTGTGGAGAAGTCATGGGATAGGTGGCTTCATTTCAGTTTGAATTTCCAAATTTAGTGGAATCTGCAGGCTTGATACAAGGTATACAAACTTCATATTGGATCAGGACATCCCATGGTGTAACTGGTATTCATGGTTTGTTCAACAATTAAAGTTCTGTGTGATATGAGTTCATCCCGGAGTAATCCAGGTTAGTTTCTGTTATACATTTGTCCCAGGATGAAAGGACAAGAGAAATAAGGCCTAATTTATAAAAGTGCCTTCAAACTAATTGATACTGAAGTATAGTTGACCTACAATGTTGTGTTAATTTCTACTGTACAGCAAAGTGATTCATATATACATACATACATATATACATATTTTTCGTATTCTTTTCCATTATGGTTTATTACAGGGTATTGAATATAGTTCCCTGTGCTGTACAGTAAGACCTTGTTTATCCATCCTATATATAATAATTTGCATCTACTAATCCCAAACTCCCAATCCATCTCTCTCGCCTGTCTTCCCCTTGACAACCACAAGTCTGTTTTCTATATTTGAGAGTCTGTTTTTGTTCTGTAGATAGGTTCATTTGGGTCTCATTTTATAATCCACATATAAGTGATATCATATGGTATTTGTCGTTCTCTGTCTGACTTACTTCACTTTGTATGATAATCTCTAGGTCCATCCATGTAGCTGCAGATGGCATTATTTCATTCTGTTTTATGGCTGAGTAATATTCCATTGTATATATGTATCATATCTTCTATATCCATTCATCTGTTGAGGGACATTCAGGTTGCTTCCATGTCTTGGCTATTGTGAATAGTGCTGCTGTGAATGCTGGGGTGCATGTATCTTTTCAAATTATAGTTTTGTCTGGATATGTGCCCAGGAGTGGGATTGCTGGTTCATATGGTAATTCTATTTTTAGTTTTTGAGGAACCTCCGTACTGTTTTCCATAGTGGCTGCATCAATTTACATTCCCACCAGTAGTGTAGGAGGGTTCCCTTTTCTCCACACCCCCTCCAGCATTTATTTCTAGACATTTTAATGATGGCCATTCTGACCACTATGAAGTGATAACTCACTGTAGTTTTGATTTGCGTTCTCTAATAATTAGTGATGTGGAGCATCTTTTCATGTGCCTATTGGCCATCTGTATGTCTTTGCAGAAATGTCTATTTAGACCTTCTGCCTATTTTTTGATTCTTTTTTCTTTTTTGAGTTGTATGAGCTGTTTGTATATTTTAGAATTAGGCCCTTGTTGGTCGCATCATTTGCACGTATTTTCTCCCAAACAGTTAGCACAGGTTCTGGAACGACTGGATACCCACATGCAGAAGAATAAACTTGGACCCTTACCTCCCCTCACGCCATATACAAAAATCAACGCAAAATGGACCAAAGGCCTAGATGCAAGAACCAAAATGATAAAACTCGTAGAAGAAAACATGAGAGTAAATCTTCATGACCTTGGATTTGGTCATGATTTCTTAGATCTGCTACCAAAAGCACAAGCAACAAAAGATAAGATAGATGAATTGGACTTCCTCAAAATGAAAAACAGTTGTGTATAAAAGGAGCAAGGAATAAGATAATCCACCATCCAAAATGGCACAAGATGTTTGCAAACCATGTATCTGATAAAGGACTGTAGCCCACCAGCCAAGCCCCCGGTGGTCCAGTGGAGTGTCTGTGCGGCCCCTCCCGTCCTCGGTGATCAGGGGATCTCAGGCCCCACAGCACCCGAGGGGTGGACACTGGTCATCCTCTGCACCCTCAAGGAGTGAGTGCTGGATGGTTTTGAGCCCAGATGCACTCCCATTACTGCCCTCAAAGGCTGAAGCCTTCAGCATGCCTCCAGAAGGACACAGTATTTGCAAGTCTTTGAGAACCAAGAGAACCGTCTTCACTTTTCTGAAAAGGGCATCTTATTATTTCACAGCATGACCATTTTCAACCTGGCTCCCAGGGGTGCCCTCCCACTTTCTTTATTTCTCTGAAAGTGGCCATGGTGGTTTGGCTGTCCCCAATCCCCATACCAGGTGACAAGGCCAGTGGGACCAGCTCCTGGTGGTCCTTAGGTTCGTTGGAGATTAACCCAGACTCTCAGCCTGAGATTGAACGTGGATGCCCCTGTTTCTCCCCATCACCAATTCTCATCTCCTCCTCTATCTCTTTTCCTCTTTCTTTTCAGTCTCAGATTTACCAGATGGTCACCACTCACAGTTCCCACAGAGCCCAGAGATTTCTCCTTGAAGGAAAGGTTCTGGAAAATCAGAGGGATAAATAAAGAATGCTGCTGATTCCCGCCTTGTGCTGACGCCCAAGAGGATGAGGAGAGTGAGTGTTTTCTCATTAGAATTTTAAATCCTCCCAGTAATAGATCATTGGGGGGGGGCATCCTGTGTCTTCCTGCTCATTCTAATAATGTCATTCCTGAATTTTAATGTGGTAAATAATTTAAATCATAAATATGCTGATGGGAGATCCATTTAAAAAATGTTAGAGGTAACTCCAAGGGGTTTACAACAAACAAGGACACAGAACCCTGTGTTCAGACGCTGGCTGAGCGATTCCTACCCTGAGCCGCAGTCCCCTGGAGGGCGGAGTGGCCATGACTCTCCTCCCGCAGGTGAGCCTACACAGGCACATCCCACGTGGGACCACTGCATCGCAGAATCTTAGAGTGGCCAATGGCAGGCAGCTGGCTAGAGATGAGGACAAGAGAAAACTGCCCAGCAGCCTGGGACAACCCCGGGGTGAGGCCTTAGTAAGGGCCAGTGTCAGATCCTCAGAGATAACTTGAAGAGACGGTTCAGGCTGTTAGGGACATCATCAGAGATGTACTTAGGGACATATTCAGAACCTTAGTTATGGACAGGATCAGGGCATTATTTAATGACAGCTTAGACTATAAGGGACAGCGTCAGGGCCTAAGTTAGAGATAACGTGAGAGCCTTAGTTAGACACAATTCAGGCTGTTACTTAGGGATATCTTCAGGGCCTTAGAGCCAGCATCATGGCCATAATTAGAACCAGTGTCAGGGCTTTAGTTAGGGCCAAAACTAGGGTGTTAATTAGGGAAAGAGTCAGGTCATTAGTTACAGGCAGTGTCAGGGTTTTAGGTAGGGACAGCGGCAAGTCCTTAGTTAAGAAGAGTGTCAGGGCCTCACTTAGGGGCAGCGTCAGGATGTTAGTTAGGGAGAGTCAGGACATTAGAATGTCAGGTTCTGAGGTAGAGACAGCATCAGGGCCTTAGTTAGGGACAGCGTCAGAGATGTACCTAGGGACATATTCAGGGCCTTAGTTATGGACAGGATCAGGGTGATACTGAGGAACACCTAAAGGTATTAGGGACATCTTCAGGGCCTCAATTAGGGATAGCATCAGGGTGTTAGTTAGGGAAAGAGTCAGGCCATTATTATAGATAGTGTCAGTGCCTTAGGTATAGAGAGTATCAGGGCCTTAGTTAAGGACAGCATCAGAGACTTACTTAAGGACATATTCAGGGCCTTAGTTATGGACAGGATTAGGGCATTACTGAGAGATACACGAGGCTATTAGGGGCAGCATCAGGGTGTTAGGGAAAGAGTCGGCCATTGTTATAGACAGTGTCAGTGCCTCAGGTAGAGACATCATCACAGCTTTAGGAAGAGGGTCAGGGCCTTGGTTAGGGACAGGGTCAGGCCAACAGTGAGGGACATCTAAGGCTATTAGGGACATCGTCAAGGTCTTAGATTGGGCCAGCATCAGGGCTGTAGTGTCGACCATTGTCAGGGCATTAATGAGGGACAAAATTAGGGTGTTAGTTAGGGAAAGAGTCAGGCCATTAGTCACAGACAGTTTTAGGGCCTCAGGTAGAATCGGCATCAAGGCCTTAGTTAGGAAGAGCATCAGGGCCTCGGTAAGGTTCAGCATCAGGACGTTAGTTAGGGCCAGCAACAGGCCCTTTGTTAGGGACAGTGTTGTCAGGCCCTCAGAGATAACTTGAAGGCCTTAGTAAGAGACAGTTTAGGCCGTTAGTTAGGGACACTTCAGAGACTTTCTTAGGGATATATTCAGGGCCTTAGTAATAGAATCAGGGTGTTATTTTGTGACCACTTAAACACTAAGGGACAACATCAAAGCCTAAGTTAGGCAGGGTGTCAGCATCTTGGGGATAGTGTTAGGGACTTTGTAAGTTATAGCTTAGGCCATTAGCTAGGGACACGGTCAGGGGCTTATTAAGGGCAGTGTCAGAGACTTAATGAGGGACAACTTCAGGGCCTTAGTTATGGACAGGATCAGGTCCATATTGGGACCAGTGTCAGGCCGTTATTTAGGGGCAGTGTCAGGGCATACTGTAGAGACAGCGTCAAGGCCCTTACTTAGGAACAGGGTCAGGGCCTTAGGACAGGGTCAGAGACTTACGTAGGCACATATTCAGGGCATTAGTAATGGACAGGATCAGGACAACAGTGAGGGACATCTAAGTCTATTAGGGACATCGTCAGGGCCTTAGATAGGGTCAGCATCAGGGCCATAGTTAGGACCAGTTTCAGGGCATTATTTAGGGACAAAATTAGGAGGTTAGTTAAGGAAAAAGTCAGGAAATTAGTTACAGACAGTGTCAGCTTTTCAGATAGAGACTTCAAGGTCTTAGTGAGAGCATCAGCATCTCAGGTAGGAACTGCATCAGGACATTATTTAAAGACAGTGTCAAGGATTTAAATAGGGAGAGTGTCAGGGTTAGGGTTAGGGTTAGGGTTGGGTTTAGGGTTCGGGTTAGGGATAGGGTACGGCTTATATTATGGGTTAGGGTACGGGTTAAGGTATCAGTTACGGTTAGGATTAGGGTTAGTTTTAGGGTTTGGGTTAGGTTTACGGTGCGGGTTAGGATTAGGGTATGGGTTAGGGTTAGGGTACGCGTTAGGGTTAGGGTATTTATTAAACCTATACCACTCTCTAGATACCACTTAGCACGTAAAGGAATATTATTTGGGGTCCAGCCATGGAGAAGATTTTAGACACTAGGATAAGATAAAGAACACACACATTACAAAGAAATCACATTAGGATTTTCTTTTTAACTTGTCCCGTAAAACACTAGTGCATAGAAAATTTATTGGAGGCAGAAGCAGTCAAGGGTAGTTGAGGGTAAGGGTTAGGGTTAGGGTTAGGGTTAGGGTACGGCTTAGGGTACGGGTTAGGGTACGGCGTAGGGTATGAGTTAGGGTTAGGGTTAGTTTTAGACTTAGGGCTAGGTTTAGGGAACGGGTTAGGATTAGGGTACGTGTGAAGGTTAGGGTATGTGTTAGGTTAGGGTACATGTTAGTGTTAGGGTATTTATTAAACCTATCCCACTCTCTAGATACCACTTAGCACGTAAAGGAATATTATTTGGGGTGCAGCCATGGAGAAGATTTTAGACACTAGGATAAGATAAAGAACACACACATTATAAAGAAATCACATTAGGATTCTCTTTTTAACCTGTTCCTTAAAACACTAGTGCTGAGGAAATCTATTGGAGGCAGAAGCAGTCAAGGGTACTTTAGGGTTATGGTTATGGGTAGGGTTAGGGTTAGGGTTAGGGTACGGCTTAGGGTACGTGTTAGGGTATGAATGAGGGTACGGCGTAGGGTATGGGTTAGGGTTAGGTTTAGGGTTAGGGTTAGGGTACAGGTGAGGGTACGGTGTAGGGTATGGGTTAGGATTAGGGTTACTTTTAGTGTTAGGGTAGGTTTATGGTACGAGTTCGGATTACGGTACGATTTAGGGTTAGGGTATGGGTTAGGGTTAGGATACGCATTAGGGTTGGGTTATTTATTAAACCGATTCCACTCTCTACATACCACTGAGCACGTAAAAGAATATTATTTGGGGTCCAGCCATGGAGAAGATTTTAGACACTAAGATAAGATAAAGAACACGCACATTATAAAGAAATCACATTAGGATTTTCTTTTTAACCTGTTCCTTAAAACAATAGTGCTTAGGAAATCTATTGGAGGCAGAAGCAGTCAAGGGTAGTTTAGGGTTATGGTTAGGGTTAGGGTTAGGGTTAGGGTACGTGTTAAGGTACAGGAGAGGCTACGGTGTAGGGTACGGGTTAGGGTACGGGTGAGGATACGGCGTAATGTATAGGTTAGGGTTAGGGTTAGGGTACGGCTTAGGGTACGGGTTAGGTTACGGGTGAGGGTACGGCGTAGGGTATGGGTTAGGGTTAGGGTTAGGGTTAGTGTTAGTGTTAGGGTTAGGGTACGGCTTAGCGTATGGGATAGGGTACGGGTGAGGGTACGGCATACGGTAGGGGTTAGGGTTAGAATTAGGGTTAGGGTTGGGGTTAGGGTACGGCTTAGGGTACGGGTGAGGGTACGGGTGAGGGTACTGCGTAGGGTATTGGTTAGGGTTAGGATACGGCTTAGGATACGGGTTAGGGTACGGGTTAGGGTATGGCGTAGGGTATGGGTTAGGGTTAGGGTTAGGGTTAGGGTTAGGGTTAGGGTTAGGGTACGGCTTAGGATACGGGTTAGGGTACGGGTGAGGGTACGGCGTAGCGTATGGGTTAGGGTTAGGGTTAGGGTACATCTTAGGGTACGGGTTAGGGTACAGGTGAGGGTACGGCGTAGGGTAAGGGTGAGGGTTAGGGTTAGGGTTAGGGTTAGTTTTAGGGTTAGGGAATGGTTTAGGGTACGGGTTAGGATTAGCGTACGTGTTAGGGTTAGATTTTGGGTTAGGGTTAGGGTACGCGTTAGGGTTAGAGTATGGGTTAGGGTTAGGGTACACGTTAGGATTAGGGTATTTATTAAACCTATCCCACTCTCTAGATACCACTTAGCACGTAAAGGAATATTATTAGAGATCCAGCCATGGAGAAGATTTTAGTCACTAGGATAAGATAAAGAATAAACACATTATAAAAAAATCACATTAGGATTTTCTTTTTAACCTGTTCCTTAAAACACTAGTGCTTAGGAAATCTAATAAAGGCAAAAGCAATCAAGGGTAGTTTAGGGTTAGGGTTAGGGCTAGGGTTAGGGTTAGTGTTAGGGTTAGGGTACGGCTTAGGGTATGGGATAGGATACGGGTGAGGGTACGGCGTAGGTTAGGGGTTAGGGTTAGGGTTAGGGTTAGGGTTAGGGTATGGCTTAGGGTACGGGTGAGGGTACGGGTGAGGGTACTGCGTAGGGTATTGGTTAGGGTTAGGGTACGGCTTAGGATACGTGTTAGGGTACGGGTTAGGGTACGGCGTAGAGTGTGGGTTAGGGTTAGGGTTAGTGTTAGGGTTAGGGTTACGGTACGTCTTAGGGTACGTGTTAGGGTACGGGTGAGGGTACGGCGTAGGTTATGGGTTAGGGTTAGGGTTAGGGTTAGGGTACGGCTTAGGATACGGGTTAGGGTACGGGTGAGGGTACGGCATAGGTTATGGTTTAGGGTTAGGGTTAGTGTTAGGGTTATGGTACGGCTTAGGTTATGGGATAGGGTACAGGTGAGGGTATGGCATAGGGTAGGGGTTAGGGTTAGGGTTAGGGTTAGGGTTAGGGTTAGGGTACGGCTTAGGGTACGGGTGAGGGTATGGGTGAGGATACTGCGTAGGGTATTGGTTAGGGTTAGGGTACGGCTTAGGATACGGGTTAGGGTACGTGTTAGGTTATGGCGTACGGTATGGGTTAGGGTTAGGGTTAGGATTAGGGTTAGGGTTAGGGTTAGGGTTGGGGTTAGGGTACGGCTTAGGGTACGGGTTAGGGTACGGGTGAGGTTACGGCGTAGGGTATAGTTTAGGGTTAGGGTTAGGGTTAGGGTACGGCTTAGGATACGGGTTAGGGTACGGGTGAGGGTACGGCGTAGCGTATGCTTTAGGGTTAGGGTTAGGGTTAGGGTACGGCTTAGGGTACGGGTTAGGGTACGGGTCAGGGTACGGTGTAGGTTATGGGTAAGGGTTAGGGTTAGGGTTAGGGTTAGTTTTAGGGTTAGGGATTGGTTTAGGGTACGGGTTAGGATTAGCATACATGTTTGTGTTAGGGTTTTAGTTAGGGTTAGGGTACGCGTTAGGGTTAGGGTATGGGTTAGGTTTAGGGTACACTTTAGGATTAGGGTATTTATTAAACCTATCCCACTCTCTAGATACCACTTAGCACGTAAAGGAATATTATTTGGGGTTCAGCCATGGAGAAGATTTTAGTCACTAGGATAAGATAAAGAATAAACACATTATAAAAAAATCACATAAGGTTTTCTTTTTAACCTGTTCCTTAAAACACTAGTGTTTAGGAAATCTAATGGAGGCAAAAGCAGTAAAGGGTAGTTTAGGGTTAGGGTTAGGGTTAGGGTTAGGGTAGGGCTTAGGATACGGGTGAGAGTACTGGTGAGGGTACTGCATAGGTTATTAGTTAGGGTTAGGGTACGGCTTAGGATACGGGTTAGGATATGGGTTAGGTTACGGCGTTGGGTATGGGTGAGGGTTAGGGTTAAGGTTAGGGTAAGGCTTTGGGTACGGGTTAGGGTACGGGTGAGGGTACGGCGTAGGGTAGAGGTTAGGGTTAGGTTTAGGATTAGGGTACGGCTTAGGATACGGGTTAGGGTATGGGTGAGGGTACGGCGTAGCGTATGGGTTAGGGTTAGGGTTAGGGTTAGGGTTAGTTTTAGGGTTAGGGATTGGTTTAGGGTACGGGTTAGGATTAGCGTACGTGTTAGGGTTAGGGTTTGGGTTAGGGTTAGGGTACGCATTAGGGTTAGGGTATGGGTTAGGGTTAGGGTACACGTTAGGATTAGGGTATTTATTAAACCTATCCCACTCTCTAGATACCACTTAGCACGTAAAGGAATATTATTTAGGTTCTAGCCATGGAGAAGATTTTCGTCACTAGGATAAGATAAAGAATAAACACATTATAAAAAAATCACATTAGGATTTTCTTTTTAACCTGTTCCTTAAAACACTAGTGCTTAGGAAATCTAATGGAGGCAAAAGCAGTCAAGGGTAGTTTAGGGTTAGGGTTAGGGTTAGTGTTAGGGTTAGGGCACGGCTTAGGGTATGGGATAGGGTATGGGTGAGGATACGGCATAGGGTAGGTTTAGGGTTAAGGTTAGTGTTAGGGTTAGGGTTAGGGTATGGCTTAGGGTACGGGTGAGGGTACTGTGTAGGTCATTGGTTAGGGTTAGGTTAAGGCTTAGGATACAGGTTATTGTATGGGTTAGGGTACGGCGCAGGGTATGGGTAAGGGTTAGGGTTAGGGTTAGGGTTAGAGTTAGGGTACGGCTTAGGGTACGGGTTAGGGTACGGCGTAGTGTATAGGTTAGGGTTAGGGTTAGGGTATGGCTTAGGGTACGGGTTAGGTTACGGGTGAGGGTACGGGTGAGGGTACTGCATAGGGTATTGGTTAGGGTTAGGGTACGGCTTAGGATACGTGTTAGGGTACGGGTTAGGGTACGGCGTAGAGTGTGGGTTAGGGTTAGGGTTAGTGTTAGGGTTAGGGTTACGGTACGTCTTAGGGTACGTGTTAGGGTACAGATGAGGGTACGGCGTAGGTTATGGGTTAGGGTTAGGGTTAGGGTTAGGGTTAGGGTACGGCTTAGGATACGGGTTAGGGTACGGGTGAGGGTACGGCGTAGGTTATGGGTTAGGGATAGGGTTAGTGTTAGGGTTATGGTACGGCTTAGGTTATGGGATAGGGTACAGGTGAGGGTATGGCATAGGGTAGGGGTTAGGGTTAGGGTTAGGGTTAGGGTTAGGGTTAGGGTACGGCTTAGGGTACGGGTGAGGGTATGGGTGAGGATACTGCGTCGGGTATTGGTTAGGGTTAGGGTACGTCTTAGGATACGGGTTAGGGTACGTGTTAGGTTATGGCGTACGGTATGGGTTAGGGTTAGGGTTAGGGTTAGGGTTAGGGTTAGGGTACGGCTTAGGGTACAGGTTAGGGTACGGGTGAGGTTACGGCGTAGGGATTAGTTTAGAGTTAGGGTTAGGGTTAGGGTACGGCTTAGGATACGGGTTAGGGTACGGGTGAGGGTACGGCGTAGCGTATGGTTTAGGGTTAGGGTTAGGGTTAGGGTATGGATTAGGGTACGGGTTAGGGTACGGGTGAGGGTATGGCGTAGTGTATAGTTTAGGGTTAGGTTTAGGGTTAGGGTATGGCTTAGGGTACGGGTGAGGGTACGTGTGAGGGTACTGTGTAGGGTATTGGTTATGGTTAGGGTACGGCTTAGAATACGGGTTAGGGTATGGGTTAGGGTACGGCGTAGGGTATGGGTTAGGGTTAGGGTTAGGGTTAGTGTTAGGGTTAGGGTACCGCTTAGGGTATGGGATAGGGTACGGCGTAGGGTAGCGGTTAGGGTTAGGGTTAGGGTTAGGGTACGGCTTAGGATACGGGTTAGGGTACGGGTGAGGGTACGGCGTAGCGTATGGGTTAGAGTTAGGGTTAGGGTTAGGGTACGGCTTAGGGCACGGGTTAGGGTACGGGTGAGGGTACGGCGTAGGTTATGGGTTAGGGTTAGGGTTAGGGTTAGGGTTAGTTTTAGGGTTAGGGATTGGTTTAGGTTACGGGTTAGGATTAGCATACTTGTTCGGGTTAGGGTTTTGGTTAGGTTTAGGGTACACGTTATGGTTAGGGTATGGGTTAGGTTTAGGGTACACTTTAGGATTAGGGTATTTATTAAACCTATCCCACTCTCTAGATACCACTTAGCACGTAAAGGATTATTATTTGGGGTTCAGCCATGGAGAAGATTTTAGTCACTAGGATAAGATAAAGAATAAACACATTATAAAAAAATCACATAAGGTTTTCTTTTTAACCTGTTCCTTAAAACACTAGTGTTTAGGAAATCTAATGGAGGCAAAAGCAGTAAAGGGTAGTTTAGGGTTAGGGTTAGGGTTAGGGTTAGGGTAGGGCTTAGGATACGGGTGAGGGTACTGGTGAGGGTACTGCGTAGGTTATTGGTTAGGGTTAGGGTACGGCTTAGGATACGGGTTAGGATATGGGTTAGGTTACGGCGTTGGGTATGGGTGAGGGTTAGGGTTAGGGTTAGGGTAAGGCTTTGGGTACGGGTTAGGGTACGGGTGAGGGTACGGCGTAGGGTAGAGGTTAGGGTTAGGTTTAGGGTTAGGGTACGGCTTAGGATACGGGTTAGGGTACGGGTGAGGGTACGGCGTAGTGTATGGGTTAGGGTTAGGGTTAGGGTACGTCTTAGGGTACGGGTTAGGGTACGGGTGAGGGTACGGCGTAGGGTAAGGTTTAGGGTTAGGGTTAGGGTTAGGGTTAGTTTTAGGGTTAGGGATTGGTTTAGGGTACGGGTTAGGATTAGCGTACGTGTTAGGGTTAGATTATGGGTTAGGGTTAGGGTACGCGTTAGGGTTAGGGTATGGGTTAGGGTTAGGGTACACGTTAGGATTAGGGTATTTATTAAACCTATCCCACTCTCTAGATACCACTTAGCACGTAAAGGAATATTATTAGGGATCCAGCCATGGAGAAGATTTTAGTCACTAGGATAAGATAAAGAATAAACACATTATAAAAAAATCACATTAGGATTTTCTTTTTAACCTGTTCCTTAAAACACTAGTGCTTAGGAAATCTAATAAAGGCAAAAGCAATCAAGGGTAGTTTAGGGTTAGGGTTAGGGTTAGGGTTAGTGTTAGGGTTAGGGTACGGCTTAGGGTATGGGATAGGATACGGGTGAGGGTACGGCGTAGGTTAGGGGTTAGGGTTAGGGTTAGGGTTAGGGTATGGCTTAGGGTACGGGTGAGGGTACGGGTGAGGGTACAGCGTAGGGTATTGGTTAGGGTTAGGGTACGGCTTAGGATACGTGTTAGGGTACGGGTTAGGGTACGGCGTAGAGTGTGGGTTAGGGTTAGGGTTAGTGTTAGGGTTAGGGTTACGGTACGTCTTAGGGTACGTGTTAGGGTACGGGTGAGGGTACGGCGTAGGTTATGGGTTAGGGTTAGGGTTAGGGTTAGGGTTAGGGTACGGCCTAGGATACGGGTTAGGGTACGGGTGAGGGTACGGCATAGGTTATGGTTTAGGGTTAGGTTTAGTGTTAGGGTTATGGTACGGCTTAGGTTATGGGATAGGGTACAGGTGAGGGTATGGCATAGGGTAGGGGTTAGGGTTAGGGTTAGGGTTAGGGTTAGGGTTAGGGTACGGCTTAGGGTACGGGTGAGGGTATGGGTGAGGATACTGCGTAGGGTATTGGTTAGGGTTAGGGTACGGCTTAGGATACGTGTTAGGGTATGGCGTACGGTATGGGTTAGGGTTAGGGTTAGGGTTAGGGTTAGGGTTAGGTTTAGGGTACGGCTTAGGGTACGGGTTAGGGTACGGGTGAGGTTACGGCGTAGGGTATAGTTTAGGGTTAGGGTTAGGGTTAGGGTACGGCTTAGGGTATGGGATAGGGTATGGGTGAGGGTACGGCATAGGGTAGGGTTTAGGGTTAGGATTAGTGTTAGGGTTAGGGTAGGGTATGGCTTAGGGTACGTGTGAGGGTACTGTGTAGGGCATTGGTTAGGGTTAGGTTAAGGCTTAGGATACAGGTTATTGTATGGGTTAGGGTACGGCACAGGGTATGGGTAAGGGTTAGGGTTAGGGTTAGGGTTAGAGTTAGGGTACGGCTTAGGGTACGGCTTAGGGTACGGGTGAGGGTACGGCGTAGTGTATAGGTTAGGGTTAGGGTTAGGGTTAGGGTATGGCTTAGGGTACGGGTGAGGGTACGGGTGAGGGTACTGTGTAGGGTATTGGTTATGGTTAGGGTACGGCTTAGAATACGGGTTAGGGTACGGGTTAGGGTACGGCGTAGGGTATGGGTTAGGGTTAGGGTTAGGGTTAGGGTTAGGGTTAGGGTACGGCTTAGGGTACGGGTTAGGGTACGGGTGAGGGTACGGCGTAGTGTATAGGTCAGGGTTAGGGTTAGGGTTAGGGTACGGCTTAGGGTACGGGTTAGGGTACGGGTGAGGGTATGGCGTAGTGTATAGGTTAGGGTTAGGGTTAGGGTTAGGGTACGGCTTAGGGTATGGGATAGGGTACGGGTGAGGGTACGGCTTAGGGTAGGGTTTAGGTTTAGGGTTAGGGTTAGTGTTAGGGTTAGGGTACGGCTTAGGGTATGGGATAGGTTACGGTTGAGGGTACGGCGTAGGGTAGGGGTTAGGGTTAGGTTTAGGGTTAGTGTTAGGGTTAGGGTACCGCTTAGGGTATGGGATAGGGTACGGCGTAGGGTAGCGGTTAGGGTTAGGGTTAGGGTTAGGGTTAGGGTACGGCTTAGGATACGGGGTAGGGTACGGGTGAGGGTACGGCGTAGGGTAAGGGTTAGGGTTAGGGTTAGGGTTAGGGTTAGTTTTAGGGTTAGGGATTGGTTTAGGGTACGGGTTAGGATTAGCATACTTGTTCGGGTTAGGGTTTTGGTTAGGCTTAGGGTACGCGTTAGGGTTAGGGTATGGGTTAGGTTTAGGGTACACTTTAGGATTTGGGTATTTATTAAACCTATCCCACTCTCTAGATACCACTTAGCACGTAAAGGAATATTATTTGGGGTTCAGCCATGGAGAAGATTTTAGTCACTAGGATAAGATAAAGAATAAACACATTATAAAAAAATCACATAAGGTTTTCTTTTTAACCTGTTCCTTAAAACACTAGTGTTTAGGAAATCTAATGGAGGCAAAAGCAGTAAAGGGTAGTTTAGGGTTAGGGTTAGGGTTAGGGTTAGGGTAGGGCTTAGGATACGGGTGAGGGTACTGGTGAGGGTGCTGCGTAGGTTATTGGTTAGGGTTAGGGTACGGCTTAGGATACGGGTTAGGATATGGGTTAGGTTACGGCGTTGGGTATGGGTGAGGGTTAGGGTTAGGTTTAGGGTAAGGCTTTGGGTACGGGTTAGGGTACGGGTGAGGGTACGGCGTAGGGTAGACGTTAGGGTTAGGTTTAGGGTTAGGGTACGTCTTAGGATACGGGTTAGGGTACGGGTGAGGGTACGGCGTAGCGTATGGGTTAGGGTTAGGGTTAGGGTACATCTTAGGGTACGGGTTAGGGTACAGGTGAGGGTACGGCGTAGGGTAAGGGTGAGGGTTAGGGTTAGGGTTAGGGTTAGTTTTAGGGTTAGGGAATGGTTTAGGGTACGGGTTAGGATTAGCGTACGTGTTAGGGTTAGATTTTGGGTTAGGGTTAGGGTACGCGTTAGGGTTAGAGTATGGGTTAGGGTTAGGGTACACGTTACGATTAGGGTATTTATTAAACCTATCCCACTCTCTAGATACCACTTAGCACGTAAAGGAATATTATTAGGGATCCAGCCATGGAGAAGATTTTAGTCACTAGGATAAGATAAAGAATAAACACATTATAAAAAAATCACATTAGGATTTTCTTTTTAACCTGTTCCTTAAGACACTAGTGCTTAGGAAATCTAATAAAGGCAAAAGCAATCAAGGGTAGTTTAGGGTTAGGGTTAGGGTTAGGGTTAGTGTTAGGGTTAGGGTACGGCTTAGGGTATGGGATAGGATACGGGTGAGGGTACGGCGTAGGGTAAGGATTAGGGTTAGGGTTAGGGTTAGGGTTAGGGTATGGCTTAGGGTACGGGTGAGGGTACGGGTGAGGGTACTGCGTAGGGTATTGGTTAGGGTTAGGGTACGGCTTAGGATACGTGTTAGGGTACGGGTTAGGGTACGGCGTAGAGTGTGGGTTAGGGTTAGGGTTTGTGTTAGGGTTAGGGTTACGGTACGTCTTAGGGTACGTGTTAGGGTACGGGTGAGGGTACGGCGTAGGTTATGGGTTAGGGTTAGGGTTAGGGTACGGCTTAGGATACGGGTTAGGGTACGGGTGAGGGTACGGCGTAGTTTATGGTTTAGGGTTAGGGTTAGTTTTAGGGTTATGGTACGGCTTAAGTTATGGGATAGGGTACAGGTGAGGGTATGGCATAGGGTAGCGGTTAGGGTTAGGTTTAGGGTTAGGGTTAGGGTTAGGGTACGGCTTAGGGTACGGGTGAGGGTATGGGTGAGGATACTGCGTAGGGTATTGGTTAGGGTTAGGGTACGGCTTAGGATACGGTTTAGCGGACGTGTTAGGGTATGGCGTACGGTATGGGTTAGGGTTAGGGTTAGGGTTAGGGTTAGGGTTAGGGTTAGGGTTAGGGTTAGGGTACGGCTTAGGGTATGGGTTAGGGTACGGGTGAGGTTACGGCGTAGGGTATAGTTTAGGGTTAGTGTTAGGGTTAGGGTACGGCTTAGGATACGGGTTAGGGTACGGGTGAGGGTACGGCGTAGGTTATGGGTTAGGGATAGGGTTAGTGTTAGGGTTATGATACGGCTTAGGTTATGGGATAGGGTACAGGTGAGGGTATGGCATAGGGTAGGGATTAGGGTTAGGGTTAGTGTTAGGGTTAGGGTTAGGGTTAGGGTTAGGGTTAGGGTTAGGGTTAGGGTTAGGGTTAGGGTAGGGCTTAGGATACCGGTGAGGGTACTGGTGAGGGTACTGCGTAGGTTATTGGTTAGGGTTAGGGTACGGCTTAGGATACGGTTTAGGATATGGGTTAGGTTACGGCGTTGGGTATGGGTGAGGGTTAGGGTTAGGGTTAGGGTAAGGCTTTGGGTACGGGTTAGGGTACGGGTGAGGGTACGGCGTAGGGTAGAGGTTAGGGTTAGGTTTAGGGTTAGGGTACGGCTTAGGATACGGGTTAGGGTATGGGTGAGGGTACGGCGTAGCGTATGGGTTAGGGTTAGGGTTAGGGTTAGGGTTAGTTTTAGGGTTAGGGATTGGTTTAGGGTACGGGTTAGGATTAGCGTACGTGTTAGGGTTAGGGTTTGGGTTAGGGTTAGGGTACGCATTAGGGTTAGGGTATGGGTTAGGGTTAGGGTACACGTTAGGATTAGGGTATTTATTAAACCTATCCCACTCTCTAGATACCACTTAGCACGTAAAGGAATATTATTTAGGGTCCAGCCATGGAGAAGATTTTCGTCACTAGGATAAGATAAAGAATAAACACATTATAAAAAAATCACATTAGGATTTTCTTTTTAACCTGTTCCTTAAAACACTAGTGCTTAGGAAATCTAATGGAGGCAAAAGCAATCAAGGGTAGTTTAGGGTTAGGGTTAGGGTTAGTGTTAGGGTTAGGGTACGGCTTAGGGTATGGGATAGGGTATGGGTGAGGATACGGCATAGGGTAGGGTTTAGGGTTAAGGTTAGTGTTAGGGTTAGGGTTAGGGTATGGCTTAGGGTACGGGTGAGGGTACTGTGTAGGTCATTGGTTAGGGTTAGGTTAAGGCTTAGGATACAGGTTATTGTAAGGGTTAGGGTACGGCGCAGGGTATGGGTAAGGGTTAGGGTTAGGGTTAGGGTTAGAGTTAGGGTACGGCTTAGGGTACGGGTTAGGGTACGGGTGAGGGTACGGCGTAGTGTATAGGTTAGTGTTAGGGTTAGGGTACGGCTTAGGGTACGGGTTAGGTTACGGGTGAGGGTACGGATGAGGGTACTGCGTAGGGTATTGGTTAGGGTTAGGGTACGGCTTACGATACGTGTTAGGGTACGGGTTAGGGTATGGCGTAGAGTGTGGGTTAGGGTTAGGGTTAGTGTTAGTGTTAGGGTTACGGTATGTCTTAGGGTACGTGTTAGGGTACAGGTGAGGGTACGGCGTAGGTTATGGGTTAGGGTTAGGGTTAGGGTTAGGGTTAGGGTCCGGCTTAGGATATGGGTTAGGGTACGGGTGAGGGTACGGCGTAGGTTATGGGTTAGGGATAGGGTTAGTGTTAGGGTTATGATACGGCTTAGGTTATGGGATAGGGTACAGGTGAGGGTATGGCATAGGGTAGGGGTTAGGGTTAGGGTTAGTGTTAGGGTTAGGGTTAGGGTACGGCTTAGGGTACGGGTGAGGGTATGGGTGAGGATACTGCGTAGGGTATTGGTTAGGGTTAGGGTACGGCTTAGAATACGGGTTAGGGTACGGGTTAGGGTACGGCGTAGGGTATGGGTTACGGTTAGGGTTAGGGTTAGTGTTAGGGTTAGGGTACCGCTTAGGGTATGGGATAGGGTACGGCGTAGGGTAGCGGTTAGGGTTAGGGTTAGGGTTAGGGTTAGGGTACGGCTTAGGGTACGGGTTAGGGTACGGGTGAGGGTACGGCGTAGGTTATGGGTTAGGGTTAGGGTTAGGGTTAGGGTTAGTTTTAGGGTTAGGGTTTAGGGTTAGGGTTAGGGTTAGGGTTAGGGTTAGGGTTAGGGTTAGGGTAGGGCTTAGGATACGGGTGAGGGTACTGGTGAGGGTACTGCGTAGGTTATTGGTTAGGGTTAGGGTACGGCTTAGGATACGGGTTAGGATATGGGTTAGGTTACGGCGTTGGGTATGGGTGAGGGTTAGGGTTAGGGTTAGGGTAAGGCTTTGGGTACGGGTGAGGGTACGGGTGAGGGTACGGCGTAGGGTAGAGGTTAGGGTTAGGTTTAGGGTTAGGGTACGGCTTAGGATACGGGTTAGGGTATGGGTGAGGGTACGGCGTAGCGTATGGGTTAGGGTTAGGGTTAGGGTTAGGGTTAGTTTTAGGGTTAGGGATTGGTTTAGGGTACGGGTTAGGATTAGCGTACGTGTTAGGGTTAGGGTTTGGGTTAGGGTTAGGGTACGCATTAGGGTTAAGGTGTGGGTTAGGTTTAGGGTACACGTTAGGATTAGGGTATTTATTAAACCTATCCCACTCTCTAGATAGCACTTAGCACGTAAAGGAATATTATTTAGGGTCCAGCCATGGAGAAGATTTTCGTCACTAGGATAAGATAAAGAATAAACACATTATAAAAAAATCACATTAGGATTTTCTTTTTAACCTGTTCCTTAAAACACTAGTGCTTAGGAAATCTAATGGAGGCAAAAGCAGTCAACGGTAGTTTAGGGTTAGAGTTAGGGTTAGGGTTAGTGTTAGGGTTAGGGTACGGCTTAGGGTATGGGATAGGGTATGGGTGAGGGTACGGCATAGGGTAGGGTTTAGGGTTAGGGTTAGTGTTAGGGTTAGGGTTAGGGTATGGCTTAGGGTACGGGTGAGGGTACTGTGTAGGTCATTGGTTAGGGTTAGGTTAAGGCTTAGGATACAGGTTATTGTATGGGTTAGGGTACGGCACAGGGTATGGGTAAGGGTTAGGGTTAGGGTTAGGGTTAGAGTTAGGGTACGGCTTAGGGTACGGGTTAGGGTACAGGTGAGGGTACGGTGTAGGGTATGGGTTAGGATTAGGGTTACTTTTAGTGTTAGGGTAGGTTTATGGTACGAGTTCGGATTACGGTACGATTTAGGGTTAGGGTATGGGTTAGGGTTAGGATACGCATTAGGGTTGGGTTATTTATTAAACCGATTCCACTCTCTACATACCACTGAGCACGTAAAAGAATATTATTTGGGGTCCAGCCATGGAGAAGATTTTAGACACTAAGATAAGATAAAGAACACGCACATTATAAAGAAATCACATTAGGATTTTCTTTTTAACCTGTTCCTTAAAACAATAGTGCTTAGGAAATCTATTGGAGGCAGAAGCAGTCAAGGGTAGTTTAGGGTTATGATTAGGGTTAGGGTTAGGGTTAGGGTACGTGTTAAGGTACAGGAGAGGCTACGGTGTAGGGTACGGGTTAGGGTACGGGTGAGGATACGGCGTAATGTATAGGTTAGGGTTAGGGTTAGGGTACGGCTTAGGGTACGGGTTAGGTTACGGGTGAGGGTACGGCGTAGGGTATGGGTTAGGGTTAGGGTTAGGGTTAGTGTTAGTGTTAGGGTTAGGGTACGGCTTAGCGTATGGGATAGGGTACGGGTGAGGGTACGGCATACGGTAGGGGTTAGGGTTAGAATTAGGGTTAGGGTTGGGGTTAGGGTACGGCTTAGGGTACGGGTGAGGGTACGGGTGAGGGTACTGCGTAGGGTATTGGTTAGGGTTAGGATACGGCTTAGGATACGGGTTAGGGTACGGGTTAGGGTATGGCGTAGGGTATGGGTTAGGGTTAGGGTTAGGGTTAGGGTTAGGGTTAGGGTTAGGGTACGGCTTAGGATACGGGTTAGGGTACGTGTGAGGGTACGGCGTAGCGTATGGGTTAGGGTTAGGGTTAGGGTACGTCTTAGGGTACGGGTTAGAGTACGGGTGAGGGTACAGCGTAGGGTAAGGGTTAGGGTTAGGGTTAGGGTTAGGGTTAGTTTTAGGGTTAGGGATTGTTTTAGGATACTGGTTAGGATTAGCGTACGTGTTAGGGTTAGGTTTTGGGTTAGGGTTAGGGTACGCGTTAGGGTTAGGGTATGGGTTAGGGTTAGGGTACACGTTAGGATTAGGGTATTTATTAAACCTATCCCACTCTCTAGATACCACTTAGCACGTAAAGGAATATTATTAGGGATCCAGCCATGGAGAAGATTTTCGTCACTAGGATAAGATAAAGAATAAACACATTATAAAAAAATCACATTAGGATTTTCTTTTTAACCTGTTCCTTAAAACACTAGTGCTTAGGAAATCTAATAAAGGCAAAAGCAATCAAGGGTAGTTTAGGGTTAGGGTTAGGGCTAGGGTTAGGGTTAGTGTTAGGGTTAGGGTACGGCTTAGGGTATGGGATAGGATACGGGTGAGGGTACGGCGTAGGTTAGGGGTTAGGGTTAGGGTTAGGGTTAGGGTTAGGGTATGGCTTAGGGTACGGGTGAGGGTACGGCGTAGGGTAGCGGTTAGGGTTAGGGTTAGGGTTAGGGTTAGGGTACGGCTTAGGGTACGGGTGAGGGTACGGGTGAGGGTACTGCGTAGGGTATTGGTTAGGGTTAGGGTACGGCTTAGGATACGTGTTAGGGTACGGGTTAGGGTACGGCGTAGAGTGTGGGTTAGGGTTAGGGTTAGTGTTAGGGTTAGGGTTACGGTACATCTTAGGGTACGTGTTAGGGTACGGGTGAGGTTACGGCGTAGGTTATGGGTTAGGGTTAGGGTTAGGGTTAGGGTTAGGGTTAGGGTTAGGGTACGGCTTAGGATACGGGTTAGGGTACGGGTGAGGGTACGGCGTAGGTTATGGGTTAGGGTTAGGGTTAGTGTTAGGGTTATGGTACGGCTTAGGTTATGGGATAGGGTACAGGTGAGGGTATGGCATAGGGTAGGGGTTAGGGTTAGGGTTAGGGTTAGGGTTAGGGTTAGGGTATGGCTTAGGGTACGGGTGAGGGTATGGGTGAGGATACTGCGTAGGGTATTGGTTAGGGTTACGGTACGTCTTAGGATACGGGTTAGGGTACGGGTGAGGGCACGGCGTAGGTTATGGGTTAGGGTTAGGGTTAGTGTTAGGGATAGGGTTAGGGTTAGGTTATGGGATAGGGTACAGGTGAGGGTATGGCATAAGGTAGGGGTTAGGGTTAGGGTTAGGGTTAGGGTTAGGGTACGGCTTAGGGTACGGGTGAGGGTATGGGTGAGGATACTGCATAGGGTACTGGTTAGGTTAGAGTACGGCTTAGGATACGGGTTAGGGTACGTGTTAGGGTATGGCGTACGGTATGGGTTAAGGTTAGGGTTAGGGTTAGGGTTAGGGTACGGCTTAGGGTACGGGTTAGGGTACGGGTGAGGGTACGGCGTAGCGTATGGGTTAGGGTTAGGGTTAGGGTTAGGGTACGGCTTAGGGTACGGGTTAGGGTACAGGTGAGGGTACGGCGTAGGTTATGGGTTAGGGTTAGGGTTAGGGTTAGGGTTAGTTTCAGGGTTAGGGATTGGTTTATGGTACGGGTTAGGATTAGCATACTTGTTCGGGTTAGGGTTTTGGTTAGGGTTAGGGTACGCGTTAGGGTTAGGGTGTGGGTTAGGTTAGGGTTAGGGTTAGGGTTAGGGTTAGGGTTAGTTTTAGGGTTAGGGATTGGTTTAGGGTACGGGTTAGGATTAGCGTACGTGTTAGGGTTAGATTTTGGGTTAGGGTTAGGGTACGCGTTAGGGTTAGGGTATGGGTTAGGGTTAGGGTACACGTTAGGATTAGGGTATTTATTAAACCTATCCCACTCTCTAGATACCACTTAGCACGTAAAGGAATATTATTAGAGATCCAGCCATGGAGAAGATTTTAGTCACTAGGATAAGATAAAGAATAAACACATTATAAAAAAATCACATTAGGATTTTCTTTTTAACCTGTTCCTTAAAACACTAGTGCTTAGGAAATCTAATAAAGGCAAAAGCAATCAAGGGTAGTTTAGGGTTAGGGTTAGGGCTAGGGTTAGGGTTAGTGTTAGGGTTAGGGTACGGCTTAGGGTATGGGATAGGATACGGGTGAGGGTACGGCGTAGGTTAGGGGTTAGGGTTAGGGTTAGGGTTAGGGTTAGGGTATGGCTTAGGGTACGGGTGAGGGTACGGGTGAGGGTACTGCGTAGGGTATTGGTTAGGGTTAGGGTACGGCTTAGGATACGTGTTAGGGTACGGGTTAGGGTACGGCGTAGAGTGTGGGTTAGGGTTAGGGTTAGTGTTAGGGTTAGGGTTACGGTACGTCTTAGGGTACGTGTTAGGGTACGGGTGAGGGTACGGCGTAGGTTATGGGTTAGGGTTAGGGTTAGGGTTAGGGTACGGCTTAGGATACGGGTTAGGGTACGGGTGAGGGTACGGCATAGGTTATGGTTTAGGGTTAGGGTTAGTGTTAGGGTTATGGTACGGCTTAGGTTATGGGATAGGGTACAGGTGAGGGTATGGCATAGGGTAGGGGTTAGGGTTAGGGTTAGGGTTAGGGTTAGGGTTAGGGTACGGCTTAGGGTACGGGTGAGGGTATGGGTGAGGATACTGCGTAGGGTATTGGTTAGGGTTAGGGTACGGCTTAGGATACGGGTTAGGGTACGTGTTAGGTTATGGCGTACGGTATGGGTTAGGGTTAGGGTTAGGATTAGGGTTAGGGTTAGGGTTAGGGTTGGGGTTAGGGTACGGCTTAGGGTACGGGTTAGGGTACGGGTGAGGTTACGGCGTAGGGTATAGTTTAGGGTTAGGGTTAGGGTTAGGGTACGGCTTAGGATACGGGTTAGGGTACGGGTGAGGGTACGGCGTAGCGTATGCTTTAGGGTTAGGGTTAGGGTTAGGGTACGGCTTAGGGTACGGGTTAGGGTACGGGTCAGGGTACGGTGTAGGTTATGGGTAAGGGTTAGGGTTAGGGTTAGGGTTAGTTTTAGGGTTAGGGATTGGTTTAGGGTACGGGTTAGGATTAGCATACATGTTTGTGTTAGGGTTTTAGTTAGGGTTAGGGTACGCGTTAGGGTTAGGGTATGGGTTAGGTTTAGGGTACACTTTAGGATTAGGGTATTTATTAAACCTATCCCACTCTCTAGATACCACTTAGCACGTAAAGGAATATTATTTGGGGTTCAGCCATGGAGAAGATTTTAGTCACTAGGATAAGATAAAGAATAAACACATTATAAAAAAATCACATAAGGTTTTCTTTTTAACCTGTTCCTTAAAACACTAGTGTTTAGGAAATCTAATGGAGGCAAAAGCAGTAAAGGGTAGTTTAGGGTTAGGGTTAGGGTTAGGGTTAGGGTAGGGCTTAGGATACGGGTGAGAGTACTGGTGAGGGTACTGCATAGGTTATTAGTTAGGGTTAGGGTACGGCTTAGGATACGGGTTAGGATATGGGTTAGGTTACGGCGTTGGGTATGGGTGAGGGTTAGGGTTAAGGTTAGGGTAAGGCTTTGGGTACGGGTTAGGGTACGGGTGAGGGTACGGCGTAGGGTAGAGGTTAGGGTTAGGTTTAGGATTAGGGTACGGCTTAGGATACGGGTTAGGGTATGGGTGAGGGTACGGCGTAGCGTATGGGTTAGGGTTAGGGTTAGGGTTAGGGTTAGTTTTAGGGTTAGGGATTGGTTTAGGGTACGGGTTAGGATTAGCGTACGTGTTAGGGTTAGGGTTTGGGTTAGGGTTAGGGTACGCATTAGGGTTAGGGTATGGGTTAGGGTTAGGGTACACGTTAGGATTAGGGTATTTATTAAACCTATCCCACTCTCTAGATACCACTTAGCACGTAAAGGAATATTATTTAGGTTCTAGCCATGGAGAAGATTTTCGTCACTAGGATAAGATAAAGAATAAACACATTATAAAAAAATCACATTAGGATTTTCTTTTTAACCTGTTCCTTAAAACACTAGTGCTTAGGAAATCTAATGGAGGCAAAAGCAGTCAAGGGTAGTTTAGGGTTAGGGTTAGGGTTAGTGTTAGGGTTAGGGTACGGCTTAGGGTATGGGATAGGGTATGGGTGAGGATACGGCATAGGGTAGGTTTAGGGTTAAGGTTAGTGTTAGGGTTAGGGTTAGGGTATGGCTTAGGGTACGGGTGAGGGTACTGTGTAGGTCATTGGTTAGGGTTAGGTTAAGGCTTAGGATACAGGTTATTGTATGGGTTAGGGTACGGCGCAGGGTATGGGTAAGGGTTAGGGTTAGGGTTAGGGTTAGAGTTAGGGTACGGCTTAGGGTACGGGTTAGGGTACGGCGTAGTGTATAGGTTAGGGTTAGGGTTAGGGTATGGCTTAGGGTAGGGGTTAGGTTACGGGTGAGGGTACGGGTGAGGGTACTGCATAGGGTATTGGTTAGGGTTAGGGTACGGCTTAGGATACGTGTTAGGGTACGGGTTAGGGTACGGCGTAGAGTGTGGGTTAGGGTTAGGGTTAGTGTTAGGGTTAGGGTTACGGTACGTCTTAGGGTACGTGTTAGGGTACAGATGAGGGTACGGCGTAGGTTATGGGTTAGGGTTAGGGTTAGGGTTAGGGTTAGGGTACGGCTTAGGATACGGGTTAGGGTACGGGTGAGGGTACGGCGTAGGTTATGGGTTAGGGATAGGGTTAGTGTTAGGGTTATGGTACGGCTTAGGTTATGGGATAGGGTACAGGTGAGGGTATGGCATAGGGTAGGGGTTAGGGTTAGGGTTAGGGTTAGGGTTAGGGTTAGGGTACGGCTTAGGGTACGGGTGAGGGTATGGGTGAGGATACTGCGTCGGGTATTGGTTAGGGTTAGGGTACGTCTTAGGATACGGGTTAGGGTACGTGTTAGGTTATGGCGTACGGTATGGGTTAGGGTTAGGGTTAGGGTTAGGGTTAGGGTTAGGGTACGGCTTAGGGTACAGGTTAGGGTACGGGTGAGGTTACGGCGTAGGGATTAGTTTAGAGTTAGGGTTAGGGTTAGGGTACGGCTTAGGATACGGGTTAGGGTACGGGTGAGGGTACGGCGTAGCGTATGGTTTAGGGTTAGGGTTAGGGTTAGGGTATGGATTAGGGTACGGGTTAGGGTACGGGTGAGGGTATGGCGTAGTGTATAGTTTAGGGTTAGGTTTAGGGTTAGGGTATGGCTTAGGGTACGGGTGAGGGTACGTGTGAGGGTACTGTGTAGGGTATTGGTTATGGTTAGGGTACGGCTTAGAATACGGGTTAGGGTATGGGTTAGGGTACGGCGTAGGGTATGGGTTAGGGTTAGGGTTAGGGTTAGTGTTAGGGTTAGGGTACCGCTTAGGGTATGGGATAGGGTACGGCGTAGGGTAGCGGTTAGGGTTAGGGTTAGGGTTAGGGTACGGCTTAGGATACGGATTAGGGTACGGGTGAGGGTACGGCGTAGCGTATGGGTTAGAGTTAGGGTTAGGGTTAGGGTACGGCTTAGGGCACGGGTTAGGGTACGGGTGAGGGTACGGCGTAGGTTATGGGTTAGGGTTAGGGTTAGGGTTAGGGTTAGTTTTAGGGTTAGGGATTGGTTTAGGTTACGGGTTAGGATTAGCATACTTGTTCGGGTTAGGGTTTTGGTTAGGTTTAGGGTACACGTTATGGTTAGGGTATGGGTTAGGTTTAGGGTACACTTTAGGATTAGGGTATTTATTAAACCTATCCCACTCTCTAGATACCACTTAGCACGTAAAGGATTATTATTTGGGGTTCAGCCATGGAGAAGATTTTAGTCACTAGGATAAGATAAAGAATAAACACATTATAAAAAAATCACATAAGGTTTTCTTTTTAACCTGTTCCTTAAAACACTAGTGTTTAGGAAATCTAATGGAGGCAAAAGCAGTAAAGGGTAGTTTAGGGTTAGGGTTAGGGTTAGGGTTAGGGTAGGGCTTAGGATACGGGTGAGGGTACTGGTGAGGGTACTGCGTAGGTTATTGGTTAGGGTTAGGGTACGGCTTAGGATACGGGTTAGGATATGGGTTAGGTTACGGCGTTGGGTATGGGTGAGGGTTAGGGTTAGGGTTAGGGTAAGGCTTTGGGTACGGGTTAGGGTACGGGTGAGGGTACGGCGTAGGGTAGAGGTTAGGGTTAGGTTTAGGGTTAGGGTACGGCTTAGGATACGGGTTAGGGTACGGGTGAGGGTACGGCGTAGTGTATGGGTTAGGGTTAGGGTTAGGGTACGTCTTAGGGTACGGGTTAGGGTACGGGTGAGGGTACGGCGTAGGGTAAGGTTTAGGGTTAGGGTTAGGGTTAGGGTTAGTTTTAGGGTTAGGGATTGGTTTAGGGTACGGGTTAGGATTAGCGTACGTGTTAGGGTTAGATTATGGGTTAGGGTTAGGGTACGCGTTAGGGTTAGGGTATGGGTTAGGGTTAGGGTACACGTTAGGATTAGGGTATTTATTAAACCTATCCCACTCTCTAGATACCACTTAGCACGTAAAGGAATATTATTAGGGATCCAGCCATGGAGAAGATTTTAGTCACTAGGATAAGATAAAGAATAAACACATTATAAAAAAATCACATTAGGATTTTCTTTTTAACCTGTTCCTTAAAACACTAGTGCTTAGGAAATCTAATAAAGGCAAAAGCAATCAAGGGTAGTTTAGGGTTAGGGTTAGGGTTAGGGTTAGTGTTAGGGTTAGGGTACGGCTTAGGGTATGGGATAGGATACGGGTGAGGGTACGGCGTAGGTTAGGGGTTAGGGTTAGGGTTAGGGTTAGGGTATGGCTTAGGGTACGGGTGAGGGTACGGGTGAGGGTACAGCGTAGGGTATTGGTTAGGGTTAGGGTACGGCTTAGGATACGTGTTAGGGTACGGGTTAAGGTACGGCGTAGAGTGTGGGTTAGGGTTAGGGTTAGTGTTAGGGTTAGGGTTACGGTACGTCTTAGGGTACGTGTTAGGGTACGGGTGAGGGTACGGCGTAGGTTATGGGTTAGGGTTAGGGTTAGGGTTAGGGTTAGGGTACGGCCTAGGATACGGGTTAGGGTACGGGTGAGGGTACGGCATAGGTTATGGTTTAGGGTTAGGTTTAGTGTTAGGGTTATGGTACGGCTTAGGTTATGGGATAGGGTACAGGTGAGGGTATGGCATAGGGTAGGGGTTAGGGTTAGGGTTAGGGTTAGGGTTAGGGTTAGGGTACGGCTTAGGGTACGGGTGAGGGTATGGGTGAGGATACTGCGTAGGGTATTGGTTAGGGTTAGGGTACGGCTTAGGATACGTGTTAGGGTATGGCGTACGGTATGGGTTAGGGTTAGGGTTAGGGTTAGGGTTAGGGTTAGGTTTAGGGTACGGCTTAGGGTACGGGTTAGGGTACGGGTGAGGTTACGGCGTAGGGTATAGTTTAGGGTTAGGGTTAGGGTTAGGGTACGGCTTAGGGTATGGGATAGGGTATGGGTGAGGGTACGGCATAGGGTAGGGTTTAGGGTTAGGATTAGTGTTAGGGTTAGGGTAGGGTATGGCTTAGGGTACGTGTGAGGGTACTGTGTAGGGCATTGGTTAGGGTTAGGTTAAGGCTTAGGATACAGGTTATTGTATGGGTTAGGGTACGGCACAGGGTATGGGTAAGGGTTAGGGTTAGGGTTAGGGTTAGAGTTAGGGTACGGCTTAGGGTACGGCTTAGGGTACGGGTGAGGGTACGGCGTAGTGTATAGGTTAGGGTTAGGGTTAGGGTTAGGGTATGGCTTAGGGTACGGGTGAGGGTACGGGTGAGGGTACTGTGTAGGGTATTGGTTATGGTTAGGGTACGGCTTAGAATACGGGTTAGGGTACGGGTTAGGGTACGGCGTAGGGTATGGGTTAGGGTTAGGGTTAGGGTTAGGGTTAGGGTTAGGGTACGGCTTAGGGTACGGGTTAGGGTACGGGTGAGGGTACGGCGTAGTGTATAGGTCAGGGTTAGGGTTAGGGTTAGGGTACGGCTTAGGGTACGGGTTAGGGTACGGGTGAGGGTATGGCGTAGTGTATAGGTTAGGGTTAGGGTTAGGGTTAGGGTACGGCTTAGGGTATGGGATAGGGTACGGGTGAGGGTACGGCTTAGGGTAGGGTTTAGGTTTAGGGTTAGGGTTAGTGTTAGGGTTAGGGTACGGCTTAGGGTATGGGATAGGTTACGGTTGAGGGTACGGCGTAGGGTAGGGGTTAGGGTTAGGTTTAGGGTTAGTGTTAGGGTTAGGGTACCGCTTAGGGTATGGGATAGGGTACGGCGTAGGGTAGCGGTTAGGGTTAGGGTTAGGGTTAGGGTTAGGGTACGGCTTAGGATACGGGGTAGGGTACGGGTGAGGGTACGGCGTAGGGTAAGGGTTAGGGTTAGGGTTAGGGTTAGGGTTAGTTTTAGGGTTAGGGATTGGTTTAGGGTACGGGTTAGGATTAGCATACTTGTTCGGGTTAGGGTTTTGGTTAGGCTTAGGGTACGCGTTAGGGTTAGGGTATGGGTTAGGTTTAGGGTACACTTTAGGATTTGGGTATTTATTAAACCTATCCCACTCTCTAGATACCACTTAGCACGTAAAGGAATATTATTTGGGGTTCAGCCATGGAGAAGATTTTAGTCACTAGGATAAGATAAAGAATAAACACATTATAAAAAAATCACATAAGGTTTTCTTTTTAACCTGTTCCTTAAAACACTAGTGTTTAGGAAATCTAATGGAGGCAAAAGCAGTAAAGGGTAGTTTAGGGTTAGGGTTAGGGTTAGGGTTAGGGTAGGGCTTAGGATACGGGTGAGGGTACTGGTGAGGGTGCTGCGTAGGTTATTGGTTAGGGTTAGGGTACGGCTTAGGATACGGGTTAGGATATGGGTTAGGTTACGGCGTTGGGTATGGGTGAGGGTTAGGGTTAGGTTTAGGGTAAGGCTTTGGGTACGGGTTAGGGTACGGGTGAGGGTACGGCGTAGGGTAGACGTTAGGGTTAGGTTTAGGGTTAGGGTACGTCTTAGGATACGGGTTAGGGTACGGGTGAGGGTACGGCGTAGCGTATGGGTTAGGGTTAGGGTTAGGGTACATCTTAGGGTACGGGTTAGGGTACAGGTGAGGGTACGGCGTAGGGTAAGGGTGAGGGTTAGGGTTAGGGTTAGGGTTAGTTTTAGGGTTAGGGAATGGTTTAGGGTACGGGTTAGGATTAGCGTACGTGTTAGGGTTAGATTTTGGGTTAGGGTTAGGGTACGCGTTAGGGTTAGAGTATGGGTTAGGGTTAGGGTACACGTTAGGATTAGGGTATTTATTAAACCTATCCCACTCTCTAGATACCACTTAGCACGTAAAGGAATATTATTAGGGATCCAGCCATGGAGAAGATTTTAGTCACTAGGATAAGATAAAGAATAAACACATTATAAAAAAATCACATTAGGATTTTCTTTTTAACCTGTTCCTTAAGACACTAGTGCTTAGGAAATCTAATAAAGGCAAAAGCAATCAAGGGTAGTTTAGGGTTAGGGTTAGGGTTAGGGTTAGTGTTAGGGTTAGGGTACGGCTTAGGGTATGGGATAGGATACGGGTGAGGGTACGGCGTAGGGTAAGGATTAGGGTTAGGGTTAGGGTTAGGGTTAGGGTATGGCTTAGGGTACGGGTGAGGGTACGGGTGAGGGTACTGCGTAGGGTATTGGTTAGGGTTAGGGTACGGCTTAGGATACGTGTTAGGGTACGGGTTAGGGTACGGCGTAGAGTGTGGGTTAGGGTTAGGGTTTGTGTTAGGGTTAGGGTTACGGTACGTCTTAGGGTACGTGTTAGGGTACGGGTGAGGGTACGGCGTAGGTTATGGGTTAGGGTTAGGGTTAGGGTACGGCTTAGGATACGGGTTAGGGTACGGGTGAGGGTACGGCGTAGTTTATGGTTTAGGGTTAGGGTTAGTTTTAGGGTTATGGTACGGCTTAAGTTATGGGATAGGGTACAGGTGAGGGTATGGCATAGGGTAGCGGTTAGGGTTAGGTTTAGGGTTAGGGTTAGGGTTAGGGTACGGCTTAGGGTACGGGTGAGGGTATGGGTGAGGATACTGCGTAGGGTATTGGTTAGGGTTAGGGTACGGCTTAGGATACGGTTTAGCGGACGTGTTAGGGTATGGCGTACGGTATGGGTTAGGGTTAGGGTTAGGGTTAGGGTTAGGGTTAGGGTTAGGGTTAGGGTTAGGGTACGGCTTAGGGTATGGGTTAGGGTACGGGTGAGGTTACGGCGTAGGGTATAGTTTAGGGTTAGTGTTAGGGTTAGGGTACGGCTTAGGATACGGGTTAGGGTACGGGTGAGGGTACGGCGTAGGTTATGGGTTAGGGATAGGGTTAGTGTTAGGGTTATGATACGGCTTAGGTTATGGGATAGGGTACAGGTGAGGGTATGGCATAGGGTAGGGATTAGGGTTAGGGTTAGTGTTAGGGTTAGGGTTAGGGTTAGGGTTAGGGTTAGGGTTAGGGTTAGGGTTAGGGTTAGGGTAGGGCTTAGGATACCGGTGAGGGTACTGGTGAGGGTACTGCGTAGGTTATTGGTTAGGGTTAGGGTACGGCTTAGGATACGGTTTAGGATATGGGTTAGGTTACGGCGTTGGGTATGGGTGAGGGTTAGGGTTAGGGTTAGGGTAAGGCTTTGGGTACGGGTTAGGGTACGGGTGAGGGTACGGCGTAGGGTAGAGGTTAGGGTTAGGTTTAGGGTTAGGGTACGGCTTAGGATACGGGTTAGGGTATGGGTGAGGGTACGGCGTAGCGTATGGGTTAGGGTTAGGGTTAGGGTTAGGGTTAGTTTTAGGGTTAGGGATTGGTTTAGGGTACGGGTTAGGATTAGCGTACGTGTTAGGGTTAGGGTTTGGGTTAGGGTTAGGGTACGCATTAGGGTTAGGGTATGGGTTAGGGTTAGGGTACACGTTAGGATTAGGGTATTTATTAAACCTATCCCACTCTCTAGATACCACTTAGCACGTAAAGGAATATTATTTAGGGTCCAGCCATGGAGAAGATTTTCGTCACTAGGATAAGATAAAGAATAAACACATTATAAAAAAATCACATTAGGATTTTCTTTTTAACCTGTTCCTTAAAACACTAGTGCTTAGGAAATCTAATGGAGGCAAAAGCAATCAAGGGTAGTTTAGGGTTAGGGTTAGGGTTAGTGTTAGGGTTAGGGTACGGCTTAGGGTATGGGATAGGGTATGGGTGAGGATACGGCATAGGGTAGGGTTTAGGGTTAAGGTTAGTGTTAGGGTTAGGGTTAGGGTATGGCTTAGGGTACGGGTGAGGGTACTGTGTAGGTCATTGGTTAGGGTTAGGTTAAGGCTTAGGATACAGGTTATTGTAAGGGTTAGGGTACGGCGCAGGGTATGGGTAAGGGTTAGGGTTAGGGTTAGGGTTAGAGTTAGGGTACGGCTTAGGGTACGGGTTAGGGTACGGGTGAGGGTACGGCGTAGTGTATAGGTTAGTGTTAGGGTTAGGGTACGGCTTAGGGTACGGGTTAGGTTACGGGTGAGGGTACGGATGAGGGTACTGCGTAGGGTATTGGTTAGGGTTAGGGTACGGCTTACGATACGTGTTAGGGTACGGGTTAGGGTATGGCGTAGAGTGTGGGTTAGGGTTAGGGTTAGTGTTAGTGTTAGGGTTACGGTATGTCTTAGGGTACGTGTTAGGGTACAGGTGAGGGTACGGCGTAGGTTATGGGTTAGGGTTAGGGTTAGGGTTAGGGTTAGGGTCCGGCTTAGGATATGGGTTAGGGTACGGGTGAGGGTACGGCGTAGGTTATGGGTTAGGGATAGGGTTAGTGTTAGGGTTATGATACGGCTTAGGTTATGGGATAGGGTACAGGTGAGGGTATGGCATAGGGTAGGGGTTAGGGTTAGGGTTAGTGTTAGGGTTAGGGTTAGGGTACGGCTTAGGGTACGGGTGAGGGTATGGGTGAGGATACTGCGTAGGGTATTGGTTAGGGTTAGGGTACGGCTTAGAATACGGGTTAGGGTACGGGTTAGGGTACGGCGTAGGGTATGGGTTACGGTTAGGGTTAGGGTTAGTGTTAGGGTTAGGGTACCGCTTAGGGTATGGGATAGGGTACGGCGTAGGGTAGCGGTTAGGGTTAGGGTTAGGGTTAGGGTTAGGGTACGGCTTAGGATACGGGTTAGGGTACGGGTGAGGGTACGGCGTAGCGTATGGGTTAGAGTTAGGTTTAGGGTTAGGGTACGGCTTAGGGTACGGGTTAGGGTACGGGTGAGGGTACGGCGTAGGTTATGGGTTAGGGTTAGGGTTAGGGTTAGGGTTAGTTTTAGGGTTAGGGTTTAGGGTTAGGGTTAGGGTTAGGGTTAGGGTTAGGGTTAGGGTTAGGGTAGGGCTTAGGATACGGGTGAGGGTACTGGTGAGGGTACTGCGTAGGTTATTGGTTAGGGTTAGGGTACGGCTTAGGATACGGGTTAGGATATGGGTTAGGTTACGGCGTTGGGTATGGGTGAGGGTTAGGGTTAGGGTTAGGGTAAGGCTTTGGGTACGGGTGAGGGTTCGGGTGAGGGTACGGCGTAGGGTAGAGGTTAGGGTTAGGTTTAGGGTTAGGGTACGGCTTAGGATACGGGTTAGGGTATGGGTGAGGGTACGGCGTAGCGTATGGGTTAGGGTTAGGGTTAGGGTTAGGGTTAGTTTTAGGGTTAGGGATTGGTTTAGGGTACGGGTTAGGATTAGCGTACGTGTTAGGGTTAGGGTTTGGGTTAGGGTTAGGGTACGCATTAGGGTTAAGGTGTGGGTTAGGTTTAGGGTACACGTTAGGATTAGGGTATTTATTAAACCTATCCCACTCTCTAGATAGCACTTAGCACGTAAAGGAATATTATTTAGGGTCCAGCCATGGAGAAGATTTTCGTCACTAGGATAAGATAAAGAATAAACACATTATAAAAAAATCACATTAGGATTTTCTTTTTAACCTGTTCCTTAAAACACTAGTGCTTAGGAAATCTAATGGAGGCAAAAGCAGTCAACGGTAGTTTAGGGTTAGAGTTAGGGTTAGGGTTAGTGTTAGGGTTAGGGTACGGCTTAGGGTATGGGATAGGGTATGGGTGAGGGTACGGCATAGGGTAGGGTTTAGGGTTAGGGTTAGTGTTAGGGTTAGGGTTAGGGTATGGCTTAGGGTACGGGTGAGGGTACTGTGTAGGTCATTGGTTAGGGTTAGGTTAAGGCTTAGGATACAGGTTATTGTATGGGTTAGGGTACGGCACAGGGTATGGGTAAGGGTTAGGGTTAGGGTTAGGGTTAGAGTTAGGGTACGGCTTAGGGTACGGGTTAGGGTACGGGTGAGGGTACGGCGTAGTGTATAGGTTAGGGTTAGGGTTAGGGTACGGCTTAGGGTACGGGTTAGGTTACGGGTGAGGGTACGGCGTAGGGTATGGGTTAGGGTTAGGGTTACGGTTAGTGTTAGGGTTAGGGTACGGCTTAGCGTATGGGATAGGGTACGGGTGAGGGTACGGCGTACGGTAGGGATTAGGGTTAGAGTTAGGGTTAGGGTTGGGGTTAGGGTATGGCTTAGGGTACGGGTGAGGGTACGGGTGAGGGTACTGCGTAGGGTATTGGTTAGGGTTAGGATACGGCTTAGGATACGGGTGTAGGGTACGGGTTAGGGTATCGCGTAGGGTATTGGTTAGGGTTAGGTTTAGGGTTAGGGTTAGGTTTAGGGTACGGGTGAGGGTACGGGTGAGGGTACTGCGTAGGGTATTGGTTAGGGTTAGGATACGGCTTAGGATACGGTTAGGGTACGGGTTAGGGTACGGCATAGGGTATGGGTTAGGGTTAGGGTTAGGGTTAGGGTTAGTGTTAGGGTACGGCTTAGGGTACGGGTTAGGCTACGGGTGAGGGTACGGCGTAGGGTACAGTTTAGGGTTAGGTTTAGGGTTAGGGTTAGGGTACGGCGTAGGGTACGGGTTAGGGTACGGTTGATGGTACGACGTAGGGTATAGGTTAGAGTTAGGGTTAGGGTACGGCTTAGGATACGGTTTAGGGTACGGGTGAGGGTACGGCGTAGCGTATGGGTTAGGGTTAGGGTTAGGGTTAAGGTTAGGGTACGGCTTAGGGTACGGGTGAGGGTACTGGTGAGTGTACTGCGTAGGTTACTGGTTAGGGTTAGGGTACGGCTTAGGATACGGGTTAGGATATGGGTTAGGTTACGGCGTTGGGTATGGGTGAGGGTTAGGGTTAGGGTTAGGGTAAGGCTTTGGGTATGGGTTAGGGTACGGGTGAGGGTACGGCGTAGGTTATGGGTTAGGGTTAGGGTTAGTGTTAGGGTTAGGGTACGGCTTAGGCTATGGGATAGGGTATGGGTGAGGGTACGGCATAGGGTAGGTTTTAGGGTTAGGGTTAGTGTTAGGGTTAGGGTTAGGGTATGGCTTAGGGTACGGGTGAGGGTACTGTGTAGGTCATTGGTTAGGGTTAGGTTAAGGCTTAGGATACAGGTTATTGTATGGGTTAGGGTACGGCGCAGGGTATGGGTAAGGGTTAGGGTTAGGGTTAGGGTTAGAGTTAGGGTACGGCTTAGGGTACGGGTTAGGGTACGGGTGAGGGTACGGCGTAGTGTATAGGTTAGGGTTAGGGTTAGGGTACGGCTTAGGGTACGGGTTAGGTTACGAGTGAGGGTACGGCGTAGGGTATGGGTTAGGGTTAGGGTTAGTGTTAGTGTTAGGGTTAGGGTACGGCTTAGCGTATGGGATAGGGTACGGGTGAGGGTACGGCGTAGGGTAGGGGTTAGGGTTAGAGTTACGGTTAGGGTTGGTGTTAGGGTACGGCTTAGGGTACGGGTGAGGGTACTGCGTAGGGTATTGGTTAGGGTTAGGATACGGCTTAGGATACGGGTTAGGGTACGGGTTAGGGTATGGCGTAGGGTATGGGTTAGGGTTAGTGTTAGGGTTAGGGTTAGGGTTATGGTACGGCTTAGGATACGGGTTAGGGTACGGGTGAGGGTACGGCGTAGCGTATGGGTTAGAGTTAGGGTTAGGGTACGTCTTAGGGTATGGGTTAGGGTACGGCTGAGGGTACGGCGTAGGGTAAGGGTTAGGGTTAGGGTTAGGGTTAGGGTATGGCTTAGGGTACGGGTGAGGGTACGGGTGAGGGTACTGCGTAGGGTATTGGTTAGGGTTAGGGTACGGCTTAGACTACGTGTTAGGGTACGGGTTAGGGTACGGCGTAGAGTGTGGGTTAGGGTTAGGGTTAGTGTTAGGGTTAGGGTTACGGTACGTCTTAGGGTACGTGTTAGGGTACGGGTGAGGGTACGGCGTAGGTTATGGGTTAGGGTTAGGGTTAGGGTTAGGGTTAGGGTACGGCTTAGGATACGGGTTAGGGTACGGGTGAGGGTACGGCGTAGGTTATGGGTTAGGGGTAGGGTTAGTGTTAGGGTTATGGTACGGCTTAGGTTATGGGATAGGGTACAGGTGAGGGTATGGCATAGGGTAGGGTTTAGGGTTAGGGTTAGGGTTAGGGTTAGGGTACGGCTTCGGGTACGGGTGAGGGTATGGGTGAGGATACTGCGTAGGGTATTGGTTAGGGTTAGTTTTATGGTTAGGGATTGGTTTAGGGTACGGGTTAGGGTATGGCGTACGGTATGGGTTAGGGTTAGGGTTAGGGTTAGGGTTAGGGTTAGGGTACGGCTTAGGGTACGGGTTAGGGTACGGGTGAGGGTACGGTGTAGGTTATGGGTTAGGGTTAGGGTTAGGGTTAGTTTTAGGGTTAGGGATTGGTTTAGGGTACGGGTTAGGATTAGCATACGTGTTCGGGTTAGGGTTTTGGTTAGGGTTAGGGTACGCGTTAGGGTTAGGGTATGGGTTAGGTTTAGGGTACACTTTAGGATTAGGGTATTTATTAAACCTATCCCACTCTCTAGATACCACTTAGCACGTAAAGGAATATTATTTGGGGTTCAGCCATGGAGAAGATTTTAGTCACTAGGATAAGATAAAGAATAAACACATTATAAAAAAATCACATAAGGTTTTCTTTTTAACCTGTTCCTTAAAACACTAGTGTTTAGGAAATCTAATGGAGGCAAAAGCAGTAAAGGGTAGTTTAGGGTTAGGGTTAGGGTTAGGGTTAGGGTTAGGGTACGGCTTAGGGTATGGGATAGGGTATGGTTGAGGGTACGGCATAGGGTAGGGTTTAGGGTTAGGGATAGGGTTAGGGTTAGGGTTAGGGTATGGCTTAGGGTACGGGTGAGGGTACTGTGTAGGTCATTGGTTAGGGTTAGGTTTAGGCTTAGGATACAGGTTATTGTATGGGTTAGGGTACGGCGCAGGGTATGGGTAAGGGTTAGGGTTAGGGTTAGGATTAGAGTTAGGGTACGGCTTAGGGTACGGGTTAGGGTACGGGTGAGGGTACGGCGTAGTGTATAGGTTAGGGTTAGGGTTAGGGTACGGCTTAGGGTACGGGTTAGGTTACGGGTGAGGGTACGGCGTAGGGTATGGGTTAGGGTTAGGGTTAGGGTTAGTGTTAGTGTTAGGGTTAGGGTACGGCTTAGCGTATGGGATAGGGTACGGGTGAGGGTACGGCGTAGGGTAGGGGTTAGGGTTAGAGTTAGGGTTAGGGTTGGGGTTAGGGTACGGCTTAGGGTACGGGTGAGGGTACGGGTGAGGGTACTGCGTAGGGTATTGGATAGGGTTAGGATATGGCTTAGGATACGGGTTAGGGTACGGGTTAGGGTATGGCGTAGGGTATGGGTTAGGGTTAGGGTTAGGGTTAGGGTTAGGGTTAGGGTACGGCTTAGGATACGGGTTAGGGTACGGGTGAGGGTACGGCGTAGCCAATAGGTTAGGGTTAGGGTTAGGGTACGTCTTAGGGTACGGGTTAGGGTACGGGTGAGGGTACGGCGTAGGGTAAGGGTTAAGGTTAGGGTTAGTGTTAGGGTTAGTTTTAGGGTTAGCGATTGGTTTAGGGTACGGGTTAGGATTAGCGTACGTGTTAGGGTTAGGTTTTGGGTTAGGGTTAGGGTTCACGTTAGGGTTAGGGTATGGGTTAGGGTTAGGGTACACGTTAGGATTAGGGTATTTATTAAACCTATCCCACTCTCTAGATACCACTTAGCACGTAAAGGAATATTATTAGGGATCCAGCCATGGAGAAGATTTTAGTCACTAGGATAAGATAAAGAATAAACACATTATAAAAAAATCACATTAGGATTTTCTTTTTAACCTGTTCCTTAAAACACTAGTGCTTAGGAAATCTAATAGAGGCAAAAGCAATCAAGGGTAGTTTAGGGTTAGGGTTAGGGTTAGGGTTAGTGTTAGGGTTAGGGTATGGCTTAGGGTACGGGTGAGGGTAAGGGTGAGGGTACTGCATAGGGTATTGGTTAGGGTTAGGGTACGGCTTAGGATGCGTGTTAGGGTACGGGTTAGGGTACGGCGTAGAGTGTGGGTTAGGGTTAGGGTTAGTGTTAGGGTTAGGGTTACGGTACGTCTTAGGGTACGTGTTAGGGTACGGGTGAGGGTACGGCGTAGGTTATTGGTTAGGGTTAGGGTACGGCTTAGGATACGGGTTAGGATATGGGTTAGGTTACGGCGTTGGGTATGGGTGAGGGTTAGGGTTAAGGTTAGGGTAAGGCTTTGGGTACGGGTTAGGGTACGGGTGAGGGTACGGCGTAGCGTATGGTTTAGGGTTAGGGTTAGGGTTAGGGTTAGTTTTAGGGTTAGGGATTGGTTTAGGGTACGGGTTAGGATTAGCGTACGTGTTAGGGTTAGGGTTTGGGTTAGGGTTAGGGTACGCATTAGGGTTAGGGTGTGGGTTAGGGTTAGGGTACACGTTAGGATTAGGGTATTTATTAAACCTATCCCACTCTCTAGATACCACTTAGCACGTAAAGGAATATTATTTAGGGTCCAGCCATGGAGAAGATTTTCGTCACTAGGATAAGATAAAGAATAAACACATTATAAAAAAATCACATTAGGATTTTCTTTTTAACCTGTTCCTTAAAACACTAGTGCTGAGGAAATCTAATGGAGGCAAAAGCAGTCAAGGGTAGTTTAGGGTTAGGGTTAGGGTTAGGGTTAGTGTTAGGGTTAGGGTACGGCTTAGGGTATGGGATAGGGTATGGGTGAGGGTACGGCATAGGGTAGGGTTTAGGGTTAGGGTTAGTGTTAGGGTTAGGGTTAGGGTATGGCTTAGGGTACGGGTGAGGGTACTGTGTAGGTCATTGGTTAGGGTTAGGTTAAGGCTTAGGATACAGGTTATTGTATGGGTTAGGGTACGG
This sequence comes from Eubalaena glacialis, assembly GCF_028564815.1. Taxonomy (NCBI): domain Eukaryota; kingdom Metazoa; phylum Chordata; class Mammalia; order Artiodactyla; family Balaenidae; genus Eubalaena; species Eubalaena glacialis. The sequence continues at coordinate 52,219 of NW_026871243.1, forward strand.
CGCAGGGTATGGGTAAGGGTTAGGGTTAGGGTTAGGGTTAGAGTTAGGGTACGGCTTAGGGTACGGGTTAGGGTACGGGTGAGGGTACGGCGTAGTGTATAGGTTAGGGTTAGGGTTAGGGTACGGCTTAGGGTACGGGTTAGGTTACGGGTGAGGGTACGGTGTAGGGTATGGGTTAGGGTTAGGGTTAGGGTACGTCTTAGGGTACGGGTTAGGGTACGGGTGAGGGTATGGCGTAGGGTAAGTGTTAGGGTTAGGGTTAGGGTTAGTTTTAGGGTTAGGGATTGGTTTAGGGTACGGGTTAGGATTAGCGTACGTGTTAGGGTTAGGGTTTGGGTTAGGGTTAGGGTACGCGTTAGGGTTAGGGTATGGGTTAGGGTTAGGGTACACGTTAGGATTAGTGTATTTATTAAACCTATCCCACTCTCTAGATACCACGTAGCACGTAAGGGAATATTATTAGGGATCCAGCCATGGAGAAGATTTTAGTCACTAGGATAAGATAAAGAATAAACACATTATAAAAAAATCACATTAGGATTTACTTTTTAACCTGTTCCTTAGAACACTAGTGCTTAGGAAATCTAATAGAGGCAAAAGCAATCAAGGGTAGTTTAGGGTTAGGGTTAGGGTTAGGGTTAGTGTTAGGGTTAGGGTACGGCTTAGGGTATGGGATAGGGTACGGGTGAGGGTACGGCGTAGGGTAGGGGTTAGGGTTAGGGATAGGGTTAGGGTTAGGGTATGGCTTAGGGTACGGGTGAGGGTACGGGTGAGGGTACTGCGTAGGGTATTGGTTAGGGTTAGGGTACGGCTTAGGATACGTGTTAGGTTACGGATTAGGCTACGGCGTAGAATGTGGGTTAGGGTTAGGGTTAGTGTTAGGGTTAGGGTTACGGTACGTCTAAGGTTACGTGTTAGGGTACGGGTGAGGGTACGGCGTAGGTTATGGGTTAGGGTTAGTGTTAGGGTTAGGGTTAGGGTACGGCTTAGGGTACGGGTTAGGTACGGGTGAGGGTACGGCGTAGTGTATACGTTAGGGTTAGGGTTAGGGTACGGCTTAGGGTACGGGTTAGGTTACGGGTGAGGGTACGGCGTAGGGTATGGGTTAGGGTTAGAGTTAGGGTTAGTGTTACTGTTAGGGTTAGGGTACGGCTTAGCGTATGGGATAGGGTACGGGTGAGGGTACGGCGTAGGGTAGGGGTTAGGGTTAGAGTTAGGGTTAGGGTTGGGGTTAGGGTACGGCTTAGTTTATGGGATAGGGTACAGGTGAGGGTATGGCATAGGGTAGGGGTTAGGGTTAGGGTTAGGGTTAGGGTACGGCTTAGGGTACGGGTGAGGGTATGGGTGAGGATACTGCGTAGGGTATTGGTTAGGGTTAAGGTACGGCTTAGGATACGGGTTAGGGTACGTGTTAGGGTATGGCGTACGGTATGGGTTAGGGTTAGGGTTAGGGTTAGGGTTAGGGTACGGCTTAGGGTACGGGTTAGGGTACGGGTGAGGTTACGGCGTAGGGTATAGTTTAGAGTTAGGGTTAGGGTTAGGGTACGGCTTAGGATACGGGTTAGGGTACGGGTGAGGGTACGGCGTAGCGTATGGTTTAGGGTTAGGGTTAGGGTTAGGGTACGGGTTAGGGTACGGGTGAGGGTACGGCGTAGGTTATGGGTTAGGGTTAGGGTTAGGGTTAGGGTTAGTTTTAGGGTTAGGGATTGGTTTAGGGTATGGGTTAGGATTAGCATACTTGTTCGGGTTAGGGTTTTGGTTAGGGTTAGGGTACGCGTTAGGGTTAGGGTATGGGTTAGGTTTAGGGTACACTTTAGGATTAGGGTATTTATTAAACCTATCCCACTCTCTAGATACCACTTAGCACGTAAAGGAATATTATTTGGGGTTCAGCCATGGAGAAGATTTTAGTCACTAGGATAAGATAAAGTATAAACACATTATAAAAAAATCACATAAGGTTTTCTTTTTAACCTGTTCCTTTAAACACTAGTGTTTAGGAAATCTACTGGAGGCAAAAACAGTAAAGGGTAGTTTAGGGTTAGGGTTAGGGTTAGGGTTAGGGTAGGGCTTAGGATACGGGTGAGGGTACTGGTGAGGGTACTGCGTAGGTTATTGGTTAGGGTTAGGGTACGGCTTAGGATACGGGTTAGGATATGGGTTAGGTTACGGCGTTGGGTATGGGTGAGGGTTAGGGTTAGGGTTAGGGTAAGGCTTTGGGTACGGGTTAGGGTACGGGTGAGGGTACGGCGTAGGGTAGAGGTTATGGTTAGGTTTAGGGTTAGGGTACGGCTTAGGATACGGGTTAGGGTATGGGTGAGGGTACGGCGTAGCGTATGGGTTAGGGTTAGGGTTAGGGTTAGTTTTAGGGTTAGGGCTTGGTTTATGGTACAGCTTAGGATTAGCGTACGTGTTAAGGTTAGGGTTTGGGTTAGGGTTAGGGTACGCATTAGGGTTAGGGTATGGGTTAGGGTTAGGGTACACGTTAGGATTAGGGTATTTATTAAACCTATCCCACTCTCTAGATACCACTTAGCACGTAAAGGAATATTATTTAGGGTCCAGCCATGGAGAAGATTTTCGTCACTAGGATAAGATAAAGAATAAACACATTATAAAAAAATCACATTAGGATTTTCTTTTTAACCTGTTCCTTAAAACACTCGTGCTTAGGAAATCTAATGGAGGCAAAAGCAGTCAAGGGTAGTGTAGGGTTAGGGTTAGGGATAGGGTTAGTGTTAGGGTTAGGGTACGGCTTAGGGTATGGGATAGGGTATGGGTGAGGGTACGGCATAGGGTAGGGTTTAGGGTTAGGGTTAGTGTTAGGGTTAGGGTTAGGGTATGGCTTAGGGTACGGGTGAGGGTACTGTGTAGGTCATTGGTTAGGGTTAGGTTAAGGCTTAGGATACAGGTTATTGTATGGGTTAGGGTACGGCGCAGGGTATGGGTAACGGTTAGGGTTACGGTTAGGGTTAGAGTTAGGGTACGGCTTAGGGTACGGGTTAGGGTACGGGTGAGGGTACGGCGTAGGGTATGGGTTAGGGTTAGGGTTAGGGTTAGTGTTAGTGTTAGGGTTAGGGTACGGCTTAGCGTATGGGATAGGGTACAGGTGAGGGTACGGCGTAGGGTAGGGGTTAGGGTTAGAGTTAGGTTTAGGGTTGGGGTTAGGGTACGGCTTAGGGAACGGGTGAGGGTATGGGTGAGGATACAGCATAGGGTATTGGTTAGGGTTAGGGTACGGCTTAGGTTACGGTTTAGGGTACGTGTTAGGGTATGGCGTACGGTATGGGTTAGGGTTAGGGTTAGGGTTAGGGTACGGCTTAGGGTACGTGTTAGGGTACGAGTGAGGTTACGGCGTAGGGTATAGTTTAGGGTTAGGGTTAGGGTTAGGGTACGGCTTAGGATACGGGTTAGGGTACGGGTGAGGGTACTGCGTAGCGAATGGTTTAGGGTTAGGGTTAGGGTTAGGGTACGGCTTAGGGTACGGGTTAGAGTACGGGTGAGGGTACGGTGTAGGTTATGGGTTAGGGTTAGGGTTAGGGTTAGTTTTAGGGTTAGGGATTGTTTTAGGGTACGGGTTAGGATTAGCATACGTGTTCGGGTTAGGGTTTTGGTTAGGGTTAGGGTACGCGTTAGGGTTAGGGTATGGGTTAGGTTTAGGGTACACTTTAGGATTAGGGTATTTATTAAACCTATCCCACTCTCTAGATACCACTTAGCACGTAAAGGAATATTATTTGGGGTTCAGCCATGGAGAAGATTTTAGTCACTAGGATAAGATAAAGAATAAACACATTATAAAAAAATCACATAAGGTTTTCTTTTTAACCTGTTCCTTAAAACACTAGTGTTTAGGAAATCTAATGGAGGCAAAAGCAGTAAAGGGTAGTTTAGGGTTAGGGTTAGGATTAGGGTTAGGGTAGGGCTTAGGATACGGGTGAGGGTACTGGTGAGGGTACTGCGTAGGTTATTGGTTAGGGTTAGGGTACGGCTTAGGATACGGGTTAGGATATGGGTTAGGTTACGGTGTTGGGTATGGGTGAGGGTTAGGGTTAAGGTTAGGGTAAGGCTTTGTGTACGGGTTAGGGTACGGGTGAGGGTACGGCGTAGTGTATGGTTTAGGGTTAGGGTTAGGGTTAGGGTTAGTTTTAGGGTTAGGGATTGGTTTAGGGTACGGGTTAGGATTAGCGTACGTGTTAGGGTTAGGGTTTGGGTTAGGGTTAGGGTACGCATTAGGGTTAGGGTGTGGGTTAGGGTTAGGGTACACGTTAGGATTAGGGTATTTATTAAACCTATCCCACTCTCTAGATACCACTTAGCACGTAAAGGAATATTATTTAGGGTCCATCCATGGAGAAGATTTTCGTCCCTAGGATAAGATAAAGAATAAACACATTATAAAAAAATCACATTAGGATTTTCTTTTTAACCTGTTCCTTAAAACACTAGTGCTTAGGAAATCAAATGGAGGCAAAAGCAGTCAAGGGTAGTGTAGGGTTGGGGTTAGCGTTAGGGTTAGTTTTAGTGTTAGGGTACGGCTTAGGGTATGGGATAGGGTATGGGTGAGGGTAGGCATAGGGTAGGGTTTAGGGTTAGGGTTAGTGTTAGGGTTAGGGTTAGGGTATGGCTTAGGGTACGGGTGAGGGTACTGTGTAGGTCATTGGTTAGGGTTAGGTTAAGGCTTAGGATACAGGTTATTGTATGGGTTAGGGTACGGCGCAGGGTATGGGTAAGGGTTAGGGTTAGGGTTAGGGTTAGAGTTAGGGTACGGCTTAGGGTACGGGTTAGGGTACGGGTGAGGGTACGGCGTAGTGTATAGGTTACGGTTAGGGTTAGGGTACGGCTTAGGGTACGGGTTAGGCTACGGGTGAGGGTACGGTGTAGGGTATGGGTTAGGGTTAGGGTTAGGGTACGTCTTAGGGTACGGGTTAGGGTACGGGTGAGGGTACGGCGTAGGGTAAGGGTTAGGGTTAGGGTTAGGGTTAGTTTTAGGATTAGGGATTGGTTTAGGGTACGGGTTAGGATTAGCGTACGTGTTAGGGTTAGGTTTTGGGTTAGGGTTAGGGTACGCGTTAGGGTTAGGGTATGGCTTAGGGTTAGGGTACACGTTAGGATTAGGGTATTTATTAAACCTATCCCACTCTCTAGATACCACTTAGCACGTAAAGGAATATTATTTGGGGTCCAGCCATGGAGAAGATTTTAGTCACTAGGATAAGATAAAGAATAAACACATTATAAAAAAATCACATTAGGATTTTCTTTTTAACCTGTTCCTTAAAACACTAGTGCTTAGAAAATCTAATAGAGGCAAAAGCAATCAAGGGTAGTTTAGGGTTAGGGTTAGGGTTAGGGTTAGTGTTAGGGTTAGGGTACGGCTTAGGGTATGGGATAGGGTACGGGTGAGGGTACGGCGTAGGGTAGGGGTTACGGTTTGGGATAGGGTTAGGGTTAGGGTATGGCTTAGGGTACGGGTGAGGGTACGGGTGAGGGTACTGCGTAGGGTATTGTTTAGGGTTAGGGTACGGCTTAGGATACGTGTTAGGGTACGGGTTAGGGTACGGCATAGAGTGTGGGTTAGGGTTAGGGTTAGTGTTAGGGTTAGGTTTACGGTACGTCTTAGGGTACGTGTTAGGGTACGGGTGAGGGTACGGCGTAGGTTATGGGTTAGGGTTAGGGTTAGGGTTAGGGTTAGGGTACGGCTTAGGATACGGGTTAGGGTACGGGTTTGGGTATGGCGTAGGTTATGGTTTAGGGTTAGGGTTAGTGTTAGGGTTATGGTACGGCTTAGGTTATGGGATAGGGTACAGGTGAGGGTATGGCATAGGGTAGGGGTTAGGGTTAGGGTTAGGGTTAGGGTTAGGGTTAGGGTATGGGTGAGGATACTGCGTAGAGTATTGGTTAGGGTTAGGGTACGGCTTAGGATACGGGTTAGGGTACGGGTTAGGGTATGGCGTAGGGTATGGGTTAGGGTTAGGGTTAGGGTTAGGGTTAGGGTTAGGGTACGGCTTAGGATACGGGTTAGGGTATGGGTGAAGGTACGGCGTAGCGTATGGGTTAGGGTTAGTGTTAGGGTTAGGGTTAGGGTACGGCTTAGGTTATGGGATAGGGTACAGGTGAGGGTATGGCATAGGGTATGGGTTAGGGTTAGGGTTAGGGTTAGGGTTAGGGTACGGCTTAGGGTACGGGTGAGGGTATGGGTGAGGATATTGCGTAGGGTATTGGTTAGGGTTACGGTACGTCTTAGGATACGGGCTAGGGTACGGGTGAGGGTACGGCGTAGGTTATGGGTTAGGGTTAGGGTTAGTGTTAGGGTTATGGTACGGCTTAGGTTATGGGATAGGGTACAGGTGAGGGTATGGCATAGGGTAGGGTTTAGGGTTAGGGTTAGGGTTAGGGTTAGGGTTAGGGTACGGCTTAGGTACGGGTGAGGGTATGGGTGAGGATACTGCATAGGGTATTGGTTAGGGTTAGGGTACGGCTTAGGATATGGGTTAGGGTACTTGTTAGGGTATGGCGTACGGTATGGGTTAGGGTTAGGGTTAGGGTTAGGTTTAGGGTACGGCTTAGGGTACGGGTTAGGGTACGAGTGAGGGTATGGCGTAGTGTATAGGTTAGGGTTAGGGTTAGGGTTAGGGTACGGCTTAGGGTACGGGTTAGGGTACGGGTGAGGTTACGGCGTAGGGTATAGTTTAGGGTTAGGGTTAGGGTTAGGGTACGGCTTAGGATACGGGTTAGGGTACGGGTGAGGGTACGGCGTAGCGTATGGTTTAGGGTTAGGGTTAGGGTTAGGGTACGGCTTAGGGTACGGGTTAGGGTACGGGTGAGGGTACGGTGTAGGTTATGGGTTAGGTTTAGGGTTAGGGTTAGGGTTAGTTTTAGGGTTAGGGATTGGTTTAGGGTACGGGTTAGGATTAGCATACGTGTTCGGGTTAGGGTTTTGGTTAGGGTTAGGGTACGCGTTAGGGTTAGGGTATGGGTTAGGTTTAGGGTACACTTTAGGATTAGGGTATTTATTAAACCTATCCCACTCTCTAGATACCACTTAGCACGTAAAGGAATATTATTTGGGGTTCAGCCATGGAGAAGATTTTAGTCACTAGGATAAGATAAAGAATAAACACATTATAAAAAAATCACATAAGGTTTTCTTTTTAACCTGTTCCTTAAAACACTAGTGTTTAGGAAATCTAATGGAGGCAAAAGCAGTAAAGGGTAGTTTAGGGTTAGGGTTAGGGTTAGGGTTAGGGTAGGGCTTAGGATACGGGTGAGGGTACGGGTGAGGGTACTGCGTAGGTTATTGGTTAGGGTTAGGGTACGGCTTAGGATACGGGTTAGGATATGGGTTAGGTTACGGCGTTGGGTATGGGTGGGGGTTAGGGTTAGGGTTAGGGTAAGGCTTTGGGTACGGGTGAGGGTACGGGTGAGGGTACGGCGTAGGGTAGAGGTTAGGGTTAGGTTTAGGATTAGGGTACGGCTTAGGATACGGGTTAGGGTATGGGTGAGGGTACGGCGTAGCGTATGGGTTAGGGTTAGGGTTAGGTTTAGGGTTAGTTTTAGGGTTAGGGATTGGTTTAGGGTACGGGTTAGGATTAGCGTACGTGTTAGGGTTAGGGTTTGGGTTAGGGTTAGGGTACGCATTAGGGTTAGGGTATGGGTTAGGGTTAGGGTACACGTTAGGATTAGGGTATTTATTAAACCTATCCCACTCTCTAGATACCACTTAGCACGTAAAGGAATATTATTTAGGGTCCAGCCATGGAGAAGATTTTCGTCACTAGGATAAGATAAAGAATAAACACATTATAAAAAAATCACATTAGGATTTTCTTTTTAACCTGTTCCTTAAAACACTAGTGCTTAGGAAATCTAATGGAGGCAAGAGCAGTCAAGGGAAGTTTAGGGTTAGGGTTAGGGTTAGGGTTAGTGTTAGGGTTAGGGTACGGCTTAGGGTATGGGATAGGGTATGGGTGAGGGTACGGCATAGGGTAGGGTTTAGGGTTAGGGTTAGGGTTAGGGTATGGCTTAGGGTACGGGTGAGGGTACTGTGTAGGTCATTGGTTAGGGTTAGGTTAAGGCTTAGGATACAGGTTATTGTATTGATTAGGGTACGCAGGGTATGGGTAAGGGTTAGGGTTAGGGTTAGGGTTAGAGTTAGGGTACGGCTTAGGGTACGAGTTAGGGAACGGGTGAGGGTACGGCGTAGTGTATAGGTTAGGGTTAGGGTTAGGGTACGGCATAGGGTACGGATTAGGTTATGGGCGAGGGTACGGCGTAGGGTATGGGTTAGGGTTAGGGTTAGGGTTAGTGTTACTGTTACGGTTAGGGTACGGCTTAGCGTATGGGATAGGGTACGGGTGAGGGTACGGCGTAGGGTAGGGTTTAGGGTTAGGGTTAGGGTTAGGGTTAGGGTATGGCTTAGGGTACGGGTGAGGGTACGGGTGAGGGTACTGCGTAGGGTATTGGTTAGGGTTAGGGTACGGCTTAGGATACGTGTTAGGGTACGGGTTAGGGTACGGCGTAGAGTGTGGGTTAGGGTTAGGGTTAGTGTTAGGGTTAGGGTTACGGTACGTCTTAGGGTACGTGTTAGGGTACGGGTGAGGGTACGGCGTAGGTTATGGGTTAGGGTTAGCGTTAGGGTTAGGGTTAGGGTACGGCTTAGGATACGGGTTAGGGTACGGGTGAGGGTACGGCGTAGGTTATGGGTTAGGGTTAGGGTTAGTGTTAGGGTTATGGTACGGCTTAGGTTATGGGATAGGGTACAGGTGAGGGTATGGCATAGGGTAGGGGTTAGGGTTAGGGTTAGGGTTAGGGTTAGGTTTAGGGTACGGCTTAGGGTACGGGTGAGGGTATGGGTGAGGATACTGCGTAGGGTATTGGTTAGGGTTAGGGTACGGCTTAGGATATGGGTTAGGGTACGTGTTAGGGTATGGCGTACGGTATGGGTTAGGGTTAGGGTTAGGGTTAGGGTTACGGTTAGGGTTAGGGTACGGCTTAGGGTTCGGGTTAGGGTACGGGTGAGGTTACGGCGTAGGGTATAGTTTAGGGTTAGGGTTAGGGTTAGGGTACGGCTTAGGATACGGGTTAGGGTACGGGTGAGGGTACGGCGTAGCGTATGGTTTAGGGTTAGGGTTAGGGTTAGGGTACGGCTTAGGGTACGGGTTAGGGTACGGGTGAGCGTATGGTGTAGTGTATAGGTTAGGGTTAGGGTTAGGGTTAGGGTATGGCTTAGGGTATGGGTGAGGGTACGGGTGAGGGTACTGTGTAGGGTATTGGTTATGGTTAGGGTACGGCTTAGAATACGGGTTAGGGTACGGGTTAGGGTACAGCGTAGGGTATGTGTTAGGGTTAGGGTTAGGGTTAGGGTTAGGGTACGGCTTAGGGTACGGGTTAGGGTACGGGTGAGGGTACGGCGTAGTGTATAGGTTAGGGTTAGGGTACGGCTTAGGGTACGGGTTAGGGTACGTGTGAGGGTATGGCGTAGTGTATAGGTTAGGGTTAGGGTTAGGGTTAGGGTACGGCTTAGGGTATGGGATAGGGTACGGGTGAGGGTACGACGTAGGGTAGGGGTTAGGGTTAGAGTTAGGGTTAGGGTTGGGGTTAGGGTACGGCTTAGTGTACGGGTGAGGGTACGGGTGAGGGTACTGCGTAGGGTATTGGTTAGGGTTAGGATACGGCTTAGGATACGGGTTAGGGTACGGGTTAGGGTATGGCGTAGAGTATGGGTTAGGGTTAGGGTTAGGGTTTGGGTTAGGGTTAGGGTACGGCTTAGGATACGGGTTAGGGTACGGGTGAAGGTACGGCGTAGCATATGGGTTAGGGTTAGGGTTAGGGTTAGGGTTAGGGTACGGCTTAGTTTATGGGATAGGGTACAGGTGAGGGTATGGCATAGGGTATGGGTTAGGGTTAGGGTTAGGGTTAGGGTTAGTGTACGGCTTAGGGTACGGGTGAGGGTATGGGTGAGGATATTGCGTAGGGTATTGGTTAGGGTTACGGTACGTCTTAGGATACGGGCTAGGGTACGGGTGAGGGTACGGCGTAGGTTATGGGTTAGGTTTAGGGTTAGGGTTAGTGTTAGGGTTAGGGTACGGCTTAGGGTATGGGATAGGTTACGGGTGAGGGTACGGCGTAGGGTAGGGGTTAGGGTTAGGTTTAGGGTTAGTGTTAGGTTTAGGGTACCGCTTAGGGTATGGGATAGGGTACGGCGTAGGGTAGCGGTTAGGGTTAGGGTTAGGGTTAGGGTTAGGGTACGGCTTAGGATACGGGTTAGGGTACGGGTGAGGGTACGGCGTAGGTTATGGGTTAGGGTTAGGGTTAGGGTTAGGGTTAGTTTTAGGGTTAGGGATTGGTTTAGGGTAGGGGTTAGGATTAGCATACTTGTTCGGGTTAGGGTTTTGGTTAGGGTTAGGGTACGCGTTAGGGTTAGGGTATGGGTTAGGTTAAGGGTACACGTTAGGATTAGGGTATTTATTAAACCTATCCCACTCTCTAGATACCACTTAGCACGTAAAGGAATATTATTTGGGGTTCAGCCATGGAGAAGATTTTCGTCACTAGGATAAGATAAAGAATAAACACATTATAAAAAAATCACATAAGGTTTTCTTTTTAACCTGTTCCTTAAAACACTAGTGTTTAGGAAATCTAATGGAGGCAAAAGCAGTCAAGGGTAGTTTAGGGTTAGGGTTAGGGTTAGGGTTAGGGTAGGGCTTAGGATACGGGTGAGGTTACTGGTGAGGGTACTGCGTAGGTTATTGGTTAGGGTTAGGGTACGGCTTAGGATACGGGTTAGGATATGGGTTAGGTTACGGCGTTGGATATGGGTGAGGGTTAGGGTTAGGGTTAGGGTAAGGCTTTGGGTACGGGTTAGGGTACGGGTGAGGGTACGGCGTAGGGTAGAGGTTAGGGTTAGGTTTAGGGTTAGGGTACGGCTTAGGATACAGGTTAGGGTATGGGTGAGGGTACGGCGTAGCGTATGGGTTAGGGTTAGGGTTAGGGTTAGTTTTAGGGTTAGGGATTGGTTTAGGGTATGGGTTAGGATTAGCGTACGTGTTAGGGTTAGGGTTTGGGTTAGGGTTAGGGTACGCGTTAGGGTTAGGGTATGGGTTAGGGTTAGGGTACGCGTTAGGATTAGGGTATTTATTAAACCTATCCCACTCTGTAGATACCACTTAGCACGTAAAGGAATATTATTTAGGGTACAGCCATTGAGAATATTTTCGTCACTAGGATAAGATAAAGAATAAACACATTATAAAAAAATCACATTAGGATTTTCTTTTTAACCTGTTCCTTAAAACACTAGTGCTTAGGAAATCTAATGGAGGCAAAAGCAGTCAAGGGTAGTTTAGGGTTAGGGATAGGGTTAGGGTTAGTGTTAGGGTTAGGGTACGGCTTAGGGTATGGGATAGGGTATGGGTGAGGGTACGGCATAGGGTAGGGTTTAGGGTTAGGGTTAGTGTTAGGGTTAGGGTTAGGGTATGGCTTAGGGTACGGGTGAGGGTACTGTGTAGGTCATTGGTTAGGGTTAGGTTAAGGCTTAGGATATAGTTTATTGTATGGGTTAGGGTACGGCGCAGGGTATGGCTAAGGGTTAGGGTTAGGGTTAGGGTTAGAGTTAGGGTACGGCTTAGGGTACGGGTTAGGGTACGGGTGAGGGTACGGCGTAGTGTATAGGTTAGGGTTAGGATTAGGGTACGGCTTAGGGTACGGGTTAGGTTACGGGTGAGGGTACGGCGTAGGATATGGGTTAGGGTTAGGGTTAGGGTTAGTGTTAGAGTTAGCGTTAGGGTACGGCTTAGCGTATGGGATAGGGTACGGGTGAGGGTACGGCGTAGGGTAGGGGTTAGGGTTAGAGTTAGGGTTAGGGTTGGGGTTAGGGTACGGCTTAGGGTACGGGTGAGGGTACGGGTGAGGGTACTGCGTAGGATATTGGTTAGGGTTAGGATATGGCTTAGGATACGGGTTAGGGTACGGGTTAGGGTATGGCTTAGGGTATGGGTTAGGGTTAGGGTTAGGGTTAGGGTTAGGGTACGGCTTAGGATACGGGTTAGGGTACGGGTGAGGGTACGGCGTAGCGTATGGGTTAGGGTTAGGTTTAGGGTACGTCTTAGGCTACGGGTTAGGGTACGGGTGAGGGTACGGCGTAGGGTAAGGGTTAGGGTTAGGTTTAGGGTTAGGGTTAGTTTTAGGGTTAGGGATTGGTTTAGGGTACGGGTTAGGATTAGCGTACGTGTTAGGGTTAGGTTTTGGGATAGGGTTAGGGTACGCGTTAGGGTTAGGGTACACGTTAGGATTAGGGTATTTATTAAACCTATCCCACTCTCTAGATACCACTTAGCACGTAAAGGAATATTATTAGGGATCCAGCCATGGAGAAGATTTTAGTCACTAGGATAAGATAAAGAATAAACACATTATAAAAAAATCACATTAGGATTTTCTTTTTAACCTGTTCCTTAAAACACTAGTGCTTAGGAAATCTAATAGAGGCAAAAGCAATCAAGGGTAGTTTAGGGTTAGGGTTAGGGTTAGGGTTAGTGTTAGGGTTAGGGTACGGCTTAGGGTATGGGATAGGGTACGGGTGAGGGTACGGCGTAGGGTAGGTGTTAGGGTTAGGCTTAGGGCTATGGTTAGGGTATGGCTTAGGGTACGGGTGAGGGTACGGGTGAGGGTACTGCGTAGGGTATTGCTTAGGGTTAGGGTACGGCTTAGGATACGTGTTAGGGTACGGGTTAGGGTACGGCGTAGAGTGTGGGTTAGGGTTAGGGTTAGTGTTAGGGTTAGGGTTACGGTACTTCTTAGGGTACGTGTTAGGGTACGGGTGAGGGTACGGCGTAGGTTATGGGTTAGGGTTAGGGTTAGGGTTAGGGTTAGGGTACGGCTTAGGATACGGGTTAGGGTACGGGTGAGGGTACGGCATTGGTTATGGTTTAGGGTTAGGGTTAGTGTTAGGGTTATGGTACGGCTTAGGTTATGGGATAGGGTACAGGTGAGGGTATGGCATAGGGTATGGGTTAGGGTTAGGTTTAGGGTTAGGGTTAGGGTTAGGGTACGCCTTAGGGTACGGGTGAGGGTATGGGTGAGGATACTGCGTAGGGTATTGGTTAGGGTTAGGGTACGGCTTAGGATACGGGTTAGGGTACGTGTTAGGGTATGGCGTACGATATGGGTTAGGGTTAGGGTTAGGGTTAGGGTTAGGGTTAGGGTTAGGGTACGGCTTAGGGTACGGGTTAGGGTACGGGTGAGGTTACGGCGTAGGGTATAGTTTAGGGTTAGGGTTAGGGTTAGGGTACGGCTTAGGGTACGGGTTAGGGAACGGGTGAGGGTATGGCGTAGTGTATAGGTTAGGGTTAGGGTTAGGGTTAGGGTATGGCTTAGGGTACGGGTGAGGGTACGGGTGAGGGTACTGTGTAGGGTATTGGTTATGGTTAGGGTACGGCTTAGAATACGGGTTAGGGTACGGTTTAGGGTACGGCGTAGGGTATGGGTTAGGGTTAGGGTTAGGGTTAGGGTTAAGGTTAGGGTACGGCTTAGGGTATGGGATAGGGTACGGGTGAGGGTACGGCGTAGGGTAGGGGTTAAGTTTAGGGTTAGGGTTAGTGTTAGGGTTAGGGTATGGCTTAGGGTATGGGATAGGTTACGGGTGAGGGTACGGCGTAGGGTAGGGGTTAGGGTTAGGTTTAGGGTTAGTGTTAGGTTTAGGGTACCGCTTAGGGTATGGGATAGGGTACGGCATAGGGTAGCGGTTAGGGTTAGGGTTAGGGTTAGGGTAGGGCTTAGGATACGGGTGAGGTTACTGGTGAGGGTACTGCGTAGGTTATTGGTTAGGGTTAGGGTGCGGCTAAGGATACGGGTTAGGATATGGGTTAGGTTACGGCGTTGGGTATGGGTGAGGGTTCGGGTTAGGGTTAGGGTAAGGCTTTGGATACGCGTTAGGGTACGGGTGAGGGTACGGCGTAGGGTAGAGGTTAGGGTTCGGTTTAGGGTTAGGGTACGGCTTAGGATACGGTTTAGGGTATGGGTGAGGGTACGGCTTAGCGTATGGGTTAGGGTTAGGGTTAGGGTTAGGGTTAGTTTTAGGGTTAGGGATTGGTTTAGGGTACGGGTTAGGATTAGCGTACGTGTTAGGGTTAGGGTTTGGGTTAGGGTTAGGGTACGCGTTAGGGTTAGGGTATGGGTTAGGGTTAGGGTACGCGTTAGGATTAGGTTATTTATTAAACCTATCCCACTCTCTAGATACCACTTAGCACGTAAAGGAATATTATTTAGGGTCCAGCCATGGAGAATATTTTCGTCACTAGGATAAGATAAAGAATAATCACATTATAAAAAAATCACATTAGGATTTTCTTTTTAACCTGTTCCTTAAAACACTACTGCTTAGGAAATCTAATGGAGGCAAAAGCAGTCAAGGGTAGTTTAGGGTTAGGGTTAGGGTTAGGGTTAGTGTTAGGGTTAGGGTACGGCTTAGGGCATGGGATAGGGTATGGGTGAGGGTACGGCATAGGGTAGGGTTTAGGGTTAGGGTTAGTGTTAGGGTTAGGGTTAGGGTATGGCTTAGGGTACGGGTGAGGGTACTGTGTAGGTCATTGGTTAGGGTTAGGTTAAGGCTTAGGATACAGGTTATTGTATGGGTTAGGGTACGGCGCAGGGTATGGGTAAGGGTTAGGGTTAGGGTTAGGGTTAGAGTTAGGGTACGGCTTAGGGTACGGGTTAGGGTACGGGTGAGGGTATGGCGTAGTGTATAGGTTAGGGTTAGGGTTAGGGTACGGCTTAGGGTACGGGTTAGGTTACGGGTGAGGGTACGGCGTAGGGTATGGGTTAGGGTTAGGGTTAGGGTTAGTGTTAGTGTTAGGGTTAGGGTACGGCTTAGCGTATGGGATAGGGTACGGGTGAGGGTACGGCGTAGGGTAGGGGTTAGGGTTAGAGTTAGGGTTAGGGTTGGGGTTAGGGTACGGCTTAGGGTACGGGTGAGGGTACGGGTGAGGGTACTGCGTAGGGTATTGGTTAGGGTTAGGATATGGCTTAGGATACGGGTTAGGATACGGGTTAGGGTATGGCGAAGGGTATGGGTTAGGGTTAGGGTTAGGGTTAGGGTTAGGGTTAGGGTACGGCTTAGGATACCGGTTAGGGTACGGGTGAGGGTACGGCGTAGCGTATGGTTTAGGGTTAGGGTTAGGGTACGTCTTAGGCTACGGGTTAGGGTACGGGTGAGGGTACGGCGTAGGGTAAGGGTTAGGGTTAGTGTTAGGGTTAGGGTTAGTTTTAGGGTTAGGGATTGGTTTAGGGTACGGGTTAGGATTAGCGTACGTGTTAGGGTTAGGTTTTGGGTTAGGGTTAGGGTACGCGTTAGGGTTAGGGTATGGGATAGGGTTAGGGTACACGTTAGGATTAGGGTATTTATTAAACCTATCCCACTCTCTAGATACCACTTAGCACGTAAAGGAATATTATTAGGGATCCAGCCATGGAGAAGATTTTAGTCACTAGGATAAGATAAAGAATAAACACATTATAAAAAAATCACATTAGGATTTTCTTTTTAACCTGTTCCTTAAAACACTAGTGCTTAGGAAATCTAATAGAGGCAAAAGCAATCAAGGGTAGTTTAGGGTTAGGGTTAGGGTTAGGGTTAGTGTTAGGGTTAGGGTACGGCTTAGGGTATGGGATAGGGTACGGGTGAGGTTACGGCGTAGGGTAGGGGTTAGGGTTAGGGTTAGGGTTATGGTTAGGGTATGGCTTTGGGTACGGGTGAGGGTACGGGTGAGGGTACTGCGTAGGGTATTGGTTAGGGTTAGGGTACGGCTTAGGATACGTGTTAGGGTACGGGTTAGGGTACGGCGTAGAGTGTGGGTTAGGGTTAGGGTTAGTGTTAGGGTTAGGGTTATGGTACGTCTTAGGGTACGTGTTAGGGTACGGGTGAGGGTACGGCGTAGGTTATGGGTTAGGGTTAGGGTTAGGGTACGGCTTAGGATACGGGTTAGGGTACGGGTGAGGGTACGGCGTAGGTTATGGGTTAGGGTTATGGTTAGTGTTAGGGTTATGGTACGGCTTAGGTTATGGGATAGGGTACAGGTGAGGGTATGGCATAGGGTAGGGGTTAGGGTTAGGTTTAGGGTTAGGGTTAGGGTTAGGGTACGCCTTAGGGTACGGGTGAGGGTATGGGTGAGGATACTGCGTAGGGTATTGGTTAGGGTTAGGGTACGGCTTAGGATACGGGTTAGGGTACGTGTTAGTGTATGGCGTACGCTATGTGTTAGGGTTAGGGTTAGGGTTAGGGTTAGGGTTAGGGTTAGGGTACGGCTTAGGGTACGGGTTAGGGTACGGGTGAGGTTACGGCGTAGGGTATAGTTTAGGGTTAGGGTTAGGGTTAGGGTACGGCTTAGGGTACGGGTTAGGGTACGGGTGAGGGTATGGCGTAGTGTATAGGTTAGGGTTAGGGTTAGGGTTAGGGTATGGCTTAGGGTACGGGTGAGGGTACGGGTGAGGGTACTGTGTAGGGTATTGGTTATGGTTAGGGTACGGCTTAGAATACGGGTTAGGGTACGGTTTAGGGTACGGTGTAGGGTATGGGTTAGGGTTAGGTTTAGGGTTAGGGTTAGGGTTAGGGTACGGCTTAGGGTACGGGTTAGGGTACGGGTGAGGGTACGGCGTTGTGTATAGGTTAGGGTTAGGGTTAGGGTTAGGGTACGGCTTAGGGTATGGGATAGGGTACGGGTGAGGGTACGACGTTGGGTAGGGGTTAGGTTTAGGGTTAGGGTTAGTGTTAGGGTTAGGGTACGGCTTAGGGTATGGGATAGGTTACGGGTGAGGGTACGGCGTAGGGTAGGGGTTAGGGTTAGGTTTAGGGTTAGTGTTAGGTTTAGGGTACCGCTTAGGGTATGGGATAGGGTACGGCGTAGGGTAGCGGTTAGGGTTAGGGTTAGGGTTAGGGTACGGCTTAGGATACGGGTTAGGGTACGTGTGAGGGTGCGGCGTTGCGTATGGGTTAGGGTTAGGGTTAGGGTTAGGGTAGGGCTTAGGATACGGGTGAGGGTACTGGTGAGGGTACTGCGTAGGTTATTGGTTAGGGTTAGGGTACGGCTTAGTATACGGGTTAGGATATGGGTTAGGTTACGGCGTTGGGTATGGGTGAGGGTTAGGGTTAGGGTTACGGTAAGGCTTTGGGTACGGGTTAGGGTACGGGTGAGGGTACGGCGTAGGGTAGAGGTTAGGGTTAGGTTTAGGGTTAGGGTACGGCTTAGGATACGGGTTAGGGTATGGGTGAGGGTACGGCGTAGCGTATGGGTTAGGGTTAGGGTTAGGGTTAGGGTTAGTTTTAGGGTTAGGGATTGGTTTAGGGTACGGGTTAGGATTAGTGTACGTGTTAGGGTTAGGGTTTGGGTTAGGGTTAGGGTACGCAATAGGGTTAGGGTGTGGGTTAGGGTTAGGGTACACGTTAGGATTAGGGTATTTATTAAACCTATCCCACTCTCTAGATACCACTTAGCACGTAAAGGAATATTATTTAGGGTCCAGCCGTGGAGAAGATTTTCGTTACTAGGATAAGATAAAGAATAAACACATTATAAAAAAATCACATTAGGATTTTCTTTTTAACCTGTTCCTTAAAACACTAGTGCTTAGGAAATCTAATGGAGGCAAAAGCAGTCAAGGGTAGTTTAGGGTTAGGGTTAGGGTTAGGGTTAGTGTTAGGGTTAGGGTACGGCTTAGGGTATGGGATAGGGTATGGTGAGGGTACGGCATAGGGTAGGGTTTAGGGTTAGGGTTAGTGTTAGTGTTAGGGTTAGGGTATGGCTTAGGGTACGGGTGAGGGTACTGTGTAGGTCATTGGTTAGGGTTAGGTTAAGGCTTAGGATACAGGTTATTGTATGGGTTAGGGTACGGTGCAGGGTATGGGTAAGGGTTAGGTTTAGGGTTAGGGTTAGAGTTAGGGTACGGCTTAGGGTACGGGTTAGGGTACGGGTGAGGGTACGGCGTAGTGTATAGGTCAGGGTTAGGGTTAGGGTACGGCTTAGGGTACGGGTTAGGTTACGGGTGAGGGTACGGCGTAGGGTATGGGTTAGGGTTAGGGTTAGGGTTAGTGTTAGTGTTAGGGTTAGGGTACGGCTTAGCGTATGGGATAGGGTACGGGTGAGGGTACGGCGTAGGGTAGGGATTAGGGTTAGAGTTAGGGTTAGGGTTGGGGTTAGGGTAAGGCTTAGGGTACGGGTGAGGGTACGGGTGAGGGTACTGCGTAGGGTATTCGTTAGGGTTAGGATATGGCTTAGGATACGGGTTAGGGTACGGGTTAGGGTATGGCGTAGGGTATGGGTTAGGGTTAGGGTTAGGGTTAGGGTTAGGCTTAGGGTACGGCTTAGGATACGGGTTAGGGTACGTGTGAGGGTACGGCGTAGTGTATGGGTTAGGGTTAGGGTTAGGGTACGTCTTAGGGTACGGGTTAGGGTACGGGTGAGGGTACGGTGTAGGGTAAGGGTTAGGGTTAGGGTTAGGGTTAGGGTTAGTTTTAGGGTTAGGGTTTGGTTTAGGGTACGGGTTAGGATTAGCGTACGTGTTAGGGTTAGGTTTTGGGTTAGGGTTAGGGTACGCGTTAGGGTTAGGATATGGGTTAGGGTTAGGGTACACGTTAGGATTAGGGTATTTATTAAACCTATCCCACTCTCTAGATACCACTTAGCACGTAAAGGAATATTATTAGGGATACAGCCATGGAGAAGATTTTAGTCACTAGGATAAGATAAAGAATAAACACATTATAAAAAAATCACATTAGTATTTTCTTTTTAACCTGTTCCTTAAAACACTAGTGCTTAGGAAATCTAATAGAGGCAAAAGCAATCAAGGGTAGTTTAGGGTTAGGGTTAGGGTTAGGGTTAGTGTTAGGTTTAGGGTACGGCTTAGGGTATGGGATAGGGTACGGGTGAGGGTACGGCGTAGTGTAGGGGTTAGGGTTAGGGTTAGGGTTAGGGTACGGCTTAGGGTACGGGTTAGGGTACGGGTGAGGTTATGGCGTAGGGTATAGTTTAGGGTTAGGGTTAGGGTTAGGGTACGGCTTAGGGTACGGGTTAGGGTACGGTTGAGGATACTGTGTAGGGTATTGGTTATGGTTAGGGTACGGCTTAGAATACGGGTTAGGGTACGGTTTAGGTTACGGCGTAGGGTATGGGTTAGGGTTAGGGTTCGGGTTAGGGTTAGGGTTAGGGTACGGCTTAGGGTACGGGTTAGGGTACGGGTGAGGGTACGGCGTAGTGTATAGGTTAGGGTTAGGGTTAGGGTTAGGGTACGGCTTAGGTTATGGGATAGGGTACGGGTGAGGGTACGGCGTAGGGTAGGGGTTAGGGTTAGGTTTAGGGTTAGTGTTAGGTTTAGGGTACCGCTTAGGGTATGGGATAGGGTACGGCGTAGGGTAGTGGTTAGGGTTAGGGTTAGGGTTAGGGTACGGCTTAGGATACGGGTTAGGGTACGGGTGAGGGTGCGGCGTAGCGTATGGGTTAGGGTTAGGGTTAGGGTTAGGGTACGGCTTAGGTTATGGGATAGTGTACAGGTGAGGGTATGGCATAGGGTATGGGTTAGGGTTAGGGTTAGGGTTAGGGTTAGGGTACGGCTTAGGGTACGGGTGAGGGTATGGGTGAGGATACTGCGTAGGGTATTGGTTAGGGTTACAGTACGTCTTAGGATACGGGTTAGGGTACGGGTGAGGGTACGGCGTAGGTTATGGGTTAGGGTTAGGGTTAGTGTTACTGTTAGGGTTAGGGTACGGCTTAGCGTATGGGATAGGGTACGGGTGAGGGTACGGCATAGGGTAGGGGTTAGGGTTAGGGTTAGGGTTAGGGTATGGCTTAGGGTACGGGTGAGGGTACGGGTGAGGGTACTGCGTAGGGTATTGGTTAGGGTTAGGGTACGGCTTAGGATACGTGTTAGGGTACGGGTTAGGGTACGGCGTAGAGTGTGGGTTAGGGTTAGGGTTAGTGTTAGGGTTAGGGTTACGGTACGTCTTAGGGTACGTGTTAGGGTACGGCGTAGGTTATGGGTTAGGGTTAGGGTTAGTGTTAGGGTTATGGTACGGCTTAGGTTATGGGATAGGGTACAGGTGAGGGTATGGCATAGGGTAGGGGTTAGGGTTAGGGTTAGGGTTAGGGTTAGGGTACGGCTTAGGGTACGGGTGAGGGTATGGGTGAGGATACTGCGTAGGGTGTTGGTTAGGGTTAGGGTACGGCTTAGGATACGGGTTAGGGTACGTGTTAGGGTATGGCGTACGGTATGGGTTAGGGTTAGGGTTAGGGTTAGGGTTAGGGTTAGGGTTAGGGTTAGGGTAAGGGTTAGGGTATGGGATAGGGTACGGGTGAGGGTACGGCGTAGTGTATAGGTTAGGGTTAGGGTTAGGGTTAGGGTACGGCTTAGGGTATGGGATAGGGTACGGGTGAGGGTACGGCGTAGGGTAGGCGTTAGGTTTAGGGTTAGGGTTAGTGTTAGGGTTAGGGTACGGCTTAGGGTATGGGATAGGTTACGGGTGAGGGTACGGCGTAGGGTAGGGGTTAGGGTTAGGTTTAGGGTTAGTGTTAGGTTTAAGATACCGCTTAGGGTATGGGATAGGGTACGGCGTAGGGTAGCGGTTAGGGTTAGGGTTAGGGTTAGGGTTAGGGTACGGCTTAGGATACGGTTTAGGGTACGGGTGAGGGTACGGCGTAGGTTATGGGTTAGGGTTAGGGTTAGGGTTAGGGTTAGGGTTAGTTTTAGGGTTAGGGATTGGTTTAGGGTACGGGTTAGGATTAGCATACTTGTTCGGGTTAGGGTTTTGGTTAGGGTTAGGGTACGCGTTAGAGTTAGGGTATGGGTTAGGTTTAGGGTACACTTTAGGATTAGGGTATTTATTAAATCTATCCCACTCTCTAGATACCACTTAGCACGTAAAGGAATATTATTTGGGGTTCAGCCATGGAGAAGATTTTAGTCACTAGGATAAGATAAAGAATAAACACATTATAAAAAAATCACATAAGGTTTTCTTTTCAACCTGTTCCTTACAACACTAGTGTTTAGGAAATCTAATGGAGGCAAAAGCAGTAAAGGGTAGTTTAGGGTTAGGGTTAGGGTTAGGGTTAGGGTAGGGCTTAGGATACGGGTGAGGGTACTGGTGAGGGTACTGCGTAGGTTATTGGTTAGGGTTAGGGTACGGCTTAGGATACGGGTTAGGATATGGGTTAGGTTATGGCGTTGGGTATGGGTGAGGGTTAGGGTTAGGGTTAGGGTAAGGCTTTGGGTACGGGTTAGGGTACGGGTGAGGGTATGGCGTAGGGTAGAGGTTAGGGTTAGGTTTAGTGTTAGGGTACGGCGTAGGATACGGGTTAGGGTATGGGTGAGGGTACGACGTAGCGTATGGGTTAGGGTTAGGGTTAGGGTTAGGGTTAGTTTTAGGGTTAGGGCTTGGTTTAGGGTACAGGTTAGGATTAGCGTACGTGTTAGGGTTAGGGTTTGGGTTAGGGTTAGGGTACGCATTAGGGTTAGGGTATGGGTTAGGGTTAGGGTACACGTTAGGATTAGGGTATTTATTAAACCTATCCCACTCTCTAGATACCACTTAGCACGTAAAGGAATATTATTTAGGGTCCAGCCATGGAGAAGATTTTCGTCACTAGGATAAGATAAAGAATAAACACATTATAAAAAAATCACATTAGGATTTTCTTTTTAACCTGTTCCTTAAAACACTCGTGCTTAGGAAATCTAATGGAGGCAAAAGCAGTCAAGGGTAGTTTAGTGTTAGGGTTAGGGTTAGGGTTAGTGTTAGGGTTAGGGTACGGCTTAGGGTATGGGATAGGGTATGGGTGAGGGTACGGCATAGGGTAGGGTTTAGGGTTAGGGTTAGTGTTAGGGTTAGGGTTAGAGTATGGCTTCGGGTACGGGTGAGGGTACTGTGTAGGTCATTGGTTAGGGTTAGGTTAAGGCTTAGGATACAGGTTATTGTATGGGTTAGGGTACGGCGCAGGGTATGGGTAAGGGTTAGGGTTAGGGTTAGGGTTAGAGTTAGGGTACGGCTTAGGGTACGGGTTAGGGTACGGGTGAGGGTACGGCATAGTGTATAGGTTAGGGTTAGGGTTAGGGTACGGCTTAGGGTACGGGTTAGGTTACGGGTGAGGGTACGGCATAGGGTATGGGTTAGGGTTAGGGTAAGGGTTAGGGTTAGTGTTAGTGTTAGGGTTAGGGTACGGCTTAGCGTATGGGATAGGGTACGGGTGAGGGTACGGCGTAGGGTAGGGGTTAGGGTTAGAGTTAGGGTTAGGGTTGGGGTTAGGGTACGGCTTAGTGTACGGGTGAGGGTACGGGTGAGGGTACTGCGTAGGGTATTGGTTAGGGTTAGGATACGGCTTAGGATACGGGTTAGGGTACGGGTTAGGGTATGGCGTAGAGTATGGGTTAGGGTTAGGGTTAGGGTTTGGGTTAGGGTTAGGGTACGGCTTAGGATACGGGATAGGGTACGGGTGAAGGTACGGCGTAGCATATGGGTTAGGGTTAGGGTTAGGGTTAGGGTTAGGGTACGGCTTAGGTTATGGGATAGGGTACAGGTGAGGGTATGGCATAGGGTATGGGTTAGGGTTAGGGTTAGGGTTAGGGTTAGTGTACGGCTTAGGGTACGGGTGAGGGTATGGGTGAGGATATTGCGTAGGGTATTGGTTAGGGTTACGGTACGTCTTAGGATACGGGCTAGGGTACGGGTGAGGGTACGGCGTAGGTTATGGGTTAGGGTTAGGGTTAGTGTTAGGGTTATGGTACGGCTTAGGTTATGGGATAGGGTACAGGTGAGGGTATGGCATAGGGTAGGGTTTAGGGTTAGGGTTAGGGTTAGGGTTAGGGTTAGGGTACGGCTTAGGGTACGGGTGAGGGTATGGGTGAGGATACTGCATAGGGTATTGGTTAGGGTTAGGGTACGGCTTAGGATATGGGTTAGGGTACATGTTAGGGTATGGCGTACGGTATGGGTTAGGGTTAGGGTTAGGGTTAGGTTTAGGGTACGGCTTAGGGTACGGGTTAGGGTACGAGTGAGCGTATGGCGTAGTGTATAGGTTAGGGTTAGGGTTAGGATTAGGGTACGGCTTAGGGTACGGGTTAGGGTACGGGTGAGGTTACGGCGTAGGGTATAGTTTAGGGTTAGGGTTAGGGTTAGGGTACGGCTTAGGATACGGGTTAGGGTACGGGTGAGGGTACGGCGTAGCGTATGGTTTAAGGTTAGGGTTAGGGTTAGGGTAAGGCTTAGGGTACGGGTTAGGGTACGGGTGAGGGTACGGTGTAGGTTATGGGTTAGGGTTAGGGTTAGGGTTAGGGTTAGTTTTAGGGTTAGGGATTGGTTTAGGGTACGGGTTAGGATTAGCATACGTGTTCGGTTAGGGTTTTGGTTAGGGTTAGGGTACGCGTTAGGGTTAGGGTATGGGTTAGGTTTAGGGTACACTTTAGGATTAGGGTATTTATTAAACCTATCCCACTCTCTAGATACCACTTAGCACGTAAAGGAATAATATTTGGTGTTCAGCCATGGAGAAGATTTTAGTCACTAGGATAAGATAAAGAATAAACACATTATAAAAAAATCACATAAGGTTTTCTTTTTAACCTGTTCCTTAAAACACTAGTGTTTAGGAAATCTAATGGAGGCAAAAGCAGTAAAGGGTAGTTTAGGGTTAGGGTTAGGGTTAGGGTTAGGGTAGGGCTTAGGATAGGGGTGAGGGTACTGGTGAGGGTACTGCGTAGGTTATTGGTTAGGGTTAGGGTACGGCTTAGGATACGGGTTAGGATATGGGTTAGGTTATGGCGTTGGGTATGGGTGAGGGTTAGGGTTAGGGTTAGGGTAAGGCTTTCGGTACGGGTTAGGGTACGGGTGAGGGTACGGCGTAGGGTAGAGGTTAGGGTTAGGTTTAGGGTTAGGGTACAGCTTAGGATACGGGTTAGGGTATGGGTGAGGGTACGGCGTAGCGTATGGGTTAGGGTTAGGGTTAGGGTTAGGGTTAGTTTTAGGGTTAGGGCTTGGTTTAGGGTACAGGTTAGCATTAGCGTACGTGTTAGGGTTAGGGTTTGGGTTAGGGTTAGGGTACGCATTAGGGTTAGGGTATGGGTTAGGGTTAGGGTACACGTTAGGATTAGGGTATTTATTAAACCTATCCCACTCTCTAGATACCACTTAGCACGTAAAGGAATATTATTTAGGGTCCAGCCATGGAGAAGATTTTCGTCACTAGGATAAGATAAAGAATAAACACATTATAAAAAAATCACATTAGGATTTTCTTTTTAACCTGTTCCTTAAAACACTCGTGCTTAGGAAATCTAATGGAGGCAAAAGCAGTCAAGGGTAGTTTAGTGTTAGGGTTAGGGTTAGGGTTAGTGTTAGGGTTAGGGTACGGCTTAAGGTATGGGATAGGGTATGGGTGAGGGTACGGCATAGGGTAGGGTTTAGGGTTAGGGTTAGTGTTAGGGTTAGGGTTAGAGTATGGCTTCGGGTACGGGTGAGGGTACTGTGTAGGTCATTGGTTAGGGTTAGGTTAAGGCTTAGGATACAGGTTATTGTATGGGTTAGGGTACGGCGCAGGGTATGGGTAAGGGTTAGGGTTAGGGTTAGGGTTAGAGTTAGGGTACGGCTTAGGGTACGGGTTAGGGTACGGGTGAGGGTACGGCATAGTGTATAGGTTAGGGTTAGGGTTAGGGTACGGCTTAGGGTACGGGTTAGGTTACGGGTGAGGGTACGGCATAGGGTATGGGTTAGGGTTAGGGTTAGGGTTAGGGTTAGTGTTAGTGTTAGGGTTAGGGTACGGCTTAGCGTATGGGATAGGGTACGGGTGAGGGTACGGCGTAGGGTAGGGGTTAGGGTTAGAGTTAGGGTTAGGGTTGGGGTTAGGGTACGGCTTAGTGTACGGGTGAGGGTACGGGTGAGGGTACTGCGTAGGGTATTGGTTAGGGTTAGGATACGG
The DNA here is from genome assembly GCF_028564815.1 of Eubalaena glacialis. NCBI lineage: Eukaryota > Metazoa > Chordata > Mammalia > Artiodactyla > Balaenidae > Eubalaena > Eubalaena glacialis. The sequence goes on from NW_026871243.1 coordinate 77,178, forward strand.
CTTAGGATACGGGTTAGGGTACGGGTTAGGGTATGGCGTAGGGTATGGGTTAGGGTTAGGGTTAGGGTTAGGGTTAGGGTTAGGGTACGGCTTAGGATACGGGTTAGGGTATGGGTGAAGGTACGGCGTAGCGTATGGGTTAGGGTTAGTGTTAGGGTTAGGGTTAGGGTACGGCTTAGGTTATGGGATAGGGTACAGGTGAGGGTATGGCATAGGGTATGGGTTAGGGTTAGGGTTAGGGTTAGGGTTTGGGTACGGCTTAGGGTACGGGTGAGGGTATGGGTGAGGATATTGCGTAGGGTATTGGTTAGGGTTACGGTACGTCTTAGGATACGGGCTAGGGTACGGGTGAGGGTACGGCGTAGGTTATGGGTTAGGGTTAGGGTTAGTGTTAGGGTTATGGTACGGCTTAGGTTATGGGATAGGGTACAGGTGAGGGTATGGCATAGGGTAGGGTTTAGGGTTAGGGTTAGGGTTAGGGTTAGGGTTAGGGTACGGCTTAGGTACGGGTGAGGGTATTGGTGAGGATACTGCATAGGGTATTGGTTAGGGTTAGGGTACGGCTTAGGATATGGGTTAGGGTACATGTTAGGGTATGGCGTACGGTATGGGTTAGGGTTAGGGTTAGGGTTAGGTTTAGGGTACGGCTTAGGGTACGGGTTAGGGTACGAGTGAGGGTATGGCGTAGTGTATAGGTTAGGGTTAGGGTTAGGGTTAGGGTACGGCTTAGGGTACGGGTTAGGGTACGGGTGAGGTTACGGCGTAGGGTATAGTTTAGGGTTAGGGTTAGGGTTAGGGTACGGCTTAGGATACGGGTTAGGGTACGGGTGAGGGTACGGCGTAGCGTATGGTTTAGGGTTAGGGTTAGGGTTAGGGTACGGCTTAGGGTACGGGTTAGGGTACGGGTGAGGGTACGGTGTAGGTTATGGGTTAGGTTTAGGGTTAGGGTTAGGGTTAGTTTTAGGGTTAGGGATTGGTTTAGGGTACGGGTTAGGATTAGCATACGTGTTCGGGTTAGGGTTTTGGTTAGGGTTAGGGTACGCGTTAGGGTTAGGGTATGGGTTAGGTTTAGGGTACACTTTAGGATTAGGGTATTTATTAAACCTATCCCACTCTCTAGATACCACTTAGCACGTAAAGGAATATTATTTGGGGTTCAGCCATGGAGAAGATTTTAGTCACTAGGATAAGATAAAGAATAAACACATTATAAAAAAATCACATAAGGTTTTCTTTTTAACCTGTTCCTTAAAACACTAGTGTTTACGAAATCTAATGGAGGCAAAAGCAGTAAAGGGTAGTTTAGGGTTAGGGTTAGGGTTAGGGTTAGGGTAGGGCTTAGGATACGGGTGAGGGTACTGGTGAGGGTACTGCGTAGGTTATTGGTTAGGGTTAGGGTACGGCTTAGGATACGGGTTAGGATATGGGTTAGGTTACGGCGTTGGGTATGGGTGGGGGTTAGGGTTAGGGTTAGGGTAAGGCTTTGGGTACGGGTGAGGGTACGGGTGAGGGTACGGCGTAGGGTAGAGGTTAGGGTTAGGTTTAGGATTAGGGTACGGCTTAGGATACGGGTTAGGGTATGGGTGAGGGTACGGCGTAGCGTATGGGTTAGGGTTAGGGTTAGGTTTAGGGTTAGTTTTAGGGTTAGGGATTGGTTTAGGGTACGGGTTAGGATTAGCGTACGTGTTAGGGTTAGGGTTTGGGTTAGGGTTAGGGTACGCATTAGGGTTAGGGTATGGGTTAGGGTTAGGGTACACGTTAGGATTAGGGTATTTATTAAACCTATCCCACTCTCTAGATACCACTTAGCACGTAAAGGAATATTATTTAGGGTCCAGCCATGGAGAAGATTTTCGTCACTAGGATAAGATAAAGAATAAACACATTATAAAAAAATCACATTAGGATTTTCTTTTTGACCTGTTCCTTAAAACACTAGTGCTTAGGAAATCTAATGGAGGCAAGAGCAGTCAAGGGAAGTTTAGGGTTAGGGTTAGGGTTAGGGTTAGTGTTAGGGTTAGGGTACGGCTTAGGGTATGGGATAGGGTATGGGTGAGGGTACGGCATAGGGTAGGGTTTAGGGTTAGGGTTAGGGTTAGGGTATGGCTTAGGGTACGGGTGAGGGTACTGTGTAGGTCATTGGTTAGGGTTAGGTTAAGGCTTAGGATACAGGTTATTGTATTGATTAGGGTACGCAGGGTATGGGTAAGGGTTAGGGTTAGGGTTAGGGTTAGAGTTAGGGTACGGCTTAGGGTACGAGTTAGGGAACGCGTGAGGGTACGGCGTAGTGTATAGGTTAGGGTTAGGGTTAGGGTACGGCTTAGGGTACGGATTAGGTTATGGGCGAGGGTACGGCGTAGGGTATGGGTTAGGGTTAGGGTTAGGGTTAGTGTTACTGTTACGGTTAGGGTACGGCTTAGCGTATGGGATAGGGTACGGGTGAGGGTACGGCGTAGGGTAGGGTTTAGGGTTAGGGTTAGGGTTAGGGTTAGGGTATGGCTTAGGGTACGGGTGAGGGTACGGGTGAGGGTACTGCGTAGGGTATTGGTTAGGGTTAGGGTAGGGCTTAGGATACGTGTTAGGGTACGGGTTAGGGTACGGCGTAGAGTGTGGGTTAGGGTTAGGGTTAGTGTTAGGGTTAGGGTTACGGTACGTCTTAGGGTACGTGTTAGGGTACGGGTGAGGGTACGGCGTAGGTTATGGGTTAGGGTTAGGGTTAGGGTTAGGGTTAGGGTACGGCTTAGGATACGGGTTAGGGTACGGGTGAGGGTACGGCGTAGGTTATGGGTTAGGGTTAGGGTTAGTGTTAGGGTTATGGTACGGCTTAGGTTATGGGATAGGGTACAGGTGAGGGTATGGCATAGGGTAGGGGTTAGGGTTAGGGTTAGGGTTAGGGTTAGGTTTAGGGTACGGCTTAGGGTACGGGTGAGGGTATGGGTGAGGATACTGCGTAGGGTATTGGTTAGGGTTAGGGTACGGCTTAGGATATGGGTTAGGGTACGTGTTAGGGTATGGCGTACAGTATGGGTTAGGGTTAGGGTTAGGGTTAGGGTTACGGTTAGGGTTAGGGTACGGCTTAGGGTTCGGGTTAGGGTACGGGTGAGGTTACGGCGTAGGGTATAGTTTAGGGTTAGGGTTAGGGTTAGGGTACGGCTTAGGATACGGGTTAGGGTACGGGTGAGGGTACGGCGTAGCGTATGGTTTAGGGTTAGGGTTAGGGTTAGGGTACGGCTTAGGGTACGGGTTAGGGTACGGGTGAGGGTATGGTGTAGTGTATAGGTTAGGGTTAGGGTTAGGGTTAGGGTATGGCTTAGGGTATGGGTGAGGGTACGGGTGAGGGTACTGTGTAGGGTATTGGTTATGGTTAGGGTACGGCTTAGAATACGGGTTAGGGTACGGGTTAGGGTACAGCGTAGGGTATGTGTTAGGGTTAGGGTTAGGGTTAGGGTTAGGGTTAGGGTACGGCTTAGGGTACGGGTTAGGGTACGGGTGAGGGTACGGCGTAGTGTATAGGTTAGGGTTAGGGTACGGCTTAGGGTACGGGTTAGGGTACGGGTGAGGGTATGGCGTAGTGTATAGGTTAGGGTTAGGGTTAGGGTTAGGGTACGGCTTAGGGTATGGGATAGGGTACGGGTGAGGGTACGACGTAGGGTAGGGGTTAGGTTTAGGGTTAGGGTTAGTGTTAGGGTTAGGGTACGGCTTAGGTTATGGGATAGGTTACGGGTGAGGGTACGGCGTAGGGTAGGGGTTAGGGTTAGGTTTAGGGTTAGTGTTAGGTTTAGGGTACCGCTTAGGGTATGGGATAGGGTACGGCGTAGGGTAGCGGTTAGGGTTAGGGTTAGGGTTAGGGTTAGGGTACGGCTTAGGATACGGGTTAGGGTACGGGTGAGGGTACGGCGTAGGTTATGGGTTAGGGTTAGGGTTAGGGTTAGGGTTAGTTTTAGGGTTAGGGATTGGTTTAGGGTAGGGGTTAGGATTAGCATACTTGTTCGGGTTAGGGTTTTGGTTAGGGTTAGGGTACGCGTTAGGGTTAGGGTATGGGTTAGGTTAAGGGTACACGTTAGGATTAGGGTATTTATTAAACCTATCCCACTCTCTAGATACCACTTAGCACATAAAGGAATATTATTTGGGGTTCAGCCATGGAGAAGATTTTCGTCACTAGGATAAGATAAAGAATAAACACATTATAAAAAAATCACATAAGGTTTTCTTTTTAACCTGTTCCTTAAAACACTAGTGTTTAGGAAATCTAATGGAGGCAAAAGCAGTCAAGGGTAGTTTAGGGTTAGGGTTAGGGTTAGGGTTAGGGTAGGGCTTAGGATACGGGTGAGGTTACTGGTGAGGGTACTGCGTAGGTTATTGGTTAGGGTTAGGGTACGGCTTAGGATACGGGTTAGGATATGGGTTAGGTTACGGCGTTGGATATGGGTGAGGGTTAGGGTTAGGGTTAGGGTAAGGCTTAGAGTACGGGTTAGGGTACGGGTGAGGGTACGGCGTAGGGTAGAGGTTAGGGTTAGGTTTAGGGTTAGGGTACGGCTTAGGATACAGGTTAGGGTATGGGTGAGGGTACGGCGTAGCGTATGGGTTAGGGTTAGGGTTAGGGTTAGTTTTAGGGTTAGGGATTGGTTTAGGGTATGGGTTAGGATTAGCGTACGTGTTAGGGTTAGGGTTTGGGTTAGGGTTAGGGTACGCGTTAGGGTTAGGGTATGGGTTAGGGTTAGGGTACGCGTTAGGATTAGGGTATTTATTAAACCTATCCCACTCTGTAGATACCACTTAGCACGTAAAGGAATATTATTTAGGGTACAGCCATTGAGAATATTTTCGTCACTAGGATAAGATAAAGAATAAACACATTATAAAAAAATCACATTAGGATTTTCTTTTTAACCTGTTCCTTAAAACACTAGTGCTTAGGAAATCTAATGGAGGCAAAAGCAGTCAAGGGTAGTTTAGGGTTAGGGTTAGGGTTAGGGTTAGTGTTAGGGTTAGGGTACGGCTTAGGGTATGGGATAGGGTATGGGTGAGGGTACGGCATAGGGTAGGGTTTAGGGTTAGGGTTAGTGTTAGGGTTAGGGTTAGGGTATGGCTTAGGGTACGGGTGAGGGTACTGTGTAGGTCATTGGTTAGGGTTAGGTTAAGGCTTAGGATATAGTTTATTGTATGGGTTAGGGTACGGCGCAGGGTATGGCTAAGGGTTAGGGTTAGGGTTAGGGTTAGAGTTAGGGTACGGCTTAGGGTACGGGTTAGGGTACGGGTGAGGGTACGGCGTAGTGTATAGGTTAGGGTTAGGATTAGGGTACGGCTTAGGGTACGGGTTAGGTTACGGGTGAGGGTACGGCGTAGGGTATGGGTTAGGGTTAGGGTTAGGGTTAGTGTTAGAGTTAGCGTTAGGGTACGGCTTAGCGTATGGGATAGGGTACGGGTGAGGGTACGGCGTAGGGTAGGGGTTAGGGTTAGAGTTAGGGTTAGGGTTGGGGTTAGGGTACGGCTTAGGGTACGGGTGAGGGTACGGGTGAGGGTACTGCGTAGGGTATTGGTTAGGGTTAGGATATGGCTTAGGATACGGGTTAGGGTACGGGTTAGGGTATGGCTTAGGGTATGGGTTAGGGTTAGGGTTAGGGTTAGGGTTAGGGTACGGCTTAGGATACGGGTTAGGGTACGGGTGAGGGTACGGCGTAGCGTATGGGTTAGGGTTAGGTTTAGGGTACGTCTTAGGCTACGGGTTAGGGTACGGGTGAGGGTACGGCGTAGGGTAAGGGTTAGGGTTAGGTTTAGGGTTAGGGTTAGTTTTAGGGTTAGGGATTGGTTTAGGGTACGGGTTAGGATTAGCGTACGTGTTAGGGTTAGGTTTTGGGATAGGGTTAGGGTACGCGTTAGGGTTATGGTACACGTTAGGATTAGGGTATTTATTAAACCTATCCCACTCTCTAGATACCACTTAGCACGTAAAGGAATATTATTAGGGATCCAGCCATGGAGAAGATTTTAGTCACTAGGATAAGATAAAGAATAAACACATTATAAAAAAATCACATTAGGATTTTCTTTTTAACCTGTTCCTTAAAACACTAGTGCTTAGGAAATCTAATAGAGGCAAAAGCAATCAAGGGTAGTTTAGGGTTAGGGTTAGGGTTAGGGTTAGTGTTAGGGTTAGGGTACGGCTTAGGGTATGGGATAGGGTACGGGTGAGGGTACGGCGTAGGGTAGGGGTTAGGGTTAGGGTTAGGGTTATGGTTAGGGTATGGCTTAGGGTACGGGTGAGGGTACGGGTGAGGGTACTGCATAGGGTATTGGTTAGGGTTAGGGTACGGCTTAGGATACGTGTTAGGGTACGGGTTAGGGTACGGCGTAGAGTGTGGGTTAGGGTTAGGGTTAGTGTTAGGGTTAGGGTTACGGTACGTCTTAGGGTACGTGTTAGGGTACGGGTGAGGGTACGGCGTAGGTTATGGGTTAGGGTTAGGGTTAGGGTTAGGGTACGGCTTAGGATACGGGTTAGGTTATGGGTGAGGGTACGGCGTAGGTTATGGATTAGGGTTAGGGTTAGTGTTAGGGTTATGGTACGGCTTAGGTTATGGGATAGGGTACAGGTGAGGGTATGGCATAGGGTAGGGGTTAGGGTTAGGTTTAGGGTTAGGGTTAGGGTATGCCTTAGGGTACGAGTGAGTGTATGGGTGAGGATACTGCGTAGGGTATTGGTTAGGGTTAGGGTACGGCTTAGGATACGGGTTAGGGTACGTGTTAGGGTAGGGCGTACGATATGGGTTAGGGTTAGGGTTAGGGTTAGGGTTAGGGTTAGGGTTAGGGTACGGCTTAGGGTACGGGTTAGGGTACGGGTGAGGTTACGGCGTAGGGTATAGTTTAGGGTTAGGGTTAGGGTTAGGGTACGGCTTAGGGTACGGGTTAGGGTACGGGTGAGGGTATGGCGTAGTGTATAGGTTAGGGTTAGGGTTAGGGTTAGGGTATGGCTTAGGGTACGGGTGAGGGTACGGGTGAGGGTACTGTGTAGGGTATTGGTTATGGTTAGGGTACGGCTTAGAATACGGGTTAGGGTACGGTTTAGGGTACGGCGTAGGGTAGGGGTTAGGGTTAGGTTTAGGGTTAGTGTTAGGTTTAGGGTACCGCTTAGGGTATGGGATAGGGTACGGCATAGGGTAGCGGTTAGGGTTAGGGTTAGGGTTAGGGTAGGGCTTAGGATACGGGTGAGGTTACTGGTGAGGGTACTGCGTAGGTTATTGGTTAGGGTTAGGGTGCGGCTAAGGATACGGGTTAGGATATGGGTTAGGTTACGGCGTTGGGTATGGGTGAGGGTTAGGGTTAGGGTTAGGGTAAGGCTTTGCGTACGGGTTAGGGTACGGGTGAGGGTACGGCGTAGGGTAGAGGTTAGGGTTAGGTTTAGGGTTAGGGTACGGCTTAGGATACGGGTTAGGGTATGGGTGAGGGTACGGCTTAGCGTATGGGTTAGGGTTAGGGTTAGGGTTAGGGTTAGTTTTAGGGTTAGGGATTGGTTTAGGGTACGGGTTAGGATTAGCGTACGTGTTAGGGTTAGGGTTTGGGTTAGGGTTAGGGTACGCGTTAGGGTTAGGGTATGGGTTAGGGTTAGGGTACGCGTTAGGATTAGGTTATTTATTAAACCTATCCCACTCTCTAGATACCACTTAGCACGTAAAGGAATATTATTTAGGGTCCAGCCATGGAGAATATTTTCGTCACTAGGATAAGATAAAGAATAATCACATTATAAAAAAATCACATTAGGATTTTCTTTTTAACCTGTTCCTTAAAACACTACTGCTTAGGAAATCTAATGGAGGCAAAAGCAGTCAAGGGTAGTTTAGGGTTAGGGTTAGGGTTAGGGTTAGTGTTAGGGTTAGGGTACGGCTTAGGGCATGGGATAGGGTATGGGTGAGGGTACGGCATAGGGTAGGGTTTAGGGTTAGGGTTAGTGTTAGGGTTAGGGTTAGGGTATGGCTTAGGGTACGGGTGAGGGTACTGTGTAGGTCATTGGTTAGGGTTAGGTTAAGGCTTAGGATACAGGTTATTGTATGGGTTAGGGTATGGCGCAGGGTATGGGTACGGGTTAGGGTTAGGGTTAGGGTTAGAGTTAGGGTACGGCTTAGGGTACGGGTTAGGGTACGGGTGAGGGTATGGCGTAGTGTATAGGTTAGGGTTAGGGTTAGGGTACGGCTTAGGGTACGGGTTAGGTTACGGGTGAGGGTACGGCGTAGGGTATGGGTTAGGGTTAGGGTTAGGGTTAGTGTTAGTGTTAGGGTTAGGGTACGGCTTAGCGTATGGGATAGGGTACGGGTGAGGGTACGGCGTAGGGTAGGGGTTAGGGTTAGAGTTAGGGTTAGGGTTGGGGTTAGGGTACGGCTTAGGGTACGGGTGAGGGTACGGGTGAGGGTACTGCGTAGGGTATTGGTTAGGGTTAGGATATGGCTTAGGATACGGGTTAGGATACGGGTTAGGGTATGGCGTAGGGTATGGGTTAGGGTTAGGGTTAGGGTTAGGGTTAGGGTTAGGGTACGGCTTAGGATACCGGTTAGGGTACGGGTGAGGGTACGGCGTAGCGTATGGGTTACGGTTAGGGTTAGGGTACGTCTTAGGCTACGGGTTAGGGTACGGGTGAGGGTACGGCGTAGGGTAAGGGTTAGGGTTAGTGTTAGGGTTAGGGTTAGTTTTAGGGTTAGGGATTGGTTTAGGGTACGGGTTCGGATTAGCGTACGTGTTAGGGTTAGGTTTTGGGTTAGGGTTAGGGTACGCGTTAGGGTTAGGGTATGGGTTAGGGTTAGGGTACACGTTAGGATTAGGGTATTTATTAAACCTATCCCACTCTCTAGATACCACTTAGCACGTAAAGGAATATTATTAGGGATCCAGCCATGGAGAAGATTTTAGTCACTAGGATAAGATAAAGAATAAACACATTATAAAAAAATCACATTAGTATTTTCTTTTTAACCTGTTCCTTAAAACACTCGTGCTTAGGAAATCTAATGGAGGCAAAAGCAGTCAAGGGTAGTTTAGTGTTAGGGTTAGGGTTAGGGTTAGTGTTAGGGTTAGGGTACGGCTTAAGGTATGGGATAGGGTATGGGTGAGGGTACGGCATAGGGTAGGGTTTAGGGTTAGGGTTAGTGTTAGGGTTAGGGTTAGAGTATGGCTTCGGGTACGGGTGAGGGTACTGTGTAGGTCATTGGTTAGGGTTAGGTTAAGGCTTAGGATACAGGTTATTGTATGGGTTAGGGTACGGCGCAGGGTATGGGTAAGGGTTAGGGTTAGGGTTAGGGTTAGAGTTAGGGTACGGCTTAGGGTACGGGTTAGGGTACGGGTGAGGGTACGGCATAGTGTATAGGTTAGGGTTAGGGTTAGGGTACGGCTTAGGGTACGGGTTAGGTTACGGGTGAGGGTACGGCATAGGGTATGGGTTAGGGTTAGGGTTAGGGTTAGGGTTAGTGTTAGTGTTAGGGTTAGGGTACGGCTTAGCGTATGGGACAGGGTACGGGTGAGGGTACGGCGTAGGGTAGGGGTTAGGGTTAGAGTTAGGGTTAGGGTTGGGGTTAGGGTACGGCTTAGTGTACGGGTGAGGGTACGGGTGAGGGTACTGCGTAGGGTATTGGTTAGGGTTAGGATACGGCTTAGGATACGGGTTAGGGTACGGGTTAGGGTATGGCGTAGGGTATGGGTTAGGGTTAGGGTTAGGGTTAGGGTTAGGGTTAGGGTACGGCTTAGGATACGGGTTAGGGTATGGGTGAAGGTACGGCGTAGCGTATGGGTTAGGGTTAGTGTTAGGGTTAGGGTTAGGGTACGGCTTAGGTTATGGGATAGGGTACAGGTGAGGGTATGGCATAGGGTATGGGTTAGGGTTAGGGTTAGGGTTAGGGTTAGGGTACGGCTTAGGGTACGGGTGAGGGTATGGGTGAGGATATTGCGTAGGGTATTGGTTAGGGTTACGGTACGTCTTAGGATACGGGCTAGGGTACGGGTGAGGGTACGGCGTAGGTTATGGGTTAGGGTTAGGGTTAGTGTTAGGGTTATGGTACGGCTTAGGTTATGGGATAGGGTACAGGTGAGGGTATGGCATAGGGTAGGGTTTAGGGTTAGGGTTAGGGTTAGGGTTAGGGTTAGGGTACGGCTTAGGTACGGGTGAGGGTATGGGTGAGGATACTGCATAGGGTATTGGTTAGGGTTAGGGTACGGCTTAGGATATGGGTTAGGGTACATGTTAGGGTATGGCGTACGGTATGGGTTAGGGTTAGGGTTAGGGTTAGGTTTAGGGTACGGCTTAGGGTACGGGTTAGGGTACGAGTGAGGGTATGGCGTAGTGTATAGGTTAGGGTTAGGGTTAGGGTTAGGGTACGGCTTAGGGTACGGGTTAGGGTACGGGTGAGGGTACGGCGTAGCGTATGGTTTAGGGTTAGGGTTAGGGTTAGGGTACGGCTTAGGGTACGGGTTAGGGTACGGGTGAGGGTATGGTGTAGGTTATGGGTTAGGTTTAGGGTTAGGGTTAGGGTTAGTTTTAGGGTTAGGGATTGGTTTAGGGTACGGGTTAGGATTAGCATACGTGTTCGGGTTAGGGTTTTGGTTAGGGTTAGGGTACGCGTTAGGGTTAGGGTATGGGTTAGGTTTAGGGTACACTTTAGGATTAGGGTATTTATTAAACCTATCCCACTCTCTAGATACCACTTAGCACGTAAAGGAATATTATTTGGGGTTCAGCCATGGAGAAGATTTTAGTCACTAGGATAAGATAAAGAATAAACACATTATAAAAAAATCACATAAGGTTTTCTTTTTAACCTGTTCCTTAAAACACTAGTGTTTACGAAATCTAATGGAGGCAAAAGCAGTAAAGGGTAGTTTAGGGTTAGGGTTAGGGTTAGGGTTAGGGTAGGGCTTAGGATACGGGTGAGGGTACTGGTGAGGGTACTGCGTAGGTTATTGGTTAGGGTTAGGGTACGGCTTAGGATACGGGTTAGGATATAGGTTAGGTTACGGCGTTGGGTATGGGTGGGGGTTAGGGTTAGGGTTAGGGTAAGGCTTTGGGTACGGGTGAGGGTACGGGTGAGGGTACGGCGTAGGGTAGAGGTTAGGGTTAGGTTTAGGATTAGGGTACGGCTTAGGATACGGGTTAGGGTATGGGTGAGGGTACGGCGTAGCGTATGGGTTAGGGTTAGGGTTAGGTTTAGGGTTAGTTTTAGGGTTAGGGATTGGTTTAGGGTACGGGTTAGGATTAGCGTACGTGTTAGGGTTAGGGTTTGGGTTAGGGTTAGGGTACGCATTAGGGTTAGGGTATGGGTTAGGGTTAGGGTACACGTTAGGATTAGGGTATTTATTAAACCTATCCCACTCTCTAGATACCACTTAGCACGTAAAGGAATATTATTTAGGGTCCAGCCATGGAGAAGATTTTCGTCACTAGGATAAGATAAAGAATAAACACATTATAAAAAAATCACATTAGGATTTTCTTTTTGACCTGTTCCTTAAAACACTAGTGCTTAGGAAATCTAATGGAGGCAAGAGCAGTCAAGGGAAGTTTAGGGTTAGGGTTAGGGTTAGGGTTAGTGTTAGGGTTAGGGTACGGCTTAGGGTATGGGATAGGGTATGGGTGAGGGTACGGCATAGGGTAGGGTTTAGGGTTAGGGTTAGGGTTAGGGTATGGCTTAGGGTACGGGTGAGGGTACTGTGTAGGTCATTGGTTAGGGTTAGGTTAAGGCTTAGGATACAGGTTATTGTATTGATTAGGGTACGCAGGGTATGGGTAAGGGTTAGGGTTAGGGTTAGGGTTAGAGTTAGGGTACGGCTTAGGGTACGAGTTAGGGAACGGGTGAGGGTACGGCGTAGTGTATAGGTTAGGGTTAGGGTTAGGGTACGGCTTAGGGTACGGATTAGGTTATGGGCGAGGGTACGGCGTAGGGTATGGGTTAGGGTTAGGGTTAGGGTTAGTGTTACTGTTACGGTTAGGGTACGGCTTAGCGTATGGGATAGGGTACGGGTGAGGGTACGGCGTAGGGTAGGGTTTAGGGTTAGGGTTAGGGTTAGGGTTAGGGTATGGCTTAGGGTACGGGTGAGGGTACGGGTGAGGGTACTGCGTAGGGTATTGGTTAGGGTTAGGGTACGGCTTAGGATACGTGTTAGGGTACGGGTTAGGGTACGGCGTAGAGTGTGGGTTAGGGTTAGGGTTAGTGTTAGGGTTAGGGTTACGGTACGTCTTAGGGTACGTGTTAGGGTACGGGTGAGGGTACGGCGTAGGTTATGGGTTAGGGTTAGGGTTAGGGTTAGGGTTAGGGTACGGCTTAGGATACGGGTTAGTGTACGGGTGAGGGTACGGCGTAGGTTATGGGTTAGGGTTAGGGTTAGTGTTAGGGTTATGGTACGGCTTAGGTTATGGGATAGGGTACAGGTGAGGGTATGGCATAGGGTAGGGGTTAGGGTTAGGGTTAGGGTTAGGGTTAGGTTTAGGGTACGGCTTAGGGTACGGGTGAGGGTATGGGTGAGGATACTGCGTAGGGTATTGGTTAGGGTTAGGGTACGGCTTAGGATATGGGTTAGGGTACGTGTTAGGGTATGGCGTACAGTATGGGTTAGGGTTAGGGTTAGGGTTAGGGTTACGGTTAGGGTTAGGGTACGGCTTAGGGTTCGGGTTAGGGTACGGGTGAGGTTACGGCGTAGGGTATAGTTTAGGGTTAGGGTTAGGGTTAGGGTACGGCTTAGGATACGGGTTAGGGTACGGGTGAGGGTACGGCGTAGCGTATGGTTTAGGGTTAGGGTTAGGGTTAGGGTACGGCTTAGGGTACGGGTTAGGGTACGGGTGAGGGTATGGTGTAGTGTATAGGTTAGGGTTAGGGTTAGGGTTAGGGTATGGCTTAGGGTATGGGTGAGGGTACGGGTGAGGGTACTGTGTAGGGTATTGGTTATGGTTAGGGTACGGCTTAGAATACGGGTTAGGGTACGGGTTAGGGTACAGCGTAGGGTATGTGTTAGGGTTAGGGTTAGGGTTAGGGTTAGGGTTAGGGTACGGCTTAGGGTACGGGTTAGGGTACGGGTGAGGGTACGGCGTAGTGTATAGGTTAGGGTTAGGGTACGGCTTAGGGTACGGGTTAGGGTACGGGTGAGGGTATGGCGTAGTGTATAGGTTAGGGTTAGGGTTAGGGTTAGGGTACGGCTTAGGGTATGGGATAGGGTACGGGTGAGGGTACGACGTAGGGTAGGGGTTAGGTTTAGGGTTAGGGTTAGTGTTAGGGTTAGGGTACGGCTTAGGTTATGGGATAGGTTACGGGTGAGGGTACGGCGTAGGGTAGGGGTTAGGGTTAGGTTTAGGGTTAGTGTTAGGTTTAGGGTACCGCTTAGGGTATGGGATAGGGTACGGCGTAGGGTAGCGGTTAGGGTTAGGGTTAGGGTTAGGGTTAGGGTACGGCTTAGGATACGGGTTAGGGTACGGGTGAGGGTACGGCGTAGGTTATGGGTTAGGGTTAGGGTTAGGGTTAGGGTTAGTTTTAGGGTTAGGGATTGGTTTAGGGTAGGGGTTAGGATTAGCATACTTGTTCGGGTTAGGGTTTTGGTTAGGGTTAGGGTACGCGTTAGGGTTAGGGTATGGGTTAGGTTAAGGGTACACGTTAGGATTAGGGTATTTATTAAACCTATCCCACTCTCTAGATACCACTTAGCACATAAAGGAATATTATTTGGGGTTCAGCCATGGAGAAGATTTTCGTCACTAGGATAAGATAAAGAATAAACACATTATAAAAAAATCACATAAGGTTTTCTTTTTAACCTGTTCCTTAAAACACTAGTGTTTAGGAAATCTAATGGAGGCAAAAGCAGTCAAGGGTAGTTTAGGGTTAGGGTTAGGGTTAGGGTTAGGGTAGGGCTTAGGATACGGGTGAGGTTACTGGTGAGGGTACTGCGTAGGTTATTGGTTAGGGTTAGGGTACGGCTTAGGATACGGGTTAGGATATGGGTTAGGTTACGGCGTTGGATATGGGTGAGGGTTAGGGTTAGGGTTAGGGTAAGGCTTTGGGTACGGGTTAGGGTACGGGTGAGGGTACGGCGTAGGGTAGAGGTTAGGGTTAGGTTTAGGGTTAGGGTACGGCTTAGGATACAGGTTAGGGTATGGGTGAGGGTACGGCGTAGCGTATGGGTTAGGGTTAGGGTTAGGGTTAGTTTTAGGGTTAGGGATTGGTTTAGGGTATGGGTTAGGATTAGCGTACGTGTTAGGGTTAGGGTTTGGGTTAGGGTTAGGGTACGCGTTAGGGTTAGGGTATGGGTTAGGGTTAGGGTACGCGTTAGGATTAGGGTATTTATTAAACCTATCCCACTCTGTAGATACCACTTAGCACGTAAAGGAATATTATTTAGGGTACAGCCATTGAGAATATTTTCGTCACTAGGATAAGATAAAGAATAAACACATTATAAAAAAATCACATTAGGATTTTCTTTTTAACCTGTTCCTTAAAACACTAGTGCTTAGGAAATCTAATGGAGGCAAAAGCAGTCAAGGGTAGTTTAGGGTTAGGGTTAGGGTTAGGGTTAGTGTTAGGGTTAGGGTACGGCTTAGGGTATGGGATAGGGTATGGGTGAGGGTACGGCATAGGGTAGGGTTTAGGGTTAGGGTTAGTGTTAGGGTTAGGGTTAGGGTATGGCTTAGGGTACGGGTGAGGGTACTGTGTAGGTCATTGGTTAGGGTTAGGTTAAGGCTTAGGATACAGGTTATTGTATGGGTTAGGGTACGGCGCAGGGTATGGGTAAGGGTTAGGGTTAGGGTTAGGGTTAGAGTTAGGGTACGGCTTAGGGTACGGGTTAGGGTACGGGTGAGGGTATGGCGTAGTGTATAGGTTAGGGTTAGGGTTAGGGTACGGCTTAGGGTACGGGTTAGGTTACGGGTGAGGGTACGGCGTAGGGTATGGGTTAGGGTTAGGGTTAGGGTTAGTGTTAGTGTTAGGGTTAGGGTACGGCTTAGCGTATGGGATAGGGTACGGGTGAGGGTACGGCGTAGGGTAGGGGTTAGGGTTAGAGTTAGGGTTAGGGTTGGGGTTAGGGTACGGCTTAGGGTACGGGTGAGGGTACGGGTGAGGGTACTGCGTAGGGTATTGGTTAGGGTTAGGATATGGCTTAGGATACGGGTTAGGATACGGGTTAGGGTATGGCGTAGGGTATGGGTTAGGGTTAGGGATAGGGTTAGGGTTAGGGTTAGGGTACGGCTTAGGATACCGGTTAGGGTACGGGTGAGGGTACGGCGTAGCGTATGGGTTACGGTTAGGGTTAGGGTACGTCTTAGGCTACGGGTTAGGGTACGGGTGAGGGTACGGCGTAGGGTAAGGGTTAGGGTTAGTGTTAGGGTTAGGGTTAGTTTTAGGGTTAGGGATTGGTTTAGGGTACGGGTTCGGATTAGCGTACGTGTTAGGGTTAGGTTTTGGGTTAGGGTTAGGGTACGCGTTAGGGTTAGGGTATGGGTTAGGGTTAGGGTACACGTTAGGATTAGGGTATTTATTAAACCTATCCCACTCTCTAGATACCACTTAGCACGTAAAGGAATATTATTAGGGATCCAGCCATGGAGAAGATTTTAGTCACTAGGATAAGATAAAGAATAAACACATTATAAAAAAATCACATTAGTATTTTCTTTTTAACCTGTTCCTTAAAACACTCGTGCTTAGGAAATTTAATGGAGGCAAAAGCAGTCAAGGGTAGTTTAGTGTTAGGGTTAGTGTTAGGGTTAGTGTTAGGGTTAGGGTACGGCTTAAGGTATGGGATAGGGTATGGGTGAGGGTACGGCATAGGGTAGGGTTTAGGGTTAGGGTTAGTGTTAGGGTTAGGGTTAGAGTATGGCTTCGGGTACGGGTGAGGGTACTGTGTAGGTCATTGGTTAGGGTTAGGTTAAGGCTTAGGATACAGGTTATTGTATGGGTTAGGGTACGGCGCAGGGTATGGGTAAGGGTTAGGGTTAGGGTTAGGGTTAGAGTTAGGGTACGGCTTAGGGTACGGGTTAGGGTACGGGTGAGGGTACGGCATAGTGTATAGGTTAGGGTTAGGGTTAGGGTACGGCTTAGGGTACGGGTTAGGTTACGGGTGAGGGTACGGCATAGGGTATGGGTTAGGGTTAGGGTTAGGGTTAGGGTTAGTGTTAGTGTTAGGGTTAGGGTACGGCTTAGCGTATGGGATAGGGTACGGGTGAGGGTACGGCGTAGGGTAGGGGTTAGGGTTAGAGTTAGGGTTAGGGTTGGGGTTAGGGTACGGCTTAGTGTACGGGTGAGGGTACGGGTGAGGGTACTGCGTAGGGTATTGGTTAGGGTTAGGATACGGCTTAGGATACGGGTTAGGGTACGGGTTAGGGTATGGCGTAGGGTATGGGTTAGGGTTAGGGTTAGGGTTAGGGTTAGGGTTAGGGTACGGCTTAGGATACGGGTTAGGGTATGGGTGAAGGTACGGCGTAGCGTATGGGTTAGGGTTAGTGTTAGGGTTAGGGTTAGGGTACGGCTTAGGTTATGGGATAGGGTACAGGTGAGGGTATGGCATAGGGTATGGGTTAGGGTTAGGGTTAGGGTTAGGGTTAGGGTACGGCTTAGGGTACGGGTGAGGGTATGGGTGAGGATATTGCGTAGGGTATTGGTTAGGGTTACGGTACGTCTTAGGATACGGGCTAGGGTACGGGTGAGGGTACGGCGTAGGTTATGGGTTAGGGTTAGGGTTAGTGTTATGGTTATGGTACGGCTTAGGTTATGGGATAGGGTACAGGTGAGGGTATGGCATAGGGTAGGGTTTAGGGTTAGGGTTAGGGTTAGGGTTAGGGTTAGGGTACGGCTTAGGTACGGGTGAGGGTATGGGTGAGGATACTGCATAGGGTATTGGTTAGGGTTAGGGTACGGCTTAGGATATGGGTTAGGGTACATGTTAGGGTATGGCGTACGGTATGGGTTAGGGTTAGGGTTAGGGTTAGGTTTAGGGTACGGCTTAGGGTACGGGTTAGGGTACGAGTGAGGGTATGGCGTAGTGTATAGGTTAGGGTTAGGGTTAGGGTTAGGGTACGGCTTAGGGTACGGGTTAGGGTACGGGTGAGGTTACGGCGTAGGGTATAGTTTAGGGTTAGGGTTAGGGTTAGGGTACGGCTTAGGATACGGGTTAGGGTACGGGTGAGGGTACGGCGTAGCGTATGGTTTAGGGTTAGGGTTAGGGTTAGGGTACGGCTTAGGGTACGGGTTAGGGTACGGGTGAGGGTACGGTGTAGGTTATGGGTTAGGTTTAGGGTTAGGGTTAGGGTTAGTTTTAGGGTTAGGGATTGGTTTAGGGTACGGGTTAGGATTAGCATACGTGTTCGGGTTAGGGTTTTGGTTAGGGTTAGGGTACGCGTTAGGGTTAGGGTATGGGTTAGGTTTAGGGTACACTTTAGGATTAGGGTATTTATTAAACCTATCCCACTCTCTAGATACCACTTAGCACGTAAAGGAATATTATTTGGGGTTCAGCCATGGAGAAGATTTTAGTCACTAGGATAAGATAAAGAATAAACACATTATAAAAAAATCACATAAGGTTTTCTTTTTAACCTGTTCCTTAAAACACTAGTGTTTACGAAATCTAATGGAGGCAAAAGCAGTAAAGGGTAGTTTAGGGTTAGGGTTAGGGTTAGGGTTAGGGTAGGGCTTAGGATACGGGTGAGGGTACTGGTGAGGGTACTGCGTAGGTTATTGGTTAGGGTTAGGGTACGGCTTAGGATACGGGTTAGGATATGGGTTAGGTTACGGCGTTGGGTATGGGTGGGGGTTAGGGTTAGGGTTAGGGTAAGGCTTTGGGTACGGGTGAGGGTACGGGTGAGGGTACGGCGTAGGGTAGAGGTTAGGGTTAGGTTTAGGATTAGGGTACGGCTTAGGATACGGGTTAGGGTATGGGTGAGGGTACGGCGTAGCGTATGGGTTAGGGTTAGGGTTAGGTTTAGGGTTAGTTTTAGGGTTAGGGATTGGTTTAGGGTACGGGTTAGGATTAGCGTACGTGTTAGGGTTAGGGTTTGGGTTAGGGTTAGGGTACGCATTAGGGTTAGGGTATGGGTTAGGGTTAGGGTACACGTTAGGATTAGGGTATTTATTAAACCTATCCCACTCTCTAGATACCACTTAGCACGTAAAGGAATATTATTTAGGGTCCAGCCATGGAGAAGATTTTCGTCACTAGGATAAGATAAAGAATAAACACATTATAAAAAAATCACATTAGGATTTTCTTTTTGACCTGTTCCTTAAAACACTAGTGCTTAGGAAATCTAATGGAGGCAAGAGCAGTCAAGGGAAGTTTAGGGTTAGGGTTAGGGTTAGGGTTAGTGTTAGGGTTAGGGTACGGCTTAGGGTATGGGATAGGGTATGGGTGAGGGTACGGCATAGGGTAGGGTTTAGGGTTAGGGTTAGGGTTAGGGTATGGCTTAGGGTACGGGTGAGGGTACTGTGTAGGTCATTGGTTAGGGTTAGGTTAAGGCTTAGGATACAGGTTATTGTATTGATTAGGGTATGCAGGGTATGGGTAAGGGTTAGGGTTAGGGTTAGGGTTAGAGTTAGGGTACGGCTTAGGGTACGAGTTAGGGAACGGGTGAGGGTACGGCGTAGTGTATAGGTTAGGGTTAGGGTTAGGGTACGGCTTAGGGTACGGATTAGGTTATGGGCGAGGGTACGGCGTAGGGTATGGGTTAGGGTTAGGGTTAGGGTTAGTGTTACTGTTACGGTTAGGGTACGGCTTAGCGTATGGGATAGGGTACGGGTGAGGGTACGGCGTAGGGTAGGGTTTAGGGTTAGGGTTAGGGTTAGGGTTAGGGTATGGCTTAGGGTACGGGTGAGGGTACGGGTGAGGGTACTGCGTAGGGTATTGGTTAGGGTTAGGGTACGGCTTAGGATACGTGTTAGGGTACGGGTTAGGGTACGGCGTAGAGTGTGGGTTAGGGTTAGGGTTAGTGTTAGGGTTAGGGTTACGGTACGTCTTAGGGTACGTGTTAGGGTACGGGTGAGGGTACGGCGTAGGTTATGGGTTAGGGTTAGGGTTAGGGTTAGGGTTAGGGTACGGCTTAGGATACGGGTTAGGGTACGGGTGAGGGTACGGCGTAGGTTATGGGTTAGGGTTAGGGTTAGTGTTAGGGTTATGGTACGGCTTAGGTTATGGGATAGGGTACAGGTGAGGGTATGGCATAGGGTAGGGGTTAGGGTTAGGGTTAGGGTTAGGGTTAGGTTTAGGGTACGGCTTAGGGTACGGGTGAGGGTATGGGTGAGGATACTGCGTAGGGTATTGGTTAGGGTTAGGGTACGGCTTAGGATATGGGTTAGGGTACGTGTTAGGGTATGGCGTACAGTATGGGTTAGGGTTAGGGTTAGGGTTAGGGTTACGGTTAGAGTTAGGGTACGGCTTAGGGTTCGGGTTAGGGTACGGGTGAGGTTACGGCGTAGGGTATAGTTTAGGGTTAGGGTTAGGGTTAGGGTACGGCTTAGGATACGGGTTAGGGTACGGGTGAGGGTACGGCGTAGCGTATGGTTTAGGGTTAGGGTTAGGGTTAGGGTACGGCTTAGGGTACGGGTTAGGGTACGGGTGAGGGTATGGTGTAGTGTATAGGTTAGGGTTAGGGTTAGGGTTAGGGTATGGCTTAGGGTATGGGTGAGGGTACGGGTGAGGGTACTGTGTAGGGTATTGGTTATGGTTAGGGTACGGCTTAGAATACGGGTTAGGGTACGGGTTAGGGTACAGCGTAGGGTATGTGTTAGGGTTAGGGTTAGGGTTAGGGTTAGGGTTAGGGTACGGCTTAGGGTACGGGTTAGGGTACGGGTGAGGGTACGGCGTAGTGTATAGGTTAGGGTTAGGGTACGGCTTAGGGTACGGGTTAGGGTACGGGTGAGGGTACGACGTAGGGTAGGGGTTAGGTTTAGGGTTAGGGTTAGTGTTAGGGTTAGGGTACGGCTTAGGTTATGGGATAGGTTACGGGTGAGGGTACGGCGTAGGGTAGGGGTTAGGGTTAGGTTTAGGGTTAGTGTTAGGTTTAGGGTACCGCTTAGGGTATGGGATAGGGTACGGCGTAGGGTAGCGGTTAGGGTTAGGGTTAGGGTTAGGGTTAGGGTACGGCTTAGGATACGGGTTAGGGTACGGGTGAGGGTACGGCGTAGGTTATGGGTTAGGGTTAGGGTTAGGGTTAGGGTTAGTTTTAGGGTTAGGGATTGGTTTAGGGTAGGGGTTAGGATTAGCATACTTGTTCGGGTTAGGGTTTTGGTTAGGGTTAGGGTACGCGTTAGGGTTAGGGTATGGGTTAGGTTAAGGGTACACGTTAGGATTAGGGTATTTATTAAACCTATCCCACTCTCTAGATACCACTTAGCACATAAAGGAATATTATTTGGGGTTCAGCCATGGAGAAGATTTTCGTCACTAGGATAAGATAAAGAATAAACACATTATAAAAAAATCACATAAGGTTTTCTTTTTAACCTGTTCCTTAAAACACTAGTGTTTAGGAAATCTAATGGAGGCAAAAGCAGTCAAGGGTAGTTTAGGGTTAGGGTTAGGGTTAGGGTTAGGGTAGGGCTTAGGATACGGGTGAGGTTACTGGTGAGGGTACTGCGTAGGTTATTGGTTAGGGTTAGGGTACGGCTTAGGATACGGGTTAGGATATGGGTTAGGTTACGGCGTTGGATATGGGTGAGGGTTAGGGTTAGGGTTAGGGTAAGGCTTTGGGTACGGGTTAGGGTACGGGTGAGGGTACGGCGTAGGGTAGAGGTTAGGGTTAGGTTTAGGGTTAGGGTACGGCTTAGGATACAGGTTAGGGTATGGGTGAGGGTACGGCGTAGCGTATGGGTTAGGGTTAGGGTTAGGGTTAGTTTTAGGGTTAGGGATTGGTTTAGGGTATGGGTTAGGATTAGCGTACGTGTTAGGGTTAGGGTTTGGGTTAGGGTTAGGGTACGCGTTAGGGTTAGGGTATGGGTTAGGGTTAGGGTACGCGTTAGGATTAGGGTATTTATTAAACCTATCCCACTCTGTAGATACCACTTAGCACGTAAAGGAATATTATTTAGGGTACAGCCATTGAGAATATTTTCGTCACTAGGATAAGATAAAGAATAAACACATTATAAAAAAATCACATTAGGATTTTCTTTTTAACCTGTTCCTTAAAACACTAGTGCTTAGGAAATCTAATGGAGGCAAAAGCAGTCAAGGGTAGTTTAGGGTTAGGGTTAGGGTTAGGGTTAGTGTTAGGGTTAGGGTACGGCTTAGGGTATGGGATAGGGTATGGGTGAGGGTACGGCATAGGGTAGGGTTTAGGGTTAGGGTTAGTGTTAGGGTTAGGGTTAGGGTATGGCTTAGGGTACGGGTGAGGGTACTGTGTAGGTCATTGGTTAGGGTTAGGTTAAGGCTTAGGATATAGTTTATTGTATGGGTTAGGGTACGGCGCAGGGTATGGCTAAGGGTTAGGGTTAGGGTTAGGGTTAGAGTTAGGGTACGGCTTAGGGTACGGGTTAGGGTACGGGTGAGGGTACGGCGTAGTGTATAGGTTAGGGTTAGGATTAGGGTACGGCTTAGGGTACGGGATAGGTTACGGGTGAGGGTACGGCGTAGGGTATGGGTTAGGGTTAGGGTTAGGGTTAGTGTTAGAGTTAGCGTTAGGGTACGGCTTAGCGTATGGGATAGGGTACGGGTGAGGGTACGGCGTAGGGTAGGGGTTAGGGTTAGAGTTAGGGTTAGGGTTGGGGTTAGGGTACGGCTTAGGGTACGGGTGAGGGTACGGGTGAGGGTACTGCGTAGGGTATTGGTTAGGGTTAGGATATGGCTTAGGATACGGGTTAGGGTACGGGTTAGGGTATGGCTTAGGGTATGGGTTAGGGTTAGGGTTAGGGTTAGGGTTAGGGTACGGCTTAGGATACGGGTTAGGGTACGGGTGAGGGTACGGCGTAGCGTATGGGTTAGGGTTAGGTTTAGGGTACGTCTTAGGCTACGGGTTAGGGTACGGGTGAGGGTACGGGGTAGGGTAAGGGTTAGGGTTAGGTTTAGGGTTAGGGTTAGTTTTAGGGTTAGGGATTGGTTTAGGGTACGGGTTAGGATTAGCGTACGTGTTAGGGTTAGGTTTTGGGATAGGGTTAGGGTACGCGTTAGGGTTATGGTACACGTTAGGATTAGGGTATTTATTAAACCTATCCCACTCTCTAGATACCACTTAGCACGTAAAGGAATATTATTAGGGATCCAGCCATGGAGAAGATTTTAGTCACTAGGATAAGATAAAGAATAAACACATTATAAAAAAATCACATTAGGATTTTCTTTTTAACCTGTTCCTTAAAACACTAGTGCTTAGGAAATCTAATAGAGGCAAAAGCAATCAAGGGTAGTTTAGGGTTAGGGTTAGGGTTAGGGTTAGTGTTAGGGTTAGGGTACGGCTTAGGGTATGGGATAGGGTACGGGTGAGGGTACGGCGTAGGGTAGGGGTTAGGGTTAGGGTTAGGGTTATGGTTAGGGTATGGCTTAGGGTACGGGTGAGGGTACGGGTGAGGGTACTGCATAGGGTATTGGTTAGGGTTAGGGTACGGCTTAGGATACGTGTTAGGGTACGGGTTAGGGTACGGCGTAGAGTGTGGGTTAGGGTTAGGGTTAGTGTTAGGGTTAGGGTTACGGTACGTCTTAGGGTACGTGTTAGGGTACGGGTGAGGGTACGGCGTAGGTTATGGGTTAGGGTTAGGGTTAGGGTTAGGGTACGGCTTAGGATACGGGTTAGGTTATGGGTGAGGGTACGGCGTAGGTTATGGATTAGGGTTAGGGTTAGTGTTAGGGTTATGGTACGGCTTAGGTTATGGGATAGGGTACAGGTGAGGGTATGGCATAGGGTAGGGGTTAGGGTTAGGTTTAGGGTTAGGGTTAGGGTACGCCTTAGGGTACGAGTGAGGGTATGGGTGAGGATACTGCGTAGGGTATTGGTTAGGGTTAGGGTACGGCTTAGGATACGGGTTAGGGTACGTGTTAGGGTAGGGCGTACGATATGGTTTAGGGTTAGGGTTAGGGTTAGGGTTAGGGTTAGGGTTAGGGTACGGCTTAGGGTACGCGTTAGGGTACGGGTGAGGTTACGGCGTAGGGTATAGTTTAGGGTTAGGGTTAGGGTTAGGGTACGGCTTAGGGTACGGGTTAGGGTACGGGTGAGGGTATGGCGTAGTGTATAGGTTAGGGTTAGGGTTAGGGTTAGGGTATGGCTTAGGGTACGGGTGAGGGTACGGGTGAGGGTACTGTGTAGGGTATTGGTTATGGTTAGGGTACGGCTTAGAATACGGGTTAGGGTACGGTTTAGGGTACGGCGTAGGGTAGGGGTTAGGGTTAGGTTTAGGGTTAGTGTTAGGTTTAGGGTACCGCTTAGGGTATGGGATAGGGTACGGCATAGGGTAGCGGTTAGGGTTAGGGTTAGGGTTAGGGTAGGGCTTAGGATACGGGTGAGGTTACTGGTGAGGGTACTGCGTAGGTTATTGGTTAGGGTTAGGGTGCGGCTAAGGATACGGGTTAGGATATGGGTTAGGTTACGGCGTTGGGTATGGGTGAGGGTTAGGGTTAGGGTTAGGGTAAGGCTTTGCGTACGGGTTAGGGTACGGGTGAGGGTACGGCGTAGGGTAGAGGTTAGGGTTAGGTTTAGGGTTAGGGTACGGCTTAGGATACGGGTTAGGGTATGGGTGAGGGTACGGCTTAGCGTATGGGTTAGGGTTAGGGTTAGGGTTAGGGTTAGTTTTAGGGTTAGGGATTGGTTTAGGGTACGGGTTAGGATTAGCGTACGTGTTAGGGTTAGGGTTTGGGTTAGGGTTAGGGTACGCGTTAGGGTTAGGGTATGGGTTAGGGTTAGGGTACGCGTTAGGATTAGGTTATTTATTAAACCTATCCCACTCTCTAGATACCACTTAGCACGTAAAGGAATATTATTTAGGGTCCAGCCATGGAGAATATTTTCGTCACTAGGATAAGATAAAGAATAATCACATTATAAAAAAATCACATTAGGATTTTCTTTTTGACCTGTTCCTTAAAACACTACTGCTTAGGAAATCTAATGGAGGCAAAAGCAGTCAAGGGTAGTTTAGGGTTAGGGTTAGGGTTAGGGTTAGTGTTAGGGTTAGGGTACGGCTTAGGGCATGGGATAGGGTATGGGTGAGGGTACGGCATAGGGTAGGGTTTAGGGTTAGGGTTAGTGTTAGGGTTAGGGTTAGGGTATGGCTTAGGGTACGGGTGAGGGTACTGTGTAGGTCATTGGTTAGGGTTAGGTTAAGGCTTAGGATACAGGTTATTGTATGGGTTAGGGTACGGCGCAGGGTATGGGTAAGGGTTAGGGTTAGGGTTAGGGTTAGAGTTAGGGTACGGCTTAGGGTACGGGTTAGGGTACGGGTGAGGGTATGGCGTAGTGTATAGGTTAGGGTTAGGGTTAGGGTACGGCTTAGGGTACGGGTTAGGTTACGGGTGAGGGTACGGCGTAGGGTATGGGTTAGGGTTAGGGTTAGGGTTAGTGTTAGTGTTAGGGTTAGGGTACGGCTTAGCGTATGGGATAGGGTACGGGTGAGGGTACGGCGTAGGGTAGGGGTTAGGGTTAGAGTTAGGGTTAGGGTTGGGGTTAGGGTACGGCTTAGGGTACGGGTGAGGGTACGGGTGAGGGTACTGCGTAGGGTATTGGTTAGGGTTAGGATATGGCTTAGGATACGGGTTAGGATACGGGTTAGGGTATGGCGTAGGGTATGGGTTAGGGTTAGGGTTAGGGTTAGGGTTAGGGTTAGGGTACGGCTTAGGATACCGGTTAGGGTACGGGTGAGGGTACGGCGTAGCGTATGGGTTACGGTTAGGGTTAGGGTACGTCTTAGGCTACGGGTTAGGGTACGGGTGAGGGTACGGCGTAGGGTAAGGGTTAGGGTTAGTGTTAGGGTTAGGGTTAGTTTTAGGGTTAGGGATTGGTTTAGGGTACGGGTTCGGATTAGCGTACGTGTTAGGGTTAGGTTTTGGGTTAGGGTTAGGGTACGCGTTAGGGTTAGGGTATGGGTTAGGGTTAGGGTACACGTTAGGATTAGGGTATTTATTAAACCTATCCCACTCTCTAGATACCACTTAGCACGTAAAGGAATATTATTAGGGATCCAGCCATGGAGAAGATTTTAGTCACTAGGATAAGATAAAGAATAAACACATTATAAAAAAATCACATTAGGATTTTCTTTTTAACCTGTTCCTTAAAACACTAGTGCTTAGGAAATCTAATAGAGGCAAAAGCAATCAAGGGTAGTTTAGGGTTACGGTTAGGGTTAGGGTTAGTGTTAGGGTTAGGGTACGGCTTAGGGTATGGGATAGGGTACGGGTGAGGTTACGGCGTAGGGTAGGGGTTAGGGTTAGGTTTAGGGTTATGGTTAGGGTATGGCTTTGGGTACGGGTGAGGGTACGGGTGAGGGTACTGCGTAGGGTATTGGTTAGGGTTAGGGTACGGCTTAGGATACGTGTTAGGGTACGGGTTAGGGTACGGCGTAGAGTGTGGGTTAGGGTTAGGGTTAGTGTTAGGGTTAGGGTTATGGTACGTCTTAGGGTACGTGTTAGGGTACGGGTGAGGGTACGGCGTAGGTTATGGGTTAGGGTTAGGGTTAGGGTTAGGGTTAGGGTACGGCTTAGGATACGGGTTAGGGTACGGGTGAGGGTACGGCGTAGGTTATGGGTTAGGGTTATGGTTAGTGTTAGGGTTATGGTACGGCTTAGGTTATGGGATAGGGTACAGGTGAGGGTATGGCATAGGGTAGGGGTTAGGGTTAGGTTTAGGGTTAGGGTTAGGGTTAGGGTACGCCTTAGGGTACGGGTGAGGGTATGGGTGAGGATACTGCGTAGGGTATTGGTTAGGGTTAGGGTACGGCTTAGGATACGGGTTAGGGTACGTGTTAGGGTATGGCGTACGCTATGGGTTAGGGTTAGGGTTAGGGTTAGGGTTAGGGTTAGGGTTAGGGTACGGCTTATGGTACGGGTTAGGGTACGGGTGAGGTTACGGCGTAGGGTATAGTTTAGGGTTAGGGTTAGGGTTAGGGTACGGCTTAGGGTACGGGTTAGGGTACGGGTGAGGGTATGGCGTAGTGTATAGGTTAGGGTTAGGGTTAGGGTTAGGGTATGGCTTAGGGTACGGGTGAGGGTACGGGTGAGGGTACTGTGTAGGGTATTGGTTATGGTTAGGGTACGGCTTAGAATACGGGTTAGGGTACGGTTTAGGGTACGGTGTAGGGTATGGGTTAGGGTTAGGGTTAGGGTTAGGGTTAGGGTACGGTTTAGGGTACGGGTTAGGGTACGGGTGAGGGTACGGCGTAGTGTATAGGTTAGGGTTAGGGTTAGGGTTAGGGTACGGCTTAGGGTATGGGATAGGGTACGGGTGAGGGTACGGCGTTGGGTAGGGGTTAGGTTTAGGGTTAGGGTTAGTGTTAGGGTTAGGGTACGGCTTAGGGTATGGGATAGGTTACGGGTGAGGGTACGGCGTAGGGTAGGGGTTAGGGTTAGGTTTAGGGTTAGAGTTAGGTTTAGGGTACCGCTTAGGGTATGGGATAGGGTACGGCGTAGGGTAGCGGTTAGGGTTAGGGTTAGGGTTAGGGTACGGCTTAGGATACGGGTTAGGGTACGGGTGAGGGTGCGGCGTTGCGTATGGGTTAGGGTTAGGGTTAGGGTTAGGGTAGGGCTTAGGATACGGGTGAGGGTACTGGTGAGGGTACTGCGTAGGTTATTGGTTAGGGTTAGGGTACGGCTTAGGATACGGGTTAGGATATGGGTTAGGTTACGGCGTTGGGTATGGGTGAGGGTTAGGGTTAGGGTTAGGGTAAGGCTTTGGGTACGGGTTAGGGTACGGGTGAGGGTACGGCATAGGGTAGGGTTTAGGGTTAGGGTTAGTGTTAGTGTTAGGGTTAGGGTATGGCTTAGGGTACGGGTGAGGGTACTGTGTAGGTCATTGGTTAAGGTTAGGTTAAGGCTTAGGATACAGGTTATTGTATGGGTTAGGGTACGGTGCAGGGTATGGGTAAGGGTTAGGGTTAGGGTTAGGGTTAGAGTTAGGGTACGGCTTAGGGTACGGGTTAGGGTACGGGTGAGGGTACGGCGTAGTGTATAGGTCAGGGTTAGGGTTAGGGTACGGCTTAGGGTACGGGTTAGGTTACGGGTGAGGGTACGGCGTAGGGTATGGGTTAGGGTTAGGGTTAGGGTTAGTGTTAGTGTTAGGGTTAGGGTACGGCTTAGCGTATGGGATAGGGTACGGGTGAGGGTACGGCGTAGGGTAGGGGTTAGGGTTAGAGTTAGGGTTAGGGTTGGGGTTAGGGTAAGGCTTAGGGTACGGGTGAGGGTACGGGTGAGGGTACTGCGTAGGGTATTGGTTAGGGTTAGGATATGGCTTAGGATACGGGTTAGGGTACGGGTTAGGGTATGGCGTAGGGTATGGGTTAGGGTTAGGGTTAGGGTTAGGGTTAGGCTTAGGGTACGGCTTAGGATACGGGTTAGGGTACGTGTGAGGGTACGGCGTAGTGTATGGGTTAGGGTTAGGGTTAGGGTACGTCTTAGGGTACGGGTTAGGGTACGGGTGAGGGTACGGTGTAGGGTAAGGGTTAGGGTTAGGGTTAGGGTTAGGGTTAGTTTTAGGGTTAGGGTTTGGTTTAGGGTACGGGTTAGGATTAGCGTACGTGTTAGGGTTAGGTTTTGGGTTAGGGTTAGGGTACGCGTTAGGGTTAGGATATGGGTTAGGGTTAGGGTACACGTTAGGATTAGGGTATTTATTAAACCTATCCCACTCTCTAGATACCACTTAGCACGTAAAGGAATATTGTTAGGGATACAGCCATGGAGAAGATTTTAGTCACTAGGATAAGATAAAGAATAAACACATTATAAAAAAATCACATTAGTATTTTCTTTTTAACCTGTTCCTTAAAACACTAGTGCTTAGGAAATCTAATAGAGGCAAAAGCAATCAAGGGTAGTTTAGGGTTAGGGTTAGGGTTAGGGTTAGTGTTAGGTTTAGGGTACGGCTTAGGGTATGGGATAGGGTACGGGTGAGGGTACGGCGTAGGGTAGGGGTTAGGGTTAGGGTTAGGGTTAGGGTACGGCTTAGGGTACGGGTTAGGGCACGGGTGAGGTTATGGCGTAGGGTATAGTTTAGGGTTAGGGTTAGGGTACGGCTTAGGGTACGGGTTAGGGTACGGTTGAGGATACTGTGTAGGGTATTGGTTATGATTAGGGTACGGCTTAGAATACGGGTTAGGGTACGGTTTAGGTTACGGCGTAGGGTATGGGTTAGGGTTAGGGTTCGGGTTAGGGTTAGGGTTAGGGTACGGCTTAGGGTACGGGTTAGGGTACGGGTGAGGGTACGGCGTAGTGTATAGGTTAGGGTTAGGGTTAGGGTTAGGGTACGGCTTAGGTTATGGGATAGGGTACGGGTGAGGGTACGGCGTAGGGTAGGGGTTAGGGTTAGGTTTAGGGTTAGTGTTAGGTTTAGGGTACCGCTTAGGGTATGGAATAGGGTACGGCGTAGGGTAGTGGTTAGGGTTAGGGTTAGGGTTAGGGTACGGCTTAGGATACGGGTTAGGGTACGGGTGAGGGTGCGGCGTAGCGTATGGGTTAGGGTTAGGGTTAGGGTTAGGGTACGGCTTAGGTTATGGGATAGTGTACAGGTGAGGGTATGGCATAGGGTATGGGTTAGGGTTAGGGTTAGGGTTAGGGTTAGGGTACGGCTTAGGGTACGGGTGAGGGTATGGGTGAGGATACTGCGTAGGGTATTGGTTAGGGTTACGGTACGTCTTAGGATACGGGTTAGGGTACGGGTGAGGGTACGGCGTAGGTTATGGGTTAGGGTTAGGGTTAGTGTTACTGTTAGGGTTAGGGTACGGCTTAGCGTATGGGATAGGGTACGGGTGAGGGTACGGCATAGGGTAGGGGTTAGGGTTAGGGTTAGGGTTAGGGTATGGCTTAGGGTACGGGTGAGGGTACGGGTGAGGGTACTGCGTAGGGTATTGGTTAGGGTTAGGGTACGGCTTAGGATACGTGTTAGGGTACGGGTTAGGGTACGGCGTAGAGTGTGGGTTAGGGTTAGGGTTAGTGTTAGGGTTAGGGTTACGGTACGTCTTAGGGTACGTGTTAGGGTACGGGTGAGGGTACGGCGTAGGTTATGGGTTAGGGTTAGGGTTAGGGTTAGGGTTAGTTTTAGGGTTAGGGATTGGTTTAGGGTAAGGTTTAGGATTAGCATACTTGTTCGGGTTAGGGTTTTGGTTAGGGTTAGGGTACGCGTTAGGGTTAGGGTATGGGTTAGGTTTAGGGTACACGTTAGGATTAGGGTATTTATTAAGCCTATCCCACTCTCTAGATACCACTTAGCACGTAAAGGAATATTATTTAGGGTCCAGCCATGGAGAAGATTTTCGTCACTAGGATAAGATAAAGAATAAACACATTATAAAAAAATCACATTAGGATTTTCTTTTTAACCTGTTCCTTAAAACACTCGTGCTTAGGAATTCTAATGGAGGCAAAAGCAGTCAAGGGTAGTTTAGGGTTAGGGTTAGGGTTAGGGTTAGTGTTAGTGTTAGGGTACGGCTTAGGGTATGGGATAGGGTATGGGTGAGGGTACGGCATAGGGTAGGGTTTAGGGTTAGGGTTAGTGTTAGGGTTAGGGTTAGGGTATGGCTTAGGTTACGGGTGAGGGTACTGTGTAGGTCATTGGTTAGGGTTAGGTTAAGGCTTAGGATACAGGTTATTGTATGGGTTAGGGTACGGCGCAGGGTATGGGTAAGGGTTAGGGTTAGGGTTAGGGTTAGAGTTAGGGTACGGCTTAGGGTACGGGTTAGGGTACGGGTGAGGGTACGGCGTAGTGTATAGGTTAGGGTTAGGGTTAGGGTACGGCTTAGGGTACGGGTTAGGTTACGGGTGAGGGTACGGCGTAGGGTATGGGTTAGGGTTAGGGTTAGGGTTAGTGTTAGTGTTAGGGTTAGGGTACGGCTTAGCGTATGGGATAGGGTACGGGTGAGGGTACGGCGTAGGGTAGGGGTTAGGGTTAGAGTCAGGGTTAGGATTGGGGTTAGGGTACGGCTTAGGGTACGGGTGAGGGTACGGGTGAGGGTACTGCGTAGGGTATTGGTTAGGGTTAGGATATGGCTTAGGATATGGGTTAGGGTACGGATTAGGGTATGGCGTAGGGTATGGGTTAGGGTTAGGGTTAGGGTTAGGGTTAGGGTTAGGGTACGGCTTAGGATACGGGTTAGAGTACGGGTGAGGGTACGGCGTAGCGTATGGGTTAGGGTTAGGGTTAGGGTACGTCTTACAGTACGGGTTAGGGTACGGGTGAGGGTACGGCGTAGGGTAAGGGTTAAGGTTAGGGTTAGGGTTAGGGTTAGTTTTAGGGTTAGCGATTGGTTTAGGGTACGGGTTAGGATTAGCGTACGTGTTAGGGTTAGGTTTTGGGTTAGCGTTAGGGTACGCGTTAGGGTTAGGGTATGGGGTAGGGTTAGGGTACACGTTAGGATTAGGGTATTTATTAAACCTATCCCACTCTCTAGATACCACTTAGCACGTAAAGGAATATTATTAGGGATCCAGCCATGGAGAAGATTTTAGTCACTAGGATAAGATAAAGAATAAACACATTATAAAAAAATCACATTAGGATTTTCTTTTTAACCTGTTCCTTAAAACACTAGTGCTTAGGAAATCTAATAGAGGCAAAAGCAATCAAGGGTAGTTTAGGGTTAGGGTTAGGGTTAGGGTTAGTGTTAGGGTTAGGGTATGGCTTAGGGTACGGGTTAGGGTTAGGGTTAGGGTTAGGGTTAGGGTTAGGGTTAGGGTTACCGTACGTCTTAGGGTACGTGTTAGGGTACGGGTGAGGGTACGGCGTAGGTTATGGGTTAGGGTTAGGGTTAGGGTTAGGGTTAGGGTACGTCTTAGGATACGGGTTAGGGTATGGGTGAGGGTACGGCGTAGGTTATGGGTTAGGGTTATGGTTAGTGTTAGGGTTATGGTACGGCTTAGGTTATGGGATAGGGTACAGGTGAGGGTATGGCATAGGGTAGGGGTTAGGGTTAGGTTTAGGGTTAGGGTTAGGGTTAGGGTACGCCTTAGGGTACGGGTGAGGGTATGGGTGACGATACTGCGTAGGGTATTGGTTAGGGTTAGGGTACGGCTTAGGATACGGGTTAGGGTACGTGTTAGGGTATGGCGTACGCTATGGGTTAGGGTTAGGGTTAGGGTTAGGGTTAGGGTACGGCTTAGGGTACGGGTTAGGGTACGGGTGAGGTTACGGCGTAGGGTATAGTTTAGGGTTAGGGTTAGGGTTAGGGTACGGCTTAGGGTACGGGTTAGGGTACGGGTGAGGGTATGGCGTAGTGTATAGGTTAGGGTTAGGGTTAGGGTATGGCTTAGGGTACTGGTGAGGGTATGGGTGAGGGTACTGTGTAGGGTGTTGGTTATGGTTAGGGTACGGCTTAGAATACGGGTTAGGGTACGGTTTAGGGTACGGCGTAGGGTATGGGTTAGGGTTAGGGTTAGGGTTAGGGTTAGGGTTAGGGTACGGCTTAGGGTACGGGTTAGGGTACGGGTGAGGGTACGGCGTAGTGTATAGGTTAGGGTTAGGGTTAGGATTAGGGTACGGCTTAGGGTACGGGTTAGGGTACGGGTGAGGGTACGGCGTAGTGTATGGGTTAGGGTTAGGGTTAGGGTTAGGGTTAGTTTTAGGGTTAGGGATTGGTTTAGGGTACGGGTTAGGATTAGCGTACGTGTTAGGGTTAGGGTTTGGGTTAGGGTTAGGGTACGTGTTAGGGTTAGGGTATGGGTTAGGGTTAGGGTACACGTTATGATTAGGGTATTTATTAAACCTATCCCACTCTCTAGATACCACTTAGCACGTAAAGGAATATTATTTGGGGTCCAGCCATGGAGAAGATTTTAGTCACTAGGATAAGATAAAGAATAAACACATTATAAAAAAATCACATTAGGATTTTCTTTTTAACCTGTTCTTTAAAACACTAGTGTTTAGGAAATCTAAAGGAGGCAAAAGCAGTAAAGGGTAGTTTAGGGTTAGGGTTAGGGTTAGGGTTAGGGTAGGGCTTAGGATACGGGTGAGGGTACTGGTGAGGGTACTGCGTAGGTTATTGGTTAGGGTTAGGGTACGGCTTAGGATACGGGTTAGGATATGGGTTAGGTTACGGCGTTGGGTATGGGTGAGGGTTAGGGTTAGGGTTAGGGTAAGGCTTTGTGTACGGGTTAGGGTACGGGTGAGGGTACGGCGTAGGGTAGAGGTTAGGGTTAGGTTTAGGGTTAGGGTACGGCTTAGGATACGGGTTAGGGTATGGGTGAGGGTACGGCGTAGCGTATGGGTTAGGGTTAGGGTTAGGGTTAGGGTTAGTTTTAGGGTTAGGGATTGGTTTAGGGTACGGGTTAGGATTAGTGTACGTGTTAGGGTTAGGGTTTGGGTTAGGGTTAGGGTACGCAATAGGGTTAGGGTGTGGGTTAGGGTTAGGGTACACGTTAGGATTAGGGTATTTATTAAACCTATCCCACTCTCTAGATACCATTTAGCACGTAAAGGAATATTATTTAGGGTCCAGCCATGGAGAAGATTTTCGTTACTAGGATAAGATAAAGAATAAACACATTATAAAAAAATCACATTAGGATTTTCTTTTTAACCTGTTCCTTAAAACACTAGTGCTTAGGAAATCTAATGGAGGCAAAAGCAGTCAAGGGTAGTTTAGGGTTAGGGTTAGGGTTAGGGTTAGTGTTAGGGTTAGGGTACGGCTTAGGGCATGGGATAGGGTACGGGTGAGGGTACGGCGTAGGGTAGGGGTTAGGGTTAGGGTTAGTGTTAGGGTTAGGGTTAGGGTATGGCTTAGGGTACGGGTGAGGGTACTGTGTAGGTCATTGGTTAGGGTTAGGTTAAGGCTTAGGATACAGGTTATTGTATGGGTTAGGGTACGGTGCAGGGTATGGGTAAGGGTTAGGGTTAGGGTTAGGGTTAGAGTTAGGGTACGGCTTAGGGTACGGGTTAGGGTACGGGTGAGGGTACGGCGTAGTGTATAGGTTAGGGTTAGGGTTAGGGTACGGCTTAGGGTACGGGTTAGGTTACGGGTGAGGGTACGGCGTAGGGTATGGGTTAGGGTTAGGGTTAGGGTTAGTGTTAGTGTTAGGGTTAGGGTACGGCTTAGCGTATGGGATAGGGTACGGGTGAGGGTACGGCGTAGGGTAGGGGTTAGGGTTAGAGTTAGGGTTAGGGTTGGGGTTAGGGTACGGCTTAGGGTACGGGTGAGGGTACGGGTGAGGGTACTGCGTAGGGTATTGGTTAGGGTTAGGATATGGCTTAGGATACGGGTTAGTGTACGGGTTAGGGTATGGCGTAGGGTATGGGTTAGGGTTAGGGTTAGGGTTAGGGTTAGGGTTAGGGTACGGCTTAGGATACGGGTTAGGGTACGGGTGAGGGTACGGCGTAGTGTATGGGTTAGGGTTAGTGTTAGGGTACGTCTTAGGGTACGGGTTAGGGTACGGGTGAGGGTACGGTGTAGGGTAAGGGTTAGGGTTAGGGTTAGGGTTAGGGTTTGGTTTAGGGTACGGGTTAGGATTAGCGTACGTGTTAGGGTTAGCTTTTGGGTTAGGGTTAGGGTACGCGTTAGGGTTAGGGTATGGGTTAGGGTTAGGGTACACGTTAGGATTAGGGTATTTATTAAACCTATCCCACTTTCTAGATACCACTTAGCACGTAACGAATATTATTAGGGATACAGCCATGGAGAAGATTTTAGTCACTAGGATAAGATAAAGAATAAACACATTATAAAAAAATCACATTAGTATTTTCTTTTTAACCTGTTCCTTAAAACACTAGTGCTTAGGAAATCTAATAGAGGCAAAAGCAATCAAGGGTAGTTTAGGGTTAGGGTTAGGGTTAGGGTTAGTGTTAGGTTTAGGGTACGGCTTAGGGTATGGGATAGGGTACGGGTGAGGGTACGGCGTAGGGTAGGGGTTAGGGTTAGGGTTAGGGTTAGGGTACGGCTTAGGGTACGGGTGAGGGTACTGTTTAGGGTATTGGTTATGGTTAGGGTACGGCTTAGAATACGGGTTAGGGTACGGTTTAGGGTACGGCGTAGGGTATGGGTTAGGGTTAGGGTTAGGGTTAGGGTACGGCTTAGGGTACGGGTTAGGGTACGGGTGAGGGTACGGCGTAGGTTATGGGTTAGGGTTAGAGTTAGGGTTAGGGTTAGTTTTAGGGTTAGGGATTGGTTTAGGGTAAGGTTTAGGATTAGCATACTTGTTCGGGTTAGGGTTTTGGTTACGGTTAGGGTACGCGTTAGGGTTAGGGTATGGGTTAGGTTTAGGGTACACGTTAGGATTAGGGTATTTATTAAACCTATCCCACTCTCTAGATACCACTTAGCACGTAAAGGAATATTATTTAGGGTCCAGCCATGGAGAAGATTTTCGTAACTAGGATAAGATAAAGAATAAACACATTATAAAAAAATCACATTAGGATTTTCTTTTTAACCTGTTCCTTAAAACACTCGTGCTTAGGAATTCTAATGGAGGCAAAAGCAGTCAAGGGTAGTTTAGGGTTAGGGTTAGGGTTAGGGTTAGTGTTAGGGTTAGGGTACGGCTTAGGGTATGGGATAGGGTATGGGTGAGGGTACGGCATAGGGTAGGGTTTAGGATTAGGGTTAGTGTTAGGGTTAGGGTTAGAGTATGGCTTAGGGTACGGGTGAGGGTACTGTGTAGGTCATTGGTTAGGGTTAGGTTAAGGCTTAGGATACAGGTTATTGTATGGGTTAGGGTACGGCGCAGGGTATGGGTAAGGGTTAGGGTTAGGGTTAGGGTTAGAGTTAGGGTACGGCTTAGGGTACGGGTTAGGGTACGGGTGAGTGTACGGCATAGTGTATAGGTTAGGGTTAGGGTTAGGGTACGGCTTAGGGTACGGGTTAGGTTATGGGTGAGTGTACGGCATAGGGTATGGTTTAGGGTTAGGGTTAGGGTTAGGGTTAGTGTTAGTGTTAGGGTTAGGGTACGGCTTAGCGTATGGGATAGGGTACGGGTGAGGGTACGGCGTAGGGTAGGGGTTACGGTTAGAGTTAGGGTTAGGGTTGGGGTTAGGGTACGGCTTAGGGTACGGGTGAGGGTACGGGTGAGGGTACTGCGTAGGGTATTGGTTAGGTTTAGTATACGGCTTAGGATACGGGTTAGGGTACGGGTTAGGGTATGGCGTAGGGTATGGGTTAGGGTTAGGGTTAGGGTTAGTGTTAGGGTTAGGGTTAGGGTTAGGGTACGGCTTAGGATACGGGTTAGGGTACGGGTGAAGGTACGGCGTAGCGTATGGGTTACGGTTAGGGTTAGGGTTAGGGTTAGGGTACGGCTTAGGTTATGGAATAGGGTACAGGTGAGGGTATGGCATAGGGTATGGGTTAGGGTTAGGGTTAGGTTTAGGGTTAGGGTTCGGCTTAGGGTACGGGTGAGGGTATGGGTAAGGATACTGCGTAGGGTATTGGTTAGGGTTACGGTACGTCTTAGGATACGGGTTAGGGTACGGGTGAGGGTATGGCGTAGGTTATGGGTTAGGGTTAGGGTTAGTGTTACTGTTAGGGTTAGGGTACGGCTTAGCGTATGGGATAGGGTACGGGTGATGGTACGGCGTAGGGTAGGGGTTAGGGTTAGGGTTAGGGTTAGGGTTAGGGTATGGCTTAGGGTACGGGTGAGGGTACGGGTGAGGGTACTGCGTAGGGTATTGGTTAGGGTTAGGGTACAGCTTAGGATACGTGTTAGGGTACGGGTTAGGTTACGGCGTAGAGTGTGGGTTAGGGTTAGGGTTAGTGTTAGGGTTAGGGTTACGGTACGTCTTAGGGTACGTGTTAGGGTACGGGTGAGGGTACGGCGTAGGTTATGGGTTAGGGTTAGGGTTAGGGTTAGGGTTAGGGTACGGCTTAGGATACGGGTTAGGGTACGGGTGAGGGTACGGCGTAGGTTATGGGTTAGGGTTAGGATTAGTGTTAGGGTTATGGTACGGCTTAGGTTATGGGATAGGGTACAGGTGAGGGTATGGCATAGGGTAGGGGTTAGGGTTCGGGTTAGGGTTAGGGTTAGGGTTAGGGTACGGCTTAGGGTACGGGTGAGGGAATGGGTGAGGATACTGCGTAGGGTATTGGTTAGGGTTAGGGTACGGCTTAGGATACGGGTTAGGGTACGTGTTAGGGTATGGCGTACGGTATGGGTTAGGGTTAGGGTTAGGGTTAGGGTTAGGGTTAGGGTTAGGGTTAGGGTACGGCTTAGGGTACGGGTTAGGGTACGGGTGAGGTTACGGCGTAGGGTATAGTTTAGGGTTAGGGTTAGGGTTAGGGTACGGCTTAGGATACGGGTTAGGGTACGGGTGAGGGTACGGCGTAGCGTATGGTTTAGGGTTAGGGTTAGGGTTAGGGTACGGCTTAGGGTACGGGTTAGGGTACGGGTGAGGGTATGGTGTAGTGTATAGGTTAGGGTTAGGGTTAGGGTTAGGGTATGGCTTAGGGTACGGGTGAGGGTACGGGTGAGGGTACTGTGTAGGGTATTGGTTATGGTTAGGTTACGGCTTAGAATACGGGTTAGGGTACGGGTTAGGGTACGGCGTAGGGTATAGTTTAGGGTTAGGGTTAGGGTTAGGGTACGGCTTAGGATACGGCTTAGGGTACGGGTGAGGGTACGGCGTAGTGTATAGGTTAGGGTTAGGGTTAGGGTTAGGGTACGGCTTAGGGTAAGGGTTAGGGTACGGGTCAGGGTATGGCGTAGTGTATAGGTTAGGGTTAGGGTTAGGGTTAGGGTACGGCTTAGGATACGGGTTAGGGTACGGGTGAGGGTACGGCGTAGCATATGTTTTAGGGTTAGGGTTAGGGTTAGGGTACGGCTTAGGGTACGGGTTAGGGTACGGGTGAGGGTACGGTGTAGGTTATGGGTTAGGGTTAGGGTTAGGGTTAGGGTTAGTTTTAGGGTTAGGGATTGGTTTAGGGTACGGGTTAGGATTAGCATACGTGTTCGGGTTAGGGTTTTGGTTAGGGTTAGGGTACGCGTTAGGGTTAGGGTATGGGTTAGGTTTAGGGTACACTTTAGGATTAGGGTATTTATTAAACCTATCCCACTCTCTAGATACCACTTAGCACGTAAAGGAATATTATTTGGGGTTCAGCCATGGAGAAGATTTTAGTCACTAGGATAAGATAAAGAATAAACACATTATAAAAAAATCACATAAGGTTTTCTTTTTAACCTGTTCCTTAAAACACTAGTGTTTAGGAAATCTAATGGAGGCAAAAGCAGTAAAGGGTAGTTTAGGGTTAGGGTTAGGGTTAGGGTTAGGGGAGGGCTTAGGATACCGGTGAGGGTACTGGTGAGGGTACTGCGTAGGTTATTGGTTAGGGTTAGGGTACGGCTTAGGATACGGGTTAGGATATGGGTTAGGTTACGGCGTTGGGTATGGGTGAGGGTTAGGGTTAGGGTTAGGGTAAGGCTTTGGGTACGGGTTAGGGTACGGGTGAGGGTACGGCGTAGGGTAGAGGTTAGGGTTAGGTTTAGGGTTAGGGTACGGCTTAGGATACGGGTTAGGGTATGGGTGAGGGTACGGCGTAGCGTATGGGTTAGGGTTAGGGTTAGGGTTAGGGTTAGTTTTAGGGTTAGGGATTGGTTTAGGGTACGGGTGAGGATTAGCGTACGTGTTAGGGTTAGGGTTTGGGTTAGGGTTAGGGTACGCATTAGGGTTAGGGTTAGGGTACACGTTAGGATTAGGGTATTTATTAAACCTATCCCACTCTCTAGATACCACTTAGCACGTAAAGGAATATTATTTAGGGTCCAGCCATGGAGAAGATTTTCGTTACTAGGATAAGATAAAGAATAAACACATTATAAAAAAATCACATTAGGATTTTCTTTTTAACCTGTTCCTTAAAACACTAGTGCTTAGGAAATCTAATGGAGGCAAAAGCAGTCAAGGGTAGTTTAGGGTTAGGGTTAGGGTTAGGGTTAGTGTTAGGGTTAGGGTACGGCTTAGGGTATGGGATAGGGTATGGGTGAGGGTACGGCATAGGGTAGGGTTTAGGGTTAGGGTTAGTGTTAGGGTTAGGGTTAGGGTATGGCTTAGGGTACGGGTGAGGGTACTGTGTAGGTCATTGGTTAGGGTTAGGTTAAGGCTTAGGATACAGGTTATTGTATGGGTTAGGGTACGGCGCAGGGTATGGGTAAGGGTTAGGGTTAGGGTTAGGGTTAGAGTTAGGGTACGGCTTAGGGTACGGGTTAGGGTACGGGTGAGGGTACGGCGTAGTGTATAGGTTAGGGTTAGGGTTAGGGTACGGCTTTGGGTACGGGTTAGGTTACGGGTGAGGGTACGGCGTAGGGTATGGGTTAGGGTTAGGGTTAGGGTTAGTGTTAGTGTTAGGGTTAGGGTACGGCTTAGCGTATGGGATAGGGTACGGGTGAGGGTACGGCGTAGGGTAGGGGTTAGGGTTAGAGTTAGGGTTAGGGTTGGGGTTAGGGTACGGCTTAGGGTACGGGTGAGGGTATGGGTGAGGGTACTGCGTAGGGTATTGGTTAGGGTTAGGATACGGCTTAGGATACGGGTTAGGGTACGGGTTAGGGTATGGCATAGGGTATGGGTTAGGGTTAGGGTTAGGGTTAGGGTTAGGGTTAGGGTATGGCTTAGGATACGGGTTAGGGTACGGCTGAGGGTACGGCATAGCGTATGGGTTAGGGTTAGGGTTAGGGTACGTCTTAGGGTACGGGTTAGGGTACGGGTGAGGGTACGGCGTAGGGTAAGGTTTAGGGTTAGGGTTAGGGTTAGGGTTAGTTTTAGGGTTAGGGATTGGTTTAGGGTACGGGTTAGGATTAGCGTACGTGTTAGGGTTAGGTTTTCGGTTAGGGTTAGGGTACGCGTTAGGGTTAGGGTATGGGTTAGGGTTAGGGTACACGTTAGGATTAGGGTATTTATTAAACCTATCCCACTCTCTAGATACCACTTAGCACGTAAAGGAATATTATTAGGGATCCAGCCATGGAGAAGATTTTAGTCACTAGGATAAGATAAAGAATAAACACATTATAAAAAAATCACATTAGGATTTTCTTTTTAACCTGTTCCTTAAAACACTAGTGCTTAGGAAATCTAATAGAGGCAAAAGCAATCAAGGGTAGTTTAGGGTTAGGGTTAGGGTTAGGGTTAGTGTTAGGGTTAGGGTACGGCTTAGGGTATGGGACAGGGTACGGGTGAGGGTACGGGTGAGGGTACTGCGTAGGGTATTGCTTAGGGTTAGGGTACGGCTTAGGATACGTGTTAGGGTACGGGTTAGGGTACGGCGTAGAGTGTGGGTTAGGGTTAGGGTTAGTGTTAGGGTTAGGGTTACGGTACTTCTTAGGGTACGTGTTAGGGTACGGGTGAGGGTACGGCGTAGGTTATGGGTTAGGGTTAGGGTTAGGGTTAGGGTTAGGGTACGGCTTAGGATACGGGTTAGGGTACGGGTGAGGGTACGGCGTAGGTTATGGGTTAGGGTTAGGGTTAGTGTTAGGGTTATGGTACGGCTTAGGTTATGGGATAGGGTACAGGTGAGGGTATGGCATAGGGTAGGTGTTAGGGTTAGGGTTAGGGTTAGGGTTAGGGTTAGGGTATGGCTTAGGGCACGGGTGAGGCTATGGGTGAGGATAATGCGTAGGGTATTGGTTAGGGTTAGGGTACGGCTTAGGATACGGGTTAGGGTACGTGTTAGGGTATGGCGTACGGTATGGGTTAGGGTTAGGGTTAGGGTTAGCGTTAGGGTTAGGGTTAGGGTACGGCTTAGGGTACGGGTTAGGGTACGGGTGAGGTTACGGCGTAGGGTATAGTTTAGGGTTAGTGTTAGGGTTAGGGTACGGCTTAGGATACGGGTTAGGGTACGGGTGAGGGTACGGCGTAGCATATGGTTTAGGGTTAGGGTTAGGGTACGGCTTAGGGTACGGGTGAGGGTACGGTGTAGGTTATGGGTTAGGGTTAGGGTTAGGGTTAGGGTTAGTTTTAGGGTTAGGGATTGGTTTAGGGTACGGGTCAGGATTAGCATACGTGTTCGGGTTAGGGTTTTGGTTAGGGTTAGGGTACGCGTTAGGGTTAGGGTATGGGTTAGGTTTAGGGTACACTTTAGGATTAGGGTATTTATTAAACCTATCCCACTCTCTAGATACCACTTAGCACGTAAAGGAATATTATTTGGGGTTCAGCCATGGAGAAGATTTTAGTCACTAGGATAAGATAAAGAATAAACACATTATAAAAAAATCACATAAGGTTTTCTTTTTAACCTGTTCCTTAAAACACTAGTGTTTAGGAAATCTAATGGAGGCAAAAGCAGTAAAGGGTAGTTTAGGGTTAGGGTTAGGGTTAGGGTTAGGGTAGGGCTTAGGATACCGGTGAGGGTACTGGTGAGGGTACTGCGTAGGTTATTGGTTAGGGTTAGGGTACGGCTTAGGATACGGGTTAGGATATGGGTTAGGTTACGGCGTTGGGTATGGGTGAGGGTTAGGGTTAGGGTTAGGGTAAGGCTTTGGGTACGGGTTAGGGTACGGGTGAGGGTGCGGCGTAGGGTAGAGGTTAGGGTTAGGTTTAGGGTTAGGGTACGGCTTAGGATACGGGTTAGGGTATGGGTGAGGGTACGGCGTAGCGTATGGGTTAGGGTTAGGGTTAGGGTTAGGGTTAGTTTTAGGGTTAGGGATTGGTTTAGGGTACGGGTGAGGATTAGCGTACGTGTTAGGGTTAGGGTTTGGGTTAGGGTTAGGGTACACGTTAGGATTAGGGTATTTATTAAACCTATCCCACTCTCTAGATACCACTTAGCACGTAAAGGAATATTATTTAGGGTCCAGCCATGGAGAAGATTTTCGTTACTAGGATAAGATAAAGAATAAACACATTATAAAAAAATCACATTAGGATTTTCTTTTTAACCTGTTCCTTAAAACACTAGTGCTTAGGAAATCTAATGGAGGCAAAAGCAGTCAAGGGTAGTTTAGGGTTAGGGTTAGGGTTAGGGTTAGTGTTAGGGTTAGGGTACGGCTTAGGGTATGGGATAGGGTATGGGTGAGGGTATGGCATAGGGTAGGGTTTAGGGTTAGGGTTAGTGTTAGGGTTAGGGTTAGGGTATGGCTTAGGGTACGGGTGAGGGTACTGTGTAGGTCATTGGTTAGGGTTAGGTTAAGGCTTAGGATACAGGTTATTGTATGGGTTAGGGTACGGCGCAGGGTATGGGTAAGGGTTAGGGTTAGGGTTAGGGTTAGAGTTAGGGTACGGCTTAGGGTACGGGTTAGGGTACGGGTGAGGGTACGGCGTAGTGTATAGGTTAGGGTTAGGGTTAGGGTACGGCTTTGGGTACGGGTTAGGTTACGGGTGAGGGTACGGCGTAGGGTATGGGTTAGGGTTA
This sequence comes from Eubalaena glacialis, assembly GCF_028564815.1. Classification (NCBI taxonomy): domain Eukaryota; kingdom Metazoa; phylum Chordata; class Mammalia; order Artiodactyla; family Balaenidae; genus Eubalaena; species Eubalaena glacialis. Next base: position 118,586 of record NW_026871243.1, read on the forward strand.
GGGTTAGGGTTAGTGTTAGTGTTAGGGTTAGGGTACGGCTTAGCGTATGGGATAGGGTACGGGTGAGGGTACGGCGTAGGGTAGGGGTTAGGGTTAGAGTTAGGGTTAGGGTTGGGGTTAGGGTACGGCTTAGGGTACGGGTGAGGGTATGGGTGAGGGTACTGCGTAGGGTATTGGTTAGGGTTAGGATACGGCTTAGGATACGGGTTAGGGTACGGGTTAGGGTATGGCGTAGGGTATGGGTTAGGGTTAGGGTTAGGGTTAGGGTTAGGGTACGGCTTAGGATACGGGTTAGGGTACGGGTGAGGGTACGGCGTAGCGTATGGGTTAGGGTTAGGGTTAGGGTACGTCTTAGGGTACGGGTTAGGGTACGGGTGAGGGTACGGCGTAGGGTAAGGTTTAGGGTTAGGGTTAGTTTTAGGGTTAGGGATTGGTTTAGGGTACGGGTTAGGATTAGCGTACGTGTTAGGGTTAGGTTTTCGGTTAGGGTTAGGGTACGCGTTAGGGTTAGGGTATGGGTTAGGGTTAGGGTACACGTTAGGATTAGGGTATTTATTAAACCTATCCCACTCTCTAGATACCACTTAGCGCGTAAAGGAATATTATTAGGGATCCAGCCATGGAGAAGATTTTAGTCACTAGGATAAGATAAAGAATAAACACATTATAAAAAAATCACATTAGGATTTTCTTTTTAACCTGTTCCTTAAAACACTAGTGTTTAGGAAATCTAATACAGGCAAAAGCAATCAAGGGTAGTTTAGGGTTAGGGTTAGGGTTAGGGTTAGTGTTAGGGTTAGGGTACGGCTTAGGGTATGGGATAGGGTATGGGTGAGGGTACGGCGTAGGGTAGGGGTTAGGGTTAGGGTTAGGGTTAGGGTTAGGGTATGGCTTAGGGTACGGGTGAGGGTACGGGTGAGGGTACTGCGTAGGGTATTGGTTAGGGTTAGGGTACGGCTTAGGATACGTGTTAGGGTACGGGTTAGGGTACGGCGTAGAGTGTGGGTTAAGGTTAGGGTTAGTGTTAGGGTTAGGGTTACGGTACGTCTTAGGGTATGTGTTAGGGTACGGGTGAGGGTACGGCGTAGGTTATGGGTTAGGGTTAGGGTTAGGGTTAGGGTTAGGGTACGGCTTAGGATACGGGTTAGGGTACGGGTGAGGGTACGGCGTAGGTTATGGGTTAGGGTTAGGGTTAGTGTTAGGGTTATGGTACGGCTTAAGTTATGGGATAGGGTACAGGTGAGGGTATGGCATAGGGTAGGGGTTAGGGTTAGGGTTAGGGTTAGGGTTAGGGTTAGGGTACGGCTTAGGGTACGGGTGAGGCTATGGGTGAGGATACTGCGTAGGGTATTGGTTAGGGTTAGGGTACGGCTTAGGATACGGGTTAGGGTACGTGTTAGGGTATGGCGTACGGTATGGGTTAGGGTTAGGGTTAGGGTTAGGGTTAGGGTACGGCTTAGGGTAGGGGTTAGGGTACGGGTGAGGTTACGGCGTAGGGTATAGTTTAGGGTTAGGGTTAGGGTTAGGGTACGGCTTAGGATACGGGTTAGGATATGGGTTAGGTTACGGCGTTGGGTATGGGTGAGGGTTAGGGTTAGGGTTAGGGTAAGGCTTTGGGTACGGGTTAGGGTACGGGTGAGGGTACGGCATAGGGTAGAGGTTAGGGTTAGGTTTAGGGTTAGGGTACGGCTTAGGATACGGGTTAGGGTATGGGTGAGGGTACGGCGTAGCGTATGGGTTAGGGTTAGGGTTAGGGTTAGGGTTAGTTTTAGGGTTAGGGATTGGTTTAGGGTACGGGTGAGGATTAGCGTACGTGTTAGGGTTAGGGTTTGGGTTAGGGTTAGGGTACACGTTAGGATTAGGGTATTTATTAAACCTATCCCACTCTCTAGATACCACTTAGCACGTAAAGGAATATTATTTAGGGTCCAGCCATGGAGAAGATTTTCGTTACTAGGATAAGATAAAGAATAAACACATTATAAAAAAATCACATTAGGATTTTCTTTTTAACCTGTTCCTTAAAACACTAGTGCTTAGGAAATCTAATGGAGGCAAAAGCAGTCAAGGGTAGTTTAGGGTTAGGGTTAGGGTTAGGGTTAGTGTTAGGGTTAGGGTACGGCTTAGGGTATGGGATAGGGTATGGGTGAGGGTACGGCATAGGGTAGGGTTTAGGGTTAGGGTTAGTGTTAGGGTTAGGGTTAGGGTATGGCTTAGGGTACGGGTGAGGCTATGGGTGAGGATACTGCGTAGGGTATTGGTTAGGGTTAGGGTACGGCTTAGGATACGGGTTAGGGTACGTGTTAGGGTATGGCGTACGGTATGGGTTAGGGTTAGGGTTAGGGTTAGGGTTAGGGTTAGGGTTAGGGTACGGCTTAGGGTACGGCTTAGGGTACGGGTGAGGTTACGGCGTAGGGTATAGTTTAGGGTTAGGGTTAGGGTTAGGGTACGGCTTAGGATACGGGTTAGGGTACGGGTGAGGGTACGGCGTACCATATGGTTTAGGGTTAGGGTTAGGGTACGGCTTAGGGTACGGGTTAGGGTACGGGTGAGGGTACGGTGTAGGTTATGGGTTAGGGTTAGGGTTAGGGTTAGGGTTAGTTTTAGGGTTAGGGATTGGTTTAGGGTACGGGTTAGGATTAGCATACGTGTTCGGGCTAGGGTTTTGGTTAGGGTTAGGGTACGCGTTAGGGTTAGGGTATGGGTTAGGTTTAGGGTACACTTTAGGATTAGGGTATTTATTAAACCTATCCCACTCTCTAGATACCACTTAGCACGTAAAGGAATATTATGTGGGGTTCAGCCATGGAGAAGATTTTAGTCACTAGGATAAGATAAAGAATAAACACATTATAAAAAAATCACATAAGGTTTTCTTTTTAACCTGTTCCTTAAAACACTAGTGTTTAGGAAATCTAATGGAGGCAAAAGCAGTAAAGGGTAGTTTAGGGTTAGGGTTAGGGTTAGGGTTAGGGGAGGGCTTAGGATACCGGTGAGGGTACTGGTGAGGGTACTGCGTAGGTTATTGGTTAGGGTTAGGGTACGGCTTAGGATACGGGTTAGGATATGGGTTAGGTTACGGCGTTGGGTATGGGTGAGGGTTAGGGTTAGGGTTAGGGTAAGGCTTTGGGTACGGGTTAGGGTACGGGTGAGGGTACGGCGTAGGGTAGAGGTTAGGGTTAGGTTTAGGGTTAGGGTACGGCTTAGGATACGGGTTAGGATATGGGTTAGGTTACGGCGTTGGGTATGGGTGAGGGTTAGGGTTAGGGTTAGGGTAAGGCTTTGGGTACGGGTTAGGGTACGGGTGAGGGTACGGCGTAGCGTATGGGTTAGGGTTAGGGTTAGGGTTAGGGTTAGTTTTAGGGTTAGGGATTGGTTTAGGGTACGGGTGAGGATTAGCGTACGTGTTAGGGTTAGGGTTTGGGTTAGGGTTAGGGTACGCATTAGGGTTAGGGTTAGGGTACACGTTAGGATTAGGGTATTTATTAAACCTATCCCACTCTCTAGATACCACTTAGCACGTAAAGGAATATTATTTAGGGTCCAGCCATGGAGAAGATTTTCGTTACTAGGATAAGATAAAGAATAAACACATTATAAAAAAATCACATTAGGATTTTCTTTTTAACCTGTTCCTTAAAACACTAGTGCTTAGGAAATCTAATGGAGGCAAAAGCAGTCAAGGGTAGTTTAGGGTTAGGGTTAGGGTTAGGGTTAGTGTTAGGGTTAGGGTACGGCTTAGGGTATGGGATAGGGTATGGGTGAGGGTACGGCATAGGGTAGGGTTTAGGGTTAGGGTTAGTGTTAGGGTTAGGGTTAGGGTATGGCTTAGGGTACGGGTGAGGGTACTGTGTAGGTCATTGGTTAGGGTTAGGTTAAGGCTTAGGATACAGGTTATTGTATGGGTTAGGGTACGGCGCAGGGTATGGGTAAGGGTTAGGGTTAGGGTTAGGGTTAGAGTTAGGGTACGGCTTAGGGTACGGGTTAGGGTACGGGTGAGGGTACGGCGTAGTGTATAGGTTAGGGTTAGGGTTAGGGTACGGCTTTGGGTACGGGTTAGGTTACGGGTGAGGGTACGGCGTAGGGTATGGGTTAGGGTTAGGGTTAGGGTTAGTGTTAGTGTTAGGGTTAGGGTACGGCTTAGCGTATGGGATAGGGTACGGGTGAGGGTACGGCGTAGGGTAGGGGTTAGGGTTAGAGTTAGGGTTAGGGTTGGGGTTAGGGTACGGCTTAGGGTACGGGTGAGGGTACGGGTGAGGGTACTGCGTAGGGTATTGGTTAGGGTTAGGATACGGCTTAGGATACGGGTTAGGGTACGGGTTAGGGTATGGCATAGGGTATGGGTTAGGGTTAGGGTTAGGGTTAGGGTTAGGGTTAGGGTATGGCTTAGGATACGGGTTAGGGTACGGCTGAGGGTACGGCATAGCGTATGGGTTAGGGTTAGGGTTAGGGTACGTCTTAGGGTACGGGTTAGGGTACGGGTGAGGGTACGGCGTAGGGTAAGGTTTAGGGTTAGGGTTAGGGTTAGGGTTAGTTTTAGGGTTAGGGATTGGTTTAGGGTACGGGTTAGGATTAGCGTACGTGTTAGGGTTAGGTTTTCAGTTAGGGTTAGGGTACGCGTTAGGGTTAGGGTATGGGTTAGGGTTAGGGTACACGTTAGGATTAGGGTATTTATTAAACCTATCCCACTCTCTAGATACCACTTAGCACGTAAAGGAATATTATTAGGGATCCAGCCATGGAGAAGATTTTAGTCACTAGGATAAGATAAAGAATAAACACATTATAAAAAAATCACATTAGGATTTTCTTTTTAACCTGTTCCTTAAAACACTAGTGCTTAGGAAATCTAATAGAGGCAAAAGCAATCAAGGGTAGTTTAGGGTTAGGGTTAGGGTTAGGGTTAGTGTTAGGGTTAGGGTACGGCTTAGGGTATGGGATAGGGTACGGGTGAGGGTACGGGTGAGGGTACTGCGTAGGGTATTGCTTAGGGTTAGGGTACGGCTTAGGATACGTGTTAGGGTACGGGTTAGGGTACGGCGTAGAGTGTGGGTTAGGGTTAGGGTTAGTGTTAGGGTTAGGGTTACGGTACTTCTTAGGGTACGTGTTAGGGTACGGGTGAGGGTACGGCGTAGGTTATGGGTTAGGGTTAGGGTTAGGGTTAGGGTTAGGGTACGGCTTAGGATACGGGTTAGGGTACGGGTGAGGGTACGGCGTAGGTTATGGGTTAGGGTTAGGGTTAGTGTTAGGGTTATGGTACGGCTTAGGTTATGGGATAGGGTACAGGTGAGGGTATGGCATAGGGTAGGTGTTAGGGTTAGGGTTAGGGTTAGGGTTAGGGTTAGGGTACGGCTTAGGGCACGGGTGAGGCTATGGGTGAGGATAATGCGTAGGGTATTGGTTAGGGTTAGGGTACGGCTTAGGATACGGGTTAGGGTACGTGTTAGGGTATGGCGTACGGTATGGGTTAGGGTTAGGGTTAGGGTTAGGGTTAGGGTTAGGGTTAGGGTACGGCTTAGGGTACGGGTTAGGGTACGGGTGAGGTTACGGCGTAGGGTATAGTTTAGGGTTAGTGTTAGGGTTAGGGTACGGCTTAGGATACGGGTTAGGGTACGGGTGAGGGTACGGCGTAGCATATGGTTTAGGGTTAGGGTTAGGGTACGGCTTAGGGTACGGGTTAGGGTACGGGTGAGGGTACGGTGTAGGTTATGGGTTAGGGTTAGGGTTAGGGTTAGGGTTAGTTTTAGGGTTAGGGATTGGTTTAGGGTACGGGTCAGGATTAGCATACGTGTTCGGGTTAGGGTTTTGGTTAGGGTTAGGGTACGCGTTAGGGTTAGGGTATGGGTTAGGTTTAGGGTACACTTTAGGATTAGGGTATTTATTAAACCTATCCCACTCTCTAGATACCACTTAGCACGTAAAGGAATATTATTTGGGGTTCAGCCATGGAGAAGATTTTAGTCACTAGGATAAGATAAAGAATAAACACATTATAAAAAAATCACATAAGGTTTTCTTTTTAACCTGTTCCTTAAAACACTAGTGTTTAGGAAATCTAATGGAGGCAAAAGCAGTAAAGGGTAGTTTAGGGTTAGGGTTAGGGTTAGGGTTAGGGTAGGGCTTAGGATACCGGTGAGGGTACTGGTGAGGGTACTGCGTAGGTTATTGGTTAGGGTTAGGGTACGGCTTAGGATACGGGTTAGGATATGGGTTAGGTTACGGCGTTGGGTATGGGTGAGGGTTAGGGTTAGGGTTAGGGTAAGGCTTTGGGTACGGGTTAGGGTACGGGTGAGGGTGCGGCGTAGGGTAGAGGTTAGGGTTAGGTTTAGGGTTAGGGTACGGCTTAGGATACGGGTTAGGGTATGGGTGAGGGTACGGCGTAGCGTATGGGTTAGGGTTAGGGTTAGGGTTAGGGTTAGTTTTAGGGTTAGGGATTGGTTTAGGGTACGGGTGAGGATTAGCGTACGTGTTAGGGTTAGGGTTTGGGTTAGGGTTAGGGTACACGTTAGGATTAGGGTATTTATTAAACCTATCCCACTCTCTAGATACCACTTAGCACGTAAAGGAATATTATTTAGGGTCCAGCCATGGAGAAGATTTTCGTTACTAGGATAAGATAAAGAATAAACACATTATAAAAAAATCACATTAGGATTTTCTTTTTAACCTGTTCCTTAAAACACTAGTGCTTAGGAAATCTAATGGAGGCAAAAGCAGTCAAGGGTAGTTTAGGGTTAGGGTTAGTGTTAGGGTTAGTGTTAGGGTTAGTGTACGGCTTAGGGTATGGGATAGGGTATGGGTGAGGGTACGGCATAGGGTAGGGTTTAGGGTTAGGGTTAGTGTTAGGGTTAGGGTTAGGGTATGGCTTAGGGTACGGGTGAGGGTACTGTGTAGGTCATTGGTTAGGGTTAGGTTAAGGCTTAGGATACAGGTTATTGTATGGGTTAGGGTACGGCGCAGGGTATGGGTAAGGGTTAGGGTTAGGGTTAGGGTTAGAGTTAGGGTACGGCTTAGGGTACGGGTTAGGGTACGGGTGAGGGTACGGCATAGTGTATAGGTTAGGGTTAGGGTTAGGGTACGGCTTAGGGTACGGGTTAGGTTACGGGTGAGGGTACGGCGTAGGGTATGGGTTAGGGTTAGGGTTAGGGTTAGTGTTAGTGTTAGGGTTAGGGTACGGCTTAGCGTATGGGATAGGGTACGGGTGAGGGTACGGCGTATGGTAGGGGTTAGGGTTAGAGTTAGGGTTAGGGTTGGGGTTAGGGTACGGCTTAGGGTACGGGTGAGGGTATGGGTGAGGGTACTGCGTAGGGTATTGGTTAGGGTTAGGATACGGCTTAGGATACGGGTTAGGGTACGGGTTAGGGTATGGCGTAGGGTATGGGTTAGGGTTAGGGTTAGGGTTAGGGTTAGGGTACGGCTTAGGATACGGGTTAGGGTACGGGTGAGGGTACGGCGTAGCGTATGGGTTAGGGTTAGGGTTAGGGTACGTCTTAGGGTACGGGTTAGGGTACGGGTGAGGGTACGGCGTAGGGTAAGGTTTAGGGTTAGGGTTAGTTTTAGGGTTAGGGATTGGTTTAGGGTACGGGTTAGGATTAGCGTACGTGTTAGGGTTAGGTTTTCGGTTAGGGTTAGGGTACGCGTTAGGGTTAGGGTATGGGTTAGGGTTAGGGTACACGTTAGGATTAGGGTATTTATTAAACCTATCGCACTCTCTAGATACCACTTAGCGCGTAAAGGAATATTATTAGGGATCCAGCCATGGAGAAGATTTTAGTCACTAGGATAAGATAAAGAATAAACACATTATAAAAAAATCACATTAGGATTTTCTTTTTAACCTGTTCCTTAAAACACTAGTGTTTAGGAAATCTAATACAGGCAAAAGCAATCAAGGGTAGTTTAGGGTTAGGGTTAGGGTTAGGGTTAGTGTTAGGGTTAGGGTACGGCTTAGGGTATGGGATAGGGTATGGGTGAGGGTACGGCGTAGGGTAGGGGTTAGGGTTAGGGTTAGGGTTAGGGTTAGGGTATGGCTTAGGGTACGGGTGAGGGTACGGGTGAGGGTACTGCGTAGGGTATTGGTTAGGGTTAGGGTACGGCTTAGGATACGTGTTAGGGTACGGGTTAGGGTACGGCGTAGAGTGTGGGTTAAGGTTAGGGTTAGGGTTACGGTACGTCTTAGGGTATGTGTTAGGGTACGGGTGAGGGTACGGCGTAGGTTATGGGTTAGGGTTAGGGTTAGGGTTAGGGTTAGGGTACGGCTTAGGATACGGGTTAGGGTACGGGTGAGGGTACGGCGTAGGTTATGGGTTAGGGTTAGGGTTAGTGTTAGGGTTATGGTACGGCTTAAGTTATGGGATAGGGTACAGGTGAGGGTATGGCATAGGGTAGGGGTTAGGGTTAGGGTTAGGGTTAGGGTTAGGGTTAGGGTACGGCTTAGGGTACGGGTGAGGCTATGGGTGAGGATACTGCGTAGGGTATTGGTTAGGGTTAGGGTACGGCTTAGGATACGGGTTAGGGTACGTGTTAGGGTATGGCGTACGGTATGGGTTAGGGTTAGGGTTAGGGTTAGGGTTAGGGTACGGCTTAGGGTAGGGGTTAGGGTACGGGTGAGGTTACGGCGTAGGGTATAGTTTAGGGTTAGGGTTAGGGTTAGGGTACGGCTTAGGATACGGGTTAGGGTACGGGTGAGGGTACGGCGTAGCATATATTTTAGGGTTAGGGTTAGGGTACGGCTTAGGGTATGGGTTAGGGTACGGGTGAGGGTACGGTGTAGGTTATGGGTTAGGGTTAGGGTTAGGGTTAGGGTTAGTTTTAGGGTTAGGGATTGGTTTAGGGTACGGTTTAGGATTAGCATACGTGTTCGGGTTAGGGTTTTGGTTAGGGTTAGGGTACGCGTTAGGATTAGGGTATGGGTTAGGTTTAGGGTACACTTTAGGATTAGGGTATTTATTAAACCTATCCCACTCTCTAGATACCACTTAGCACGTAAAGGATTATTATTTGGGGTTCAGCCATGGAGAAGATTTTAGTCACTAGGATAAGATAAAGAATAAACACATTATAAAAAAATCACATAAGGTTTTCTTTTTAACCTGTTCCTTAAAACACTAGTGTTTAGGAAATCTAATGGAGGCAAAAGCAGTAAAGGGTAGTTTAGGGTTAGGGTTAGGGTTAGGGTTAGGGGAGGGCTTAGGATACCGGTGAGGGTACTGGTGAGGGTACTGCGTAGGTTATTGGTTAGGGTTAGGGTACGGCTTAGGATACGGGTTAGGATATGGGTTAGGTTACGGCGTTGGGTATGGGTGAGGGTTAGGGTTAGGGTAAGGCTTTGGGTACGGGTTAGGGTACGGGTGAGGGTACGGCATAGGGTAGAGGTTAGGGTTAGGTTTAGGGTTAGGGTACGGCTTAGGATACGGGTTAGGGTATGGGTGAGGGTACGGCGTAGCGTATGGGTTAGGGTTAGGGTTAGGGTTAGGGTTAGTTTTAGGGTTAGGGATTGGTTTAGGGTACAGGTGAGGATTAGCGTACGTGTTAGGGTTAGGGTTTGGGTTAGGGTTAGGGTACGCATTAGGGTTAGGGTTAGGGTACACGTTAGGATTAGGGTATTTATTAAACCTATCCCACTCTCTAGATACCACTTAGCACGTAAAGGAATATTATTTAGGGTCCAGCCATGGAGAAGATTTTCGTTACTAGGATAAGATAAAGAATAAACACATTATAAAAAAATCACATTAGGATTTTCTTTTTAACCTGTTCCTTAAAACACTAGTGCTTAGGAAATCTAATGGAGGCAAAAGCAGTCAAGGGTAGTTTAGGGTTAGGGTTAGGGTTAGTGTTAGGGTTAGGGTACGGCTTAGGGTATGGGATAGGGTATGGGTGAGGGTACGGCATAGGGTAGGGTTTAGGGTTAGGGTTAGTGTTAGGGTTAGGGTTAGGGTATGGCTTAGGGTACGGGTGAGGGTACTGTGTAGGTCATTGGTTAGGGTTAGGTTAAGGCTTAGGATACAGGGTATTGTATGGGTTAGGGTACGGCGCAGGGTATGGGTAAGGGTTAGGGTTAGGGTTAGGGTTAGAGTTAGGGTACGGCTTAGGGTACGGGTTAGGGTACGGGTGAGGGTACGGCGTAGTGTATAGGTTAGGGTTAGTGTTAGGGTACGGCTTTGGGTACGGGTTAGGTTACGGGTGAGGGTACGGCGTAGGGTATGGGTTAGGGTTAGGGTTAGGGTTAGTGTTAGTGTTAGGGTTAGGGTACGGCTTAGCGTATGGGATAGGGTACGGGTGAGGGTACGGCGTAGGGTAGGGGTTAGGGTTAGAGTTAGGGTTAGGGTTGGGGTTAGGGTACGGCTTAGGGTACGGGTGAGGGTACGGGTGAGGGTACTGCGTAGGGTATTGGTTAGGGTTAGGATACGGCTTAGGATACGGGTTAGGGTACGGGTTAGGGTATGGCGTAGGGTATGGGTTAGGGTTAGGGTTAGGGTTACGGTTAGGGTTAGGGTACGGCTTAGGATACGGGTTAGGGTACGGGTGAGGGTACGGCGTAGCGTATGGGTTATGGTTAGGGTAAGGGTTAGGGTTAGTTTTAGGGTTAGGGATTGGTTTAGGGTACGGGTGAGGATTAGCCTACGTGTTAGGGTTAGGGTTTGGGTTAGGGTTAGGGTACACGTTAGGATTAGGGTATTTATTAAACCTATCCCACTCTCTAGATACCACTTAGCACGTAAAGGAATATTATTTAGGGTCCAGCCATGGAGAAGATTTTCGTTACTAGGATAAGATAAAGAATAAACACATTATAAAAAAATCACATTAGGATTTTCTTTTTAACCTGTTCCTTAAAACACTAGTGCTTAGGAAATCTAATGGAGGCAAAAGCAGTCAAGGGTAGTTTAGGGTTAGGGTTAGGGTTAGGGTTAGTGTTAGGGTTAGGGTACGGCTTAGGGTATGGGATAGGGTATGGGTGAGGGTACGGCATAGGGTAGGGTTTAGGGTTAGGGTTAGTGTTAGGGTTAGGGTTAGGGTATGGCTTAGGGTACGGGTGAGGGTACTGTGTAGGTCATTGGTTAGGGTTAGGTTAAGGCTTAGGATACAGGTTATTGTATGGGTTAGGGTACGGCGCAGGGTATGGGTAAGGGTTAAGGTTAGGGTTAGGGTTAGAGTTAGGGTACGGCTTAGGGTACGGGTTAGGGTACGGGTGAGGGTACGGCGTAGTGTATAGGTTAGGGTTAGGGTTAGGGTACGGCTTTGGGTACGGGTTAGGTTACGGGTGAGGGTACGGCGTAGGGTATGGGTTAGGGTTAGGGTTAGGGTTAGTGTTAGTGTTAGGGTTAGGGTACGGCTTAGCGTATGGGATAGGGTACGGGTGAGGGTACGGCGTAGGGTAGGGGTTAGGGTTAGAGTTAGGGTTAGGGTTGGGGTTAGGGTACGGCTTAGGGTACGGGTGAGGGTATGGGTGAGGGTACTGCGTAGGGTATTGGTTAGGGTTAGGATACGGCTTAGGATACGGGTTAGGGTACGGGTTAGGGTATGGCGTAGGTTATGGGTTAGGGTTAGGGTTAGGGTTAGGGTTAGGGTACGGCTTAGGATACGGGTTAGGGTACGGGTGAGGGTACGGCGTAGCGTATGGGTTAGGGTTAGGTTTAGGGTACGTCTTAGGGTACGGGTTAGGGTACGGGTGAGGGTACGGCGTAGGGTAAGGTTTAGGGTTAGGGTTAGTTTTAGGGTTAGGGATTGGTTTAGGGTACGGGTTAGGATTAGCGTACGTGTTAGGGTTAGGTTTTCGGTTAGGGTTAGGGTACGCGTTAGGGTTAGGGTATGGGTTAGGGTTAGGGTACACGTTAGGATTAGGGTATTTATTAAACCTATCCCACTCTCTAGATACCACTTAGCGCGTAAAGGAATATTATTAGGGATCCAGCCATGGAGAAGATTTTAGTCACTAGGATAAGATAAAGAATAAACACATTATAAAAAAATCACATTAGGATTTTCTTTTTAACCTGTTCCTTAAAACACTAGTGTTTAGGAAATCTAATACAGGCAAAAGCAATCAAGGGTAGTTTAGGGTTAGGGTTAGGGTTAGGGTTAGTGTTAGGGTTAGGGTACGGCTTAGGGTATGGGATAGGGTATGGGTGAGGGTACGGCGTAGGGTAGGGGTTAGGGTTAGGGTTAGGGTTAGGGTTAGGGTATGGCTTAGGGTACGGGTGAGGGTACGGGTGAGGGTACTGCGTAGGGTATTGGTTAGGGTTAGGGTACGGCTTAGGATACGTGTTAGGGTACGGGTTAGGGTACGGCGTAGAGTGTGGGTTAAGGTTAGGGTTAGTGTTAGGGTTAGGGTTACGGTACGTCTTAGGGTATGTGTTAGGGTACGGGTGAGGGTACGGCGTAGGTTATGGGTTAGGGTTAGGGTTAGGGTTAGGGTTAGGGTACGGCTTAGGATACGGGTTAGGGTACGGGTGAGGGTACGGCGTAGGTTATGGGTTAGGGTTAGGGTTAGTGTTAGGGTTATGGTACGGCTTAAGTTATGGGATAGGGTACAGGTGAGGGTATGGCATAGGGTAGGGGTTAGGGTTAGGGTTAGGGTTAGGGTTAGGGTTAGGGTACGGCTTAGGGTACGGGTGAGGCTATGGGTGAGGATACTGCGTAGGGTATTGGTTAGGGTTAGGGTACGGCTTAGGATACGGGTTAGGGTACGTGTTAGGGTATGGCGTACGGTATGGGTTAGGGTTAGGGTTAGGGTTAGGGTTAGGGTACGGCTTAGGGTACGGGTTAGGGTACGGGTGAGGTTACGGCGTAGGGTATAGTTTAGGGTTAGGGTTAGGGTTAGGGTACGGCTTAGGATACGGGTTAGGGTACGGGTGAGGGTACGGCGTAGCATATGTTTTAGGGTTAGGGTTAGGGTACGGCTTAGGGTACGGGTTAGGGTACGGGTGAGGGTACGGTGTAGGTTATGGGTTAGGGTTAGGGTTAGGGTTAGGGTTAGTTTTAGGGTTAGGGATTGGTTTAGGGTACGGGTTAGGATTAGCATACGTGTTCGGGTTAGGGTTTTGGTTAGGGTTAGGGTACGCGTTAGGGTTAGGGTATGGGTTAGGTTTAGGGTACACTTTAGGATTAGGGTATTTATTAAACCTATCCCACTCTCTAGATACCACTTAGCACGTAAAGGATTATTATTTGGGGTTCAGCCATGGAGAAGATTTTAGTCACTAGGATAAGATAAAGAATAAACACATTATAAAAAAATCACATAAGGTTTCCTTTTTAACCTGTTCCTTAAAACACTAGTGTTTAGGAAATCTAATGGAGGCAAAAGCAGTAAAGGGTAGTTTAGGGTTAGGGTTAGGGTTAGGGTTAGGGGAGGGCTTAGGATACCGGTGAGGGTACTGGTGAGGGTACTGCGTAGGTTATTGGTTAGGGTTAGGGTACGGCTTAGGATACGGGTTAGGATATGGGTTAGGTTACGGCGTTGGGTATGGGTGAGGGTTAGGGTTAGGGTTAGGGTAAGGCTTTGGGTACGGGTTAGGGTACGGGTGAGGGTACGGCATAGGGTAGAGGTTAGGGTTAGGTTTAGGGTTAGGGTACGGCTTAGGATACGGGTTAGGGTATGGGTGAGGGTACGGCGTAGCGTATGGGTTAGGGTTAGGGTTAGGGTTAGGGTTAGTTTTAGGGTTAGGGATTGGTTTAGGGTACGGGTGAGGATTAGCGTACGTGTTAGGGTTAGGGTTTGGGTTAGGGTTAGGGTACGCATTAGGGTTAGGGTTAGGGTACACGTTAGGATTAGGGTATTTATTAAACCTATCCCACTCTCTAGATACCACTTAGCACGTAAAGGAATATTATTTAGGGTCCAGCCATGGAGAAGATTTTCGTTACTAGGATAAGATAAAGAATAAACACATTATAAAAAAATCACATTAGGATTTTCTTTTTAACCTGTTCCTTAAAACACTAGTGCTTAGGAAATCTAATGGAGGCAAAAGCAGTCAAGGGTAGTTTAGGGTTAGGGTTAGGGTTAGTGTTAGGGTTAGGGTACGGCTTAGGGTATGGGATAGGGTATGGGTGAGGGTACGGCATAGGGTAGGGTTTAGGGTTAGGGTTAGTGTTAGGGTTAGGGTTAGGGTATGGCTTAGGGTACGGGTGAGGGTACTGTGTAGGTCATTGGTTAGGGTTAGGTTAAGGCTTAGGATACAGGTTATTGTATGGGTTAGGGTACGGCGCAGGGTATGGGTAAGGGTTAGGGTTAGGGTTAGGGTTAGAGTTAGGGTACGGCTTAGGGTACGGGTTAGGGTACGGGTGAGGGTACGGCGTAGTGTATAGGTTAGGGTTAGTGTTAGGGTACGGCTTTGGGTACGGGTTAGGTTACGGGTGAGGGTACGGCGTAGGGTATGGGTTAGGGTTAGGGTTAGGGTTAGTGTTAGTGTTAGGGTTAGGGTACGGCTTAGCGTATGGGATAGGGTACGGGTGAGGGTACGGCGTAGGGTAGGGGTTAGGGTTAGAGTTAGGGTTAGGGTTGGGGTTAGGGTACGGCTTAGGGTACGGGTGAGGGTACGGGTGAGGGTACTGCGTAGGGTATTGGTTAGGGTTAGGATACGGCTTAGGATACGGGTTAGGGTACGGGTTAGGGTATGGCGTAGGGTATGGGTTAGGGTTAGGGTTAGGGTTAGGGTTAGGGTTAGGGTACGGCTTAGGATACGGGTTAGGGTACGGGTGAGGGTACGGCGTAGCGTATAGGTTAGGGTTAGGGTTAGGGTACGTCTTAGGGTACGGGTTAGGGTACGGGTGAGGGTACGGCGTAGGGTAAGGTTTAGGGTTAGGGTTAGGGTTAGGGTTAGTTTTAGGGTTAGGGATTGGTTTAGGGTACGGGTTAGGATTAGCGTACCTGTTAGGGTTAGGTTTTCGGTTAGGGTTAGGGTACGCGTTAGGGTTAGGGTATGGGTTAGGGTTAGGGTACACGTTAGGATTAGGGTATTTATTAAACCTATCCCACTCTCTAGATACCACTTAGCACGTAAAGGAATATTATTTAGGGTCCAGCCATGGAGAAGATTTTCGTTACTAGGATAAGATAAAGAATAAACACATTATAAAAAAATCACATTAGGATTTTCTTTTTAAGCTGTTCCTTAAAACACTAGTGCTTAGGAAATCTAATAGAGGCAAAAGCAGTCAAGGGTAGTTTAGGGTTAGGGTTAGGGTTAGGGTTAGTGTTAGGGTTAGGGTACGGCTTAGGGTATGGGATAGGGTACGGGTGAGGGTACGGGTGAGGGTACTGCGTAGGGTATTGCTTAGGGTTAGGGTACGGCTTAGGATACGTGTTAGGGTACGGGTTAGGGTACGGCGTAGAGTGTGGGTTAGGGTTAGGGTTAGTGTTAGGGTTAGGGTTACGGTACTTCTTAGGGTACGTGTTAGGGTACGGGTGAGGGTACGGCGTAGGTTATGGGTTAGGGTTAGGGTTAGGGTTAGGGTTAGGGTACGGCTTAGGATACGGGTTAGGGTACGGGTGAGGGTACGGCGTAGGTTATGGGTTAGGGTTAGGGTTAGTGTTAGGGTTATGGTACGGCTTAGGTTATGGGATAGGGTACAGTTGAGGGTATGGCATAGGGTAGGTGTTAGGGTTAGGGTTAGGGTTAGGGTTAGGGTTAGGGTACGGCTTAGGGCACGGGTGAGGCTATGGGTGAGGATAATGCGTAGGGTATTGGTTAGGGTTAGGGTACGGCTTAGGATACGGGTTAGGGTACGTGTTAGGGTATGGCGTACGGTATGGGTTAGGGTTAGGGTTAGGGTTAGGGTTAGGGTTAGGGTTAGGGTACGGCTTAGGGTACGGGTTAGGGTACGGGTGAGGTTACGGCGTAGGGTATAGTTTAGGGTTAGTGTTAGGGTTAGGGTACGGCTTAGGATACGGGTTAGGGTACGGGTGAGGGTACGGCGTAGCATATGGTTTAGGGTTAGGGTTAGGGTACGGCTTAGGGTACGGGTTAGGGTACGGGTGAGGGTACGGTGTAGGTTATGGGTTAGGGTTAGGGTTAGGGTTAGTTTTAGGGTTAGGGATTGGTTTAGGGTACGGGTTAGGATTAGCATACGTGTTCGGGTTAGGGTTTTGGTTAGGGTTAGGGTACGCGTTAGGGTTAGGGTATGGGTTAGGTTTAGGGTACACTTTAGGATTAGGGTATTTATTAAACCTATCCCACTCTCTAGATACCACTTAGCACGTAAAGGAATATTATTTGGGGTTCAGCCATGGAGAAGATTTTAGTCACTAGGATAAGATAAAGAATAAACACATTATAAAAAAATCACATAAGGTTTTCTTTTTAACCTGTTCCTTAAAACACTAGTGTTTAGGAAATCTAATGGAGGCAAAAGCAGTAAAGGGTAGTTTAGGGTTAGGGTTAGGGTTAGGGTTAGGGTAGGGCTTAGGATACCGGTGAGGGTACTGGTGAGGGTACTGCGTAGGTTATTGGTTAGGGTTAGGGTACGGCTTAGGATACGGGTTAGGATATGGGTTAGGTTACGGCGTTGGGTATGGGTGAGGGTTAGGGTTAGGGTTAGGGTAAGGCTTTGGGTACGGGTTAGGGTACGGGTGAGAGTGCGGCGTAGGGTAGAGGTTAGGGTTAGGTTTAGGGTTAGGGTACGGCTTAGGATACGGGTTAGGGTATGGGTGAGGGTACGGCGTAGCGTATGGGTTAGGGTTAGGGTTAGGGTTAGGGTTAGTTTTAGGGTTAGGGATTGGTTTAGGGTACGGGTGAGGATTAGCGTACGTGTTAGGGTTAGGGTTTGGGTTAGGGTTAGGGTACACGTTAGGATTAGGGTATTTATTAAACCTATCCCACTCTCTAGATACCACTTAGCACGTAAAGGAATATTATTTAGGGTCCAGCCATGGAGAAGATTTTCATTACTAGGATAAGATAAAGAATAAACACATTATAAAAAAATCACATTAGGATTTTCTTTTTAACCTGTTCCTTAAAACACTAGTGCTTAGGAAATCTAATGGAGGCAAAAGCAGTCAAGGGTAGTTTAGGGTTAGGGTTAGGGTTAGGGTTAGTGTTAGGGTTAGGGTACGGCTTAGGGTATGGGATAGGGTATGGGTGAGGGTACGGCATAGGGTAGGGTTTAGGGTTAGGGTTAGTGTTAGGGTTAGGGTATGGCTTAGGGTACGGGTGAGGGTACGGGTGAGGGTACTGCGTAGGGTATTGGTTAGGGTTAGGGTACGGCTTAGGATACGTGTTAGGGTACGGGTTAGGGTACGGCGTAGAGTGTGGGTTAAGGTTAGGGTTAGTGTTAGGGTTAGGGTTACGGTACGTCTTAGGGTATGTGTTAGGGTACGGGTGAGGGTACGGCGTAGGTTATGGGTTAGGGTTAGGGTTAGGGTTAGGGTTAGGGTACGGCTTAGGATACGGGTTAGGGTACGGGTGAGGGTACGGCGTAGGTTATGGGTTAGGGTTAGGGTTAGTGTTAGGGTTATGGTACGGCTTAAGTTATGGGATAGGGTACAGGTGAGGGTATGGCATAGGGTAGGGGTTAGGGTTAGGGTTAGGGTTAGGGTTAGGGTTAGGGTACGGCTTAGGGTACGGGTGAGGCTATGGGTGAGGATACTGCGTAGGGTATTGTTTAGGGTTAGGGTACGGCTTAGGATACGGGTTAGGGTACGTGTTAGGGTATGGCGTACGGTATGGGTTAGGGTTAGGGTTAGGGTTAGGGTTAGGGTACGGCTTAGGGTACGGGTTAGGGTACGGGTGAGGTTACGGCGTAGGGTATAGTTTAGGGTTAGGGTTAGGGTTAGGGTACGGCTTAGGATACGGGTTAGGGTACGGGTGAGGGTACGGCGTAGCATATGTTTTAGGGTTAGGGTTAGGGTACGGCTTAGGGTACGGGTTAGGGTACGGGTGAGGGTACGGTGTAGGTTATGGGTTAGGGTTAGGGTTAGGGTTAGGGTTAGTTTTAGGGTTAGGGATTGGTTTAGGGTACGGGTTAGGATTAGCATACGTGTTCGGGTTAGGGTTTTGGTTAGGGTTAGGGTACGCGTTAGGGTTAGGGTATGGGTTAGGTTTAGGGTACACTTTAGGATTAGGGTATTTATTAAACCTATCCCACTCTCTAGATACCACTTAGCACGTAAAGGATTATTATTTGGGGTTCAGCCATGGAGAAGATTTTAGTCACTAGGATAAGATAAAGAATAAACACATTATAAAAAAATCACATAAGGTTTTCTTTTTAACCTGTTCCTTAAAACACTAGTGTTTAGGAAATCTAATGGAGGCAAAAGCAGTAAAGGGTAGTTTAGGGTTAGGGTTAGGGTTAGGGTTAGGGGAGGGCTTAGGATACCGGTGAGGGTACTGGTGAGGGTACTGCGTAGGTTATTGGTTAGGGTTAGGGTACGGCTTAGGATACGGGTTAGGATATGGGTTAGGTTACGGCGTTGGGTATGGGTGAGGGTTAGGGTTAGGGTTAGGGTAAGGCTTTGGGTACGGGTTAGGGTACGGGTGAGGGTACGGCATAGGGTAGAGGTTAGGGTTAGGTTTAGGGTTAGGGTACGGCTTAGGATACGGGTTAGGGTATGGGTGAGGGTACGGCGTAGCGTATGGGTTAGGGTTAGGGTTAGGGTTAGGGTTAGTTTTAGGATTAGGGATTGGTTTAGGGTACGGGTGAGGATTAGCGTACGTGTTAGGGTTAGGGTTTGGGTTAGGGTTAGGGTACGCATTAGGGTTAGGGTTAGGGTACACGTTAGGATTAGGGTATTTATTAAACCTATCCCACTCTCTAGATACCACTTAGCACGTAAAGGAATATTATTTAGGGTCCAGCCATGGAGAAGATTTTCGTTACTAGGATAAGATAAAGAATAAACACATTATAAAAAAATCACATTAGGATTTTCTTTTTAACCTGTTCCTTAAAACACTAGTGCTTAGGAAATCTAATGGAGGCAAAAGCAATCAAGGGTAGTTTAGGGTTAGGGTTAGGGTTAGTGTTAGGGTTAGGGTACGGCTTAGGGTATGGGATAGGGTATGGGTGAGGGTACGGCATAGGGTAGGGTTTAGGGTTAGGGTTAGTGTTAGGGTTAGGGTTAGGGTATGGCTTAGGGTACGGGTGAGGGTACTGTGTAGGTCATTGGTTAGGGTTAGGTTAAGGCTTAGGATACAGGTTATTGTATGGGTTAGGGTACGGCGCAGGGTATGGGTAAGGGTTAGGGTTAGGGTTAGGGTTAGAGTTAGGGTACGGCTTAGGGTACGGGTTAGGGTACGGGTGAGGGTACGGCGTAGTGTATAGGTTAGGGTTAGTGTTAGGGTACGGCTTTGGGTACGGGTTAGGTTACGGGTGAGGGTACGGCGTAGGGTATGGGTTAGGGTTAGGGTTAGGGTTAGTGTTAGTGTTAGGGTTAGGGTACGGCTTAGCGTATGGGATAGGGTACGGGTGAGGGTACGGCGTAGGGTAGGGGTTAGGGTTAGAGTTAGGGTTAGGGTTGGGGTTAGGGTACGGCTTAGGGTACGGGTGAGGGTACGGGTGAGGGTACTGCGTAGGGTATTGGTTAGGGTTAGGATACGGCTTAGGATACGGGTTAGGGTACGGGTTAGGGTATGGCGTAGGGTATGGGTTAGGGTTAGGGTTAGGGTTAGGGTTAGGGTTAGGGTACGGCTTAGGATACGGGTTAGGGTACGGGTGAGGGTACGGCGTAGCGTATGGGTTAGGGTTAGGGTTAGGGTACGTCTTAGGGTACGGGTTAGGGTACGGGTGAGGGTACGGCGTAGGGTAAGGTTTAGGGTTAGGGTTAGGGTTAGGGTTAGTTTTAGGGTTAGGGATTGGTTTAGGGTACGGGTTAGGATTAGCGTACCTGTTAGGGTTAGGTTTTCGGTTAGGGTTAGGGTACGCGTTAGGGTTAGGGTATGGGTTAGGGTTAGGGTACACGTTAGGATTAGGGTATTTATTAAACCTATCCCACTCTCTAGATACCACTTAGCACGTAAAGGAATATTATTTAGGGTCCAGCCATGGAGAAGATTTTCGTTACTAGGATAAGATAAAGAATAAACACATTATAAAAAAATCACATTAGGATTTTCTTTTTAACCTGTTCCTTAAAACACTAGTGCTTAGGAAATCTAATGGAGGCAAAAGCAGTCAAGGGTAGTTTAGGGTTAGGGTTAGGGTTAGGGTTAGTGTTAGGGTTAGGGTACGGCTTAGGGTATGGGATAGGGTATGGGTGAGGGTACGGCATAGGGTAGGGTTTAGGGTTAGGGTTAGTGTTAGGGTTAGGGTTAGGGTATGGCTTAGGGTACGGGTGAGGCTATGGGTGAGGATACTGCGTAGGGTATTGGTTAGGGTTAGGGTACGGCTTAGGATACGGGTTAGGGTACGTGTTAGGGTATGGCGTACGGTATGGGTTAGGGTTAGGGTTAGGGTTAGGGTTAGGGTTAGGGTTAGGGTACGGCTTAGGGTACGGGTTAGGGTACGGGTGAGGTTACGGCGTAGGGTATAGTTTAGGGTTAGGGTTAGGGTTAGGGTACGGCTTAGGATACGGGTTAGGGTACGGGTGAGGGTACGGCGTAGCATATGTTTTAGGGTTAGGGTTAGGGTACGGCTTAGGGTACGGGTTAGGGTACGGGTGAGGGTACGGTGTAGGTTATGGGTTAGGGTTAGGGTTAGGGTTAGGGTTAGTTTTAGGGTTAGGGATTGGTTTAGGGTACGGGTTAGGATTAGCATACGTGTTCGGGTTAGGGTTTTGGTTAGGGTTAGGGTACGCGTTAGGGTTAGGGTATGGGTTAGGTTTAGGGTACACTTTAGGATTAGGGTATTTATTAAACCTATCCCACTCTCTAGATACCACTTAGCACGTAAAGGAATATTATTTGGGGTTCAGCCATGGAGAAGATTTTAGTCACTAGGATAAGATAAAGAATAAACACATTATAAAAAAATCACATAAGGTTTTCTTTTTAACCTGTTCCTTAAAACACTAGTGTTTAGGAAATCTAATGGAGGCAAAAGCAGTAAAGGGTAGTTTAGGGTTAGGGTTAGGGTTAGGGTTAGGGGAGGGCTTAGGATACCGGTGAGGGTACTGGTGAGGGTACTGCGTAGGTTATTGGTTAGGGTTAGGGTACGGCTTAGGATACGGGTTAGGATATGGGTTAGGTTACGGCGTTGGGTATGGGTGAGGGTTAGGGTTAGGGTTAGGGTAAGGCTTTGGGTACGGGTTAGGGTACGGGTGAGGGTACGGCGTAGGGTAGAGGTTAGGGTTAGGTTTAGGGTTAGGGTACGGCTTAGGATACGGGTTAGGGTATGGGTGAGGGTACGGCGTAGCGTATGGGTTAGGGTTAGGGTTAGGGTTAGGGTTAGTTTTAGGGTTAGGGATTGGTTTAGGGTACGGGTGAGGATTAGCGTACGTGTTAGGGTTAGGGTTTGGGTTAGGGTTAGGGTACGCATTAGGGTTAGGGTTAGGGTACACGTTAGGATTAGGGTATTTATTAAACCTATCCCACTCTCTAGATACCACTTAGCACGTAAAGGAATATTATTTAGGGTCCAGCCATGGAGAAGATTTTCGTTACTAGGATAAGATAAAGAATAAACACATTATAAAAAAATCACATTAGGATTTTCTTTTTAACCTGTTCCTTAAAACACTAGTGCTTAGGAAATCTAATGGAGGCAAAAGCAGTCAAGGGTAGTTTAGGGTTAGGGTTAGGGTTAGGGTTAGTGTTAGGGTTAGGGTACGGCTTAGGGTATGGGATAGGGTATGGGTGAGGGTACGGCATAGGGTAGGGTTTAGGGTTAGGGTTAGTGTTAGGGTTAGGGTTAGGGTATGGCTTAGGGTACGGGTGAGGGTACTGTGTAGGTCATTGGTTAGGGTTAGGTTAAGGCTTAGGATACAGGTTATTGTATGGGTTAGGGTACGGCGCAGGGTATGGGTAAGGGTTAGGGTTAGGGTTAGGGTTAGAGTTAGGGTACGGCTTAGGGTACGGGTTAGGGTACGGGTGAGGGTATGGCGTAGTGTATAGGTTAGGGTTAGGGTTAGGGTACGGCTTTGGGTACGGGTTAGGTTACGGGTGAGGGTACGGCGTAGGGTATGGGTTAGGGTTAGGGTTAGGGTTAGTGTTAGTGTTAGGGTTAGGGTACGGCTTAGCGTATGGGATAGGGTACGGGTGAGGGTACGGCGTAGGGTAGGGGTTAGGGTTAGAGTTAGGGTTAGGGTTGGGGTTAGGGTACGGCTTAGGGTACGGGTGAGGGTACGGGTGAGGGTACTGCGTAGGGTATTGGTTAGGGTTAGGATACGGCTTAGGATACGGGTTAGGGTACGGGTTAGGGTATGGCATAGGGTATGGGTTAGGGTTAGGGTTAGGGTTAGGGTTAGGGTTAGGGTATGGCTTAGGATACGGGTTAGGGTACGGCTGAGGGTACGGCATAGCGTATGGGTTAGGGTTAGGGTTAGGGTACGTCTTAGGGTACGGGTTAGGGTACGGGTGAGGGTACGGCGTAGGGTAAGGTTTAGGGTTAGGGTTAGGGTTAGGGTTAGTTTTAGGGTTAGGGATTGGTTTAGGGTACGGGTTAGGATTAGCGTACGTGTTAGGGTTAGGTTTTCGGTTAGGGTTAGGGTACGCGTTAGGGTTAGGGTATGGGTTAGGGTTAGGGTACACGTTAGGATTAGGGTATTTATTAAACCTATCCCACTCTCTAGATACCACTTAGCACGTAAAGGAATATTATTAGGGATCCAGCCATGGAGAAGATTTTAGTCACTAGGATAAGATAAAGAATAAACACATTATAAAAAAATCACATTAGGATTTTCTTTTTAACCTGTTCCTTAAAACACTAGTGCTTAGGAAATCTAATAGAGGCAAAAGCAATCAAGGGTAGTTTAGGGTTAGGGTTAGGGTTAGGGTTAGTGTTAGGGTTAGGGTACGGCTTAGGGTATGGGATAGGGTACGGGTGAGGGTACGGGTGAGGGTACTGCGTAGGGTATTGCTTAGGGTTAGGGTACGGCTTAGGATACGTGTTAGGGTACGGGTTAGGGTACGGCGTAGAGTGTGGGTTAGGGTTAGGGTTAGTGTTAGGGTTAGGGTTACGGTACTTCTTAGGGTACGTGTTAGGGTACGGGTGAGGGTACGGCGTAGGTTATGGGTTAGGGTTAGGGTTAGGGTTAGGGTTAGGGTACGGCTTAGGATACGGGTTAGGGTACGGGTGAGGGTACGGCGTAGGTTATGGGTTAGGGTTAGGGTTAGTGTTAGGGTTATGGTACGGCTTAGGTTATGGGATAGGGTACAGGTGAGGGTATGGCATAGGGTAGGTGTTAGGGTTAGGGTTAGGGTTAGGGTTAGGGTTAGGGTACGGCTTAGGGCACGGGTGAGGCTATGGGTGAGGATAATGCGTAGGGTATTGGTTAGGGTTAGGGTACGGCTTAGGATACGGGTTAGGGTACGTGTTAGGGTATGGCGTACGGTATGGGTTAGGGTTAGGGTTAGGGTTAGGGTTAGGGTTAGGGTTAGGGTACGGCTTAGGGTACGGGTTAGGGTACGGGTGAGGTTACGGCGTAGGGTATAGTTTAGGGTTAGTGTTAGGGTTAGTGTATGGCTTAGGATACGGGTTAGGGTACGGGTGAGGGTACGGCGTAGCATATGGTTTAGGGTTAGGGTTAGGGTACGGCTTAGGGTACGGGTTAGGGTACGGGTGAGGGTACGGTGTAGGTTATGGGTTAGGGTTAGGGTTAGGGTTAGGGTTAGTTTTAGGGTTAGGGATTGGTTTAGGGTACGGGTCAGGATTAGCATACGTGTTCGGGTTAGGGTTTTGGTTAGGGTTAGGGTACGCGTTAGGGTTAGGGTATGGGTTAGGTTTAGGGTACACTTTAGGATTAGGGTATTTATTAAACCTATCCCACTCTCTAGATACCACTTAGCACGTAAAGGAATATTATTTGGGGTTCAGCCATGGAGAAGATTTTAGTCACTAGGATAAGATAAAGAATAAACACATTATAAAAAAATCACATAAGGTTTTCTTTTTAACCTGTTCCTTAAAACACTAGTGTTTAGGAAATCTAATGGAGGCAAAAGCAGTAAAGGGTAGTTTAGGGTTAGGGTTAGGGTTAGGGTTAGGGTAGGGCTTAGGATACCGGTGAGGGTACTGGTGAGGGTACTGCGTAGGTTATTGGTTAGGGTTAGGGTACGGCTTAGGATACGGGTTAGGATATGGGTTAGGTTACGGCGTTGGGTATGGGTGAGGGTTAGGGTTAGGGTTAGGGTAAGGCTTTGGGTACGGGTTAGGGTACGGGTGAGGGTGCGGCGTAGGGTAGAGGTTAGGGTTAGGTTTAGGGTTAGGGTACGGCTTAGGATACGGGTTAGGGTATGGGTGAGGGTACGGCGTAGCGTATGGGTTAGGGTTAGGGTTAGGGTTAGGGTTAGTTTTAGGGTTAGGGATTGGTTTAGGGTACGGGTGAGGATTAGCGTACGTGTTAGGGTTAGGGTTTGGGTTAGGGTTAGGGTACACGTTAGGATTAGGGTATTTATTAAACCTATCCCACTCTCTAGATACCACTTAGCACGTAAAGGAATATTATTTAGGGTCCAGCCATGGAGAAGATTTTCGTTACTAGGATAAGATAAAGAATAAACACATTATAAAAAAATCACATTAGGATTTTCTTTTTAACCTGTTCCTTAAAACACTAGTGCTTAGGAAATCTAATGGAGGCAAAAGCAGTCAAGGGTAGTTTAGGGTTAGGGTTAGGGTTAGGGTTAGTGTTAGGGTTAGGGTACGGCTTAGGGTATGGGATAGGGTATGGGTGAGGGTACGGCATAGGGTAGGGTTTAGGGTTAGGGTTAGTGTTAGGGTTAGGGTTAGGGTATGGCTTAGGGTACGGGTGAGGGTACTGTGTAGGTCATTGGTTAGGGTTAGGTTAAGGCTTAGGATACAGGTTATTGTATGGGTTAGGGTACGGCGCAGGGTATGGGTAAGGGTTAGGGTTAGGGTTAGGGTTAGAGTTAGGGTACGGCTTAGGGTACGGGTTAGGGTACGGGTGAGGGTACGGCGTAGTGTATAGGTTAGGGTTAGGGTTAGGGTACGGCTTTGGGTACGGGTTAGGTTACGGGTGAGGGTACGGCGTAGGGTATGGGTTAGGGTTAGTGTTAGGGTTAGTGTTAGTGTTAGGGTTAGGGTACGGCTTAGCGTATGGGATAGGGTACGGGTGAGGGTACGGCGTAGGGTAGGGGTTAGGGTTAGAGTTAGGGTTAGGGTTGGGGTTAGGGTACGGCTTAGGGTACGGGTGAGTGTATGGGTGAGGGTACTGCGTAGGGTATTGGTTAGGGTTAGGATACGGCTTAGGATACGGGTTAGGGTACGGGTTAGGGTATGGCGTAGGGTATGGGTTAGGGTTAGGGTTAGGGTTAGGGTTAGGGTACGGCTTAGGATACGGGTTAGGGTACGGGTGAGGGTACGGCGTAGCGTATGGGTTAGGGTTAGGGTTAGGGTACGTCTTAGGGTACGGGTTAGGGTACGGGTGAGGGTACGGCGTAGGGTAAGGTTTAGGGTTAGGGTTAGTTTTAGGGTTAGGGATTGGTTTAGGGTACGGGTTAGGATTAGCGTACGTGTTAGGGTTAGGTTTTCGGTTAGGGTTAGGGTACGCGTTAGGGTTAGGGTATGGGTTAGGGTTAGGGTACACGTTAGGATTAGGGTATTTATTAAACCTATCCCACTCTCTAGATACCACTTAGCGCGTAAAGGAATATTATTAGGGATCCAGCCATGGAGAAGATTTTAGTCACTAGGATAAGATAAAGAATAAACACATTATAAAAAAATCACATTAGGATTTTCTTTTTAACCTGTTCCTTAAAACACTAGTGTTTAGGAAATCTAATACAGGCAAAAGCAATCAAGGGTAGTTTAGGGTTAGGGTTAGGGTTAGGGTTAGTGTTAGGGTTAGGGTACGGCTTAGGGTATGGGATAGGGTATGGGTGAGGGTACGGCGTAGGGTAGGGGTTAGGGTTAGGGTTAGGGTTAGGGTTAGGGTATGGCTTAGGGTACGGGTGAGGGTACGGGTGAGGGTACTGCGTAGGGTATTGGTTAGGGTTAGGGTACGGCTTAGGATACGTGTTAGGGTACGGGTTAGGGTACGGCGTAGAGTGTGGGTTAAGGTTAGGGTTAGTGTTAGGGTTAGGGTTACGGTACGTCTTAGGGTATGTGTTAGGGTACGGGTGAGGGTACGGCGTAGGTTATGGGTTAGGGTTAGGGTTAGGGTTAGGGTTAGGGTACGGCTTAGGATACGGGTTAGGGTACGGGTGAGGGTACGGCGTAGGTTATGGGTTAGGGTTAGGGTTAGTGTTAGGGTTATGGTACGGCTTAAGTTATGGGATAGGGTACAGGTGAGGGTATGGCATAGGGTAGGGGTTAGGGTTAGGGTTAGGGTTAGGGTTAGGGTTAGGGTACGGCTTAGGGTACGGGTGAGGCTATGGGTGAGGATACTGCGTAGGGTATTGGTTAGGGTTAGGGTACGGCTTAGGATACGGGTTAGGGTACGTGTTAGGGTATGGCGTACGGTATGGGTTAGGGTTAGGGTTAGGGTTAGGGTTAGGGTACGGCTTAGGGTAGGGGTTAGGGTACGGGTGAGGTTACGGCGTAGGGTATAGTTTAGGGTTAGGGTTAGGGTTAGGGTACGGCTTAGGATACGGGTTAGGGTACGGGTGAGGGTACGGCGTAGCATATGTTTTAGGGTTAGGGTTAGGGTACGGCTTAGGGTACGGGTTAGGGTACGGGTGAGGGTACGGTGTAGGTTATGGGTTAGGGTTAGGGTTAGGGTTAGGGTTAGTTTTAGGGTTAGGGATTGGTTTAGGGTACGGGTTAGGATTAGCATACGTGTTCGGGTTAGGGTTTTGGTTAGGGTTAGGGTACGCGTTAGGATTAGGGTATGGGTTAGGTTTAGGGTACACTTTAGGATTAGGGTATTTATTAAACCTATCCCACTCTCTAGATACCACTTAGCACGTAAAGGAATATTATTTGGGGTTCAGCCATGGAGAAGATTTTAGTCACTAGGATAAGATAAAGAATAAACACATTATAAAAAAATCACATAAGGTTTTCTTTTTAACCTGTTCCTTAAAACACTAGTGTTTAGGAAATCTAATGGAGGCAAAAGCAGTAAAGGGTAGATTAGGGTTAGGGTTAGGGTTAGGGTTAGGGGAGGGCTTAGGATACCGGTGAGGGTACTGGTGAGGGTACTGCGTAGGTTATTGGTTAGGGTTAGGGTACGGCTTAGGATACGGGTTAGGATATGGGTTAGGTTACGGCGTTGGGTATGGGTGAGGGTTAGGGTTAGGGTTACGGTAAGGCTTTGGGTACGGGTTAGGGTACGGGTGAGGGTACGGCATAGGGTAGAGGTTAGGGTTAGGTTTAGGGTTAGGGTACGGCTTAGGATACGGGTTAGGGTATGGGTGAGGGTACGGCGTAGCGTATGGGTTAGGGTTAGGGTTAGGGTTAGGGTTAGTTTTAGGGTTAGGGATTGGTTTAGGGTACGGGTGAGGATTAGCGTACGTGTTAGGGTTAGGGTTTGGGTTAGGGTTAGGGTACACGTTAGGATTAGGGTATTTATTAAACCTATCCCACTCTCTAGATACCACTTAGCACGTAAAGGAATATTATTTAGGGTCCAGCCATGGAGAAGATTTTCGTTACTAGGATAAGATAAAGAATAAACACATTATAAAAAAATCACATTAGGATTTTCTTTTTAACCTGTTCCTTAAAACACTAGTGCTTAGGAAATCTAATGGAGGCAAAAGCAGTCAAGGGTAGTTTAGGGTTAGGGTTAGGGTTAGGGTTAGTGTTAGGGTTAGGGTACGGCTTAGGGTATGGGATAGGGTATGGGTGAGGGTACGGCATAGGGTAGGGTTTAGGGTTAGGGTTAGTGTTAGGGTTAGGGTTAGGGTATGGCTTAGGGTACGGGTGAGGCTATGGGTGAGGATACTGCGTAGGGTATTGGTTAGGGTTAGGGTTAGTTTTAGGGTTAGGGATTGGTTTAGGGTACGGGTGAGGATTAGCGTACGTGTTAGGGTTAGGGTTTGGGTTAGGGTTAGGGTACGCATTAGGGTTAGGGTTAGGGTACACGTTAGGATTAGGGTATTTATTAAACCTATCCCACTCTCTAGATACCACTTAGCACGTAAAGGAATATTATTTAGGGTCCAGCCATGGAGAAGATTTTCGTTACTAGGATAAGATAAAGAATAAACACATTATAAAAAAATCACATTAGGATTTTCTTTTTAACCTGTTCCTTAAAACACTAGTGCTTAGGAAATCTAATGGAGGCAAAAGCAGTCAAGGGTAGTTTAGGGTTAGGGTTAGGGTTAGTGTTAGGGTTAGGGTACGGCTTAGGGTATGGGATAGGGTATGGGTGAGGGTACGGCATAGGGTAGGGTTTAGGGTTAGGGTTAGTGTTAGGGTTAGGGTTAGGGTATGGCTTAGGGTACGGGTGAGGGTACTGTGTAGGTCATTGGTTAGGGTTAGGTTAAGGCTTAGGATACAGGTTATTGTATGGGTTAGGGTACGGCGCAGGGTATGGGTAAGGGTTAGGGTTAGGGTTAGGGTTAGAGTTAGGGTACGGCTTAGGGTACGGGTTAGGGTACGGGTGAGGGTACGGCGTAGTGTATAGGTTAGGGTTAGTGTTAGGGTACGGCTTTGGGTACGGGTTAGGTTACGGGTGAGGGTACGGCGTAGGGTATGGGTTAGGGTTAGGGTTAGGGTTAGTGTTAGTGTTAGGGTTAGGGTACGGCTTAGCGTATGGGATAGGGTACGGGTGAGGGTACGGCGTAGGGTAGGGGTTAGGGTTAGAGTTAGGGTTAGGGTTGGGGTTAGGGTACGGCTTAGGGTACGGGTGAGGGTACGGGTGAGGGTACTGCGTAGGGTATTGGTTAGGGTTAGGATACGGCTTAGGATACGGGTTAGGGTACGGGTTAGGGTATGGCGTAGGGTATGGGTTAGGGTTAGGGTTAGGGTTAGGGTTAGGGTTAGGGTACGGCTTAGGATACGGGTTAGGGTACGGGTGAGGGTACGGCGTAGCGTATGGGTTAGGGTTAGGGTTAGGGTACGTCTTAGGGTACGGGTTAGGGTACGGGTGAGGGTACGGCGTAGGGTAAGGTTTAGGGTTAGGGTTAGGGTTAGGGTTAGTTTTAGGGTTAGGGATTGGTTTAGGGTACGGGTTAGGATTAGCGTACCTGTTAGGGTTAGGTTTTCGGTTAGGGTTAGGGTACGCGTTAGGGTTAGGGTATGGGTTAGGGTTAGGGTACACTTTAGGATTAGGGTATTTATTAAACCTATCCCACTCTCTAGATACCACTTAGCACGTAAAGGAATATTATTTAGGGTCCAGCCATGGAGAAGATTTTCGTTACTAGGATAAGATAAAGAATAAACACATTATAAAAAAATCACATTAGGATTTTCTTTTTAACCTGTTCCTTAAAACACTAGTGCTTAGGAAATCTAATAGAGGCAAAAGCAGTCAAGGGTAGTTTAGGGTTAGGGTTAGGGTTAGGGTTAGTGTTAGGGTTAGGGTACGGCTTAGGGTATGGGATAGGGTACGGGTGAGGGTACGGGTGAGGGTACTGCGTAGGGTATTGCTTAGGGTTAGGGTACGGCTTAGGATACGTGTTAGGGTACGGGTTAGGGTACGGCGTAGGTTATGGGTTAGGGTTAGGGTTAGGGTTAGGGTTAGGGTACGGCTTAGGATACGGGTTAGGGTACGGGTGAGGGTACGGCGTAGGTTATGGGTTAGGGTTAGGGTTAGTGTTAGGGTTATGGTACGGCTTAGGTTATGGGATAGGGTACAGTTGAGGGTATGGCATAGGGTAGGTGTTAGGGTTAGGGTTAGGGTTAGGGTTAGGGTTAGGGTACGGCTTAGGGCACGGGTGAGGCTATGGGTGAGGATAATGCGTAGGGTATTGGTTAGGGTTAGGGTACGGCTTAGGATACGGGTTAGGGTACGTGTTAGGGTATGGCGTACGGTATGGGTTAGGGTTAGGGTTAGGGTTAGGGTTAGGGTTAGGGTTAGGGTACGGCTTAGGGTACGGGTTAGGGTACGGGTGAGGTTACGGCGTAGGGTATAGTTTAGGGTTAGTGTTAGGGTTAGGGTACGGCTTAGGATACGGGTTAGGGTACGGGTGAGGGTACGGCGTAGCATATGGTTTAGGGTTAGGGTTAGGGTACGGCTTAGGGTACGGGTTAGGGTACGGGTGAGGGTACGGTGTAGGTTATGGGTTAGGGTTAGGGTTAGGGTTAGTTTTAGGGTTAGGGATTGGTTTAGGGTACGGGTTAGGATTAGCATACGTGTTCGGGTTAGGGTTTTGGTTAGGGTTAGGGTACGCGTTAGGGTTAGGGTATGGGTTAGGTTTAGGGTACACTTTAGGATTAGGGTATTTATTAAACCTATCCCACTCTCTAGATACCACTTAGCACGTAAAGGAATATTATTTGGGGTTCAGCCATGGAGAAGATTTTAGTCACTAGGATAAGATAAAGAATAAACACATTATAAAAAAATCACATAAGGTTTTCTTTTTAACCTGTTCCTTAAAACACTAGTGTTTAGGAAATCTAATGGAGGCAAAAGCAGTAAAGGGTAGTTTAGGGTTAGGGTTAGGGTTAGGGTTAGGGTAGGGCTTAGGATACCGGTGAGGGTACTGGTGAGGGTACTGCGTAGGTTATTGGTTAGGGTTAGGGTACGGCTTAGGATACGGGTTAGGATATGGGTTAGGTTACGGCGTTGGGTATGGGTGAGGGTTAGGGTTAGGGTTAGGGTAAGGCTTTGGGTACGGGTTAGGGTACGGGTGAGAGTGCGGCGTAGGGTAGAGGTTAGGGTTAGGTTTAGGGTTAGGGTACGGCTTAGGATACGGGTTAGGGTATGGGTGAGGGTACGGCGTAGCGTATGGGTTAGGGTTAGGGTTAGGGTTAGGGTTAGTTTTAGGGTTAGGGATTGGTTTAGGGTACGGGTGAGGATTAGCGTACGTGTTAGGGTTAGGGTTTGGGTTAGGGTTAGGGTACACGTTAGGATTAGGGTATTTATTAAACCTATCCCACTCTCTAGATACCACTTAGCACGTAAAGGAATATTATTTAGGGTCCAGCCATGGAGAAGATTTTCATTACTAGGATAAGATAAAGAATAAACACATTATAAAAAAATCACATTAGGATTTTCTTTTTAACCTGTTCCTTAAAACACTAGTGCTTAGGAAATCTAATGGAGGCAAAAGCAGTCAAGGGTAGTTTAGGGTTAGGGTTAGGGTTAGGGTTAGTGTTAGGGTTAGGGTACGGCTTAGGGTATGGGATAGGGTATGGGTGAGGGTACGGCATAGGGTAGGGTTTAGGGTTAGGGTTAGTGTTAGGGTTAGGGTATGGCTTAGGGTACGGGTGAGGGTACGGGTGAGGGTACTGCGTAGGGTATTGGTTAGGGTTAGGGTACGGCTTAGGATACGTGTTAGGGTACGGGTTAGGGTACGGCGTAGAGTGTGGGTTAAGGTTAGGGTTAGTGTTAGGGTTAGGGTTACGGTACGTCTTAGGGTATGTGTTAGGGTACGGGTGAGGGTACGGCGTAGGTTATGGGTTAGGGTTAGGGTTAGGGTTAGGGTTAGGGTACGGCTTAGGATACGGGTTAGGGTACGGGTGAGGGTACGGCGTAGGTTATGGGTTAGGGTTAGGGTTAGTGTTAGGGTTATGGTACGGCTTAAGTTATGGGATAGGGTACAGGTGAGGGTATGGCATAGGGTAGGGGTTAGGGTTAGGGTTAGGGTTAGGGTTAGGGTTAGGGTACGGCTTAGGGTACGGGTGAGGCTATGGGTGAGGATACTGCGTAGGGTATTGTTTAGGGTTAGGGTACGGCTTAGGATACGGGTTAGGGTACGTGTTAGGGTATGGCGTACGGTATGGGTTAGGGTTAGGGTTAGGGTTAGGGTTAGGGTACGGCTTAGGGTACGGGTTAGGGTACGGGTGAGGTTACGGCGTAGGGTATAGTTTAGGGTTAGGGTTAGGGTTAGGGTACGGCTTAGGATACGGGTTAGGGTACGGGTGAGGGTACGGCGTAGCATATGTTTTAGGGTTAGGGTTAGGGTACGGCTTAGGGTACGGGTTAGGGTACGGGTGAGGGTACGGTGTAGGTTATGGGTTAGGGTTAGGGTTAGGGTTAGGGTTAGTTTTAGGGTTAGGGATTGGTTTAGGGTACGGGTTAGGATTAGCATACGTGTTCGGGTTAGGGTTTTGGTTAGGGTTAGGGTACGCGTTAGGGTTAGGGTATGGGTTAGGTTTAGGGTACACTTTAGGATTAGGGTATTTATTAAACCTATCCCACTCTCTAGATACCACTTAGCACGTAAAGGATTATTATTTGGGGTTCAGCCATGGAGAAGATTTTAGTCACTAGGATAAGATAAAGAATAAACACATTATAAAAAAATCACATAAGGTTTTCTTTTTAACCTGTTCCTTAAAACACTAGTGTTTAGGAAATCTAATGGAGGCAAAAGCAGTAAAGGGTAGTTTAGGGTTAGGGTTAGGGTTAGGGTTAGGGGAGGGCTTAGGATACCGGTGAGGGTACTGGTGAGGGTACTGCGTAGGTTATTGGTTAGGGTTAGGGTACGGCTTAGGATACGGGTTAGGATATGGGTTAGGTTACGGCGTTGGGTATGGGTGAGGGTTAGGGTTAGGGTTAGGGTAAGGCTTTGGGTACGGGTTAGGGTACGGGTGAGGGTACGGCATAGGGTAGAGGTTAGGGTTAGGTTTAGGGTTAGGGTACGGCTTAGGATACGGGTTAGGGTATGGGTGAGGGTACGGCGTAGCGTATGGGTTAGGGTTAGGGTTAGGGTTAGGGTTAGTTTTAGGGTTAGGGATTGGTTTAGGGTACGGGTGAGGATTAGCGTACGTGTTAGGGTTAGGGTTTGGGTTAGGGTTAGGGTACGCATTAGGGTTAGGGTTAGGGTACACGTTAGGATTAGGGTATTTATTAAACCTATCCCACTCTCTAGATACCACTTAGCACGTAAAGGAATATTATTTAGGGTCCAGCCATGGAGAAGATTTTCGTTACTAGGATAAGATAAAGAATAAACACATTATAAAAAAATCACATTAGGATTTTCTTTTTAACCTGTTCCTTAAAACACTAGTGCTTAGGAAATCTAATGGAGGCAAAAGCAATCAAGGGTAGTTTAGGGTTAGGGTTAGGGTTAGTGTTAGGGTTAGGGTACGGCTTAGGGTATGGGATAGGGTATGGGTGAGGGTACGGCATAGGGTAGGGTTTAGGGTTAGGGTTAGTGTTAGGGTTAGGGTTAGGGTATGGCTTAGGGTACGGGTGAGGGTACTGTGTAGGTCATTGGTTAGGGTTAGGTTAAGGCTTAGGATACAGGTTATTGTATGGGTTAGGGTACGGCGCAGGGTATGGGTAAGGGTTAGGGTTAGGGTTAGGGTTAGAGTTAGGGTACGGCTTAGGGTACGGGTTAGGGTACGGGTGAGGGTACGGCGTAGTGTATAGGTTAGGGTTAGTGTTAGGGTACGGCTTTGGGTACGGGTTAGGTTACGGGTGAGGGTACGGCGTAGGGTATGGGTTAGGGTTAGGGTTAGGGTTAGTGTTAGTGTTAGGGTTAGGGTACGGCTTAGCGTATGGGATAGGGTACGGGTGAGGGTACGGCGTAGGGTAGGGGTTAGGGTTAGAGTTAGGGTTAGGGTTGGGGTTAGGGTACGGCTTAGGGTACGGGTGAGGGTACGGGTGAGGGTACTGCGTAGGGTATTGGTTAGGGTTAGGATACGGCTTAGGATACGGGTTAGGGTACGGGTTAGGGTATGGCGTAGGGTATGGGTTAGGGTTAGGGTTAGGGTTAGGGTTAGGGTTAGGGTACGGCTTAGGATACGGGTTAGGGTACGGGTGAGGGTACGGCGTAGCGTATGGGTTAGGGTTAGGGTTAGGGTACGTCTTAGGGTACGGGTTAGGGTACGGGTGAGGGTACGGCGTAGGGTAAGGTTTAGGGTTAGGGTTAGGGTTAGGGTTAGTTTTAGGGTTAGGGATTGGTTTAGGGTACGGGTTAGGATTAGCGTACCTGTTAGGGTTAGGTTTTCGGTTAGGGTTAGGGTACGCGTTAGGGTTAGGGTATGGGTTAGGGTTAGGGTACACGTTAGGATTAGGGTATTTATTAAACCTATCCCACTCTCTAGATACCACTTAGCACGTAAAGGAATATTATTTAGGGTCCAGCCATGGAGAAGATTTTCGTTACTAGGATAAGATAAAGAATAAACACATTATAAAAAAATCACATTAGGATTTTCTTTTTAACCTGTTCCTTAAAACACTAGTGCTTAGGAAATCTAATGGAGGCAAAAGCAGTCAAGGGTAGTTTAGGGTTAGGGTTAGGGTTAGGGTTAGTGTTAGGGTTAGGGTACGGCTTAGGGTATGGGATAGGGTATGGGTGAGGGTACGGCATAGGGTAGGGTTTAGGGTTAGGGTTAGTGTTAGGGTTAGGGTTAGGGTATGGCTTAGGGTACGGGTGAGGCTATGGGTGAGGATACTGCGTAGGGTATTGGTTAGGGTTAGGGTACGGCTTAGGATACGGGTTAGGGTACGTGTTAGGGTATGGCGTACGGTATGGGTTAGGGTTAGGGTTAGGGTTAGGGTTAGGGTTAGGGTTAGGGTACGGCTTAGGGTACGGGTTAGGGTACGGGTGAGGTTACGGCGTAGGGTATAGTTTAGGGTTAGGGTTAGGGTTAGGGTACGGCTTAGGATACGGGTTAGGGTACGGGTGAGGGTACGGCGTAGCATATGTTTTAGGGTTAGGGTTAGGGTACGGCTTAGGGTACGGGTTAGGGTACGGGTGAGGGTACGGTGTAGGTTATGGGTTAGGGTTAGGGTTAGGGTTAGGGTTAGTTTTAGGGTTAGGGATTGGTTTAGGGTACGGGTTAGGATTAGCATACGTGTTCGGGTTAGGGTTTTGGTTAGGGTTAGGGTACGCGTTAGGGTTAGGGTATGGGTTAGGTTTAGGGTACACTTTAGGATTAGGGTATTTATTAAACCTATCCCACTCTCTAGATACCACTTAGCACGTAAAGGAATATTATTTGGGGTTCAGCCATGGAGAAGATTTTAGTCACTAGGATAAGATAAAGAATAAACACATTATAAAAAAATCACATAAGGTTTTCTTTTTAACCTGTTCCTTAAAACACTAGTGTTTAGGAAATCTAATGGAGGCAAAAGCAGTAAAGGGTAGTTTAGGGTTAGGGTTAGGGTTAGGGTTAGGGGAGGGCTTAGGATACCGGTGAGGGTACTGGTGAGGGTACTGCGTAGGTTATTGGTTAGGGTTAGGGTACGGCTTAGGATACGGGTTAGGATATGGGTTAGGTTACGGCGTTGGGTATGGGTGAGGGTTAGGGTTAGGGTTAGGGTAAGGCTTTGGGTACGGGTTAGGGTACGGGTGAGGGTACGGCGTAGGGTAGAGGTTAGGGTTAGGTTTAGGGTTAGGGTACGGCTTAGGATACGGGTTAGGGTATGGGTGAGGGTACGGCGTAGCGTATGGGTTAGGGTTAGGGTTAGGGTTAGGGTTAGTTTTAGGGTTAGGGATTGGTTTAGGGTACGGGTGAGGATTAGCGTACGTGTTAGGGTTAGGGTTTGGGTTAGGGTTAGGGTACGCATTAGGGTTAGGGTTAGGGTACACGTTAGGATTAGGGTATTTATTAAACCTATCCCACTCTCTAGATACCACTTAGCACGTAAAGGAATATTATTTAGGGTCCAGCCATGGAGAAGATTTTCGTTACTAGGATAAGATAAAGAATAAACACATTATAAAAAAATCACATTAGGATTTTCTTTTTAACCTGTTCCTTAAAACACTAGTGCTTAGGAAATCTAATGGAGGCAAAAGCAGTCAAGGGTAGTTTAGGGTTAGGGTTAGGGTTAGGGTTAGTGTTAGGGTTAGGGTACGGCTTAGGGTATGGGATAGGGTATGGGTGAGGGTACGGCATAGGGTAGGGTTTAGGGTTAGGGTTAGTGTTAGGGTTAGGGTTAGGGTATGGCTTAGGGTACGGGTGAGGGTACTGTGTAGGTCATTGGTTAGGGTTAGGTTAAGGCTTAGGATACAGGTTATTGTATGGGTTAGGGTACGGCGCAGGGTATGGGTAAGGGTTAGGGTTAGGGTTAGGGTTAGAGTTAGGGTACGGCTTAGGGTACGGGTTAGGGTACGGGTGAGGGTATGGCGTAGTGTATAGGTTAGGGTTAGGGTTAGGGTACGGCTTTGGGTACGGGTTAGGTTACGGGTGAGGGTACGGCGTAGGGTATGGGTTAGGGTTAGGGTTAGGGTTAGTGTTAGTGTTAGGGTTAGGGTACGGCTTAGCGTATGGGATAGGGTACGGGTGAGGGTACGGCGTAGGGTAGGGGTTAGGGTTAGAGTTAGGGTTAGGGTTGGGGTTAGGGTACGGCTTAGGGTACGGGTGAGGGTACGGGTGAGGGTACTGCGTAGGGTATTGGTTAGGGTTAGGATACGGCTTAGGATACGGGTTAGGGTACGGGTTAGGGTATGGCATAGGGTATGGGTTAGGGTTAGGGTTAGGGTTAGGGTTAGGGTTAGGGTATGGCTTAGGATACGGGTTAGGGTACGGCTGAGGGTACGGCATAGCGTATGGGTTAGGGTTAGGGTTAGGGTACGTCTTAGGGTACGGGTTAGGGTACGGGTGAGGGTACGGCGTAGGGTAAGGTTTAGGGTTAGGGTTAGGGTTAGGGTTAGTTTTAGGGTTAGGGATTGGTTTAGGGTACGGGTTAGGATTAGCGTACGTGTTAGGGTTAGGTTTTCGGTTAGGGTTAGGGTACGCGTTAGGGTTAGGGTATGGGTTAGGGTTAGGGTACACGTTAGGATTAGGGTATTTATTAAACCTATCCCACTCTCTAGATACCACTTAGCACGTAAAGGAATATTATTAGGGATCCAGCCATGGAGAAGATTTTAGTCACTAGGATAAGATAAAGAATAAACACATTATAAAAAAATCACATTAGGATTTTCTTTTTAACCTGTTCCTTAAAACACTAGTGCTTAGGAAATCTAATAGAGGCAAAAGCAATCAAGGGTAGTTTAGGGTTAGGGTTAGGGTTAGGGTTAGTGTTAGGGTTAGGGTACGGCTTAGGGTATGGGATAGGGTACGGGTGAGGGTACGGGTGAGGGTACTGCGTAGGGTATTGCTTAGGGTTAGGGTACGGCTTAGGATACGTGTTAGGGTACGGGTTAGGGTACGGCGTAGAGTGTGGGTTAGGGTTAGGGTTAGTGTTAGGGTTAGGGTTACGGTACTTCTTAGGGTACGTGTTAGGGTACGGGTGAGGGTACGGCGTAGGTTATGGGTTAGGGTTAGGGTTAGGGTTAGGGTTAGGGTACGGCTTAGGATACGGGTTAGGGTACGGGTGAGGGTACGGCGTAGGTTATGGGTTAGGGTTAGGGTTAGTGTTAGGGTTATGGTACGGCTTAGGTTATGGGATAGGGTACAGGTGAGGGTATGGCATAGGGTAGGTGTTAGGGTTAGGGTTAGGGTTAGGGTTAGGGTTAGGGTACGGCTTAGGGCACGGGTGAGGCTATGGGTGAGGATAATGCGTAGGGTATTGGTTAGGGTTAGGGTACGGCTTAGGATACGGGTTAGGGTACGTGTTAGGGTATGGCGTACGGTATGGGTTAGGGTTAGGGTTAGGGTTAGGGTTAGGGTTAGGGTTAGGGTACGGCTTAGGGTACGGGTTAGGGTACGGGTGAGGTTACGGCGTAGGGTATAGTTTAGGGTTAGTGTTAGGGTTAGGGTATGGCTTAGGATACGGGTTAGGGTACGGGTGAGGGTACGGCGTAGCATATGGTTTAGGGTTAGGGTTAGGGTACGGCTTAGGGTACGGGTTAGGGTACGGGTGAGGGTACGGTGTAGGTTATGGGTTAGGGTTAGGGTTAGGGTTAGGGTTAGTTTTAGGGTTAGGGATTGGTTTAGGGTACGGGTCAGGATTAGCATACGTGTTCGGGTTAGGGTTTTGGTTAGGGTTAGGGTACGCGTTAGGGTTAGGGTATGGGTTAGGTTTAGGGTACACTTTAGGATTAGGGTATTTATTAAACCTATCCCACTCTCTAGATACCACTTAGCACGTAAAGGAATATTATTTGGGGTTCAGCCATGGAGAAGATTTTAGTCA
This sequence comes from Eubalaena glacialis, assembly GCF_028564815.1. Classification (NCBI taxonomy): domain Eukaryota; kingdom Metazoa; phylum Chordata; class Mammalia; order Artiodactyla; family Balaenidae; genus Eubalaena; species Eubalaena glacialis. The sequence continues at coordinate 156,774 of NW_026871243.1, forward strand.
CTAGGATAAGATAAAGAATAAACACATTATAAAAAAATCACATAAGGTTTTCTTTTTAACCTGTTCCTTAAAACACTAGTGTTTAGGAAATCTAATGGAGGCAAAAGCAGTAAAGGGTAGTTTAGGGTTAGGGTTAGGGTTAGGGTTAGGGTAGGGCTTAGGATACCGGTGAGGGTACTGGTGAGGGTACTGCGTAGGTTATTGGTTAGGGTTAGGGTACGGCTTAGGATACGGGTTAGGATATGGGTTAGGTTACGGCGTTGGGTATGGGTGAGGGTTAGGGTTAGGGTTAGGGTAAGGCTTTGGGTACGGGTTAGGGTACGGGTGAGGGTGCGGCGTAGGGTAGAGGTTAGGGTTAGGTTTAGGGTTAGGGTACGGCTTAGGATACGGGTTAGGGTATGGGTGAGGGTACGGCGTAGCGTATGGGTTAGGGTTAGGGTTAGGGTTAGGGTTAGTTTTAGGGTTAGGGATTGGTTTAGGGTACGGGTGAGGATTAGCGTACGTGTTAGGGTTAGGGTTTGGGTTAGGGTTAGGGTACACGTTAGGATTAGGGTATTTATTAAACCTATCCCACTCTCTAGATACCACTTAGCACGTAAAGGAATATTATTTAGGGTCCAGCCATGGAGAAGATTTTCGTTACTAGGATAAGATAAAGAATAAACACATTATAAAAAAATCACATTAGGATTTTCTTTTTAACCTGTTCCTTAAAACACTAGTGCTTAGGAAATCTAATGGAGGCAAAAGCAGTCAAGGGTAGTTTAGGGTTAGGGTTAGGGTTAGGGTTAGTGTTAGGGTTAGGGTACGGCTTAGGGTATGGGATAGGGTATGGGTGAGGGTACGGCATAGGGTAGGGTTTAGGGTTAGGGTTAGTGTTAGGGTTAGGGTTAGGGTATGGCTTAGGGTACGGGTGAGGGTACTGTGTAGGTCATTGGTTAGGGTTAGGTTAAGGCTTAGGATACAGGTTATTGTATGGGTTAGGGTACGGCGCAGGGTATGGGTAAGGGTTAGGGTTAGGGTTAGGGTTAGAGTTAGGGTACGGCTTAGGGTACGGGTTAGGGTACGGGTGAGGGTACGGCGTAGTGTATAGGTTAGGGTTAGGGTTAGGGTACGGCTTTGGGTACGGGTTAGGTTACGGGTGAGGGTACGGCGTAGGGTATGGGTTAGGGTTAGGGTTAGGGTTAGTGTTAGTGTTAGGGTTAGGGTACGGCTTAGCGTATGGGATAGGGTACGGGTGAGGGTACGGCGTAGGGTAGGGGTTAGGGTTAGAGTTAGGGTTAGGGTTGGGGTTAGGGTACGGCTTAGGGTACGGGTGAGTGTATGGGTGAGGGTACTGCGTAGGGTATTGGTTAGGGTTAGGATACGGCTTAGGATACGGGTTAGGGTACGGGTTAGGGTATGGCGTAGGGTATGGGTTAGGGTTAGGGTTAGGGTTAGGGTTAGGGTACGGCTTAGGATACGGGTTAGGGTACGGGTGAGGGTACGGCGTAGCGTATGGGTTAGGGTTAGGGTTAGGGTACGTCTTAGGGTACGGGTTAGGGTACGGGTGAGGGTACGGCGTAGGGTAAGGTTTAGGGTTAGGGTTAGTTTTAGGGTTAGGGATTGGTTTAGGGTACGGGTTAGGATTAGCGTACGTGTTAGGGTTAGGTTTTCGGTTAGGGTTAGGGTACGCGTTAGGGTTAGGGTATGGGTTAGGGTTAGGGTACACGTTAGGATTAGGGTATTTATTAAACCTATCCCACTCTCTAGATACCACTTAGCGCGTAAAGGAATATTATTAGGGATCCAGCCATGGAGAAGATTTTAGTCACTAGGATAAGATAAAGAATAAACACATTATAAAAAAATCACATTAGGATTTTCTTTTTAACCTGTTCCTTAAAACACTAGTGTTTAGGAAATCTAATACAGGCAAAAGCAATCAAGGGTAGTTTAGGGTTAGGGTTAGGGTTAGGGTTAGTGTTAGGGTTAGGGTACGGCTTAGGGTATGGGATAGGGTATGGGTGAGGGTACGGCGTAGGGTAGGGGTTAGGGTTAGGGTTAGGGTTAGGGTTAGGGTATGGCTTAGGGTACGGGTGAGGGTACGGGTGAGGGTACTGCGTAGGGTATTGGTTAGGGTTAGGGTACGGCTTAGGATACGTGTTAGGGTACGGGTTAGGGTACGGCGTAGAGTGTGGGTTAAGGTTAGGGTTAGTGTTAGGGTTAGGGTTACGGTACGTCTTAGGGTATGTGTTAGGGTACGGGTGAGGGTACGGCGTAGGTTATGGGTTAGGGTTAGGGTTAGGGTTAGGGTTAGGGTACGGCTTAGGATACGGGTTAGGGTACGGGTGAGGGTACGGCGTAGGTTATGGGTTAGGGTTAGGGTTAGTGTTAGGGTTATGGTACGGCTTAAGTTATGGGATAGGGTACAGGTGAGGGTATGGCATAGGGTAGGGGTTAGGGTTAGGGTTAGGGTTAGGGTTAGGGTTAGGGTACGGCTTAGGGTACGGGTGAGGCTATGGGTGAGGATACTGCGTAGGGTATTGGTTAGGGTTAGGGTACGGCTTAGGATACGGGTTAGGGTACGTGTTAGGGTATGGCGTACGGTATGGGTTAGGGTTAGGGTTAGGGTTAGGGTTAGGGTACGGCTTAGGGTAGGGGTTAGGGTACGGGTGAGGTTACGGCGTAGGGTATAGTTTAGGGTTAGGGTTAGGGTTAGGGTACGGCTTAGGATACGGGTTAGGGTACGGGTGAGGGTACGGCGTAGCATATGTTTTAGGGTTAGGGTTAGGGTACGGCTTAGGGTACGGGTTAGGGTACGGGTGAGGGTACGGTGTAGGTTATGGGTTAGGGTTAGGGTTAGGGTTAGGGTTAGTTTTAGGGTTAGGGATTGGTTTAGGGTACGGGTTAGGATTAGCATACGTGTTCGGGTTAGGGTTTTGGTTAGGGTTAGGGTACGCGTTAGGATTAGGGTATGGGTTAGGTTTAGGGTACACTTTAGGATTAGGGTATTTATTAAACCTATCCCACTCTCTAGATACCACTTAGCACGTAAAGGAATATTATTTGGGGTTCAGCCATGGAGAAGATTTTAGTCACTAGGATAAGATAAAGAATAAACACATTATAAAAAAATCACATAAGGTTTTCTTTTTAACCTGTTCCTTAAAACACTAGTGTTTAGGAAATCTAATGGAGGCAAAAGCAGTAAAGGGTAGATTAGGGTTAGGGTTAGGGTTAGGGTTAGGGGAGGGCTTAGGATACCGGTGAGGGTACTGGTGAGGGTACTGCGTAGGTTATTGGTTAGGGTTAGGGTACGGCTTAGGATACGGGTTAGGATATGGGTTAGGTTACGGCGTTGGGTATGGGTGAGGGTTAGGGTTAGGGTTACGGTAAGGCTTTGGGTACGGGTTAGGGTACGGGTGAGGGTACGGCATAGGGTAGAGGTTAGGGTTAGGTTTAGGGTTAGGGTACGGCTTAGGATACGGGTTAGGGTATGGGTGAGGGTACGGCGTAGCGTATGGGTTAGGGTTAGGGTTAGGGTTAGGGTTAGTTTTAGGGTTAGGGATTGGTTTAGGGTACGGGTGAGGATTAGCGTACGTGTTAGGGTTAGGGTTTGGGTTAGGGTTAGGGTACACGTTAGGATTAGGGTATTTATTAAACCTATCCCACTCTCTAGATACCACTTAGCACGTAAAGGAATATTATTTAGGGTCCAGCCATGGAGAAGATTTTCGTTACTAGGATAAGATAAAGAATAAACACATTATAAAAAAATCACATTAGGATTTTCTTTTTAACCTGTTCCTTAAAACACTAGTGCTTAGGAAATCTAATGGAGGCAAAAGCAGTCAAGGGTAGTTTAGGGTTAGGGTTAGGGTTAGGGTTAGTGTTAGGGTTAGGGTACGGCTTAGGGTATGGGATAGGGTATGGGTGAGGGTACGGCATAGGGTAGGGTTTAGGGTTAGGGTTAGTGTTAGGGTTAGGGTTAGGGTATGGCTTAGGGTACGGGTGAGGCTATGGGTGAGGATACTGCGTAGGGTATTGGTTAGGGTTAGGGTACGGCTTAGGATACGGGTTAGGGTACGTGTTAGGGTATGGCGTACGGTATGGGTTAGGGTTAGGGTTAGGGTTAGGGTTAGGGTTAGGGTTAGGGTACGGCTTAGGGTACGGCTTAGGGTACGGGTGAGGTTACGGCGTAGGGTATAGTTTAGGGTTAGGGTTAGGGTTAGGGTACGGCTTAGGATACGGGTTAGGGTACGGGTGAGGGTACGGCGTAGCATATGTTTTAGGGTTAGGGTTAGGGTACGGCTTAGGGTACGGGTTAGGGTACGGGTGAGGGTACGGTGTAGGTTATGGGTTAGGGTTAGGGTTAGGGTTAGGGTTAGTTTTAGGGTTAGGGATTGGTTTAGGGTACGGGTTAGGATTAGCATACGTGTTCGGGTTAGGGTTTTGGTTAGGGTTAGGGTACGCGTTAGGGTTAGGGTATGGGTTAGGTTTAGGGTACACTTTAGGATTAGGGTATTTATTAAACCTATCCCACTCTCTAGATACCACTTAGCACGTAAAGGAATATTATTTGGGGTTCAGCCATGGAGAAGATTTTAGTCACTAGGATAAGATAAAGAATAAACACATTATAAAAAAATCACATAAGGTTTTCTTTTTAACCTGTTCCTTAAAACACTAGTGTTTAGGAAATCTAATGGAGGCAAAAGCAGTAAAGGGTAGTTTAGGGTTAGGGTTAGGGTTAGGGTTAGGGGAGGGCTTAGGATACCGGTGAGGGTACTGGTGAGGGTACTGCGTAGGTTATTGGTTAGGGTTAGGGTACGGCTTAGGATACGGGTTAGGATATGGGTTAGGTTACGGCGTTGGGTATGGGTGAGGGTTAGGGTTAGGGTTAGGGTAAGGCTTTGGGTACGGGTTAGGGTACGGGTGAGGGTACGGCGTAGGGTAGAGGTTAGGGTTAGGTTTAGGGTTAGGGTACGGCTTAGGATACGGGTTAGGGTATGGGTGAGGGTACGGCGTAGCGTATGGGTTAGGGTTAGGGTTAGGGTTAGGGTTAGTTTTAGGGTTAGGGATTGGTTTAGGGTACGGGTGAGGATTAGCGTACGTGTTAGGGTTAGGGTTTGGGTTAGGGTTAGGGTACGCATTAGGGTTAGGGTTAGGGTACACGTTAGGATTAGGGTGTTTATTAAACCTATCCCACTCTCTAGATACCACTTAGCACGTAAAGGAATATTATTTAGGGTCCAGCCATGGAGAAGATTTTCGTTACTAGGATAAGATAAAGAATAAACACATTATAAAAAAATCACATTAGGATTTTCTTTTTAACCTGTTCCTTAAAACACTAGTGCTTAGGAAATCTAATGGAGGCAAAAGCAGTCAAGGGTAGTTTAGGGTTAGGGTTAGGGTTAGGGTTAGTGTTAGGGTTAGGGTACGGCTTAGGGTATGGGATAGGGTATGGGTGAGGGTACGGCATAGGGTAGGGTTTAGGGTTAGGGTTAGTGTTAGGGTTAGGGTTAGGGTATGGCTTAGGGTACGGGTGAGGGTACTGTGTAGGTCATTGGTTAGGGTTAGGTTAAGGCTTAGGATACAGGTTATTGTATGGGTTAGGGTACGGCGCAGGGTATGGGTAAGGGTTAGGGTTAGGGTTAGGGTTAGAGTTAGGGTACGGCTTAGGGTACGGGTTAGGGTACGGGTGAGGGTACGGCGTAGTGTATAGGTTAGGGTTAGGGTTAGGGTACGGCTTTGGGTACGGGTTAGGTTACGGGTGAGGGTACGGCGTAGGGTATGGGTTAGGGTTAGGGTTAGGGTTAGTGTTAGTGTTAGGGTTAGGGTACGGCTTAGCGTATGGGATAGGGTACGGGTGAGGGTACGGCGTAGGGTAGGGGTTAGGGTTAGAGTTAGGGTTAGGGTTGGGGTTAGGGTACGGCTTAGGGTACGGGTGAGGGTACGGGTGAGGGTACTGCGTAGGGTATTGGTTAGGGTTAGGATACGGCTTAGGATACGGGTTAGGGTACGGGTTAGGGTATGGCATAGGGTATGGGTTAGGGTTAGGGTTAGGGTTAGGGTTAGGGTTAGGGTATGGCTTAGGATACGGGTTAGGGTACGGCTGAGGGTACGGCATAGCGTATGGGTTAGGGTTAGGGTTAGGGTACGTCTTAGGGTACGGGTTAGGGTACGGGTGAGGGTACGGCGTAGGGTAAGGTTTAGGGTTAGGGTTAGGGTTAGGGTTAGTTTTAGGGTTAGGGATTGGTTTAGGGTACGGGTTAGGATTAGCGTACGTGTTAGGGTTAGGTTTTCGGTTAGGGTTAGGGTACGCGTTAGGGTTAGGGTATGGGTTAGGGTTAGGGTACACGTTAGGATTAGGGTATTTATTAAACCTATCCCACTCTCTAGATACCACTTAGCACGTAAAGGAATATTATTAGGGATCCAGCCATGGAGAAGATTTTAGTCACTAGGATAAGATAAAGAATAAACACATTATAAAAAAATCACATTAGGATTTTCTTTTTAACCTGTTCCTTAAAACACTAGTGCTTAGGAAATCTAATAGAGGCAAAAGCAATCAAGGGTAGTTTAGGGTTAGGGTTAGGGTTAGGGTTAGTGTTAGGGTTAGGGTACGGCTTAGGGTATGGGATAGGGTACGGGTGAGGGTACGGGTGAGGGTACTGCGTAGGGTATTGCTTAGGGTTAGGGTACGGCTTAGGATACGTGTTAGGGTACGGGTTAGGGTACGGCGTAGAGTGTGGGTTAGGGTTAGGGTTAGTGTTAGGGTTAGGGTTACGGTACTTCTTAGGGTACGTGTTAGGGTACGGGTGAGGGTACGGCGTAGGTTATGGGTTAGGGTTAGGGTTAGGGTTAGGGTTAGGGTACGGCTTAGGATACGGGTTAGGGTACGGGTGAGGGTACGGCGTAGGTTATGGGTTAGGGTTAGGGTTAGTGTTAGGGTTATGGTACGGCTTAGGTTATGGGATAGGGTACAGGTGAGGGTATGGCATAGGGTAGGTGTTAGGGTTAGGGTTAGGGTTAGGGTTAGGGTTAGGGTACGGCTTAGGGCACGGGTGAGGCTATGGGTGAGGATAATGCGTAGGGTATTGGTTAGGGTTAGGGTACGGCTTAGGATACGGGTTAGGGTACGTGTTAGGGTATGGCGTACAGTATGGGTTAGGGTTAGGGTTAGGGTTAGGGTTAGGGTTAGGGTTAGGGTACGGCTTAGGGTACGGGTTAGGGTACGGGTGAGGTTACGGCGTAGGGTATAGTTTAGGGTTAGTGTTAGGGTTAGGGTACGGCTTAGGATACGGGTTAGGGTACGGGTGAGGGTACGGCGTAGCATATGGTTTAGGGTTAGGGTTAGGGTACGGCTTAGGGTACGGGTTAGGGTACGGGTGAGGGTACGGTGTAGGTTATGGGTTAGGGTTAGGGTTAGGGTTAGGGTTAGTTTTAGGGTTAGGGATTGGTTTAGGGTACGGCTCAGGATTAGCATACGTGTTCGGGTTAGGGTTTTGGTTAGGGTTAGGGTACGCGTTAGGGTTAGGGTATGGGTTAGGTTTAGGGTACACTTTAGGATTAGGGTATTTATTAAACCTATCCCACTCTCTAGATACCACTTAGCACGTAAAGGAATATTATTTGGGGTTCAGCCATGGAGAAGATTTTAGTCACTAGGATAAGATAAAGAATAAACACATTATAAAAAAATCACATAAGGTTTTCTTTTTAACCTGTTCCTTAAAACACTAGTGTTTAGGAAATCTAATGGAGGCAAAAGCAGTAAAGGGTAGTTTAGGGTTAGGGTTAGGGTTAGGGTTAGGGTTAGGGTAAGGCTTTGGGTACGGGTTAGGGTACGGGTGAGGGTGCGGCGTAGGGTAGAGGTTAGGGTTAGGTTTAGGGTTAGGGTACGGCTTAGGATACGGGTTAGGGTATGGGTGAGGGTACGGCGTAGCGTATGGGTTAGGGTTAGGGTTAGGGTTAGGGTTAGTTTTAGGGTTAGGGATTGGTTTAGGGTACGGGTGAGGATTAGCGTACGTGTTAGGGTTAGGGTTTGGGTTAGGGTTAGGGTACACGTTAGGATTAGGGTATTTATTAAACCTATCCCACTCTCTAGATACCACTTAGCACGTAAAGGAATATTATTTAGGGTCCAGCCATGGAGAAGATTTTCGTTACTAGGATAAGATAAAGAATAAACACATTATAAAAAAATCACATTAGGATTTTCTTTTTAACCTGTTCCTTAAAACACTAGTGCTTAGGAAATCTAATGGAGGCAAAAGCAGTCAAGGGTAGTTTAGGGTTAGGGTTAGGGTTAGGGTTAGTGTTAGGGTTAGGGTACGGCTTAGGGTATGGGATAGGGTATGGGTGAGGGTACGGCATAGGGTAGGGTTTAGGGTTAGGGTTAGTGTTAGGGTTAGGGTTAGGGTATGGCTTAGGGTACGGGTGAGGGTACTGTGTAGGTCATTGGTTAGGGTTAGGTTAAGGCTTAGGATACAGGTTATTGTATGGGTTAGGGTACGGCGCAGGGTATGGGTAAGGGTTAGGGTTAGGGTTAGGGTTAGAGTTAGGGTACGGCTTAGGGTACGGGTTAGGGTACGGGTGAGGGTACGGCGTAGTGTATAGGTTAGGGTTAGGGTTAGGGTACGGCTTTGGGTACGGGTTAGGTTACGGGTGAGGGTACGGCGTAGGGTATGGGTTAGGGTTAGGGTTAGGGTTAGTGTTAGTGTTAGGGTTAGGGTACGGCTTAGCGTATGGGATAGGGTACGGGTGAGGGTACGGCGTAGGGTAGGGGTTAGGGTTAGAGTTAGGGTTAGGGTTGGGGTTAGGGTACGGCTTAGGGTACGGGTGAGGGTATGGGTGAGGGTACTGCGTAGTGTATTGGTTAGGGTTAGGATACGGCTTAGGATACGGGTTAGGGTACGGGTTAGGGTATGGCGTAGGGTATGGGTTAGGGTTAAGGTTAGGGTTAGGGTTAGGGTACGGCTTAGGATACGGGTTAGGGTACGGGTGAGGGTACGGCGTAGCGTATGGGTTAGGGTTAGGGTTAGGGTACGTCTTAGGGTACGGGTTAGGGTACGGGTGAGGGTACGGCGTAGGGTAAGGTTTAGGGTTAGGGTTAGTTTTAGGGTTAGGGATTGGTTTAGGGTACGGGTTAGGATTAGCGTACGTGTTAGGGTTAGGTTTTCGGTTAGGGTTAGGGTACGCGTTAGGGTTAGGGTATGGGTTAGGGTTAGGGTACACGTTAGGATTAGGGTATTTATTAAACCTATCCCACTCTCTAGATACCACTTAGCGCGTAAAGGAATATTATTAGGGATCCAGCCATGGAGAAGATTTTAGTCACTAGGATAAGATAAAGAATAAACACATTATAAAAAAATCACATTAGGATTTTCTTTTTAACCTGTTCCTTAAAACACTAGTGTTTAGGAAATCTAATACAGGCAAAAGCAATCAAGGGTAGTTTAGGGTTAGGGTTAGGGTTAGGGTTAGTGTTAGGGTTAGGGTACGGCTTAGGGTATGGGATAGGGTATGGGTGAGGGTACGGCGTAGGGTAGGGGTTAGGGTTAGGGTTAGGGTTAGGGTTAGGGTATGGCTTAGGGTACGGGTGAGGGTACGGGTGAGGGTACTGCGTAGGGTATTGGTTAGGGTTAGGGTACGGCTTAGGATACGTGTTAGGGTACGGGTTAGGGTACGGCGTAGAGTGTGGGTTAAGGTTAGGGTTAGTGTTAGGGTTAGGGTTACGGTACGTCTTAGGGTATGTGTTAGGGTACGGGTGAGGGTACGGCGTAGGTTATGGGTTAGGGTTAGGGTTAGGGTTAGGGTTAGGGTACGGCTAGGGTACGGGTTAGGGTACGGGTGAGGGTACGGCGTAGGTTATGGGTTAGGGTTAGGGTTAGTGTTAGGGTTATGGTACGGCTTAAGTTATGGGATAGGGTACAGGTGAGGGTATGGCATAGGGTAGGGGTTAGGGTTAGGGTTAGGGTTAGGGTTAGGGTTAGGGTACGGCTTAGGGTACGGGTGAGGCTATGGGTGAGGATACTGCGTAAGGTATTGGTTAGGGTTAGGGTACGGCTTAGGATACGGGTTAGGGTACGTGTTAGGGTATGGCGTACGGTATGGGTTAGGGTTAGGGTTAGGGTTAGGGTTAGGGTACGGCTTAGGGTACGGGTTAGGGTACGGGTGAGGTTACGGCGTAGGGTATAGTTTAGGGTTAGGGTTAGGGTTAGGGTACGGCTTAGGATACGGGTTAGGGTACGGGTGAGGGTACGGCGTAGCATATGTTTTAGGGTTAGGGTTAGGGTACGGCTTAGGGTACGGGTTAGGGTACGGGTGAGGGTACGGTGTAGGTTATGGGTTAGGGTTAGGGTTAGGGTTAGGGTTAGTTTTAGGGTTAGGGATTGGTTTAGGGTACGGGTTAGGATTAGCATACGTGTTCGGGTTAGGGTTTTGGTTAGGGTTAGGGTACGCGTTAGGGTTAGGGTATGGGTTAGGTTTAGGGTACACTTTAGGATTAGGGTATTTATTAAACCTATCCCACTCTCTAGATACCACTTAGCACGTAAAGGATTATTATTTGGGGTTCAGCCATGGAGAAGATTTTAGTCACTAGGATAAGATAAAGAATAAACACATTATAAAAAAATCACATAAGGTTTTCTTTTTAACCTGTTCCTTAAAACACTAGTGTTTAGGAAATCTAATGGAGGCAAAAGCAGTAAAGGGTAGTTTAGGGTTAGGGTTAGGGTTAGGGTTAGGGGAGGGCTTAGGATACCGGTGAGGGTACTGGTGAGGGTACTGCGTAGGTTATTGGTTAGGGTTAGGGTACGGCTTAGGATACGGGTTAGGATATGGGTTAGGTTACGGCGTTGGGTATGGGTGAGGGTTAGGGTTAGGGTTAGGGTAAGGCTTTGGGTACGGGTTAGGGTACGGGTGAGGGTACGGCATAGGGTAGAGGTTAGGGTTAGGTTTAGGGTTAGGGTACGGCTTAGGATACGGGTTAGGGTATGGGTGAGGGTACGGCGTAGCGTATGGGTTAGGGTTAGGGTTAGGGTTAGGGTTAGTTTTAGGGTTAGGGATTGGTTTAGGGTACGGGTGAGGATTAGCGTACGTGTTAGGGTTAGGGTTTGGGTTAGGGTTAGGGTACGCATTAGGGTTAGGGTTAGGGTACACGTTAGGATTAGGGTATTTATTAAACCTATCCCACTCTCTAGATACCACTTAGCACGTAAAGGAATATTATTTAGGGTCCAGCCATGGAGAAGATTTTCGTTACTAGGATAAGATAAAGAATAAACACATTATAAAAAAATCACATTAGGATTTTCTTTTTAACCTGTTCCTTAAAACACTAGTGCTTAGGAAATCTAATGGAGGCAAAAGCAGTCAAGGGTAGTTTAGGGTTAGGGTTAGGGTTAGTGTTAGGGTTAGGGTACGGCTTAGGGTATGGGATAGGGTATGGGTGAGGGTACGGCATAGGGTAGGGTTTAGGGTTAGGGTTAGTGTTAGGGTTAGGGTTAGGGTATGGCTTAGGGTACGGGTGAGGGTACTGTGTAGGTCATTGGTTAGGGTTAGGTTAAGGCTTAGGATACAGGTTATTGTATGGGTTAGGGTACGGCGCAGGGTATGGGTAAGGGTTAGGGTTAGGGTTAGGGTTAGAGTTAGGGTACGGCTTAGGGTACGGGTTAGGGTACGGGTGAGGGTACGGCGTAGTGTATAGGTTAGGGTTAGTGTTAGGGTACGGCTTTGGGTACGGGTTAGGTTACGGGTGAGGGTACGGCGTAGGGTATGGGTTAGGGTTAGGGTTAGGGTTAGTGTTAGTGTTAGGGTTAGGGTACGGCTTAGCGTATGGGATAGGGTACGGGTGAGGGTACGGCGTAGGGTAGGGGTTAGGGTTAGAGTTAGGGTTAGGGTTGGGGTTAGGGTACGGCTTAGGGTACGGGTGAGGGTACGGGTGAGGGTACTGCGTAGGGTATTGGTTAGGGTTAGGATACGGCTTAGGATACGGGTTAGGGTACGGGTTAGGGTATGGCGTAGGGTATGGGTTAGGGTTAGGGTTAGGGTTAGGGTTAGGGTTAGGGTACGGCTTAGGATACGGGTTAGGGTACGGGTGAGGGTACGGCGTAGCGTATGGGTTAGGGTTAGGGTTAGGGTACGTCTTAGGGTACGGGTTAGGGTACGGGTGAGGGTACGGCGTAGGGTAAGGTTTAGGGTTAGGGTTAGGGTTAGGGTTAGTTTTAGGGTTAGGGATTGGTTTAGGGTACGGGTTAGGATTAGCGTACCTGTTAGGGTTAGGTTTTCGGTTAGGGTTAGGGTACGCGTTAGGGTTAGGGTATGGGTTAGGGTTAGGGTACACGTTAGGATTAGGGTATTTATTAAACCTATCCCACTCTCTAGATACCACTTAGCACGTAAAGGAATATTATTTAGGGTCCAGCCATGGAGAAGATTTTCGTTACTAGGATAAGATAAAGAATAAACACATTATAAAAAAATCACATTAGGATTTTCTTTTTAACCTGTTCCTTAAAACACTAGTGCTTAGGAAATCTAATAGAGGCAAAAGCAGTCAAGGGTAGTTTAGGGTTAGGGTTAGGGTTAGGGTTAGTGTTAGGGTTAGGGTACGGCTTAGGGTATGGGATAGGGTACGGGTGAGGGTACGGGTGAGGGTACTGCGTAGGGTATTGCTTAGGGTTAGGGTACGGCTTAGGATACGTGTTAGGGTACGGGTTAGGGTACGGCGTAGAGTGTGGGTTAGGGTTAGGGTTAGTGTTAGGGTTAGGGTTACGGTACTTCTTAGGGTACGTGTTAGGGTACGGGTGAGGGTACGGCGTAGGTTATGGGTTAGGGTTAGGGTTAGGGTTAGGGTTAGGGTACGGCTTAGGATACGGGTTAGGGTACGGGTGAGGGTACGGCGTAGGTTATGGGTTAGGGTTAGGGTTAGTGTTAGGGTTATGGTACGGCTTAGGTTATGGGATAGGGTACAGGTGAGGGTATGGCATAGGGTAGGTGTTAGGGTTAGGGTTAGGGTTAGGGTTAGGGTTAGGGTACGGCTTAGGGCACGGGTGAGGCTATGGGTGAGGATAATGCGTAGGGTATTGGTTAGGGTTAGGGTACGGCTTAGGATACGGGTTAGGGTACGTGTTAGGGTATGGCGTACGGTATGGGTTAGGGTTAGGGTTAGGGTTAGGGTTAGGGTTAGGGTTAGGGTACGGCTTAGGGTACGGGTTAGGGTACGGGTGAGGTTACGGCGTAGGGTATAGTTTAGGGTTAGTGTTAGGGTTAGGGTACGGCTTAGGATACGGGTTAGGGTACGGGTGAGGGTACGGCGTAGCATATGGTTTAGGGTTAGGGTTAGGGTACGGCTTAGGGTACGGGTTAGGGTACGGGTGAGGGTACGGTGTAGGTTATGGGTTAGGGTTAGGGTTAGGGTTAGGGTTAGTTTTAGGGTTAGGGATTGGTTTAGGGTACGGGTTAGGATTAGCATACGTGTTCGGGTTAGGGTTTTGGTTAGGGTTAGGGTACGCGTTAGGGTTAGGGTATGGGTTAGGTTTAGGGTACACTTTAGGATTAGGGTATTTATTAAACCTATCCCACTCTCTAGATACCACTTAGCACGTAAAGGAATATTATGTGGGGTTCAGCCATGGAGAAGATTTTAGTCACTAGGATAAGATAAAGAATAAACACATTATAAAAAAATCACATAAGGTTTTCTTTTTAACCTGTTCCTTAAAACACTAGTGTTTAGGAAATCTAATGGAGGCAAAAGCAGTAAAGGGTAGTTTAGGGTTAGGGTTAGGGTTAGGGTTAGGGTAGGGCTTAGGATACCGGTGAGGGTACTGGTGAGGGTACTGCGTAGGTTATTGGTTAGGGTTAGGGTACGGCTTAGGATACGGGTTAGGATATGGGTTAGGTTACGGCGTTGGGTATGGGTGAGGGTTAGGGTTAGGGTTAGGGTAAGGCTTTGGGTACGGGTTAGGGTACGGGTGAGAGTGCGGCGTAGGGTAGAGGTTAGGGTTAGGTTTAGGGTTAGGGTACGGCTTAGGATACGGGTTAGGGTATGGGTGAGGGTACGGCGTAGCGTATGGGTTAGGGTTAGGGTTAGGGTTAGGGTTAGTTTTAGGGTTATGGATTGGTTTAGGGTACGGGTGAGGATTAGCGTACGTGTTAGGGTTAGGGTTTGGGTTAGGGTTAGGGTACACGTTAGGATTAGGGTATTTATTAAACCTATCCCACTCTCTAGATACCACTTAGCACGTAAAGGAATATTATTTAGGGTCCAGCCATGGAGAAGATTTTCATTACTAGGATAAGATAAAGAATAAACACATTATAAAAAAATCACATTAGGATTTTCTTTTTAACCTGTTCCTTAAAACACTAGTGCTTAGGAAATCTAATGGAGGCAAAAGCAGTCAAGGGTAGTTTAGGGTTAGGGTTAGGGTTAGGGTTAGTGTTAGGGTTAGGGTACGGCTTAGGGTATGGGATAGGGTATGGGTGAGGGTACGGCATAGGGTAGGGTTTAGGGTTAGGGTTAGTGTTAGGGTTAGGGTATGGCTTAGGGTACGGGTGAGGGTACGGGTGAGGGTACTGCGTAGGGTATTGGTTAGGGTTAGGGTACGGCTTAGGATACGTGTTAGGGTACGGGTTAGGGTACGGCGTAGAGTGTGGGTTAAGGTTAGGGTTAGTGTTAGGGTTAGGGTTACGGTACGTCTTAGGGTATGTGTTAGGGTACGGGTGAGGGTACGGCGTAGGTTATGGGTTAGGGTTAGGGTTAGGGTTAGGGTTAGGGTACGGCTTAGGATACGGGTTAGGGTACGGGTGAGGGTACGGCGTAGGTTATGGGTTAGGGTTAGGGTTAGTGTTAGGGTTATGGTACGGCTTAAGTTATGGGATAGGGTACAGGTGAGGGTATGGCATAGGGTAGGGGTTAGGGTTAGGGTTAGGGTTAGGGTTAGGGTTAGGGTACGGCTTAGGGTACGGGTGAGGCTATGGGTGAGGATACTGCGTAGGGTATTGGTTAGGGTTAGGGTACGGCTTAGGATACGGGTTAGGGTACGTGTTAGGGTATGGCGTACGGTATGGGTTAGGGTTAGGGTTAGGGTTAGGGTTAGGGTACGGCTTAGGGTACGGGTTAGGGTACGGGTGAGGTTACGGCGTAGGGTATAGTTTAGGGTTAGGGTTAGGGTTAGGGTACGGCTTAGGATACGGGTTAGGGTACGGGTGAGGGTACGGCGTAGCATATGTTTTAGGGTTAGGGTTAGGGTACGGCTTAGGGTACGGGTTAGGGTACGGGTGAGGGTACGGTGTAGGTTATGGGTTAGGGTTAGGGTTAGGGTTAGGGTTAGTTTTAGGGTTAGGGATTGGTTTAGGGTACGGGTTAGGATTAGCATACGTGTTCGGGTTAGGGTTTTGGTTAGGGTTAGGGTACGCGTTAGGGTTAGGGTATGGGTTAGGTTTAGGGTACACTTTAGGATTAGGGTATTTATTAAACCTATCCCACTCTCTAGATACCACTTAGCACGTAAAGGATTATTATTTGGGGTTCAGCCATGGAGAAGATTTTAGTCACTAGGATAAGATAAAGAATAAACACATTATAAAAAAATCACATAAGGTTTTCTTTTTAACCTGTTCCTTAAAACACTAGTGTTTAGGAAATCTAATGGAGGCAAAAGCAGTAAAGGGTAGTTTAGGGTTAGGGTTAGGGTTAGGGTTAGGGGAGGGCTTAGGATACCGGTGAGGGTACTGGTGAGGGTACTGCGTAGGTTATTGGTTAGGGTTAGGGTACGGCTTAGGATACGGGTTAGGATATGGGTTAGGTTACGGCGTTGGGTATGGGTGAGGGTTAGGGTTAGGGTTAGGGTAAGGCTTTGCGTACGGGTTAGGGTACGGGTGAGGGTACGGCGTAGGGTAGAGGTTAGGGTTAGGTTTAGGGTTAGGGTACGGCTTAGGATACGGGTTAGGGTATGGGTGAGGGTACGGCGTAGCGTATGGGTTAGGGTTAGGGTTAGGGTTAGGGTTAGTTTTAGGGTTAGGGATTGGTTTAGGGTACGGGTGAGGATTAGCGTACGTGTTAGGGTTAGGGTTTGGGTTAGGGTTAGGGTACGCATTAGGGTTAGGGTTAGGGTACACGTTAGGATTAGGGTATTTATTAAACCTATCCCACTCTCTAGATACCACTTAGCACGTAAAGGAATATTATTTAGGGTCCAGCCATGGAGAAGATTTTCGTTACTAGGATAAGATAAAGAATAAACACATTATAAAAAAATCACATTAGGATTTTCTTTTTAACCTGTTCCTTAAAACACTAGTGCTTAGGAAATCTAATGGAGGCAAAAGCAGTCAAGGGTAGTTTAGGGTTAGGGTTAGGGTTAGGGTTAGTGTTAGGGTTAGGGTACGGCTTAGGGTATGGGATAGGGTATGGGTGAGGGTACGGCATAGGGTAGGGTTTAGGGTTAGGGTTAGTGTTAGGGTTAGGGTTAGGGTATGGCTTAGGGTACGGGTGAGGGTACTGTGTAGGTCATTGGTTAGGGTTAGGTTAAGGCTTAGGATACAGGTTATTGTATGGGTTAGGGTACGGCGCAGGGTATGGGTAAGGGTTAGGGTTAGGGTTAGGGTTAGAGTTAGGGTACGGCTTAGGGTACGGGTTAGGGTACGGGTGAGGGTACGGCGTAGTGTATAGGTTAGGGTTAGGGTTAGGGTACGGCTTTGCGTACGGGTTAGGTTACGGGTGAGGGTACGGCGTAGGGTATGGGTTAGGGTTAGGGTTAGGGTTAGTGTTAGTGTTAGGGTTAGGGTACGGCTTAGCGTATGGGATAGGGTACGGGTGAGGGTACGGCGTAGGGTAGGGGTTAGGGTTAGAGTTAGGGTTAGGGTTGGGGTTAGGGTACGGCTTAGGGTACGGGTGAGGGTACGGGTGAGGGTACTGCGTAGGGTATTGGTTAGGGTTAGGATACGGCTTAGGATACGGGTTAGGGTACGGGTTAGGGTATGGCATAGGGTATGGGTTAGGGTTAGGGTTAGGGTTAGGGTTAGGGTTAGGGTATGGCTTAGGATACGGGTTAGGGTACGGCTGAGGGTACGGCATAGCGTATGGGTTAGGGTTAGGGTTAGGGTACGTCTTAGGGTACGGGTTAGGGTACGGGTGAGGGTACGGCGTAGGGTAAGGTTTAGGGTTAGGGTTAGGGTTAGGGTTAGTTTTAGGGTTAGGGATTGTTTTAGGGTACGGGTTAGGATTAGCGTACGTGTTAGGGTTAGGTTTTCGGTTAGGGTTAGGGTACGCGTTAGGGTTAGGGTATGGGTTAGGGTTAGGGTACACGTTAGGATTAGGGTATTTATTAAACCTATCCCACTCTCTAGATACCACTTAGCACGTAAAGGAATATTATTAGGGATCCAGCCATGGAGAAGATTTTAGTCACTAGGATAAGATAAAGAATAAACACATTATAAAAAAATCACATTAGGATTTTCTTTTTAACCTGTTCCTTAAAACACTAGTGCTTAGGAAATCTAATAGAGGCAAAAGCAATCAAGGGTAGTTTAGGGTTAGGGTTAGGGTTAGGGTTAGTGTTAGGGTTAGGGTACGGCTTAGGGTATGGGATAGGGTACGGGTGAGGGTACGGGTGAGGGTACTGCGTAGGGTATTGCTTAGGGTTAGGGTACGGCTTAGGATACGTGTTAGGGTACGGGTTAGGGTACGGCGTAGAGTGTGGGTTAGGGTTAGGGTTAGTGTTAGGGTTAGGGTTACGGTACTTCTTAGGGTACGTGTTAGGGTACGGGTGAGGGTACGGCGTAGGTTATGGGTTAGGGTTAGGGTTAGGGTTAGGGTTAGGGTACGGCTTAGGATACGGGTTAGGGTACGGGTGAGGGTACGGCGTAGGTTATGGGTTAGGGTTAGGGTTAGTGTTAGGGTTATGGTACGGCTTAGGTTATGGGATAGGGTACAGGTGAGGGTATGGCATAGGGTAGGTGTTAGGGTTAGGGTTAGGGTTAGGGTTAGGGTTAGGGTACGGCTTAGGGCACGGGTGAGGCTATGGGTGAGGATAATGCGTAGGGTATTGGTTAGGGTTAGGGTACGGCTTAGGATACGGGTTAGGGTACGTGTTAGGGTATGGCGTACGGTATGGGTTAGGGTTAGGGTAGGGTTAGGGTTAGGGTTAGGGTTAGGGTACGGCTTAGGGTACGGGTTAGGGTACGGGTGAGGTTACGGCGTAGGGTATAGTTTAGGGTTAGTGTTAGGGTTAGGGTACGGCTTAGGATACGGGTTAGGGTACGGGTGAGGGTACGGCGTAGCATATGGTTTAGGGTTAGGGTTAGGGTACGGCTTAGGGTACGGGTTAGGGTACGGGTGAGGGTACGGTGTAGGTTATGGGTTAGGGTTAGGGTTAGGGTTAGGGTTAGTTTTAGGGTTAGGGATTGGTTTAGGGTACGGGTTAGGATTAGCATACGTGTTCGGGTTAGGGTTTTGGTTAGGGTTAGGGTACGCGTTAGGGTTAGGGTATGGGTTAGGTTTAGGGTACACTTTAGGATTAGGGTATTTATTAAACCTATCCCACTCTCTAGATACCACTTAGCACGTAAAGGAATATTATTTGGGGTTCAGCCATGGAGAAGATTTTAGTCACTAGGATAAGATAAAGAATAAACACATTATAAAAAAATCACATAAGGTTTTCTTTTTAACCTGTTCCTTAAAACACTAGTGTTTAGGAAATCTAATGGAGGCAAAAGCAGTAAAGGGTAGTTTAGGGTTAGGGTTAGGGTTAGGGTTAGGGTAGGGCTTAGGATACCGGTGAGGGTACTGGTGAGGGTACTGCGTAGGTTATTGGTTAGGGTTAGGGTACGGCTTAGGATACGGGTTAGGATATGGGTTAGGTTACGGCGTTGGGTATGGGTGAGGGTTAGGGTTAGGGTTAGGGTAAGGCTTTGGGTACGGGTTAGGGTACGGGTGAGGGTGCGGCGTAGGGAAGAGGTTAGGGTTAGGTTTAGGGTTAGGGTACGGCTTAGGATACGGGTTAGGGTATGGGTGAGGGTACGGCGTAGCGTATGGGTTAGGGTTAGGGTTAGGGTTAGGGTTAGTTTTAGGGTTAGGGATTGGTTTAGGGTACGGGTGAGGATTAGCGTACGTGTTAGGGTTAGGGTTTGGGTTAGGGTTAGGGTACACGTTAGGATTAGGGTATTTATTAAACCTATCCCACTCTCTAGATACCACTTAGCACGTAAAGGAATATTATTTAGGGTCCAGCCATGGAGAAGATTTTCGTTACTAGGATAAGATAAAGAATAAACACATTATAAAAAAATCACATTAGGATTTTCTTTTTAACCTGTTCCTTAAAACACTAGTGCTTAGGAAATCTAATGGAGGCAAAAGCAGTCAAGGGTAGTTTAGGGTTAGGGTTAGGGTTAGGGTTAGTGTTAGGGTTAGGGTACGGCTTAGGGTATGGGATAGGGTATGGGTGAGGGTACGGCATAGGGTAGGGTTTAGGGTTAGGGTTAGTGTTAGGGTTAGGGTATGGCTTAGGGTACGGGTGAGGGTACGGGTGAGGGTACTGCGTAGGGTATTGGTTAGGGTTAGGGTACGGCTTAGGATACGTGTTAGGGTACGGGTTAGGGTACGGCGTAGAGTGTGGGTTAAGGTTAGGGTTAGTGTTAGGGTTAGGGTTACGGTACGTCTTAGGGTATGTGTTAGGGTACGGGTGAGGGTACGGCGTAGGTTATGGGTTAGGGTTAGGGTTAGGGTTAGGGTTAGGGTACGGCTTAGGATACGGGTTAGGGTACGGGTGAGGGTACGGCGTAGGTTATGGGTTAGGGTTAGGGTTAGTGTTAGGGTTATGGTACGGCTTAAGTTATGGGATAGGGTACAGGTGAGGGTATGGCATAGGGTAGGGGTTAGGGTTAGGGTTAGGGTTAGGGTTAGGGTTAGGGTACGGCTTAGGGTACGGGTGAGGCTATGGGTGAGGATACTGCGTAGGGTATTGGTTAGGGTTAGGGTACGGCTTAGGATACGGGTTAGGGTACATGTTAGGGTATGGCGTACGGTATGGGTTAGGGTTAGGGTTAGGGTTAGGGTTAGGGTACGGCTTAGGGTACGGGTTAGGGTACGGGTGAGGTTACGGCGTAGGGTATAGTTTAGGGTTAGGGTTAGGGTTAGGGTATGGCTTAGGATACGGGTTAGGGTACGGGTGAGGGTACGGCGTAGCATATGTTTTAGGGTTAGGGTTAGGGTACGGCTTAGGGTACGGGTTAGGGTACGGGTGAGGGTACGGTGTAGGTTATGGGTTAGGGTTAGGGTTAGGGTTAGGGTTAGTTTTAGGGTTAGGGATTGGTTTAGGGTACGGGTTAGGATTAGCATACGTGTTCGGGTTAGGGTTTTGGTTAGGGTTAGGGTACGCGTTAGGGTTAGGGTATGGGTTAGGTTTAGGGTACACTTTAGGATTAGGGTATTTATTAAACCTATCCCACTCTCTAGATACCACTTAGCACGTAAAGGATTATTATTTGGGGTTCAGCCATGGAGAAGATTTTAGTCACTAGGATAAGATAAAGAATAAACACATTATAAAAAAATCACATAAGGTTTTCTTTTTAACCTGTTCCTTAAAACACTAGTGTTTAGGAAATCTAATGGAGGCAAAAGCAGTAAAGGGTAGTTTAGGGTTAGGGTTAGGGTTAGGGTTAGGGGAGGGCTTAGGATACCGGTGAGGGTACTGGTGAGGGTACTGCGTAGGTTATTGGTTAGGGTTAGGGTACGGCTTAGGATACGGGTTAGGATATGGGTTAGGTTACGGCGTTGGGTATGGGTGAGGGTTAGGGTTAGGGTTAGGGTAAGGCTTTGGGTACGGGTTAGGGTACGGGTGAGGGTACGGCATAGGGTAGAGGTTAGGGTTAGGTTTAGGGTTAGGGTACGGCTTAGGATACGGGTTAGGGTATGGGTGAGGGTACGGCGTAGCGTATGGGTTAGGGTTAGGGTTAGGGTTAGGGTTAGTTTTAGGGTTAGGGATTGGTTTAGGGTACGGGTGAGGATTAGCGTACGTGTTAGGGTTAGGGTTTGGGTTAGGGTTAGGGTACGCATTAGGGTTAGGGTTAGGGTACACGTTAGGATTAGGGTATTTATTAAACCTATCCCACTCTCTAGATACCACTTAGCACGTAAAGGAATATTATTTAGGGTCCAGCCATGGAGAAGATTTTCGTTACTAGGATAAGATAAAGAATAAACACATTATAAAAAAATCACATTAGGATTTTCTTTTTAACCTGTTCCTTAAAACACTAGTGCTTAGGAAATCTAATGGAGGCAAAAGCAGTCAAGGGTAGTTTAGGGTTAGGGTTAGGGTTAGTGTTAGGGTTAGGGTACGGCTTAGGGTATGGGATAGGGTATGGGTGAGGGTACGGCATAGGGTAGGGTTTAGGGTTAGGGTTAGTGTTAGGGTTAGGGTTAGGGTATGGCTTAGGGTACGGGTGAGGGTACTGTGTAGGTCATTGGTTAGGGTTAGGTTAAGGCTTAGGATACAGGTTATTGTATGGGTTAGGGTACGGCGCAGGGTATGGGTAAGGGTTAGGGTTAGGGTTAGGGTTAGAGTTAGGGTACGGCTTAGGGTACGGGTTAGGGTACGGGTGAGGGTACGGCGTAGTGTATAGGTTAGGGTTAGTGTTAGGGTACGGCTTTGGGTACGGGTTAGGTTACGGGTGAGGGTACGGCGTAGGGTATGGGTTAGGGTTAGGGTTAGGGTTAGTGTTAGTGTTAGGGTTAGGGTACGGCTTAGCGTATGGGATAGGGTACGGGTGAGGGTACGGCGTAGGGTAGGGGTTAGGGTTAGAGTTAGGGTTAGGGTTGGGGTTAGGGTACGGCTTAGGGTACGGGTGAGGGTACGGGTGAGGGTACTGCGTAGGGTATTGGTTAGGGTTAGGATACGGCTTAGGATACGGGTTAGGGTACGGGTTAGGGTATGGCATAGGGTATGGGTTAGGGTTAGGGTTAGGGTTAGGGTTAGGGTTAGGGTACGGCTTAGGATACGGGTTAGGGTACGGGTGAGGGTACGGCGTAGCGTATGGGTTAGGGTTAGGGTTAGGGTACGTCTTAGGGTACGGGTTAGGGTACGGGTGAGGGTACGGCGTAGGGTAAGGTTTAGGGTTAGGGTTAGGGTTAGGGTTAGTTTTAGGGTTAGGGATTGGTTTAGGGTACGGGTTAGGATTAGCGTACCTGTTAGGGTTAGGTTTTCGGTTAGGGTTAGGGTACGCGTTAGGGTTAGGGTATGGGTTAGGGTTAGGGTACACGTTAGGATTAGGGTATTTATTAAACCTATCCCACTCTCTAGATACCACTTAGCACGTAAAGGAATATTATTTAGGGTCCAGCCATGGAGAAGATTTTCGTTACTAGGATAAGATAAAGAATAAACACATTATAAAAAAATCACATTAGGATTTTCTTTTTAACCTGTTCCTTAAAACACTAGTGCTTAGGAAATCTAATGGAGGCAAAAGCAGTCAAGGGTAGTTTAGGGTTAGGGTTAGGGTTAGGGTTAGTGTTAGGGTTAGGGTACGGCTTAGGGTATGGGATAGGGTATGGGTGAGGGTACGGCATAGGGTAGGGTTTAGGGTTAGGGTTAGTGTTAGGGTTAGGGTTAGGGTATGGCTTAGGGTACGGGTGAGGCTATGGGTGAGGATACTGCGTAGGGTATTGGTTAGGGTTAGGGTACGGCTTAGGATACGGGTTAGGGTACGTGTTAGGGTATGGCGTACGGTATGGGTTAGGGTTAGGGTTAGGGTTAGGGTTAGGGTTAGGGTTAGGGTACGGCTTAGGGTACGGGTTAGGGTACGGGTGAGGTTACGGCGTAGGGTATAGTTTAGGGTTAGGGTTAGGGTTAGGGTACGGCTTAGGATACGGGTTAGGGTACGGGTGAGGGTACGGCGTAGCATATGTTTTAGGGTTAGGGTTAGGGTACGGCTTAGGGTACGGGTTAGGGTACGGGTGAGGGTACGGTGTAGGTTATGGGTTAGGGTTAGGGTTAGGGTTAGGGTTAGTTTTAGGGTTAGGGATTGGTTTAGGGTACGGGTTAGGATTAGCATACGTGTTCGGGTTAGGGTTTTGGTTAGGGTTAGGGTACGCGTTAGGGTTAGGGTATGGGTTAGGTTTAGGGTACACTTTAGGATTAGGGTATTTATTAAACCTATCCCACTCTCTAGATACCACTTAGCACGTAAAGGAATATTATTTGGGGTTCAGCCATGGAGAAGATTTTAGTCACTAGGATAAGATAAAGAATAAACACATTATAAAAAAATCACATAAGGTTTTCTTTTTAACCTGTTCCTTAAAACACTAGTGTTTAGGAAATGTAATGGAGGCAAAAGCAGTAAAGGGTAGTTTAGGGTTAGGGTTAGGGTTAGGGTTAGGGGAGGGCTTAGGATACCGGTGAGGGTACTGGTGAGGGTACTGCGTAGGTTATTGGTTAGGGTTAGGGTACGGCTTAGGATACGGGTTAGGATATGGGTTAGGTTACGGCGTTGGGTATGGGTGAGGGTTAGGGTTAGGGTTAGGGTAAGGCTTTGCGTACGGGTTAGGGTACGGGTGAGGGTACGGCGTAGGGTAGAGGTTAGGGTTAGGTTTAGGGTTAGGGTACGGCTTAGGATACGGGTTAGGGTATGGGTGAGGGTACGGCGTAGCGTATGGGTTAGGGTTAGGGTTAGGGTTAGGGTTAGTTTTAGGGTTAGGGATTGGTTTAGGGTACGGGTGAGGATTAGCGTACGTGTTAGGGTTAGGGTTTGGGTTAGGGTTAGGGTACGCATTAGGGTTAGGGTTAGGGTACACGTTAGGATTAGGGTATTTATTAAACCTATCCCACTCTCTAGATACCACTTAGCACGTAAAGGAATATTATTTAGGGTCCAGCCATGGAGAAGATTTTCGTTACTAGGATAAGATAAAGAATAAACACATTATAAAAAAATCACATTAGGATTTTCTTTTTAACCTGTTCCTTAAAACACTAGTGCTTAGGAAATCTAATGGAGGCAAAAGCAGTCAAGGGTAGTTTAGGGTTAGGGTTAGGGTTAGGGTTAGTGTTAGGGTTAGGGTACGGCTTAGGGTATGGGATAGGGTATGGGTGAGGGTACGGCATAGGGTAGGGTTTAGGGTTAGGGTTAGTGTTAGGGTTAGGGTTAGGGTATGGCTTAGGGTACGGGTGAGGGTACTGTGTAGGTCATTGGTTAGGGTTAGGTTAAGGCTTAGGATACAGGTTATTGTATGGGTTAGGGTACGGCGCAGGGTATGGGTAAGGGTTAGGGTTAGGGTTAGGGTTAGAATTAGGGTACGGCTTAGGGTACGGGTTAGGGTACGGGTGAGGGTACGGCGTAGTGTATAGGTTAGGGTTAGGGTTAGGGTACGGCTTTGGGTACGGGTTAGGTTACGGGTGAGGGTACGGCGTAGGGTATGGGTTAGGGTTAGGGTTAGGGTTAGTGTTAGTGTTAGGGTTAGGGTACGGCTTAGCGTATGGGATAGGGTACGGGTGAGGGTACGGCGTAGGGTAGGGGTTAGGGTTAGAGTTAGGGTTAGGGTTGGGGTTAGGGTACAGCTTAGGGTACGGGTGAGGGTACGGGTGAGGGTACTGCGTAGGGTATTGGTTAGGGTTAGGATACGGCTTAGGATACGGGTTAGGGTACGGGTTAGGGTATGGCATAGGGTATGGGTTAGGGTTAGGGTTAGGGTTAGGGTTAGGGTTAGGGTATGGCTTAGGATACGGGTTAGGGTACGGCTGAGGGTACGGCATAGCGTATGGGTTAGGGTTAGGGTTAGGGTACGTCTTAGGGTACGGGTTAGGGTACGGGTGAGGGTACGGCGTAGGGTAAGGTTTAGGGTTAGGGTTAGGGTTAGGGTTAGTTTTAGGGTTAGGGATTGGTTTAGGGTACGGGTTAGGATTAGCGTACGTGTTAGGGTTAGGTTTTCGGTTAGGGTTAGGGTACGCGTTAGGGTTAGGGTATGGGTTAGGGTTAGGGTACACGTTAGGATTAGGGTATTTATTAAACCTATCCCACTCTCTAGATACCACTTAGCACGTAAAGGAATATTATTAGGGATCCAGCCATGGAGAAGATTTTAGTCACTAGGATAAGATAAAGAATAAACACATTATAAAAAAATCACATTAGGATTTTCTTTTTAACCTGTTCCTTAAAACACTAGTGCTTAGGAAATCTAATAGAGGCAAAAGCAATCAAGGGTAGTTTAGGGTTAGGGTTAGGGTTAGGGTTAGTGTTAGGGTTAGGGTACGGCTTAGGGTATGGGATAGGGTACGGGTGAGGGTACGGGTGAGGGTACTGCGTAGGGTATTGCTTAGGGTTAGGGTACGGCTTAGGATACGTGTTAGGGTACGGGTTAGGGTACGGCGTAGAGTGTGGGTTAGGGTTAGGGTTAGTGTTAGGGTTAGGGTTACGGTACTTCTTAGGGTACGTGTTAGGGTACGGGTGAGGGTACGGCGTAGGTTATGGGTTAGGGTTAGGGTTAGGGTTAGGGTTAGGGTACGGCTTAGGATACGGGTTAGGGTACGGGTGAGGGTACGGCGTAGGTTATGGGTTAGGGTTAGGGTTAGTGTTAGGGTTATGGTACGGCTTAGGTTATGGGATAGGGTACAGGTGAGGGTATGGCATAGGGTAGGTGTTAGGGTTAGGGTTAGGGTTAGGGTTAGGGTTAGGGTACGGCTTAGGGCACGGGTGAGGCTATGGGTGAGGATAATGCGTAGGGTATTGGTTAGGGTTAGGGTACGGCTTAGGATACGGGTTAGGGTACGTGTTAGGGTATGGCGTACGGTATGGGTTAGGGTTAGGGTTAGGGTTAGGGTTAGGGTTAGGGTTAGGGTACGGCTTAGGGTACGGGTTAGGGTACGGGTGAGGTTACGGCGTAGGGTATAGTTTAGGGTTAGTGTTAGGGTTAGGGTACGGCTTAGGATACGGGTTAGGGTACGGATGAGGGTACGGCGTAGCATATGGTTTAGGGTTAGGGTTAGGGTACGGCTTAGGGTACGGGTTAGGGTACGGGTGAGGGTACGGTGTAGGTTATGGGTTAGGGTTAGGGTTAGGGTTAGGGTTAGTTTTAGGGTTAGGGATTGGTTTAGGGTACGGGTTAGGATTAGCATACGTGTTCGGGTTAGGGTTTTGGTTAGGGTTAGGGTACGCGTTAGGGTTAGGGTATGGGTTAGGTTTAGGGTACACTTTAGGATTAGGGTATTTATTAAACCTATCCCACTCTCTAGATACCACTTAGCACGTAAAGGAATATTATTTGGGGTTCAGCCATGGAGAAGTTTTTAGTCACTAGGATAAGATAAAGAATAAACACATTATAAAAAAATCACATAAGGTTTTCTTTTTAACCTGTTCCTTAAAACACTAGTGTTTAGGAAATCTAATGGAGGCAAAAGCAGTAAAGGGTAGTTTAGGGTTAGGGTTAGGGTTAGGGTTAGGGTAGGGCTTAGGATACCGGTGAGGGTACTGGTGAGGGTACTGCGTAGGTTATTGGTTAGGGTTAGGGTACGGCTTAGGATACGGGTTAGGATATGGGTTAGGTTACGGCGTTGGGTATGGGTGAGGGTTAGGGTTAGGGTTAGGGTAAGGCTTTGGGTACGGGTTAGGGTACGGGTGAGGGTGCGGCGTAGGGTAGAGGTTAGGGTTAGGTTTAGGGTTAGGGTACGGCTTAGGATACGGGTTAGGGTATGGGTGAGGGTACGGCGTAGCGTATGGGTTAGGGTTAGGGTTAGGGTTAGGGTTAGTTTTAGGGTTAGGGATTGGTTTAGGGTACGGGTGAGGATTAGCGTACGTGTTAGGGTTAGGGTTTGGGTTAGGGTTAGGGTACACGTTAGGATTAGGGTATTTATTAAACCTATCCCACTCTCTAGATACCACTTAGCACGTAAAGGAATATTATTTAGGGTCCAGCCATGGAGAAGATTTTCGTTACTAGGATAAGATAAAGAATAAACACATTATAAAAAAATCACATTAGGATTTTCTTTTTAACCTGTTCCTTAAAACACTAGTGCTTAGGAAATCTAATGGAGGCAAAAGCAGTCAAGGGTAGTTTAGGGTTAGGGTTAGGGTTAGGGTTAGTGTTAGGGTTAGGGTACGGCTTAGGGTATGGGATAGGGTATGGGTGAGGGTACGGCATAGGGTAGGGTTTAGGGTTAGGGTTAGTGTTAGGGTTAGGGTATGGCTTAGGGTACGGGTGAGGGTACGGGTGAGGGTACTGCGTAGGGTATTGGTTAGGGTTAGGGTACGGCTTAGGATACGTGTTAGGGTACGGGTTAGGGTACGGCTTAGAGTGTGGGTTAAGGTTAGGGTTAGTGTTAGGGTTAGGGTTACGGTACGTCTTAGGGTATGTGTTAGGGTACGGGTGAGGGTACGGCGTAGGTTATGGGTTAGGGTTAGGGTTAGGGTTAGGGTTAGGGTACGGCTTAGGATACGGGTTAGGGTACGGGTGAGGGTACGGCGTAGGTTATGGGTTAGGGTTAGGGTTAGTGTTAGGGTTATGGTACGGCTTAAGTTATGGGATAGGGTACAGGTGAGGGTATGGCATAGGGTAGGGGTTAGGGTTAGGGTTAGGGTTAGGGTTAGGGTTAGGGTACGGCTTAGGGTACGGGTGAGGCTATGGGTGAGGATACTGCGTAGGGTATTGGTTAGGGTTAGGGTACGGCTTAGGATACGGGTTAGGGTACGTGTTAGGGTATGGCGTACGGTATGGGTTAGGGTTAGGGTTAGGGTTAGGGTTAGGGTACGGCTTAGGGTAGGGGTTAGGGTACGGGTGAGGTTACGGCGTAGGGTATAGTTTAGGGTTAGGGTTAGGGTTAGGGTACGGCTTAGGATACGGGTTAGGGTACGGGTGAGGGTACGGCGTAGCATATGTTTTAGGGTTAGGGTTAGGGTACGGCTTAGGGTACGGGTTAGGGTACGGGTGAGGGTACGGTGTAGGTTATGGGTTAGGGTTAGGGTTAGGGTTAGGGTTAGTTTTAGGGTTAGGGATTGGTTTAGGGTACGGGTTAGGATTAGCATACGTGTTCGGGTTAGGGTTTTGGTTAGGGTTAGGGTACGCGTTAGGGTTAGGGTATGGGTTAGGTTTAGGGTACACTTTAGGATTAGGGTATTTATTAAACCTATCCCACTCTCTAGATACCACTTAGCACGTAAAGGATTATTATTTGGGGTTCAGCCATGGAGAAGATTTTAGTCACTAGGATAAGATAAAGAATAAACACATTATAAAAAAATCACATAAGGTTTTCTTTTTAACCTGTTCCTTAAAACACTAGTGTTTAGGAAATCTAATGGAGGCAAAAGCAGTAAAGGGTAGTTTAGGGTTAGGGTTAGGGTTAGGGTTAGGGGAGGGCTTAGGATACCGGTGAGGGTACTGGTGAGGGTACTGCGTAGGTTATTGGTTAGGGTTAGGGTACGGCTTAGGATACGGGTTAGGATATGGGTTAGGTTACGGCGTTGGGTATGGGTGAGGGTTAGGGTTAGGGTTAGGGTAAGGCTTTGGGTACGGGTTAGGGTACGGGTGAGGGTACGGCATAGGGTAGAGGTTAGGGTTAGGTTTAGGGTTAGGGTACGGCTTAGGATACGGGTTAGGGTATGGGTGAGGGTACGGCGTAGCGTATGGGTTAGGGTTAGGGTTAGGGTTAGGGTTAGTTTTAGGGTTAGGGATTGGTTTAGGGTACGGGTGAGGATTAGCGTACGTGTTAGGGTTAGGGTTTGGGTTAGGGTTAGGGTACGCATTAGGGTTAGGGTTAGGGTACACGTTAGGATTAGGGTATTTATTAAACCTATCCCACTCTCTAGATACCACTTAGCACGTAAAGGAATATTATTTAGGGTCCAGCCATGGAGAAGATTTTCGTTACTAGGATAAGATAAAGAATAAACACATTATAAAAAAATCACATAAGGTTTTCTTTTTAACCTGTTCCTTAAAACACTAGTGTTTAGGAAATCTAATGGAGGCAAAAGCAGTCAAGGGTAGTTTAGGGTTAGGGTTAGGGTTAGGGTTAGGGTAGGGCTTAGGTTACGGGTGAGGTTACTGGTGAGGGTACTGCGTAGGTTATTGGTTAGGGTTAGGGTACGGCTTAGGATACGGGTTAGGATATGGGTTAGGTTACGGCGTTGGGTATGGGTGAGGGTTAGGGTTAGGGTTAGGGTAAGGCTTTGGGTACGGGTTAGGGTACGGGTGAGGGTACGGCGTAGGGTAGAGGTTAGGGGTAGGTTTAGGATTAGGGTACGGCTTAGGATACGGGTTAGGGTATGGGTGAGGGTACGGCGTAGCGTATGGGTTAGGGTTAGGGTTAGGGTTAGGGTTAGTTTTAGGGTTAGGGATTGGTTTAGGGTACGGGTTAGGATTAGCGTATGTGTTAGGGTTAGGCTTTGGGTTAGGGTTAGGGTACGCGTTAGGGTTAGGGTATGGGTTAGGGTTAGGGTACGCGTTAGGATTAGGGTATGGGGTAGGGTTAGGGTACACGTTAGGATTAGGGTATTTATTAAACCTATCCCACTCTCTAGATACCACTTAGCACGTAAAGGAATATTATTAGGGATCCAGCCATGGAGAAGATTTTAGTCACTAGGATAAGATAAAGAATAAACACATTATAAAAAAATCACATTAGGATTTTCTGTTTAACCTATTCCTTAAAACACTAGTGCTTAGGAAATCTAATAGAGGCAAAAGCAATCAAGGGTAGTTTAGGGTTAGGGTTAGGGTTAGGGTTAGTGTTAGGGTTAGGGTATGGCTTAGGGTACGGGTGAGGGTACGGGTGAGGGTACTGCGTAGGGTATTGGTTAGGGTTAGGGTACGGCTTAGGATACGTGTTAGGGTACGGGTTAGGGTATGGCGTAGTGTGTGGGTTAGGGTTAGGGTTAGTGTTAGGGTTAGGGTTACGGTACGTCTTAGGGTACGTGTTAGGGTACGGGTGAGGGTACGGCGTAGGTTATGGGTTAGGGTTAGGGTTAGGGTTAGGGTTAGGGTACGGCTTAGGTTATGGGATAGGGTACAGGTGAGGGTATGGCATAGGGTAGGGGTTAGGGTTAGGTTTAGGGTTAGGGTTAGGGTTAGGGTACGGCTTAGGGTACGGGTGAGGGTATGGGTGAGGATACTGCGTAGGGTATTGGTTAGGGTTAGGGTATGGCTTAGGATACGGGTTAGGGTACCTGTTAGGGTATGGCGTACGCTATGGGTTAGGGTTAGTGTTAGGGTTAGGGTTAGGGTTAGGGTACGGCTTAGGGTACGGGTTAGGGTATGGGTGAGGTTACGGCGTAGGGTATAGTTTAGGGTTAGGGTTAGGGTTAGGGTACGGCTTAGGGTACGGGTTAGGGTACGGGTGAGGGTATGGCGTAGTGTATAGGTTAGGGTTAGGGTTAGGGTTAGGGTATGGCTTAGGGTACGGGTGAGGGTACGGGTGAGGGTACTGTGTAGGGTATTGGTTATGGTTAGGGTACGGCTTAGAATACGGGTTAGGGTACGGTTTAGGGTACGGCGTAGGGTATGGGTTAGGGTTAGGGTTAGGGTTAGGGTTAGGGTTAGGGTACGGCTTAGGGTACGGGATAGGGTACGGGTGAGGGTACGGCGGCGTAGTGTATAGGTTAGGGTTAGGGTTAGGGTTAGGGTACGGCTTAGGGTATGGGATAGGGTACGGGTGAGGGTACGGCGTAGGGTAGGGGTTAGGTTTAGGGTTAGGGTTAGTGTTAGGGTTAGGGTACGGCTTAGGGTATGGGATAGGTTACGGTGAGGGTACGGCGTAGTGTAGGTGTTAGGGTTAGGTTTAGGGTTAGTGTTAGGTTTAGGGTACCGCTTAGGGTATGGGATAGGGTATGGCGTAGGGTAGCGGTTAGGATTAGGGTTAGGGTTAGGGTACGGCTTAGGATACGGGTTAGGGTATGGGTGAGGGTGCGGCATAGCGTATGGGTTAGGGTTAGGGTTAGGGTTAGGGTACGGCTTAGGGTACGGGTTAGGGTACGGGTGAGGGTACGGCGTAGGGTAGAGGTTAGGGTAAGGTTTAGGGTTAGTGTACGTCTTAGGCTACGGGTTAGGGTACGGGTGAGGGTACGGCGTAGGGTAAGGTTTAGGGTTAGGGTTAGGGTTAGGGTTAGGGTTAGTTTTAGGGTTAGGGTTTGGTTTAGGGTACGGGTTAGGATTAGCGTACGTGTTAGGGTTAGGTTTTGGGTTAGGGTTAGGGTACGCGTTAGGGTTAGGGTATGGGTTAGGGTTAGGGTACACGTTAGGATTAGGGTATTTATTAAACCTATCCCACTCTCTAGATACCAATTAGCACGTAAAGGAATATTATTAGGGATCCAGCCATGGAGAAGATTTTAGTCACTAGGATAAGATAAAGAATAAACACATTATAAAAAAATCACATTAGGATTTTCTTTTTAAGCTGTTCCTTAAAACACTAGTGCTTAGGAAATCTAATAGAGGCAAAAGCCATCAAGGGTAGTTTAGGGTTAGGGTTAGGGTTAGGGTTAGTGTTAGGGTTAGGGTACGGCTTAGGGTATGGGATAGGGTACGGGTGAGGGTACGGCGTAGGGTAGGGGTTAGGTTTAGGGTTAGGGTTATGGTTAGGGTATGGTTTAGGGTACGGGTGAGGGTACGGGTGAGGGTACTGCGTAGGGTATTGGTTAGGGTTAGGGTACGGCTTAGGATACGTGTTAGGGTACGGGTTAGGGTACGGCGTAGAGTGTGGGTTAGGGTTAGGGTTAGTGTTAGGGTTAGGGTTACGGTACGTCTTAGGGTACGTGTTAGGGTACGGGTGAGGGTACGGCGTAGGTTATGGGTTAGGGTTAGGGTTAGGGTTAGGGTTAGGGTATGGCTTAGGATACGGGTTAGGGTACGGGTGAGGGTACGGCGTAGGTTATGGGTTAGGGTTAGGGTTAGTGTTAGGGTTATGGTACGGCTTAGGTTATGGGATAGGGTACAGCTGAGGGTATGGCATAGGGTACGGGTTAGGGTTAGGGTTAGGGTTAGGGTATGGCTTAGGGTACGGGTGAGGGTATGGGTGAGGATACTGCGTAGGATATTGGTTAGGGTTAGGGTACGGCTTAGGATACGGGTTAGGGTACGTGTTAGGGTATGGCGTACGGTATGGGTTAGGGTTAGGGTCAGGGTTAGGGTTAGGGTTAGGGTTAGGGTACGGCTTAGGGTACGGGTTAGGGTACGGGTGAGGTTACGGCGTAGGGTATAGTTTAGGGTTAGGGTTAGGGTTAGGGTACGGCTTAGGGTACGGGTTAGGGTACGGGTGAGGGTACGGTGTAGGTTATGGGTTAGGGTTAGGGTTAGGGTTAGTTTTAGGGTTAGGGATTGGTTTAGGGTACGGGTTAGGATTAGCATACCTGTTCGGGTTAGGGTTTTGGTTAGGGTTAGGGTACGCGTTAGGGTTAGGGTATGGGTTAGGTTTAGGGTACACTTTAGGATTAGGGTATTTATTAAACCTATCCCACTCTCTAGATACCACTTAGCACGTAAAGGAATATTATTTGGGGTTCAGCCATGGAGAAGATTTTAGTCACTAGGATAAGATAAAGAATAAACACATTATAAAAAAATCACATAAGGTTTTCTTTTTAACCTGTTCCTTAAAACACTAGTGTTTAGGAAATCTAATGGAGGCAAAAGCAGTAAAGGGTATTTTAGGGTTAGGGTTAGGGTTAGGGTTAGGGTAGGGCTTAGGATACGGGTGAGGGTACTGGTGAGGGTACTGCGTAGGTTATTGGTTAGGGTTAGGGTACGGCTTAGGATACGGGTTAGGATATGGGTTAGGTTACGGCATTGGGTATGGGTGAGGGTTAGGGGTAGGGTTAGGGTAAGGCTTTGGGTACGGGTTAGGGTACGGGGGAGGGTACGGCGTAGGGTAGAGGTTAGGGTTAGGTTTAGGATTAGGGTACGGCTTAGGATACGGGTTAGGGTATGGGTGAGGGTACGGCGTAGCGTATGGGTTAGGGTTAGGGTTAGGGTTAGGGTTAGTTTTAGGGTTAGGGATTGGTTTAGGGTACGGGTTAGGATTAGCGTACGTGTTAGGGTTAGGGTTTGGGTTAGAGTTAGGGTATGCATTAGGGTTAGGGTATGGGTTAGGGTTAGGGTACACGTTAGGATTAGGGTATTTATTAAACCTATCCCACTCTCTAGATACCACTTAGCACGTAAAGGAATATTATTTAGGGTCCAGCCATGGAGAATATTTTCGTCACTAGGATAAGATAAAGAATAAACACATTATAAAAAAATCACATTAGGATTTTCTTTTTAACCTGTTCCTTAAAACACTAGTGCTTAGGAAATCTAATGGAGGCAAAAGCAGTCAAGGGTAGTTTAGGGTTAGGGTTAGGGTTAGGGTTAGTGTTAGGGTTAGGGTACGGCTTAGGGTATGGGATAGGGTATGGGTGAGGGTACGGCATAGGGTAGGGTTTAGGGTTAGGGTTAGTGTTAGGGTTAGGGTTAGGGTATGGCTTAGGGTACGGGTGAGGGTACTGTGTAGGTCATTGGTTAGGGTTAGGTTAAGGCTTAGGATACAGGTTATTGTATGGGTTAGGGTACGGCGCAGGGTATGGGTAAGGGTTAGGGTTAGGGTTAGGGTTAGAGTTAGGGTACGGCTTAGGGTACGGGTTAGGGTACGGGTGAGGGTACGGCGTAGTGTATAGGTTAGGGTTAGGGTTAGGGTACGGCTTTGGGTACGGGTTAGGTTACGGGTGAGGGTACGGCCTAGGGTATGGGTTAGGGTTAGGGTTAGGGTTAGTGTTAGTGTTAGGGTTAGGGTACGGCTTAGCGTATGGGATAGGGTACGGGTGAGGGTACGGCGTAGGGTAGGGGTTAGGGTTAGAGTTAGGGTTAGGGTTGGGGTTAGGGTACGGTTTAGGGTACGGGTGAGGGTACGGGTGAGGGTACTGCGTAGGGTATTGGTTAGGGTTAGGATACGGCTTAGGATACGGGTTAGGGTACGGGTTAGGGTATGGCGTAGGGTATGGGTTAGAGTTAGGGTTAGGGTTAAGGTTAGGGTTAGGGTACGGGTTAGGGTACGGGTTAGGGTATGGCGTAGGGTATGGGTTAGGGTTAGGGTTAGGGTTAGGGTTAGGGTTAGGGTACGGCTTAGGATACGGGTTAGGGTACGGGTGAGGGTACGGCGTAGCGTATGGGTTAGGGTTAGGGTTAGGGTACGTCTTAGGGTACGGGTTAGGGGACGGGTGAGGGTACGGCGTAGGGTAAGGTTTAGGGTTAGGGTTAGGGTTAGGGTTAGTTTTAGGGTTAGGGATTGGTTTAGGGTACGGGTTAGGATTAGCGTACGTGTTAGGGTTAGGTTTTCGGTTAGGGTTAGGGTATGCGTTAGGGTTAGGGTATGGGTTAGGGTTAGGGTACACGTTAGGATTAGGGTATTTATAAAACCTATCCCACTCTCTAGATACCACTTAGCACGTAAAGGAATATTATTAGGGATCCAGCCATGGAGAAGATTTTAGTCACTAGGATAAGATAAAGAATAAACACATTATAAAAAAATCACATTAGGATTTTCTTTTTAACCTGTTCCTTAAAACACTAGTGTTTAGGAAATCTAATACAGGCAAAAGCAATCAAGGGTAGTTTAGGGTTAGGGTTAGGGTTAGGGTTAGTGTTAGGGTTAGGGTACGGCTTAGGGTATGGGATAGGGTACGGGTGAGGGTACGGCGTAGGGTAGGGGTTAGGGTTACGGTTAGGGTTAGGGTTAGGGTATGGCTTAGGGTACGGGTGAGGGTACGGGTGAGGGTACTGCATAGGGTATTGGTTAGGGTTAGGGTACGGCTTAGGATACGTGTTAGGGTACGGGTTAGGGTACGGCGTAGAGTGTGGGTTAAGGTTAGGGTTAGTGTTAGGGTTAGGGTTACGGTACGTCTTAGGGTATGTGTTAGGGTAGGGGTGAGGGTACGGCGTAGGTTTTGGGTTAGGGTTAGGGTTAGGGTTAGGGTTAGGGTACGGCTTAGGATACGGGTTAGGGTACGGGTGAGGGTACGGCGTAGGGTATGGGTTAGGGTTAGGGTTAGTGTTAGGGTTATGGTACGGCTTAGGTTATGGGATAGGGTACAGGTGAGGGTATGGCATAGGGTAGGGGTTAGGGTTAGGGTTAGGGTTAGGGTTAGGGTTAGGGTACGGCTTAGGGTACGGGTGAGGCTATGGGTGAGGATACTGCGTAGGGTATTGGTTAGGGTTAGGGTACGGCTTAGGATACGGGTTAGGGTACGTGTTAGGGTATGGCGTACGGTATGGGTTAGGGTTAGGGTTAGGGTTAGGGTTAGGGTTAGGGTTAGGGTACGGCTTAGGGTACGGGTTAGGGTACGGGTGAGGTTACGGCGTAGGGTATAGTTTAGGGTTAGGGTTAGGGTTAGGGTACGGCTTAGGATACGGGTTAGGGTACGGGTGAGGGTACGGCGTAGCATATGTTTTAGGGTTAGGGTTAGGGTACGGCTTAGGGTACGGGTTAGGGTACGGGTGAGGGTACGGTGTAGGTTATG
The DNA here is from genome assembly GCF_028564815.1 of Eubalaena glacialis. NCBI lineage: Eukaryota > Metazoa > Chordata > Mammalia > Artiodactyla > Balaenidae > Eubalaena > Eubalaena glacialis. The sequence continues at coordinate 192,291 of NW_026871243.1, forward strand.
GGTTAGGGTTAGGGTTAGGGTTAGGGTTAGTTTTAGGGTTAGGGATTGGTTTAGGGTACGGGTTAGGATTAGCATACGTGTTCGGGTTAGGGTTTTGGTTAGGGTTAGGGTACGCGTTAGGGTTAGGGTATGGGTTAGGTTTAGGGTACACTTTAGGATTAGGGTATTTATTAAACCTATCCCACTCTCTAGATACCACTTAGCACGTAAAGGAATATTATTTGGGGTTCAGCCATGGAGAAGATTTTAGTCACTAGGATAAGATAAAGAATAAACACATTATAAAAAAATCACATAAGGTTTTCTTTTTAACCTGTTCCTTAAAACACTAGTGTTTAGGAAATCTAATGGAGGCAAAAGCAGTAAAGGGTAGTTTAGGGTTAGGGTTAGGGTTAGGGTTAGGGGAGGGCTTAGGATACCGGTGAGGGTACTGGTGAGGGTACTGCGTAGGTTATTGGTTAGGGTTAGGGTACGGCTTAGGATACGGGTTAGGATATGGGTTAGGTTACGGCGTTGGGTATGGGTGAGGGTTAGGGTTAGGGTTAGGGTAAGGCTTTGGGTACGGGTTAGGGTACGGGTGAGGGTACGGCGTAGGGTAGAGGTTAGGGTTAGGTTTAGGGTTAGGGTACGGCTTAGGATACGGGTTAGGGTATGGGTGAGGGTACGGCGTAGCGTATGGGTTAGGGTTAGGGTTAGGGTTAGGGTTAGTTTTAGGGTTAGGGATTGGTTTAGGGTACGGGTGAGGATTAGCGTACGTGTTAGGGTTAGGGTTTGGGTTAGGGTTAGGGTACGCATTAGGGTTAGGGTTAGGGTACACGTTAGGATTAGGGTATTTATTAAACCTATCCCACTCTCTAGATACCACTTAGCACGTAAAGGAATATTATTTAGGGTCCAGCCATGGAGAAGATTTTCGTTACTAGGATAAGATAAAGAATAAACACATTATAAAAAAATCACATTAGGATTTTCTTTTTAACCTGTTCCTTAAAACACTAGTGCTTAGGAAATCTAATGGAGGCAAAAGCAGTCAAGGGTAGTTTAGGGTTAGGGTTAGGGTTAGGGTTAGTGTTAGGGTTAGGGTACGGCTTAGGGTATGGGATAGGGTATGGGTGAGGGTACGGCATAGGGTAGGGTTTAGGGTTAGGGTTAGTGTTAGGGTTAGGGTTAGGGTATGGCTTAGGGTACGGGTGAGGGTACTGTGTAGGTCATTGGTTAGGGTTAGGTTAAGGCTTAGGATACAGGTTATTGTATGGGTTAGGGTACGGCGCAGGGTATGGGTAAGGGTTAGGGTTAGGGTTAGGGTTAGAGTTAGGGTACGGCTTAGGGTACGGGTTAGGGTACGGGTGAGGGTACGGCGTAGTGTATAGGTTAGGGTTAGGGTTAGGGTACGGCTTTGGGTACGGGTTAGGTTACGGGTGAGGGTACGGCGTAGGGTATGGGTTAGGGTTAGGGTTAGGGTTAGTGTTAGTGTTAGGGTTAGGGTACGGCTTAGCGTATGGGATAGGGTACGGGTGAGGGTACGGCGTAGGGTAGGGGTTAGGGTTAGAGTTAGGGTTAGGGTTGGGGTTAGGGTACGGCTTAGGGTACGGGTGAGGGTACGGGTGAGGGTACTGCGTAGGGTATTGGTTAGGGTTAGGATACGGCTTAGGATACGGGTTAGGGTACGGGTTAGGGTATGGCATAGGGTATGGGTTAGGGTTAGGGTTAGGGTTAGGGTTAGGGTTAGGGTACGGCTTAGGATACGGGTTAGGGTACGGCTGAGGGTACGGCGTAGCGTATGGGTTAGGGTTAGGGTTAGGGTACGTCTTAGGGTACGGGTTAGGGTACGGGTGAGGGTACGGCGTAGGGTAAGGTTTAGGGTTAGGGTTAGGGTTAGGGTTAGTTTTAGGGTTAGGGATTGGTTTAGGGTACGGGTTAGGATTAGCGTACGTGTTAGGGTTAGGTTTTCGGTTAGGGTTAGGGTACGCGTTAGGGTTAGGGTATGGGTTAGGGTTAGGGTACACGTTAGGATTAGGGTATTTATTAAACCTATCCCACTCTCTAGATACCACTTAGCACGTAAAGGAATATTATTAGGGATCCAGCCATGGAGAAGATTTTAGTCACTAGGATAAGATAAAGAATAAACACATTATAAAAAAATCACATTAGGATTTTCTTTTTAACCTGTTCCTTAAAACACTAGTGCTTGGGAAATCTAATAGAGGCAAAAGCAATCAAGGGTAGTTTAGGGTTAGGGTTAGGGTTAGGGTTAGTGTTAGGGTTAGGGTACGGCTTAGGGTATGGGTTAGGGTACGGCTTAGGGTATGGGATAGGGTACGGGTGAGGGTACGGGTGAGGGTACTGCGTAGGGTATTGCTTAGGGTTAGGGTACGGCTTAGGATACGTGTTAGGGTACGGGTTAGGGTACGGCGTAGAGTGTGGGTTAGGGTTAGGGTTAGTGTTAGGGTTAGGGTTACGGTACTTCTTAGGGTACGTGTTAGGGTACGGGTGAGGGTACGGCGTAGGTTATGGGTTAGGGTTAGGGTTAGGGTTAGGGTTAGGGTACGGCTTAGGATACGGGTTAGGGTACGGGTGAGGGTACGGCGTAGGTTATGGGTTAGGGTTAGGGTTAGTGTTAGGGTTATGGTACGGCTTAGGTTATGGGATAGGGTACAGGTGAGGGTATGGCATAGGGTAGGTGTTAGGGTTAGGGTTAGGGTTAGGGTTAGGGTTAGGGTACGGCTTAGGGCACGGGTGAGGCTATGGGTGAGGATACTGCGTAGGGTATTGGTTAGGGTTAGGGTACGGCTTAGGATACGGGTTAGGGTACGTGTTAGGGTATGGCGTACGGTATGGGTTAGGGTTAGGGTTAGGGTTAGGGTTAGGGTTAGGGTTAGGGTACGGCTTAGGGTACGGGTTAGGGTACGGGTGAGGTTACGGCGTAGGGTATAGTTTAGGGTTAGTGTTAGGGTTAGGGTACGGCTTAGGATACGGGTTAGGGTACGGGTGAGGGTACGGCGTACCATATGGTTTAGGGTTAGGGTTAGGGTACGGCTTAGGGTACGGGTTAGGGTACGGGTGAGGGTACGGTGTAGGTTATGGGTTAGGGTTAGGGTTAGGGTTAGGGTTAGTTTTAGGGTTAGGGATTGGTTTAGGGTACGGGTTAGGATTAGCATACGTGTTCGGGTTAGGGTTTTGGTTAGGGTTAGGGTACGCGTTAGGGTTAGGGTATGGGTTAGGTTTAGGGTACACTTTAGGATTAGGGTATTTATTAAACCTATCCCACTCTCTAGATACCACTTAGCACGTAAAGGAATATTATTTGGGGTTCAGCCATGGAGAAGATTTTAGTCACTAGGATAAGATAAAGAATAAACACATTATAAAAAAATCGCATAAGGTTTTCTTTTTAACCTGTTCCTTAAAACACTAGTGTTTAGGAAATCTAATGGAGGCAAAAGCAGTAAAGGGTAGTTTAGGGTTAGGGTTAGGGTTAGGGTTAGGGTAGGGCTTAGGATACCGGTGAGGGTACTGGTGAGGGTACTGCGTAGGTTATTGGTTAGGGTTAGGGTACGGCTTAGGATACGGGTTAGGATATGGGTTAGGTTACGGCGTTGGGTATGGGTGAGGATTAGGGTTAGGGTTAGGGTAAGGCTTTGGGTACGGGTTAGGGTACGGGTGAGGGTGCGGCGTAGGGTAGAGGTTAGGGTTAGGTTTAGGGTTAGGGTACGGCTTAGGATACGGGTTAGGGTATGGGTGAGGGTACGGCGTAGCGTATGGGTTAGGGTTAGGGTTAGGGTTAGGGTTAGTTTTAGGGTTAGGGATTGGTTTAGGGTACGGGTGAGGATTAGCGTACGTGTTAGGGTTAGGGTTTGGGTTAGGGTTAGGGTACACGTTAGGATTAGGGTATTTATTAAACCTATCCCACTCTCTAGATACCACTTAGCACGTAAAGGAATATTATTTAGGGTCCAGCCATGGAGAAGATTTTCGTTACTAGGATAAGATAAAGAATAAACACATTATAAAAAAATCACATTAGGATTTTCTTTTTAACCTGTTCCTTAAAACACTAGTGCTTAGGAAATCTAATGGAGGCAAAAGCAGTCAAGGGTAGTTTAGGGTTAGGGTTAGGGTTAGGGTTAGTGTTAGGGTTAGGGTACGGCTTAGGGTATGGGATAGGGTATGGGTGAGGGTACGGCATAGGGTAGGGTTTAGGGTTAGGGTTAGTGTTAGGGTTAGGGTTAGGGTATGGCTTAGGGTACGGGTGAGGCTATGGGTGAGGATACTGCGTAGGGTATTGGTTAGGGTTAGGGTACGGCTTAGGATACGGGTTAGGGTACGTGTTAGGGTATGGCGTACGGTATGGGTTAGGGTTAGGGTTAGGGTTAGGGTTAGGGTTAGGGTTAGGGTACGGCTTAGGGTACGGGTTAGGGTACGGGTGAGGTTACGGCGTAGGGTATAGTTTAGGGTTAGGGTTAGGGTTAGGGTACGGCTTAGGATACGGGTTAGGGTACGGGTGAGGGTACGGCGTAGCATATGTTTTAGGGTTAGGGTTAGGGTACGGCTTAGGGTACGGGTTAGGGTACGGGTGAGGGTGCGGCGTAGGGTAGAGGTTAGGGTTAGGTTTAGGGTTAGGGTACGGCTTAGGATACGGGTTAGGGTATGGGTGAGGGTACGGCGTAGCGTATGGGTTAGGGTTAGGGTTAGGGTTAGGGTTAGTTTTAGGGTTAGGGATTGGTTTAGGGTACGGGTGAGGATTAGCGTACGTGTTAGGGTTAGGGTTTGGGTTAGGGTTAGGGTACGCATTAGGGTTAGGGTTAGGGTACACGTTAGGATTAGGGTATTTATTAAACCTATCCCACTCTCTAGATACCACTTAGCACGTAAAGGAATATTATTTAGGGTCCAGCCATGGAGAAGATTTTCGTTACTAGGATAAGATAAAGAATAAACACATTATAAAAAAATCACATTAGGATTTTCTTTTTAACCTGTTCCTTAAAACACTAGTGCTTAGGAAATCTAATGGAGGCAAAAGCAGTCAAGGGTAGTTTAGGGTTAGGGTTAGGGTTAGGGTTAGTGTTAGGGTTAGGGTACGGCTTAGGGTATGGGATAGGGTATGGGTGAGGGTACGGCATAGGGTAGGGTTTAGGGTTAGGGTTAGTGTTAGGGTTAGGGTTAGGGTATGGCTTAGGGTACGGGTGAGGGTACTGTGTAGGTCATTGGTTAGGGTTAGGTTAAGGCTTAGGATACAGGTTATTGTATGGGTTAGGGTACGGCGCAGGGTATGGGTAAGGGTTAGGGTTAGGGTTAGGGTTAGAGTTAGGGTACGGCTTAGGGTACGGGTTAGGGTACGGGTGAGGGTACGGCGTAGTGTATAGGTTAGGGTTAGGGTTAGGGTACGGCTTTGGGTACGGGTTAGGTTACGGGTGAGGGTACGGCGTAGGGTATGGGTTAGGGTTAGGGTTAGGGTTAGTGTTAGTGTTAGGGTTAGGGTACGGCTTAGCGTATGGGATAGGGTACGGGTGAGGGTACGGCGTAGGGTAGGGGTTAGGGTTAGAGTTAGGGTTAGGGTTGGGGTTAGGGTACGGCTTAGGGTACGGGTGAGGGTACGGGTGAGGGTACTGCGTAGGGTATTGGTTAGGGTTAGGATACGGCTTAGGATACGGGTTAGGGTACGGGTTAGGGTATGGCATAGGGTATGGGTTAGGGTTAGGGTTAGGGTTAGGGTTAGGGTTAGGGTATGGCTTAGGATACGGGTTAGGGTACGGCTGAGGGTACGGCATAGCGTATGGGTTAGGGTTAGGGTTAGGGTACGTCTTAGGGTACGGGTTAGGGTACGGGTGAGGGTACGGCGTAGGGTAAGGTTTAGGGTTAGGGTTAGGGTTAGGGTTAGTTTTAGGGTTAGGGATTGGTTTAGGGTACGGGTTAGGATTAGCGTACGTGTTAGGGTTAGGTTTTCGGTTAGGGTTAGGGTACGCGTTAGGGTTAGGGTATGGGTTAGGGTTAGGGTACACGTTAGGATTAGGGTATTTATTAAACCTATCCCACTCTCTAGATACCACTTAGCACGTAAAGGAATATTATTAGGGATCCAGCCATGGAGAAGATTTTAGTCACTAGGATAAGATAAAGAATAAACACATTATAAAAAAATCACATTAGGATTTTCTTTTTAACCTGTTCCTTAAAACACTAGTGCTTAGGAAATCTAATAGAGGCAAAAGCAATCAAGGGTAGTTTAGGGTTAGGGTTAGGGTTAGGGTTAGTGTTAGGGTTAGGGTACGGCTTAGGGTATGGGATAGGGTACGGGTGAGGGTACGGGTGAGGGTACTGCGTAGGGTATTGCTTAGGGTTAGGGTACGGCTTAGGATACGTGTTAGGGTACGGGTTAGGGTACGGCGTAGAGTGTGGGTTAGGGTTAGGGTTAGTGTTAGGGTTAGGGTTACGGTACTTCTTAGGGTACGTGTTAGGGTACGGGTGAGGGTACGGCGTAGGTTATGGGTTAGGGTTAGGGTTAGGGTTAGGGTTAGGGTACGGCTTAGGATACGGGTTAGGGTACGGGTGAGGGTACGGCGTAGGTTATGGGTTAGGGTTAGGGTTAGTGTTAGGGTTATGGTACGGCTTAGGTTATGGGATAGGGTACAGGTGAGGGTATGGCATAGGGTAGGTGTTAGGGTTAGGGTTAGGGTTAGGGTTAGGGTTAGGGTACGGCTTAGGGCACGGGTGAGGCTATGGGTGAGGATAATGCGTAGGGTATTGGTTAGGGTTAGGGTACGGCTTAGGATACGGGTTAGGGTACGTGTTAGGGTATGGCGTACGGTATGGGTTAGGGTTAGGGTTAGGGTTAGGGTTAGGGTTAGGGTTAGGGTACGGCTTAGGGTACGGGTTAGGGTACGGGTGAGGTTACGGCGTAGGGTATAGTTTAGGGTTAGTGTTAGGGTTAGGGTACGGCTTAGGATACGGGTTAGGGTACGGGTGAGGGTACGGCGTAGCATATGGTTTAGGGTTAGGGTTAGGGTACGGCTTAGGGTACGGGTTAGGGTACGGGTGAGGGTACGGTGTAGGTTATGGGTTAGGGTTAGGGTTAGGGTTAGGGTTAGTTTTAGGGTTAGGGATTGGTTTAGGGTACGGGTCAGGATTAGCATACGTGTTCGGGTTAGGGTTTTGGTTAGGGTTAGGGTACGCGTTAGGGTTAGGGTATGGGTTAGGTTTAGGGTACACTTTAGGATTAGGGTATTTATTAAACCTATCCCACTCTCTAGATACCACTTAGCACGTAAAGGAATATTATTTGGGGTTCAGCCATGGAGAAGATTTTAGTCACTAGGATAAGATAAAGAATAAACACATTATAAAAAAATCACATAAGGTTTTCTTTTTAACCTGTTCCTTAAAACACTAGTGTTTAGGAAATCTAATGGAGGCAAAAGCAGTAAAGGGTAGTTTAGGGTTAGGGTTAGGGTTAGGGTTAGGGTAGGGCTTAGGATACCGGTGAGGGTACTGGTGAGGGTACTGCGTAGGTTATTGGTTAGGGTTAGGGTACGGCTTAGGATACGGGTTAGGATATGGGTTAGGTTACGGCGTTGGGTATGGGTGAGGGTTAGGGTTAGGGTTAGGGTAAGGCTTTGGGTACGGGTTAGGGTACGGGTGAGGGTGCGGCGTAGGGTAGAGGTTAGGGTTAGGTTTAGGGTTAGGGTACGGCTTAGGATACGGGTTAGGGTATGGGTGAGGGTACGGCGTAGCGTATGGGTTAGGGTTAGGGTTAGGGTTAGGGTTAGTTTTAGGGTTAGGGATTGGTTTAGGGTACGGGTGAGGATTAGCGTACGTGTTAGGGTTAGGGTTTGGGTTAGGGTTAGGGTACACGTTAGGATTAGGGTATTTATTAAACCTATCCCACTCTCTAGATACCACTTAGCACGTAAAGGAATATTATTTAGGGTCCAGCCATGGAGAAGATTTTCGTTACTAGGATAAGATAAAGAATAAACACATTATAAAAAAATCACATTAGGATTTTCTTTTTAACCTGTTCTTTAAAACACTAGTGCTTAGGAAATCTAATGGAGGCAAAAGCAGTCAAGGGTAGTTTAGGGTTAGGGTTAGGGTTAGGGTTAGTGTTAGGGTTAGGGTACGGCTTAGGGTATGGGATAGGGTATGGGTGAGGGTACGGCATAGGGTAGGGTTTAGGGTTAGGGTTAGTGTTAGGGTTAGGGTTAGGGTATGGCTTAGGGTACGGGTGAGGGTACTGTGTAGGTCATTGGTTAGGGTTAGGTTAAGGCTTAGGATACAGGTTATTGTATGGGTTAGGGTACGGCGCAGGGTATGGGTAAGGGTTAGGGTTAGGGTTAGGGTTAGAGTTAGGGTACGGCTTAGGGTACGGGTTAGGGTACGGGTGAGGGTACGGCGTAGTGTATAGGTTAGGGTTAGGGTTAGGGTACGGCTTTGGGTACGGGTTAGGTTACGGGTGAGGGTACGGCGTAGGGTATGGGTTAGGGTTAGGGTTAGGGTTAGTGTTAGTGTTAGGGTTAGGGTACGGCTTAGCGTATGGGATAGGGTACGGGTGAGGGTACGGCGTAGGGTAGGGGTTAGGGTTAGAGTTAGGGTTAGGGTTGGGGTTAGGGTACGGCTTAGGGTACGGGTGAGGGTATGGGTGAGGGTACTGCGTAGGGTATTGGTTAGGGTTAGGATACGGCTTAGGATACGGGTTAGGGTACGGGTTAGGGTATGGCGTAGGGTATGGGTTAGGGTTAGGGTTCGGGTTAGGGTTAGGGTACGGCTTAGGATACGGGTTAGGGTACGGGTGAGGGTACGGCGTAGCGTATGGGTTAGGGTTAGGGTTAGGGTACGTCTTAGGGTACGGGTTAGGGTACGGGTGAGGGTACGGCGTAGGGTAAGGTTTAGGGTTAGGGTTAGTTTTAGGGTTAGGGATTGGTTTAGGGTACGGGTTAGGATTAGCGTACGTGTTAGGGTTAGGTTTTCGGTTAGGGTTAGGGTACGCGTTAGGGTTAGGGTATGGGTTAGGGTTAGGGTACACGTTAGGATTAGGGTATTTATTAAACCTATCCCACTCTCTAGATACCACTTAGCGCGTAAAGGAATATTATTAGGGATCCAGCCATGGAGAAGATTTTAGTCACTAGGATAAGATAAAGAATAAACACATTATAAAAAAATCACATTAGGATTTTCTTTTTAACCTGTTCCTTAAAACACTAGTGTTTAGGAAATCTAATACAGGCAAAAGCAATCAAGGGTAGTTTAGGGTTAGGGTTAGGGTTAGGGTTAGTGTTAGGGTTAGGGTACGGCTTAGGGTATGGGATAGGGTATGGGTGAGGGTACGGCGTAGGGTAGGGGTTAGGGTTAGGGTTAGGGTTAGGGTTAGGGTATGGCTTAGGGTACGGGTGAGGGTACGGGTGAGGGTACTGCGTAGGGTATTGGTTAGGGTTAGGGTACGGCTTAGGATACGTGTTAGGGTACGGGTTAGGGTACGGCGTAGAGTGTGGGTTAAGGTTAGGGTTAGTGTTAGGGTTAGGGTTACGGTACGTCTTAGGGTATGTGTTAGGGTACGGGTGAGGGTACGGCGTAGGTTATGGGTTAGGGTTAGGGTTAGGGTTAGGGTTAGGGTACGGCTTAGGATACGGGTTAGGGTACGGGTGAGGGTACGGCGTAGGTTATGGGTTAGGGTTAGGGTTAGTGTTAGGGTTATGGTACGGCTTAAGTTATGGGATAGGGTACAGGTGAGGGTATGGCATAGGGTAGGGGTTAGGGTTAGGGTTAGGGTTAGGGTTAGGGTTAGGGTACGGCTTAGGGTACGGGTGAGGCTATGGGTGAGGATACTGCGTAGGGTATTGGTTAGGGTTAGGGTACGGCTTAGGATACGGGTTAGGGTACGTGTTAGGGTATGGCGTACGGTATGGGTTAGGGTTAGGGTTAGGGTTAGGGTTAGGGTACGGCTTAGGGTACGGGTTAGGGTACGGGTGAGGTTACGGCGTAGGGTATAGTTTAGGGTTAGGGTTAGGGTTAGGGTACGGCTTAGGATACGGGTTAGGGTACGGGTGAGGGTACGGCGTAGCATATGTTTTAGGGTTAGGGTTAGGGTACGGCTCAGGGTACGGGTTAGGGTACGGGTGAGGGTACGGTGTAGGTTATGGGTTAGGGTTAGGGTTAGGGTTAGGGTTAGTTTTAGGGTTAGGGATTGGTTTAGGGTACGGGTTAGGATTAGCATACGTGTTCGGGTTAGGGTTTTGGTTAGGGTTAGGGTACGCGTTAGGATTAGGGTATGGGTTAGGTTTAGAGTACACTTTAGGATTAGGGTATTTATTAAACCTATCCCACTCTCTAGATACCACTTAGCACGTAAAGGAATATTATTTGGGGTTCAGCCATGGAGAAGATTTTAGTCACTAGGATAAGATAAAGAATAAACACATTATAAAAAAATCACATAAGGTTTTCTTTTTAACCTGTTCCTTAAAACACTAGTGTTTAGGAAATCTAATGGAGGCAAAAGCAGTAAAGGGTAGTTTAGGGTTAGGGTTAGGGTTAGGGTTAGGGGAGGGCTTAGGATACCGGTGAGGGTACTGGTGAGGGTACTGCGTAGGTTATTGGTTAGGGTTAGGGTACGGCTTAGGATACGGGTTAGGATATGGGTTAGGTTACGGCGTTGGGTATGGGTGAGGGTTAGGGTTAGGGTTAGGGTAAGGCTTTGGGTACGGGTTAGGGTACGGGTGAGGGTACGGCATAGGGTAGAGGTTAGGGTTAGGTTTAGGGTTAGGGTACGGCTTAGGATACGGGTTAGGGTATGGGTGAGGGTACGGCGTAGCGTATGGGTTAGGGTTAGGGTTAGGGTTAGGGTTAGTTTTAGGGTTAGGGATTGGTTTAGGGTACGGGTGAGGATTAGCGTACGTGTTAGGGTTAGGGTTTGGGTTAGGGTTAGGGTACACGTTAGGATTAGGGTATTTATTAAACCTATCCCACTCTCTAGATACCACTTAGCACGTAAAGGAATATTATTTAGGGTCCAGCCATGGAGAAGATTTTCGTTACTAGGATAAGATAAAGAATAAACACATTATAAAAAAATCACATTTGGATTTTCTTTTTAACCTGTTCCTTAAAACACTAGTGCTTAGGAAATCTAATGGAGGCAAAAGCAGTCAAGGGTAGTTTAGGGTTAGGGTTAGGGTTAGGGTTAGTGTTAGGGTGAGGGTACGGCTTAGGGTATGGGATAGGGTATGGGTGAGGGTACGGCATAGGGTAGGGTTTAGGGTTAGGGTTAGTGTTAGGGTTAGGGTTAGGGTATGGCTTAGGGTACGGGTGAGGCTATGGGTGAGGATACTGCGTAGGGTATTGGTTAGGGTTAGGGTACGGCTTAGGATACGGGTTAGGGTACGTGTTAGGGTATGGCGTACGGTATGGGTTAGGGTTAGGGTTAGGGTTAGGGTTAGGGTTAGGGTTAGGGTACGGCTTAGGGTACGGCTTAGGGTACGGGTGAGGTTACGGCGTAGGGTATAGTTTAGGGTTAGGGTTAGGGTTAGGGTACGGCTTAGGATACGGGTTAGGGTACGGGTGAGGGTACGGCGTAGCATATGTTTTAGGGTTAGGGTTAGGGTACGGCTTAGGGTACGGGTTAGGGTACGGGTGAGGGTACGGTGTAGGTTATGGGTTAGGGTTAGGGTTAGGGTTAGGGTTAGTTTTAGGGTTAGGGATTGGTTTAGGGTACGGGTTAGGATTAGCATACGTGTTCGGGTTAGGGTTTTGGTTAGGGTTAGGGTACGCGTTAGGGTTAGGGTATGGGTTAGGTTTAGGGTACACTTTAGGATTAGGGTATTTATTAAACCTATCCCACTCTCTAGATACCACTTAGCACGTAAAGGAATATTATTTGGGGTTCAGCCATGGAGAAGATTTTAGTCACTAGGATAAGATAAAGAATAAACACATTATAAAAAAATCACATAAGGTTTTCTTTTTAACCTGTTCCTTAAAACACTAGTGTTTAGGAAATCTAATGGAGGCAAAAGCAGTAAAGGGTAGTTTAGGGTTAGGGTTAGGGTTAGGGTTAGGGGAGGGCTTAGGATACCGGTGAGGGTACTGGTGAGGGTACTGCGTAGGTTATTGGTTAGGGTTAGGGTACGGCTTAGGATACGGGTTAGGATATGGGTTAGGTTACGGCGTTGGGTATGGGTGAGGGTTAGGGTTAGGGTTAGGGTAAGGCTTTGGGTACGGGTTAGGGTACGGGTGAGGGTACGGCGTAGGGTAGAGGTTAGGGTTAGGTTTAGGGTTAGGGTACGGCTTAGGATACGGGTTAGGGTATGGGTGAGGGTACGGCGTAGCGTATGGGTTAGGGTTAGGGTTAGGGTTAGGGTTAGTTTTAGGGTTAGGGATTGGTTTAGGGTACGGGTGAGGATTAGCGTACGTGTTAGGGTTAGGGTTTGGGTTAGGGTTAGGGTACGCATTAGGGTTAGGGTTAGGGTACACGTTAGGATTAGGGTATTTATTAAACCTATCCCACTCTCTAGATACCACTTAGCACGTAAAGGAATATTATTTAGGGTCCAGCCATGGAGAAGATTTTCGTTACTAGGATAAGATAAAGAATAAACACATTATAAAAAAATCACATTAGGATTTTCTTTTTAACCTGTTCCTTAAAACACTAGTGCTTAGGAAATCTAATGGAGGCAAAAGCAGTCAAGGGTAGTTTAGGGTTAGGGTTAGGGTTAGGGTTAGTGTTAGGGTTAGGGTACGGCTTAGGGTATGGGATAGGGTATGGGTGAGGGTACGGCATAGGGTAGGGTTTAGGGTTAGGGTTAGTGTTAGGGTTAGGGTTAGGGTATGGCTTAGGGTACGGGTGAGGGTACTGTGTAGGTCATTGGTTAGGGTTAGGTTAAGGCTTAGGATACAGGTTATTGTATGGGTTAGGGTACGGCGCAGGGTATGGGTAAGGGTTAGGGTTAGGGTTAGGGTTAGAGTTAGGGTACGGCTTAGGGTACGGGTTAGGGTACGGGTGAGGGTACGGCGTAGTGTATAGGTTAGGGTTAGGGTTAGGGTACGGCTTTGGGTACGGGTTAGGTTACGGGTGAGGGTACGGCGTAGGGTATGGGTTAGGGTTAGGGTTAGGGTTAGTGTTAGTGTTAGGGTTAGGGTACGGCTTAGCGTATGGGATAGGGTACGGGTGAGGGTACGGCGTAGGGTAGGGGTTAGGGTTAGAGTTAGGGTTAGGGTTGGGGTTAGGGTACGGCTTAGGGTACGGGTGAGGGTACGGGTGAGGGTACTGCGTAGGGTATTGGTTAGGGTTAGGATACGGCTTAGGATACGGGTTAGGGTACGGGTTAGGGTATGGCATAGGGTATGGGTTAGGGTTAGGGTTAGGGTTAGGGTTAGGGTTAGGGTATGGCTTAGGATACGGGTTAGGGTACGGCTGAGGGTACGGCATAGCGTATGGGTTAGGGTTAGGGTTAGGGTACGTCTTAGGGTACGGGTTAGGGTACGGGTGAGGGTACGGCGTAGGGTAAGGTTTAGGGTTAGGGTTAGGGTTAGGGTTAGTTTTAGGGTTAGGGATTGGTTTAGGGTACGGGTTAGGATTAGCGTACGTGTTAGGGTTAGGTTTTCGGTTAGGGTTAGGGTACGCGTTAGGGTTAGGGTATGGGTTAGGGTTAGGGTACACGTTAGGATTAGGGTATTTATTAAACCTATCCCACTCTCTAGATACCACTTAGCACGTAAAGGAATATTATTAGGGATCCAGCCATGGAGAAGATTTTAGTCACTAGGATAAGATAAAGAATAAACACATTATAAAAAAATCACATTAGGATTTTCTTTTTAACCTGTTCCTTAAAACACTAGTGCTTAGGAAATCTAATAGAGGCAAAAGCAATCAAGGGTAGTTTAGGGTTAGGGTTAGGGTTAGGGTTAGTGTTAGGGTTAGGGTACGGCTTAGGGTATGGGATAGGGTACGGGTGAGGGTACGGGTGAGGGTACTGCGTAGGGTATTGCTTAGGGTTAGGGTACGGCTTAGGATACGTGTTAGGGTACGGGTTAGGGTACGGCGTAGAGTGTGGGTTAGGGTTAGGGTTAGTGTTAGGGTTAGGGTTACGGTACTTCTTAGGGTACGTGTTAGGGTACGGGTGAGGGTACGGTGTCGGTTATGGGTTAGGGTTAGGGTTAGGGTTAGGGTTAGGGTACGGCTTAGGATACGGGTTAGGGTACGGGTGAGGGTACGGCGTAGGTTATGGGTTAGGGTTAGGGTTAGTGTTAGGGTTATGGTACGGCTTAGGTTATGGGATAGGGTACAGGTGAGGGTATGGCATAGGGTAGGTGTTAGGGTTAGGGTTAGGGTTAGGGTTAGGGTTAGGGTACGGCTTAGGGCACGGGTGAGGCTATGGGTGAGGATAATGCGTAGGGTATTGGTTAGGGTTAGGGTACGGCTTAGGATACGGGTTAGGGTACGTGTTAGGGTATGGCGTACGGTATGGGTTAGGGTTAGGGTTAGGGTTAGGGTTAGGGTTAGGGTTAGGGTACGGCTTAGGGTACGGGTTAGGGTACGGGTGAGGTTACGGCGTAGGGTATAGTTTAGGGTTAGTGTTAGGGTTAGGGTACGGCTTAGGATACGGGTTAGGGTACGGGTGAGGGTACGGCGTAGCATATGGTTTAGGGTTAGGGTTAGGGTACGGCTTAGGGTACGGGTTAGGGTACGGGTGAGGGTACGGTGTAGGTTATGGGTTAGGGTTAGGGTTAGGGTTAGGGTTAGTTTTAGGGTTAGGGATTGGTTTAGGGTACGGGTCAGGATTAGCATACGTGTTCGGGTTAGGGTTTTGGTTAGGGTTAGGGTACGCGTTAGGGTTAGGGTATGGGTTAGGTTTAGGGTACACTTTAGGATTAGGGTATTTATTAAACCTATCCCACTCTCTAGATACCACTTAGCACGTAAAGGAATATTATTTGGGGTTCAGCCATGGAGAAGATTTTAGTCACTAGGATAAGATAAAGAATAAACACATTATAAAAAAATCACATAAGGTTTTCTTTTTAACCTGTTCCTTAAAACACTAGTGTTTAGGAAATCTAATGGAGGCAAAAGCAGTAAAGGGTAGTTTAGGGTTAGGGTTAGGGTTAGGGTTAGGGTAGGGCTTAGGATACCGGTGAGGGTACTGGTGAGGGTACTGCGTAGGTTATTGGTTAGGGTTAGGGTACGGCTTAGGATACGGGTTAGGATATGGGTTAGGTTACGGCGTTGGGTATGGGTGAGGGTTAGGGTTAGGGTTAGGGTAAGGCTTTGGGTACGGGTTAGGGTACGGGTGAGGGTGCGGCGTAGGGTAGAGGTTAGGGTTAGGTTTAGGGTTAGGGTACGGCTTAGGATACGGGTTAGGGTATGGGTGAGGGTACGGCGTAGCGTATGGGTTAGGGTTAGGGTTAGGGTTAGGGTTAGTTTTAGGGTTAGGGATTGGTTTAGGGTACGGGTGAGGATTAGCGTACGTGTTAGGGTTAGGGTTTGGGTTAGGGTTAGGGTACACGTTAGGATTAGGGTATTTATTAAACCTATCCCACTCTCTAGATACCACTTAGCACGTAAAGGAATATTATTTAGGGTCCAGCCATGGAGAAGATTTTCGTTACTAGGATAAGATAAAGAATAAACACATTATAAAAAAATCACATTAGGATTTTCTTTTTAACCTGTTCCTTAAAACACTAGTGCTTAGGAAATCTAATGGAGGCAAAAGCAGTCAAGGGTAGTTTAGGGTTAGGGTTAGGGTTAGGGTTAGTGTTAGGGTTAGGGTACGGCTTAGGGTATGGGATAGGGTATGGGTGAGGGTACGGCATAGGGTAGGGTTTAGGGTTAGGGTTAGTGTTAGGGTTAGGGTATGGCTTAGGGTACGGGTGAGGGTACGGGTGAGGGTACTGCGTAGGGTATTGGTTAGGGTTAGGGTACGGCTTAGGATACGTGTTAGGGTACGGGTTAGGGTACGGCGTAGAGTGTGGGTTAAGGTTAGGGTTAGTGTTAGGGTTAGGGTTACGGTACGTCTTAGGGTATGTGTTAGGGTACGGGTGAGGGTACGGCGTAGGTTATGGGTTAGGGTTAGGGTTAGGGTTAGGGTTAGGGTACGGCTTAGGATACGGGTTAGGGTACGGGTGAGGGTACGGCGTAGGTTATGGGTTAGGGTTAGGGTTAGTGTTAGGGTTATGGTACGGCTTAAGTTATGGGATAGGGTACAGGTGAGGGTATGGCATAGGGTAGGGGTTAGGGTTAGGGTTAGGGTTAGGGTTAGGGTTAGGGTACGGCTTAGGGTACGGGTGAGGCTATGGGTGAGGATACTGCGTAGGGTATTGGTTAGGGTTAGGGTACGGCTTAGGATACGGGTTAGGGTACGTGTTAGGGTATGGCGTACGGTATGGGTTAGGGTTAGGGTTAGGGTTAGGGTTAGGGTACGGCTTAGGGTACGGGTTAGGGTACGGGTGAGGTTACGGCGTAGGGTATAGTTTAGGGTTAGGGTTAGGGTTAGGGTACGGCTTAGGATACGGGTTAGGGTACGGGTGAGGGTACGGCGTAGCATATGTTTTAGGGTTAGGGTTAGGGTACGGCTTAGGGTACGGGTTAGGGTACGGGTGAGGGTACGGTGTAGGTTATGGGTTAGGGTTAGGGTTAGGGTTAGGGTTAGTTTTAGGGTTAGGGGTTGGTTTAGGGTACGGGTTAGGATTAGCATACGTGTTCGGGTTAGGGTTTTGGTTAGGGTTAGGGTACGCGTTAGGGTTAGGGTATGGGTTAGGTTTAGGGTACACTTTAGGATTAGGGTATTTATTAAACCTATCCCACTCTCTAGATACCACTTAGCACGTAAAGGATTATTATTTGGGGTTCAGCCATGGAGAAGATTTTAGTCACTAGGATAAGATAAAGAATAAACACATTATAAAAAAATCACATAAGGTTTTCTTTTTAACCTGTTCCTTAAAACACTAGTGTTTAGGAAATCTAATGGAGGCAAAAGCAGTAAAGGGTAGTTTAGGGTTAGGGTTAGGGTTAGGGTTAGGGGAGGGCTTAGGATACCGGTGAGGGTACTGGTGAGGGTACTGCGTAGGTTATTGGTTAGGGTTAGGGTACGGCTTAGGATACGGGTTAGGATATGGGTTAGGTTACGGCGTTGGGTATGGGTGAGGGTTAGGGTTAGGGTTAGGGTAAGGCTTTGGGTACGGGTTAGGGTACGGGTGAGGGTACGGCATAGGGTAGAGGTTAGGGTTAGGTTTAGGGTTAGGGTACGGCTTAGGATACGGGTTAGGGTATGGGTGAGGGTACGGCGTAGCGTATGGGTTAGGGTTAGGGTTAGGGTTAGGGTTAGTTTTAGGGTTAGGGATTGGTTTAGGGTACGGGTGAGGATTAGCGTACGTGTTAGGGTTAGGGTTTGGGTTAGGGTTAGGGTACGCATTAGGGTTAGGGTTAGGGTACACGTTAGGATTAGGGTATTTATTAAACCTATCCCACTCTCTAGATACCACTTAGCACGTAAAGGAATATTATTTAGGGTCCAGCCATGGAGAAGATTTTCGTTACTAGGATAAGATAAAGAATAAACACATTATAAAAAAATCACATTAGGATTTTCTTTTTAACCTGTTCCTTAAAACACTAGTGCTTAGGAAATCTAATGGAGGCAAAAGCAGTCAAGGGTAGTTTAGGGTTAGGGTTAGGGTTAGTGTTAGGGTTAGGGTACGGCTTAGGGTATGGGATAGGGTATGGGTGAGGGTACGGCATAGGGTAGGGTTTAGGGTTAGGGTTAGTGTTAGGGTTAGGGTTAGGGTATGGCTTAGGGTACGGGTGAGGGTACTGTGTAGGTCATTGGTTAGGGTTAGGTTAAGGCTTAGGATACAGGTTATTGTATGGGTTAGGGTACGGCGCAGGGTATGGGTAAGGGTTAGGGTTAGGGTTAGGGTTAGAGTTAGGGTACGGCTTAGGGTACGGGTTAGGGTACGGGTGAGGGTACGGCGTAGTGTATAGGTTAGGGTTAGTGTTAGGGTACGGCTTTGGGTACGGGTTAGGTTACGGGTGAGGGTACGGCGTAGGGTATGGGTTAGGGTTAGGGTTAGGGTTAGTGTTAGTGTTAGGGTTAGGGTACGGCTTAGCGTATGGGATAGGGTACGGGTGAGGGTACGGCGTAGGGTAGGGGTTAGGGTTAGAGTTAGGGTTAGGGTTGGGGTTAGGGTACGGCTTAGGGTACGGGTGAGGGTACGGGTGAGGGTACTGCGTAGGGTATTGGTTAGGGTTAGGATACGGCTTAGGATACGGGTTAGGGTACGGGTTAGGGTATGGCGTAGGGTATGGGTTAGGGTTAGGGTTAGGGTTAGGGTTAGGGTTAGTGTACGGCTTAGGATACGGGTTAGGGTACGGGTGAGGGTACGGCGTAGCGTATGGGTTAGGGTTAGGGTTAGGGTACGTCTTAGGGTACGGGTTAGGGTACGGGTGAGGGTACGGCGTAGGGTAAGGTTTAGGGTTAGGGTTAGGGTTAGGGTTAGTTTTAGGGTTAGGGATTGGTTTAGGGTACGGGTTAGGATTAGCGTACCTGTTAGGGTTAGGTTTTCGGTTAGGGTTAGGGTACGCGTTAGGGTTAGGGTATGGGTTAGGGTTAGGGTACACGTTAGGATTAGGGTATTTATTAAACCTATCCCACTCTCTAGATACCACTTAGCACGTAAAGGAATATTATTTAGGGTCCAGCCATGGAGAAGATTTTCGTTACTAGGATAAGATAAAGAATAAACACATTATAAAAAAATCACATTAGGATTTTCTTTTTAACCTGTTCCTTAAAACACTAGTGCTTAGGAAATCTAATGGAGGCAAAAGCAGTCAAGGGTAGTTTAGGGTTAGGGTTAGGGTTAGGGTTAGTGTTAGGGTTAGGGTACGGCTTAGGGTATGGGATAGGGTATGGGTGAGGGTACGGCATAGGGTAGGGTTTAGGGTTAGGGTTAGTGTTAGGGTTAGGGTTAGGGTATGGCTTAGGGTACGGGTGAGGCTATGGGTGAGGATACTGCGTAGGGTATTGGTTAGTGTTAGGGTACGGCTTAGGATACGGGTTAGGGTACGTGTTAGGGTATGGCGTACGGTATGGGTTAGGGTTAGGGTTAGGGTTAGGGTTAGGGTTAGGGTTAGGGTACGGCTTAGGGTACGGGTTAGGGTACGGGTGAGGTTACGGCGTAGGGTATAGTTTAGGGTTAGGGTTAGGGTTAGGGTACGGCTTAGGATACGGGTTAGGGTACGGGTGAGGGTACGGCGTAGCATATGTTTTAGGGTTAGGGTTAGGGTACGGCTTAGGGTACGGGTTAGGGTACGGGTGAGGGTACGGTGTAGGTTATGGGTTAGGGTTAGGGTTAGGGTTAGGGTTAGTTTTAGGGTTAGGGATTGGTTTAGGGTACGGGTTAGGATTAGCATACGTGTTCGGGTTAGGGTTTTGGTTAGGGTTAGGGTACGCGTTAGGGTTAGGGTATGGGTTAGGTTTAGGGTACACTTTAGGATTAGGGTATTTATTAAACCTATCCCACTCTCTAGATACCACTTAGCACGTAAAGGAATATTATTTGGGGTTCAGCCATGGAGAAGATTTTAGTCACTAGGATAAGATAAAGAATAAACACATTATAAAAAAATCACATAAGGTTTTCTTTTTAACCTGTTCCTTAAAACACTAGTGTTTAGGAAATCTAATGGAGGCAAAAGCAGTAAAGGGTAGTTTAGGGTTAGGGTTAGGGTTAGGGTTAGGGGAGGGCTTAGGATACCGGTGAGGGTACTGGTGAGGGTACTGCGTAGGTTATTGGTTAGGGTTAGGGTACGGCTTAGGATACGGGTTAGGATATGGGTTAGGTTACGGCGTTGGGTATGGGTGAGGGTTAGGGTTAGGGTTAGGGTAAGGCTTTGGGTACGGGTTAGTGTACGGGTGAGGGTACGGCGTAGGGTAGAGGTTAGGGTTAGGTTTAGGGTTAGGGTACGGCTTAGGATACGGGTTAGGGTATGGGTGAGGGTACGGCGTAGCGTATGGGTTAGGGTTAGGGTTAGGGTTAGGGTTAGTTTTAGGGTTAGGGATTGGTTTAGGGTACGGGTGAGGATTAGCGTACGTGTTAGGGTTAGGGTTTGGGTTAGGGTTAGGGTACGCATTAGGGTTAGGGTTAGGGTACACGTTAGGATTAGGGTATTTATTAAACCTATCCCACTCTCTAGATACCACTTAGCACGTAAAGGAATATTATTTAGGGTCCAGCCATGGGGAAGATTTTCGTTACTAGGATAAGATAAAGAATAAACACATTATAAAAAAATCACATTAGGATTTTCTTTTTAACCTGTTCCTTAAAACACTAGTGCTTAGGAAATCTAATGGAGGCAAAAGCAGTCAAGGGTAGTTTAGGGTTAGGGTTAGGGTTAGGGTTAGTGTTAGGGTTAGGGTACGGCTTAGGGTATGGGATAGGGTATGGGTGAGGGTACGGCATAGGGTAGGGTTTAGGGTTAGGGTTAGTGTTAGGGTTAGGGTTAGGGTATGGCTTAGGGTACGGGTGAGGGTACTGTGTAGGTCATTGGTTAGGGTTAGGTTAAGGCTTAGGATACAGGTTATTGTATGGGTTAGGGTACGGCGCAGGGTATGGGTAAGGGTTAGGGTTAGGGTTAGGGTTAGAGTTAGGGTACGGCTTAGGGTACGGGTTAGGGTACGGGTGAGGGTACGGCGTAGTGTATAGGTTAGGGTTAGGGTTAGGGTACGGCTTTGGGTACGGGTTAGGTTACGGGTGAGGGTACGGCGTAGGGTATGGGTTAGGGTTAGGGTTAGGGTTAGTGTTAGTGTTAGGGTTAGGGTACGGCTTAGCGTATGGGATAGGGTACGGGTGAGGGTACGGCGTAGGGTAGGGGTTAGGGTTAGAGTTAGGGTTAGGGTTGGGGTTAGGGTACGGCTTAGGGTACGGGTGAGGGTACGGGTGAGGGTACTGCGTAGGGTATTGGTTAGGGTTAGGATACGGCTTAGGATACGGGTTAGGGTACGGGTTAGGGTATGGCATAGGGTATGGGTTAGGGTTAGGGTTAGGGTTAGGGTTAGGGTTAGGGTATGGCTTAGGATACGGGTTAGGGTACGGCTGAGGGTACGGCATAGCGTATGGGTTAGGGTTAGGGTTAGGGTACGTCTTAGGGTACGGGTTAGGGTACGGGTGAGGGTACGGCGTAGGGTAAGGTTTAGGGTTAGGGTTAGGGTTAGGGTTAGTTTTAGGGTTAGGGATTGGTTTAGGGTACGGGTTAGGATTAGCGTACGTGTTAGGGTTAGGTTTTCGGTTAGGGTTAGGGTACGCGTTAGGGTTAGGGTATGGGTTAGGGTTAGGGTACACGTTAGGATTAGGGTATTTATTAAACCTATCCCACTCTCTAGATACCACTTAGCACGTAAAGGAATATTATTAGGGATCCAGCCATGGAGAAGATTTTAGTCACTAGGATAAGATAAAGAATAAACACATTATAAAAAAATCACATTAGGATTTTCTTTTTAACCTGTTCCTTAAAACACTAGTGCTTAGGAAATCTAATAGAGGCAAAAGCAATCAAGGGTAGTTTAGGGTTAGGGTTAGGGTTAGGGTTAGTGTTAGGGTTAGGGTACGGCTTAGGGTATGGGATAGGGTACGGGTGAGGGTACGGGTGAGGGTACTGCGTAGGGTATTGCTTAGGGTTAGGGTACGGCTTAGGATACGTGTTAGGGTACGGGTTAGGGTACGGCGTAGAGTGTGGGTTAGGGTTAGGGTTAGTGTTAGGGTTAGGGTTACGGTACTTCTTAGGGTACGTGTTAGGGTACGGGTGAGGGTACGGTGTCGGTTATGGGTTAGGGTTAGGGTTAGGGTTAGGGTTAGGGTACGGCTTAGGATACGGGTTAGGGTACGGGTGAGGGTACGGCGTAGGTTATGGGTTAGGGTTAGGGTTAGTGTTAGGGTTATGGTACGGCTTAGGTTATGGGATAGGGTACAGGTGAGGGTATGGCATAGGGTAGGTGTTAGGGTTAGGGTTAGGGTTAGGGTTAGGGTTAGGGTACGGCTTAGGGCACGGGTGAGGCTATGGGTGAGGATAATGCGTAGGGTATTGGTTAGGCTTAGGGTACGGCTTAGGATACGGGTTAGGGTACGTGTTAGGGTATGGCGTACGGTATGGGTTAGGGTTAGGGTTAGGGTTAGGGTTAGGGTTAGGGTTAGGGTACGGCTTAGGGTACGGGTTAGGGTACGGGTGAGGTTACGGCGTAGGGTATAGTTTAGGGTTAGTGTTAGGGTTAGGGTACGGCTTAGGATACGGGTTAGGGTACGGGTGAGGGTACGGCGTAGCATATGGTTTAGGGTTAGGGTTAGGGTACGGCTTAGGGTACGGGTTAGGGTACGGGTGAGGGTACGGTGTAGGTTATGGGTTAGGGTTAGGGTTAGGGTTAGGGTTAGTTTTAGGGTTAGGGATTGGTTTAGGGTACGGGTCAGGATTAGCATACGTGTTCGGGTTAGGGTTTTGGTTAGGGTTAGGGTACGCGTTAGGGTTAGGGTATGGGTTAGGTTTAGGGTACACTTTAGGATTAGGGTATTTATTAAACCTATCCCACTCTCTAGATACCACTTAGCACGTAAAGGAATATTATTTGGGGTTCAGCCATGGAGAAGATTTTAGTCACTAGGATAAGATAAAGAATAAACACATTATAAAAAAATCACATAAGGTTTTCTTTTTAACCTGTTCCTTAAAACACTAGTGTTTAGGAAATCTAATGGAGGCAAAAGCAGTAAAGGGTAGTTTAGGGTTAGGGTTAGGGTTAGGGTTAGGGTAGGGCTTAGGATACCGGTGAGGGTACTGGTGAGGGTACTGCGTAGGTTATTGGTTAGGGTTAGGGTACGGCTTAGGATACGGGTTAGGATATGGGTTAGGTTACGGCGTTGGGTATGGGTGAGGGTTAGGGTTAGGGTTAGGGTAAGGCTTTGGGTACGGGTTAGGGTACGGGTGAGGGTGCGGCGTAGGGTAGAGGTTAGGGTTAGGTTTAGGGTTAGGGTACGGCTTAGGATACGGGTTAGGGTATGGGTGAGGGTACGGCGTAGCGTATGGGTTAGGGTTAGGGTTAGGGTTAGGGTTAGTTTTAGGGTTAGGGATTGGTTTAGGGTACGGGTGAGGATTAGCGTACGTGTTAGGGTTAGGGTTTGGGTTAGGGTTAGGGTACACGTTAGGATTAGGGTATTTATTAAACCTATCCCACTCTCTAGATACCACTTAGCACGTAAAGGAATATTATTTAGGGTCCAGCCATGGAGAAGATTTTCGTTACTAGGATAAGATAAAGAATAAACACATTATAAAAAAATCACATTAGGATTTTCTTTTTAACCTGTTCCTTAAAACACTAGTGCTTAGGAAATCTAATGGAGGCAAAAGCAGTCAAGGGTAGTTTAGGGTTAGGGTTAGGGTTAGGGTTAGTGTTAGGGTTAGGGTACGGCTTAGGGTATGGGATAGGGTATGGGTGAGGGTACGGCATAGGGTAGGGTTTAGGGTTAGGGTTAGTGTTAGGGTTAGGGTATGGCTTAGGGTACGGGTGAGGGTACGGGTGAGGGTACTGCGTAGGGTATTGGTTAGGGTTAGGGTACGGCTTAGGATACGTGTTAGGGTACGGGTTAGGGTACGGCGTAGAGTGTGGGTTAAGGTTAGGGTTAGTGTTAGGGTTAGGGTTACGGTACGTCTTAGGGTATGTGTTAGGGTACGGGTGAGGGTACGGCGTAGGTTATGGGTTAGGGTTAGGGTTAGGGTTAGGGTTAGGGTACGGCTTAGGATACGGGTTAGGGTACGGGTGAGGGTACGGCGTAGGTTATGGGTTAGGGTTAGGGTTAGTGTTAGGGTTATGGTACGGCTTAAGTTATGGGATAGGGTACAGGTGAGGGTATGGCATAGGGTAGGGGTTAGGGTTAGGGTTAGGGTTAGGGTTAGGGTTAGGGTACGGCTTAGGGTACGGGTGAGGCTATGGGTGAGGATACTGCGTAGGGTATTGGTTAGGGTTAGGGTACGGCTTAGGATACGGGTTAGGGTACGTGTTAGGGTATGGCGTACGGTATGGGTTAGGGTTAGGGTTAGGGTTAGGGTTAGGGTACGGCTTAGGGTACGGGTTAGGGTACGGGTGAGGTTACGGCGTAGGGTATAGTTTAGGGTTAGGGTTAGGGTTAGGGTACGGCTTAGGATACGGGTTAGGGTACGGGTGAGGGTACGGCGTAGCATATGTTTTAGGGTTAGGGTTAGGGTACGGCTTAGGGTACGGGTTAGGGTACGGGTGAGGGTACGGTGTAGGTTATGGGTTAGGGTTAGGGTTAGGGTTAGGGTTAGTTTTAGGGTTAGGGATTGGTTTAGGGTACGGGTTAGGATTAGCATACGTGTTCGGGTTAGGGTTTTGGTTAGGGTTAGGGTACGCGTTAGGGTTAGGGTATGGGTTAGGTTTAGGGTACACTTTAGGATTAGGGTATTTATTAAACCTATCCCACTCTCTAGATACCACTTAGCACGTAAAGGAATATTATTTGGGGTTCAGCCATGGAGAAGATTTTAGTCACTAGGATAAGATAAAGAATAAACACATTATAAAAAAATCACATAAGGTTTTCTTTTTAACCTGTTCCTTAAAACACTAGTGTTTAGGAAATCTAATGGAGGCAAAAGCAGTAAAGGGTAGTTTAGGGTTAGGGTTAGGGTTAGGGTTAGGGGAGGGCTTAGGATACCGGTGAGGGTACTGGTGAGGGTACTGCGTAGGTTATTGGTTAGGGTTAGGGTACGGCTTAGGATACGGGTTAGGATATGGGTTAGGTTACGGCGTTGGGTATGGGTGAGGGTTAGGGTTAGGGTTAGGGTAAGGCTTTGCGTACGGGTTAGGGTACGGGTGAGGGTACGGCGTAGGGTAGAGGTTAGGGTTAGGTTTAGGGTTAGGGTACGGCTTAGGATACGGGTTAGGGTATGGGTGAGGGTACGGCGTAGCGTATGGGTTAGGGTTAGGGTTAGGGTTAGGGTTAGTTTTAGGGTTAGGGATTGGTTTAGGGTACGGGTGAGGATTAGCGTACGTGTTAGGGTTAGGGTTTGGGTTAGGGTTAGGGTACGCATTAGGGTTAGGGTTAGGGTACACGTTAGGATTAGGGTATTTATTAAACCTATCCCACTCTCTAGATACCACTTAGCACGTAAAGGAATATTATTTAGGGTCCAGCCATGGAGAAGATTTTCGTTACTAGGATAAGATAAAGAATAAACACATTATAAAAAAATCACATTAGGATTTTCTTTTTAACCTGTTCCTTAAAACACTAGTGCTTAGGAAATCTAATGGAGGCAAAAGCAGTCAAGGGTAGTTTAGGGTTAGGGTTAGGGTTAGGGTTAGTGTTAGGGTTAGGGTACGGCTTAGGGTATGGGATAGGGTATGGGTGAGGGTACGGCATAGGGTAGGGTTTAGGGTTAGGGTTAGTGTTAGGGTTAGGGTTAGGGTATGGCTTAGGGTACGGGTGAGGGTACTGTGTAGGTCATTGGTTAGGGTTAGGTTAAGGCTTAGGATACAGGTTATTGTATGGGTTAGGGTACGGCGCAGGGTATGGGTAAGGTTTAGGGTTAGGGTTAGGGTTAGAGTTAGGGTACGGCTTAGGGTACGGGTTAGGGTACGGGTGAGGGTACGGCGTAGTGTATAGGTTAGGGTTAGGGTTAGGGTACGGCTTTGGGTACGGGTTAGGTTACGGGTGAGGGTACGGCGTAGGGTATGGGTTAGGGTTAGGGTTAGGGTTAGTGTTAGTGTTAGGGTTAGGGTACGGCTTAGCGTATGGGATAGGGTACGGGTGAGGGTACGGCGTAGGGTAGGGGTTAGGGTTAGAGTTAGGGTTAGGGTTGGGGTTAGGGTACGGCTTAGGGTACGGGTGAGGGTACGGGTGAGGGTACTGCGTAGGGTATTGGTTAGGGTTAGGATACGGCTTAGGATACGGGTTAGGGTACGGGTTAGGGTATGGCATAGGGTATGGGTTAGGGTTAGGGTTAGGGTTAGGGTTAGGGTTAGGGTATGGCTTAGGATACGGGTTAGGGTACGGCTGAGGGTACGGCATAGCGTATGGGTTAGGGTTAGGGTTAGGGTACGTCTTAGGGTACGGGTTAGGGTACGGGTGAGGGTACGGCGTAGGGTAAGGTTTAGGGTTAGGGTTAGGGTTAGGGTTAGTTTTAGGGTTAGGGATTGGTTTAGAGTACGGGTTAGGATTAGCGTACGTGTTAGGGTTAGGTTTTCGGTTAGGGTTAGGGTACGCGTTAGGGTTAGGGTATGGGTTAGGGTTAGGGTACACGTTAGGATTAGGGTATTTATTAAACCTATCCCACTCTCTAGATACCACTTAGCACGTAAAGGAATATTATTAGGGATCCAGCCATGGAGAAGATTTTAGTCACTAGGATAAGATAAAGAATAAACACATTATAAAAAAATCACATTAGGATTTTCTTTTTAACCTGTTCCTTAAAACACTAGTGCTTAGGAAATCTAATAGAGGCAAAAGCAATCAAGGGTAGTTTAGGGTTAGGGTTAGGGTTAGGGTTAGTGTTAGGGTTAGGGTACGGCTTAGGGTATGGGATAGGGTACGGGTGAGGGTACGGGTGAGGGTACTGCGTAGGGTATTGCTTAGGGTTAGGGTACGGCTTAGGATACGTGTTAGGGTACGGGTTAGGGTACGGCGTAGAGTGTGGGTTAGGGTTAGGGTTAGTGTTAGGGTTAGGGTTACGGTACTTCTTAGGGTACGTGTTAGGGTACGGGTGAGGGTACGGCGTAGGTTATGGGTTAGGGTTAGGGTTAGGGTTAGGGTTAGGGTACGGCTTAGGATACGGGTTAGGGTACGGGTGAGGGTACGGCGTAGGTTATGGGTTAGGGTTAGGGTTAGTGTTAGGGTTATGGTACGGCTTAGGTTATGGGATAGGGTACAGGTGAGGGTATGGCATAGGGTAGGTGTTAGGGTTAGGGTTAGGGTTAGGGTTAGGGTTAGGGTACGGCTTAGGGCACGGGTGAGGCTATGGGTGAGGATAATGCGTAGGGTATTGGTTAGGGTTAGGGTACGGCTTAGGATACGGGTTAGGGTACGTGTTAGGGTATGGCGTACGGTATGGGTTAGGGTTAGGGTTAGGGTTAGGGTTAGGGTTAGGGTTAGGGTACGGCTTAGGGTACGGGTTAGGGTACGGGTGAGGTTACGGCGTAGGGTATAGTTTAGGGTTAGTGTTAGGGTTAGGGTACGGCTTAGGATACGGGTTAGGGTACGGGTGAGGGTACGGCGTAGCATATGGTTTAGGGTTAGGGTTAGGGTACGGCTTAGGGTACGGGTTAGGGTACGGGTGAGGGTACGGTGTAGGTTATGGGTTAGGGTTAGGGTTAGGGTTAGGGTTAGTTTTAGGGTTAGGGATTGGTTTAGGGTACGGGTTAGGATTAGCATACGTGTTCGGGTTAGGGTTTTGGTTAGGGTTAGGGTACGCGTTAGGGTTAGGGTATGGGTTAGGTTTAGGGTACACTTTAGGATTAGGGTATTTATTAAACCTATCCCACTCTCTAGATACCACTTAGCACGTAAAGGAATATTATTTGGGGTTCAGCCATGGAGAAGATTTTAGTCACTAGGATAAGATAAAGAATAAACACATTATAAAAAAATCACATAAGGTTTTCTTTTTAACCTGTTCCTTAAAACACTAGTGTTTAGGAAATCTAATGGAGGCAAAAGCAGTAAAGGGTAGTTTAGGGTTAGGGTTAGGGTTAGGGTTAGGGTAGGGCTTAGGATACCGGTGAGGGTACTGGTGAGGGTACTGCGTAGGTTATTGGTTAGGGTTAGGGTACGGCTTAGGATACGGGTTAGGATATGGGTTAGGTTACGGCGTTGGGTATGGGTGAGGGTTAGGGTTAGGGTTAGGGTAAGGCTTTGGGTACGGGTTAGGGTACGGGTGAGGGTGCGGCGTAGGGTAGAGGTTAGGGTTAGGTTTAGGGTTAGGGTACGGCTTAGGATACGGGTTAGGGTATGGGTGAGGGTACGGCGTAGCGTATGGGTTAGGGTTAGGGTTAGGGTTAGGGTTAGTTTTAGGGTTAGGGATTGGTTTAGGGTACGGGTGAGGATTAGCGTACGTGTTAGGGTTAGGGTTTGGGTTAGGGTTAGGGTACACGTTAGGATTAGGGTATTTATTAAACCTATCCCACTCTCTAGATACCACTTAGCACGTAAAGGAATATTATTTAGGGTCCAGCCATGGAGAAGATTTTCGTTACTAGGATAAGATAAAGAATAAACACATTATAAAAAAATCACATTAGGATTTTCTTTTTAACCTGTTCCTTAAAACACTAGTGCTTAGGAAATCTAATGGAGGCAAAAGCAGTCAAGGGTAGTTTAGGGTTAGGGTTAGGGTTAGGGTTAGTGTTAGGGTTAGGGTACGGCTTAGGGTATGGGATAGGGTATGGGTGAGGGTACGGCATAGGGTAGGGTTTAGGGTTAGGGTTAGTGTTAGGGTTAGGGTATGGCTTAGGGTACGGGTGAGGGTACGGGTGAGGGTACTGCGTAGGGTATTGGTTAGGGTTAGGGTACGGCTTAGGATACGTGTTAGGGTACGGGTTAGGGTACGGCGTAGAGTGTGGGTTAAGGTTAGGGTTAGTGTTAGGGTTAGGGTTACGGTACGTCTTAGGGTATGTGTTAGGGTACGGGTGAGGGTACGGCGTAGGTTATGGGTTAGGGTTAGGGTTAGGGTTAGGGTTAGGGTACGGCTTAGGATACGGGTTAGGGTACGGGTGAGGGTACGGCGTAGGTTATGGGTTAGGGTTAGGGTTAGTGTTAGGGTTATGGTACGGCTTAAGTTATGGGATAGGGTACAGGTGAGGGTATGGCATAGGGTAGGGGTTAGGGTTAGGGTTAGGGTTAGGGTTAGGGTTAGGGTACGGCTTAGGGTACGGGTGAGGCTATGGGTGAGGATACTGCGTAGGGTATTGGTTAGGGTTAGGGTACGGCTTAGGATACGGGTTAGGGTACATGTTAGGGTATGGCGTACGGTATGGGTTAGGGTTAGGGTTAGGGTTAGGGTTAGGGTACGGCTTAGGGTACGGGTTAGGGTACGGGTGAGGTTACGGCGTAGGGTATAGTTTAGGGTTAGGGTTAGGGTTAGGGTACGGCTTAGGATACGGGTTAGGGTACGGGTGAGGGTACGGCGTAGCATATGTTTTAGGGTTAGGGTTAGGGTACGGCTTAGGGTACGGGTTAGGGTACGGGTGAGGGTACGGTGTAGGTTATGGGTTAGGGTTAGGGTTAGGGTTAGGGTTAGTTTTAGGGTTAGGGATTGGTTTAGGGTACGGGTTAGGATTAGCATACGTGTTCGGGTTAGCGTTTTGGTTAGGGTTAGGGTACGCGTTAGGGTTAGGGTATGGGTTAGGTTTAGGGTACACTTTAGGATTAGGGTATTTATTAAACCTATCCCACTCTCTAGATACCACTTAGCACGTAAAGGATTATTATTTGGGGTTCAGCCATGGAGAAGATTTTAGTCACTAGGATAAGATAAAGAATAAACACATTATAAAAAAATCACATAAGGTTTTCTTTTTAACCTGTTCCTTAAAACACTAGTGTTTAGGAAATCTAATGGAGGCAAAAGCAGTAAAGGGTAGTTTAGGGTTAGGGTTAGGGTTAGGGTTAGGGGAGGGCTTAGGATACCGGTGAGGGTACTGGTGAGGGTACTGCGTAGGTTATTGGTTAGGGTTAGGGTACGGCTTAGGATACGGGTTAGGATATGGGTTAGGTTACGGCGTTGGGTATGGGTGAGGGTTAGGGTTAGGGTTAGGGTAAGGCTTTGGGTACGGGTTAGGGTACGGGTGAGGGTACGGCATAGGGTAGAGGTTAGGGTTAGGTTTAGGGTTAGGGTACGGCTTAGGATACGGGTTAGGGTATGGGTGAGGGTACGGCGTAGCGTATGGGTTAGGGTTAGGGTTAGGGTTAGGGTTAGTTTTAGGGTTAGGGATTGGTTTAGGGTACGGGTGAGGATTAGCGTACGTGTTAGGGTTAGGGTTTGGGTTAGGGTTAGGGTACGCATTAGGGTTAGGGTTAGGGTACACGTTAGGATTAGGGTATTTATTAAACCTATCCCACTCTCTAGATACCACTTAGCACGTAAAGGAATATTATTTAGGGTCCAGCCATGGAGAAGATTTTCGTTACTAGGATAAGATAAAGAATAAACACATTATAAAAAAATCACATTAGGATTTTCTTTTTAACCTGTTCCTTAAAACACTAGTGCTTAGGAAATCTAATGGAGGCAAAAGCAGTCAAGGGTAGTTTAGGGTTAGGGTTAGGGTTAGTGTTAGGGTTAGGGTACGGCTTAGGGTATGGGATAGGGTATGGGTGAGGGTACGGCATAGGGTAGGGTTTAGGGTTAGGGTTAGTGTTAGGGTTAGGGTTAGGGTATGGCTTAGGGTACGGGTGAGGGTACTGTGTAGGTCATTGGTTAGGGTTAGGTTAAGGCTTAGGATACAGGTTATTGTATGGGTTAGGGTACGGCGCAGGGTATGGGTAAGGGTTAGGGTTAGGGTTAGGGTTAGAGTTAGGGTACGGCTTAGGGTACGGGTTAGGGTACGGGTGAGGGTACGGCGTAGTGTATAGGTTAGGGTTAGTGTTAGGGTACGGCTTTGGGTACGGGTTAGGTTACGGGTGAGGGTACGGCGTAGGGTATGGGTTAGGGTTAGGGTTAGGGTTAGTGTTAGTGTTAGGGTTAGGGTACGGCTTAGCGTATGGGATAGGGTACGGGTGAGGGTACGGCGTAGGGTAGGGGTTAGGGTTAGAGTTAGGGTTAGGGTTGGGGTTAGGGTACGGCTTAGGATACGGGTTAGGGTACGGGTGAGGGTACTGCGTAGGGTATTGGTTAGGGTTAGGATACGGCTTAGGATACGGGTTAGGGTACGGGTTAGGGTATGGCGTAGGGTATGGGTTAGGGTTAGGGTTAGGGTTAGGGTTAGGGTTAGGGTACGGCTTAGGATACGGGTTAGGGTACGGGTGAGGGTACGGCGTAGCGTATGGGTTAGGGTTAGGGTTAGGGTACGTCTTAGGGTACGGGTTAGGGTACGGGTGAGGGTACGGCGTAGGGTAAGGTTTAGGGTTAGGGTTAGGGTTAGGGTTAGTTTTAGGGTTAGGGATTGGTTTAGGGTACGGGTTAGGATTAGCGTACCTGTTAGGGTTAGGTTTTCGGTTAGGGTTAGGGTACGCGTTAGGGTTAGGGTATGGGTTAGGGTTAGGGTACACGTTAGGATTAGGGTATTTATTAAACCTATCCCACTCTCTAGATACCACTTAGCACGTAAAGGAATATTATTTAGGGTCCAGCCATGGAGAAGATTTTCGTTACTAGGATAAGATAAAGAATAAACACATTATAAAAAAATCACATTAGGATTTTCTTTTTAACCTGTTCCTTAAAACACTAGTGCTTAGGAAATCTAATGGAGGCAAAAGCAGTCAAGGGTAGTTTAGGGTTAGGGTTAGGGTTAGGGTTAGTGTTAGGGTTAGGGTACGGCTTAGGGTATGGGATAGGGTATGGGTGAGGGTACGGCATAGGGTAGGGTTTAGGGTTAGGGTTAGTGTTAGGGTTAGGGTTAGGGTATGGCTTAGGGTACGGGTGAGGCTATGGGTGAGGATACTGCGTAGGGTATTGGTTAGGGTTAGGGTACGGCTTAGGATACGGGTTAGGGTACGTGTTAGGGTATGGCGTACGGTATGGGTTAGGGTTAGGGTTAGGGTTAGGGTTAGGGTTAGGGTTAGGGTACGGCTTAGGGTACGGGTTAGGGTACGGGTGAGGGTACGGCGTAGCATATGTTTTAGGGTTAGGGTTAGGGTACGGCTTAGGGTACGGGTTAGGGTACGGGTGAGGGTACGGTGTAGGTTATGGGTTAGGGTTAGGGTTAGGGTTAGGGTTAGTTTTAGGGTTAGGGATTGGTTTAGGGTACGGGTTAGGATTAGCATACGTGTTCGGGTTAGGGTTTTGGTTAGGGTTAGGGTACGCGTTAGGGTTAGGGTATGGGTTAGGTTTAGGGTACACTTTAGGATTAGGGTATTTATTAAACCTATCCCACTCTCTAGATACCACTTAGCACGTAAAGGAATATTATTTGGGGTTCAGCCATGGAGAAGATTTTAGTCACTAGGATAAGATAAAGAATAAACACATTATAAAAAAATCACATAAGGTTTTCTTTTTAACCTGTTCCTTAAAACACTAGTGTTTAGGAAATGTAATGGAGGCAAAAGCAGTAAAGGGTAGTTTAGGGTTAGGGTTAGGGTTAGGGTTAGGGGAGGGCTTAGGATACCGGTGAGGGTACTGGTGAGGGTACTGCGTAGGTTATTGGTTAGGGTTAGGGTACGGCTTAGGATACGGGTTAGGATATGGGTTAGGTTACGGCGTTGGGTATGGGTGAGGGTTAGGGTTAGGGTTAGGGTAAGGCTTTGCGTACGGGTTAGGGTACGGGTGAGGGTACGGCATAGGGTAGAGGTTAGGGTTAGGTTTAGGGTTAGGGTACGGCTTAGGATACGGGTTAGGGTATGGGTGAGGGTACGGCGTAGCGTATGGGTTAGGGTTAGGGTTAGGGTTAGGGTTAGTTTTAGGGTTAGGGATTGGTTTAGGGTACGGGTGAGGATTAGCGTACGTGTTAGGGTTAGGGTTTGGGTTAGGGTTAGGGTACGCATTAGGGTTAGGGTTAGGGTACACGTTAGGATTAGGGTATTTATTAAACCTATCCCACTCTCTAGATACCACTTAGCACGTAAAGGAATATTATTTAGGGTCCAGCCATGGAGAAGATTTTCGTTACTAGGATAAGATAAAGAATAAACACATTATAAAAAAATCACATTAGGATTTTCTTTTTAACCTGTTCCTTAAAACACTAGTGCTTAGGAAATCTAATGGAGGCAAAAGCAGTCAAGGGTAGTTTAGGGTTAGGGTTAGGGTTAGGGTTAGTGTTAGGGTTAGGGTACGGCTTAGGGTATGGGATAGGGTATGGGTGAGGGTACGGCATAGGGTAGGGTTTAGGGTTAGGGTTAGTGTTAGGGTTAGGGTTAGGGTATGGCTTAGGGTACGGGTGAGGGTACTGTGTAGGTCATTGGTTAGGGTTAGGTTAAGGCTTAGGATACAGGTTATTGTATGGGTTAGGGTACGGCGCAGGGTATGGGTAAGGGTTAGGGTTAGGGTTAGGGTTAGAATTAGGGTACGGCTTAGGGTACGGGTTAGGGTACGGGTGAGGGTACGGCGTAGTGTATAGGTTAGGGTTAGGGTTAGGGTACGGCTTTGGGTACGGGTTAGGTTACGGGTGAGGGTACGGCGTAGGGTATGGGTTAGGGTTAGGGTTAGGGTTAGTGTTAGTGTTAGGGTTAGGGTACGGCTTAGCGTATGGGATAGGGTACGGGTGAGGGTACGGCGTAGGGTAGGGGTTAGGGTTAGAGTTAGGGTTAGGGTTGGGGTTAGGGTACGGCTTAGGGTACGGGTGAGGGTACGGGTGAGGGTACTGCGTAGGGTATTTGTTAGGGTTAGGATACGGCTTAGGATACGGGTTAGGGTACGGGTTAGGGTATGGCATAGGGTATGGGTTAGGGTTAGGGTTAGGGTTAGGGTTAGGGTTAGGGTATGGCTTAGGATACGGGTTAGGGTACGGCTGAGGGTACGGCATAGCGTATGGGTTAGGGTTAGGGTTAGGGTACGTCTTAGGGTACGGGTTAGGGTACGGGTGAGGGTACGGCGTAGGGTAAGGTTTAGGGTTAGGGTTAGGGTTAGGGTTAGTTTTAGGGTTAGGGATTGGTTTAGGGTACGGGTTAGGATTAGCGTACGTGTTAGGGTTAGGTTTTCGGTTAGGGTTAGGGTACGCGTTAGGGTTAGGGTATGGGTTAGGGTTAGGGTACACGTTAGGATTAGGGTATTTATTAAACCTATCCCACTCTCTAGATACCACTTAGCACGTAAAGGAATATTATTAGGGATCCAGCCATGGAGAAGATTTTAGTCACTAGGATAAGATAAAGAATAAACACATTATAAAAAAATCACATTAGGATTTTCTTTTTAACCTGTTCCTTAAAACACTAGTGCTTAGGAAATCTAATAGAGGCAAAAGCAATCAAGGGTAGTTTAGGGTTAGGGTTAGGGTTAGGGTTAGTGTTAGGGTTAGGGTACGGCTTAGGGTATGGGATAGGGTACGGGTGAGGGTACGGGTGAGGGTACTGCGTAGGGTATTGCTTAGGGTTAGGGTACGGCTTAGGATACGTGTTAGGGTACGGGTTAGGGTACGGCGTAGAGTGTGGGTTAGGGTTAGGGTTAGTGTTAGGGTTAGGGTTACGGTACTTCTTAGGGTACGTGTTAGGGTACGGGTGAGGGTACGGCGTAGGTTATGGGTTAGGGTTAGGGTTAGGGTTAGGGTTAGGGTACGGCTTAGGATACGGGTTAGGGTACGGGTGAGGGTACGGCGTAGGTTATGGGTTAGGGTTAGGGTTAGTGTTAGGGTTATGGTACGGCTTAGGTTATGGGATAGGGTACAGGTGAGGGTATGGCATAGGGTAGGTGTTAGGGTTAGGGTTAGGGTTAGGGTTAGGGTTAGGGTACGGCTTAGGGCACGGGTGAGGCTATGGGTGAGGATAATGCGTAGGGTATTGGTTAGGGTTAGGGTACGGCTTAGGATACGGGTTAGGGTACGTGTTAGGGTATGGCGTACGGTATGGGTTAGGGTTAGGGTTAGGGTTAGGGTTAGGGTTAGGGTTAGGGTACGGCTTAGGGTACGGGTTAGGGTACGGGTGAGGTTACGGCGTAGGGTATAGTTTAGGGTTAGTGTTAGGGTTAGGGTACGGCTTAGGATACGGGTTAGGGTACGGATGAGGGTACGGCGTAGCATATGGTTTAGGGTTAGGGTTAGGGTACGGCTTAGGGTACGGGTTAGGGTACGGGTGAGGGTACGGTGTAGGTTATGGGTTAGGGTTAGGGTTAGGGTTAGGGTTAGTTTTAGGGTTAGGGATTGGTTTAGGGTACGGGTTAGGATTAGCATACGTGTTCGGGTTAGGGTTTTGGTTAGGGTTAGGGTACGCGTTAGGGTTAGGGTATGGGTTAGGTTTAGGGTACACTTTAGGATTAGGGTATTTATTAAACCTATCCCACTCTCTAGATACCACTTAGCACGTAAAGGAATATTATTTGGGGTTCAGCCATGGAGAAGATTTTAGTCACTAGGATAAGATAAAGAATAAACACATTATAAAAAAATCACATAAGGTTTTCTTTTTAACCTGTTCCTTAAAACACTAGTGTTTAGGAAATCTAATGGAGGCAAAAGCAGTAAAGGGTAGTTTAGGGTTAGGGTTAGGGTTAGGGTTAGGGTAGGGCTTAGGATACCGGTGAGGGTACTGGTGAGGGTACTGCGTAGGTTATTGGTTAGGGTTAGGGTACGGCTTAGGATACGGGTTAGGATATGGGTTAGGTTACGGCGTTGGGTATGGGTGAGGGTTAGGGTTAGGGTTAGGGTAAGGCTTTGGGTACGGGTTAGGGTACGGGTGAGGGTGCGGCGTAGGGTAGAGGTTAGGGTTAGGTTTAGGGTTAGGGTACGGCTTAGGATACGGGTTAGGGTATGGGTGAGGGTACGGCGTAGCGTATGGGTTAGGGTTAGGGTTAGGGTTAGGGTTAGTTTTAGGGTTAGGGATTGGTTTAGGGTACGGGTGAGGATTAGCGTACGTGTTAGGGTTAGGGTTTGGGTTAGGGTTAGGGTACACGTTAGGATTAGGGTATTTATTAAACCTATCCCACTCTCTAGATACCACTTAGCACGTAAAGGAATATTATTTAGGGTCCAGCCATGGAGAAGATTTTCGTTACTAGGATAAGATAAAGAATAAACACATTATAAAAAAATCACATTAGGATTTTCTTTTTAACCTGTTCCTTAAAACACTAGTGCCTAGGAAATCTAATGGAGGCAAAAGCAGTCAAGGGTAGTTTAGGGTTAGGGTTAGGGTTAGGGTTAGTGTTAGGGTTAGGGTACGGCTTAGGGTATGGGATAGTGTATGGGTGAGGGTACGGCATAGGGTAGGGTTTAGGGTTAGGGTTAGTGTTAGGGTTAGGGTATGGCTTAGGGTACGGGTGAGGGTACGGGTGAGGGTACTGCGTAGGGTATTGGTTAGGGTTAGGGTACGGCTTAGGATACGTGTTAGGGTACGGGTTAGGGTACGGCGTAGAGTGTGGGTTAAGGTTAGGGTTAGTGTTAGGGTTAGGGTTACGGTACGTCTTAGGGTATGTGTTAGGGTACGGGTGAGGGTACGGCGTAGGTTATGGGTTAGGGTTAGGGTTAGGGTTAGGGTTAGGGTACGGCTTAGGATACGGGTTAGGGTACGGGTGAGGGTACGGCGTAGGTTATGGGTTAGGGTTAGGGTTAGTGTTAGGGTTATGGTACGGCTTAAGTTATGGGATAGGGTACAGGTGAGGGTATGGCATAGGGTAGGGGTTAGGGTTAGGGTTAGGGTTAGGGTTAGGGTTAGGGTACGGCTTACGGTACGGGTGAGGCTATGGGTGAGGATACTGCGTAGGGTATTGGTTAGGGTTAGGGTACGGCTTAGGATACGGGTTAGGGTACGTGTTAGGGTATGGCGTACGGTATGGGTTAGGGTTAGGGTTAGGGTTAGGGTTAGGGTACGGCTTAGGGTACGGGTTAGGGTACGGGTGAGGTTACGGCGTAGGGTATAGTTTAGGGTTAGGGTTAGGGTTAGGGTACGGCTTAGGATACGGGTTAGGGTACGGGTGAGGGTACGGCGTAGCATATGTTTTAGGGTTAGGGTTAGGGTACGGCTTAGGGTACGGGTTAGGGTACGGGTGAGGGTACGGTGTAGGTTATGGGTTAGGGTTAGGGTTAGGGTTAGGGTTAGTTTTAGGGTTAGGGATTGGTTTAGGGTACGGGTTAGGATTAGCATACGTGTTCGGGTTAGGGTTTTGGTTAGGGTTAGGGTACGCGTTAGGGTTAGGGTATGGGTTAGGTTTAGGGTACACTTTAGGATTAGGGTATTTATTAAACCTATCCCACTCTCTAGATACCACTTAGCACGTAAAGGATTATTATTTGGGGTTCAGCCATGGAGAAGATTTTAGTCACTAGGAAAAGATAAAGAATAAACACATTATAAAAAAATCACATAAGGTTTTCTTTTTAACCTGTTCCTTAAAACACTAGTGTTTAGGAAATCTAATGGAGGCAAAAGCAGTAAAGGGTAGTTTAGGGTTAGGGTTAGGGTTAGGGTTAGGGGAGGGCTTAGGATACCGGTGAGGGTACTGGTGAGGGTACTGCGTAGGTTATTGGTTAGGGTTAGGGTACGGCTTAGGATACGGGTTAGGATATGGGTTAGGTTACGGCGTTGGGTATGGGTGAGGGTTAGGGTTAGGGTTAGGGTAAGGCTTTGGGTACGGGTTAGGGTACGGGTGAGGGTACGGCATAGGGTAGAGGTTAGGGTTAGGTTTAGGGTTAGGGTACGGCTTAGGATACGGGTTAGGGTATGGGTGAGGGTACGGCGTAGCGTATGGGTTAGGGTTAGGGTTAGGGTTAGGGTTAGTTTTAGGGTTAGGGATTGGTTTAGGGTACGGGTGAGGATTAGCGTACGTGTTAGGGTTAGGGTTTGGGTTAGGGTTAGGGTACGCATTAGGGTTAGGGTTAGGGTACACGTTAGGATTAGGGTATTTATTAAACCTATCCCACTCTCTAGATACCACTTAGCACGTAAAGGAATATTATTTAGGGTCCAGCCATGGAGAAGATTTTCGTTACTAGGATAAGATAAAGAATAAACACATTATAAAAAAATCACATTAGGATTTTCTTTTTAACCTGTTCCTTAAAACACTAGTGCTTAGGAAATCTAATAGAGGCAAAAGCAGTCAAGGGTAGTTTAGGGTTAGGGTTAGGGTTAGGGTTAGTGTTAGGGTTAGGGTACGGCTTAGGGTATGGGATAGGGTATGGGTGAGGGTACGGCATAGGGTAGGGTTTAGGGTTAGGGTTAGTGTTAGGGTTAGGGTTAGGGTATGGCTTAGGGTACGGGTGAGGCTATGGGTGAGGATACTGCGTAGGGTATTGGTTAGGGTTAGGGTACGGCTTAGGATACGGGTTAGGGTACGTGTTAGGGTATGGCGTACGGTATGGGTTAGGGTTAGGGTTAGGGTTAGGGTTAGGGTTAGGGTTAGGGTACGGCTTAGGGTACGGGTTAGGGTACGGGTGAGGTTACGGCGTAGGGTATAGTTTAGGGTTAGGGTTAGGGTTAGGGTACGGCTTAGGATACGGGTTAGGGTACGGGTGAGGGTACGGCGTAGCATATGTTTTAGGGTTAGGGTTAGGGTACGGCTTAGGGTACGGGTTAGGGTACGGGTGAGGGTACGGTGTAGGTTATGGGTTAGGGTTAGGGTTAGGGTTAGGGTTAGTTTTAGGGTTAGGGATTGGTTTAGGGTACGGGTTAGGATTAGCATACGTGTTCGGGTTAGGGTTTTGGTTAGGGTTAGGGTACGCGTTAGGGTTAGGGTATGGGTTAGGTTTAGGGTACACTTTAGGATTAGGGTATTTATTAAACCTATCCCACTCTCTAGATACCACTTAGCACGTAAAGGAATATTATTTGGGGTTCAGCCATGGAGAAGATTTTAGTCACTAGGATAAGATAAAGAATAAACACATTATAAAAAAATCACATAAGGTTTTCTTTTTAACCTGTTCCTTAAAACACTAGTGTTTAGGAAATGTAATGGAGGCAAAAGCAGTAAAGGGTAGTTTAGGGTTAGGGTTAGGGTTAGGGTTAGGGGAGGGCTTAGGATACCGGTGAGGGTACTGGTGAGGGTACTGCGTAGGTTATTGGTTAGGGTTAGGGTACGGCTTAGGATACGGGTTAGGATATGGGTTAGGTTACGGCGTTGGGTATGGGTGAGGGTTAGGGTTAGGGTTAGGGTAAGGCTTTGCGTACGGGTTAGGGTACGGGTGAGGGTACGGCGTAGGGTAGAGGTTAGGGTTAGGTTTAGGGTTAGGGTACGGCTTAGGATACGGGTTAGGGTATGGGTGAGGGTACGGCGTAGCGTATGGGTTAGGGTTAGGGTTAGGGTTAGGGTTAGTTTTAGGGTTAGGGATTGGTTTAGGGTACGGGTGAGGATTAGCGTACGTGTTAGGGTTAGGGTTTGGGTTAGGGTTAGGGTACGCATTAGGGTTAGGGTTAGGGTACACGTTAGGATTAGGGTATTTATTAAACCTATCCCACTCTCTAGATACCACTTAGCACGTAAAGGAATATTATTTAGGGTCCAGCCATGGAGAAGATTTTCGTTACTAGGATAAGATAAAGAATAAACACATTATAAAAAATCACATTAGGATTTTCTTTTTAACCTGTTCCTTAAAACACTAGTGCTTAGGAAATCTAATGGAGGCAAAAGCAGTCAAGGGTAGTTTAGGGTTAGGGTTAGGGTTAGGGTTAGTGTTAGGGTTAGGGTACGGCTTAGGGTATGGGATAGGGTATGGGTGAGGGTACGGCATAGGGTAGGGTTTAGGGTTAGGGTTAGTGTTAGGGTTAGGGTTAGGGTATGGCTTAGGGTACGGGTGAGGGTACTGTGTAGGTCATTGGTTAGGGTTAGGTTAAGGCTTAGGATACAGGTTATTGTATGGGTTAGGGTACGGCGCAGGGTATGGGTAAGGGTTAGGGTTAGGGTTAGGGTTAGAATTAGGGTACGGCTTAGGGTACGGGTTAGGGTACGGGTGAGGGTACGGCGTAGTGTATAGGTTAGGGTTAGGGTTAGGGTACGGCTTTGGGTACGGGTTAGGTTACGGGTGAGGGTACGGCGTAGGGTATGTGTTAGGGTTAGGGTTAGGGTTAGTGTTAGTGTTAGGGTTAGGGTACGGCTTAGCGTATGGGATAGGGTACGGGTGAGGGTACGGCGTAGGGTAGGGGTTA
The DNA here is from genome assembly GCF_028564815.1 of Eubalaena glacialis. Classification (NCBI taxonomy): domain Eukaryota; kingdom Metazoa; phylum Chordata; class Mammalia; order Artiodactyla; family Balaenidae; genus Eubalaena; species Eubalaena glacialis. Next base: position 232,269 of record NW_026871243.1, read on the forward strand.
GGGTTAGAGTTAGGGTTAGGGTTGGGGTTAGGGTACGGCTTAGGGTACGGGTGAGGGTACGGGTGAGGGTACTGCGTAGGGTATTGGTTAGGGTTAGGATACGGCTTAGGATACGGGTTAGGGTACGGGTTAGGGTATGGCATAGGGTATGGGTTAGGGTTAGGGTTAGGGTTAGGGTTAGGGTTAGGGTATGGCTTAGGATACGGGTTAGGGTACGGCTGAGGGTACGGCATAGCGTATGGGTTAGGGTTAGGGTTAGGGTACGTCTTAGGGTACGGGTTAGGGTACGGGTGAGGGTACGGCGTAGGGTAAGGTTTAGGGTTAGGGTTAGGGTTAGGGTTAGTTTTAGGGTTAGGGATTGGTTTAGGGTACGGGTTAGGATTAGCGTACGTGTTAGGGTTAGGTTTTCGGTTAGGGTTAGGGTACGCGTTAGGGTTAGGGTATGGGTTAGGGTTAGGGTACACGTTAGGATTAGGGTATTTATTAAACCTATCCCACTCTCTAGATACCACTTAGCACGTAAAGGAATATTATTAGGGATCCAGCCATGGAGAAGATTTTAGTCACTAGGATAAGATAAAGAATAAACACATTATAAAAAAATCACATTAGGATTTTCTTTTTAACCTGTTCCTTAAAACACTAGTGCTTAGGAAATCTAATAGAGGCAAAAGCAATCAAGGGTAGTTTAGGGTTAGGGTTAGGGTTAGGGTTAGTGTTAGGGTTAGGGTACGGCTTAGGGTATGGGATAGGGTACGGGTGAGGGTACGGGTGAGGGTACTGCGTAGGGTATTGCTTAGGGTTAGGGTACGGCTTAGGATACGTGTTAGGGTACGGGTTAGGGTACGGCGTAGAGTGTGGGTTAGGGTTAGGGTTAGTGTTAGGGTTAGGGTTACGGTACTTCTTAGGGTACGTGTTAGGGTACGGGTGAGGGTACGGCGTAGGTTATGGGTTAGGGTTAGGGTTAGGGTTAGGGTTAGGGTACGGCTTAGGATACGGGTTAGGGTACGGGTGAGGGTACGGCGTAGGTTATGGGTTAGGGTTAGGGTTAGTGTTAGGGTTATGGTACGGCTTAGGTTATGGGATAGGGTACAGGTGAGGGTATGGCATAGGGTAGGTGTTAGGGTTAGGGTTAGGGTTAGGGTTAGGGTTAGGGTACGGCTTAGGGCACGGGTGAGGCTATGGGTGAGGATAATGCGTAGGGTATTGGTTAGGGTTAGGGTACGGCTTAGGATACGGGTTAGGGTACGTGTTAGGGTATGGCGTACGGTATGGGTTAGGGTTAGGGTTAGGGTTAGGGTTAGGGTTAGGGTTAGGGTACGGCTTAGGGTACGGGTTAGGGTACGGGTGAGGTTACGGCGTAGGGTATAGTTTAGGGTTAGTGTTAGGGTTAGGGTACGGCTTAGGATACGGGTTAGGGTACGGATGAGGGTACGGCGTAGCATATGGTTTAGGGTTAGGGTTAGGGTACGGCTTAGGGTACGGGTTAGGGTACGGGTGAGGGTACGGTGTAGGTTATGGGTTAGGGTTAGGGTTAGGGTTAGGGTTAGTTTTAGGGTTAGGGATTGGTTTAGGGTACGGGTTAGGATTAGCATACGTGTTCGGGTTAGGGTTTTGGTTAGGGTTAGGGTACGCGTTAGGGTTAGGGTATGGGTTAGGTTTAGGGTACACTTTAGGATTAGGGTATTTATTAAACCTATCCCACTCTCTAGATACCACTTAGCACGTAAAGGAATATTATTTGGGGTTCAGCCATGGAGAAGATTTTAGTCACTAGGATAAGATAAAGAATAAACACATTATAAAAAAATCACATAAGGTTTTCTTTTTAACCTGTTCCTTAAAACACTAGTGTTTAGGAAATCTAATGGAGGCAAAAGCAGTAAAGGGTAGTTTAGGGTTAGGGTTAGGGTTAGGGTAGGGCTTAGGATACCGGTGAGGGTACTGGTGAGGGTACTGCGTAGGTTATTGGTTAGGGTTAGGGTACGGCTTAGGATACGGGTTAGGATATGGGTTAGGTTACGGCGTTGGGTATGGGTGAGGGTTAGGGTTAGGGTTAGGGTAAGGCTTTGGGTACGGGTTAGGGTACGGGTGAGGGTGCGGCGTAGGGTAGAGGTTAGGGTTAGGTTTAGGGTTAGGGTACGGCTTAGGATACGGGTTAGGGTATGGGTGAGGGTACGGCGTAGCGTATGGGTTAGGGTTAGGGTTAGGGTTAGGGTTAGTTTTAGGGTTAGGGATTGGTTTAGGGTACGGGTGAGGATTAGCATACGTGTTAGGGTTAGGGTTTGGGTTAGGGTTAGGGTACACGTTAGGATTAGGGTATTTATTAAACCTATCCCACTCTCTAGATACCACTTAGCACGTAAAGGAATATTATTTAGGGTCCAGCCATGGAGAAGATTTTCGTTACTAGGATAAGATAAAGAATAAACACATTATAAAAAAATCACATTAGGATTTTCTTTTTAACCTGTTCCTTAAAACACTAGTGCTTAGGAAATCTAATGGAGGCAAAAGCAGTCAAGGGTAGTTTAGGGTTAGGGTTAGGGTTAGGGTTAGTGTTAGGGTTAGGGTACGGCTTAGGGTATGGGATAGGGTATGGGTGAGGGTACGGCATAGGGTAGGGTTTAGGGTTAGGGTTAGTGTTAGGGTTAGGGTTAGGGTATGGCTTAGGGTACGGGTGAGGGTACTGTGTAGGTCATTGGTTAGGGTTAGGTTAAGGCTTAGGATACAGGTTATTGTATGGGTTAGGGTACGGCGCAGGGTATGGGTAAGGGTTAGGGTTAGGGTTAGGGTTAGAGTTAGGGTACGGCTTAGGGTACGGGTTAGGGTACGGGTGAGGGTACGGCGTAGTGTATAGGTTAGGGTTAGTGTTAGGGTACGGCTTTGGGTACGGGTTAGGTTACGGGTGAGGGTACGGCGTAGGGTATGGGTTAGGGTTAGGGTTAGGGTTAGTGTTAGTGTTAGGGTTAGGGTACGGCTTAGCGTATGGGATAGGGTACGGGTGAGGGTACGGCGTAGGGTAGGGGTTAGGGTTAGAGTTAGGGTTAGGGTTGGGGTTAGGGTACGGCTTAGGGTACGGGTGAGGGTACGGGTGAGGGTACTGCGTAGGGTATTGGTTAGGGTTAGGATACGGCTTAGGATACGGGTTAGGGTACGGGTTAGGGTATGGCGTAGGGTATGGGTTAGGGTTAGGGTTAGGGTTAGGGTTAGGGTTAGGGTACGGCTTAGGATACGGGTTAGGGTACGGGTGAGGGTACGGCGTAGCGTATGGGTTAGGGTTAGGGTTAGGGTACGTCTTAGGGTACGGGTTAGGGTACGGGTGAGGGTACGGCGTAGGGTAAGGTTTAGGGTTAGGGTTAGGGTTAGGGTTAGTTTTAGGGTTAGGGATTGGTTTAGGGTACGGGTTAGGATTAGCGTACCTGTTAGGGTTAGGTTTTCGGTTAGGGTTAGGGTACGCGTTAGGGTTAGGGTATGGGTTAGGGTTAGGGTACACGTTAGGATTAGGGTATTTATTAAACCTATCCCACTCTCTAGATACCACTTAGCACGTAAAGGAATATTATTTAGGGTCCAGCCATGGAGAAGATTTTCGTTACTAGGATAAGATAAAGAATAAACACATTATAAAAAAATCACATTAGGATTTTCTTTTTAACCTGTTCCTTAAAACACTAGTGCTTAGGAAATCTAATGGAGGCAAAAGCAGTCAAGGGTAGTTTAGGGTTAGGGTTAGGGTTAGGGTTAGTGTTAGGGTGAGGGTACGGCTTAGGGTATGGGATAGGGTATGGGTGAGGGTACGGCATAGGGTAGGGTTTAGGGTTAGGGTTAGTGTTAGGGTTAGGGTTAGGGTATGGCTTAGGGTACGGGTGAGGCTATGGGTGAGGATACTGCGTAGGGTATTGGTTAGGGTTAGGGTACGGCTTAGGATACGGGTTAGGGTACGTGTTAGGGTATGGCGTACGGTATGGGTTAGGGTTAGGGTTAGGGTTAGGGTTAGGGTTAGGGTTAGGGTACGGCTTAGGGTACGGGTTAGGGTACGGGTGAGGTTACGGCGTAGGGTATAGTTTAGGGTTAGGGTTAGGGTTAGGGTACGGCTTAGGATACGGGTTAGGGTACGGGTGAGGGTACGGCGTAGCATATGTTTTAGGGTTAGGGTTAGGGTACGGCTTAGGGTACGGGTTAGGGTACGGGTGAGGGTACGGTGTAGGTTATGGGTTAGGGTTAGGGTTAGGGTTAGGGTTAGTTTTAGGGTTAGGGATTGGTTTAGGGTACGGGTTAGGATTAGCATACGTGTTCGGGTTAGGGTTTTGGTTAGGGTTAGGGTACGCGTTAGGGTTAGGGTATGGGTTAGGTTTAGGGTACACTTTAGGATTAGGGTATTTATTAAACCTATCCCACTCTCTAGATACCACTTAGCACGTAAAGGAATATTATTTGGGGTTCAGCCATGGAGAAGATTTTAGTCACTAGGATAAGATAAAGAATAAACACATTATAAAAAAATCACATAAGGTTTTCTTTTTAACCTGTTCCTTAAAACACTAGTGTTTAGGAAATCTAATGGAGGCAAAAGCAGTAAAGGGTAGTTTAGGGTTAGGGTTAGGGTTAGGGTTAGGGGAGGGCTTAGGATACCGGTGAGGGTACTGGTGAGGGTACTGCGTAGGTTATTGGTTAGGGTTAGGGTACGGCTTAGGATACGGGTTAGGATATGGGTTAGGTTACGGCGTTGGGTATGGGTGAGGGTTAGGGTTAGGGTTAGGGTAAGGCTTTGGGTACGGGTTAGGGTACGGGTGAGGGTACGGCGTAGGGTAGAGGTTAGGGTTAGGTTTAGGGTTAGGGTACGGCTTAGGATACGGGTTAGGGTATGGGTGAGGGTACGGCGTAGCGTATGGGTTAGGGTTAGGGTTAGGGTTAGGGTTAGTTTTAGGGTTAGGGATTGGTTTAGGGTACGGGTGAGGATTAGCGTACGTGTTAGGGTTAGGGTTTGGGTTAGGGTTAGGGTACACGTTAGGATTAGGGTATTTATTAAACCTATCCCACTCTCTAGATACCACTTAGCACGTAAAGGAATATTATTTAGGGTCCAGCCATGGAGAAGATTTTCGTTACTAGGATAAGATAAAGAATAAACACATTATAAAAAAATCACATTAGGATTTTCTTTTTAACCTGTTCCTTAAAACACTAGTGCTTAGGAAATCTAATGGAGGCAAAAGCAGTCAAGGGTAGTTTAGGGTTAGGGTTAGGGTTAGGGTTAGTGTTAGGGTTAGGGTACGGCTTAGGGTATGGGATAGGGTATGGGTGAGGGTACGGCATAGGGTAGGGTTTAGGGTTAGGGTTAGTGTTAGGGTTAGGGTATGGCTTAGGGTACGGGTGAGGGTACGGGTGAGGGTACTGTGTAGGGTATTGGTTAGGGTTAGGGTACGGCTTAGGATACGTGTTAGGGTACGGGTTAGGGTACGGCGTAGAGTGTGGGTTAAGGTTAGGGTTAGTGTTAGGGTTAGGGTTACGGTACGTCTTAGGGTATGTGTTAGGGTACGGGTGAGGGTACGGCGTAGGTTATGGGTTAGGGTTAGGGTTAGGGTTAGGGTTAGGGTACGGCTTAGGATACGGGTTAGGGTACGGGTGAGGGTACGGCGTAGGTTATGGGTTAGGGTTAGGGTTAGTGTTAGGGTTATGGTACGGCTTAAGTTATGGGATAGGGTACAGGTGAGGGTATGGCATAGGGTAGGGGTTAGGGTTAGGGTTAGGGTTAGGGTTAGGGTTAGGGTACGGCTTAGGGTACGGGTGAGGCTATGGGTGAGGATACTGCGTAGGGTATTGGTTAGGGTTAGGGTACGGCTTAGGATACGGGTTAGGGTACGTGTTAGGGTATGGCGTACGGTATGGGTTAGGGTTAGGGTTAGGGTTAGGGTTAGGGTACGGCTTAGGGTACGGGTTAGGGTACGGGTGAGGTTACGGCGTAGGGTATAGTTTAGGGTTAGGGTTAGGGTTAGGGTACGGCTTAGGATACGGGTTAGGGTACGGGTGAGGGTACGGCGTAGCATATGTTTTAGGGTTAGGGTTAGGGTACGGCTTAGGGTACGGGTTAGGGTACGGGTGAGGGTACGGTGTAGGTTATGGGTTAGGGTTAGGGTTAGGGTTAGGGTTAGTTTTAGGGTTAGGGATTGGTTTAGGGTACGGGTTAGGATTAGCATACGTGTTCGGGTTAGGGTTTTGGTTAGGGTTAGGGTACGCGTTAGGGTTAGGGTATGGGTTAGGTTTAGGGTACACTTTAGGATTAGGGTATTTATTAAACCTATCCCACTCTCTAGATACCACTTAGCACGTAAAGGATTATTATTTGGGGTTCAGCCATGGAGAAGATTTTAGTCACTAGGAAAAGATAAAGAATAAACACATTATAAAAAAATCACATAAGGTTTTCTTTTTAACCTGTTCCTTAAAACACTAGTGTTTAGGAAATCTAATGGAGGCAAAAGCAGTAAAGGGTAGTTTAGGGTTAGGGTTAGGGTTAGGGTTAGGGGAGGGCTTAGGATACCGGTGAGGGTACTGGTGAGGGTACTGCGTAGGTTATTGGTTAGGGTTAGGGTACGGCTTAGGATACGGGTTAGGATATGGGTTAGGTTACGGCGTTGGGTATGGGTGAGGGTTAGGGTTAGGGTTAGGGTAAGGCTTTGGGTACGGGTTAGGGTACGGGTGAGGGTACGGCATAGGGTAGAGGTTAGGGTTAGGTTTAGGGTTAGGGTACGGCTTAGGATACGGGTTAGGGTATGGGTGAGGGTACGGCGTAGCGTATGGGTTAGGGTTAGGGTTAGGGTTAGGGTTAGTTTTAGGGTTAGGGATTGGTTTAGGGTACGGGTGAGGATTAGCGTACGTGTTAGGGTTAGGGTTTGGGTTAGGGTTAGGGTACGCATTAGGGTTAGGGTTAGGGTACACGTTAGGATTAGGGTATTTATTAAACCTATCCCACTCTCTAGATACCACTTAGCACGTAAAGGAATATTATTTAGGGTCCAGCCATGGAGAAGATTTTCGTTACTAGGATAAGATAAAGAATAAACACATTATAAAAAAATCACATTAGGATTTTCTTTTTAACCTGTTCCTTAAAACACTAGTGCTTAGGAAATCTAATGGAGGCAAAAGCAGTCAAGGGTAGTTTAGGGTTAGGGTTAGGGTTAGGGTTAGTGTTAGGGTTAGGGTACGGCTTAGGGTATGGGATAGGGTATGGGTGAGGGTACGGCATAGGGTAGGGTTTAGGGTTAGGGTTAGTGTTAGGGTTAGGGTTAGGGTATGGCTTAGGGTACGGGTGAGGGTACTGTGTAGGTCATTGGTTAGGGTTAGGTTAAGGCTTAGGATACAGGTTATTGTATGGGTTAGGGTACGGCGCAGGGTATGGGTAAGGGTTAGGGTTAGGGTTAGGGTTAGAGTTAGGGTACGGCTTAGGGTACGGGTTAGGGTACGGGTGAGGGTACGGCGTAGTGTATAGGTTAGGGTTAGTGTTAGGGTACGGCTTTGGGTACGGGTTAGGTTACGGGTGAGGGTACGGCGTAGGGTATGGGTTAGGGTTAGGGTTAGGGTTAGTGTTAGTGTTAGGGTTAGGGTACGGCTTAGCGTATGGGATAGGGTACGGGTGAGGGTACGGCGTAGGGTAGGGGTTAGGGTTAGAGTTAGGGTTAGGGTTGGGGTTAGGGTACGGCTTAGGGTACGGGTGAGGGTACGGGTGAGGGTACTGCGTAGGGTATTGGTTAGGGTTAGGATACGGCTTAGGATACGGGTTAGGGTACGGGTTAGGGTATGGCGTAGGGTATGGGTTAGGGTTAGGGTTAGGGTTAGGGTTAGGGTTAGGGTACGGCTTAGGATACGGGTTAGGGTACGGGTGAGGGTACGGCGTAGCGTATGGGTTAGGGTTAGGGTTAGGGTACGTCTTAGGGTACGGGTTAGGGTACGGGTGAGGGTACGGCGTAGGGTAAGGTTTAGGGTTAGGGTTAGGGTTAGGGTTAGTTTTAGGGTTAGGGATTGGTTTAGGGTACGGGTTAGGATTAGCGTACCTGTTAGGGTTAGGTTTTCGGTTAGGGTTAGGGTACGCGTTAGGGTTAGGGTATGGGTTAGGGTTAGGGTACACGTTAGGATTAGGGTATTTATTAAACCTATCCCACTCTCTAGATACCACTTAGCACGTAAAGGAATATTATTTAGGGTCCAGCCATGGAGAAGATTTTCGTTACTAGGATAAGATAAAGAATAAACACATTATAAAAAAATCACATTAGGATTTTCTTTTTAACCTGTTCCTTAAAACACTAGTGCTTAGGAAATCTAATGGAGGCAAAAGCAGTCAAGGGTAGTTTAGGGTTAGGGTTAGGGTTAGGGTTAGTGTTAGGGTTAGGGTACGGCTTAGGGTATGGGATAGGGTATGGGTGAGGGTACGGCATAGGGTAGGGTTTAGGGTTAGGGTTAGTGTTAGGGTTAGGGTTAGGGTATGGCTTAGGGTACGGGTGAGGCTATGGGTGAGGATACTGCGTAGGGTATTGGTTAGGGTTAGGGTACGGCTTAGGATACGGGTTAGGGTACGTGTTAGGGTATGGCGTACGGTATGGGTTAGGGTTAGGGTTAGGGTTAGGGTTAGGGTTAGGGTTAGGGTACGGCTTAGGGTACGGGTTAGGGTACGGGTGAGGTTACGGCGTAGGGTATAGTTTAGGGTTAGGGTTAGGGTTAGGGTACGGCTTAGGATACGGGTTAGGGTACGGGTGAGGGTACGGCGTAGCATATGTTTTAGGGTTAGGGTTAGGGTACGGCTTAGGGTACGGGTTAGGGTACGGGTGAGGGTACGGTGTAGGTTATGGGTTAGGGTTAGGGTTAGGGTTAGGGTTAGTTTTAGGGTTAGGGATTGGTTTAGGGTACGGGTTAGGATTAGCATACGTGTTCGGGTTAGGGTTTTGGTTAGGGTTAGGGTACGCGTTAGGGTTAGGGTATGGGTTAGGTTTAGGGTACACTTTAGGATTAGGGTATTTATTAAACCTATCCCACTCTCTAGATACCACTTAGCACGTAAAGGAATATTATTTGGGGTTCAGCCATGGAGAAGATTTTAGTCACTAGGATAAGATAAAGAATAAACACATTATAAAAAAATCACATAAGGTTTTCTTTTTAACCTGTTCCTTAAAACACTAGTGTTTAGGAAATCTAATGGAGGCAAAAGCAGTAAAGGGTAGTTTAGGGTTAGGGTTAGGGTTAGGGTTAGGGGAGGGCTTAGGATACCGGTGAGGGTACTGGTGAGGGTACTGCGTAGGTTATTGGTTAGGGTTAGGGTACGGCTTAGGATACGGGTTAGGATATGGGTTAGGTTACGGCGTTGGGTATGGGTGAGGGTTAGGGTTAGGGTTAGGGTAAGGCTTTGGGTACGGGTTAGGGTACGGGTGAGGGTACGGCGTAGGGTAGAGGTTAGGGTTAGGTTTAGGGTTAGGGTACGGCTTAGGATACGGGTTAGGGTATGGGTGAGGGTACGGCGTAGCGTATGGGTTAGGGTTAGGGTTAGGGTTAGGGTTAGTTTTAGGGTTAGGGATTGGTTTAGGGTACGGGTGAGGATTAGCGTACGTGTTAGGGTTAGGGTTTGGGTTAGGGTTAGGGTACGCATTAGGGTTAGGGTTAGGGTACACGTTAGGATTAGGGTATTTATTAAACCTATCCCACTCTCTAGATACCACTTAGCACGTAAAGGAATATTATTTAGGGTCCAGCCATGGAGAAGATTTTCGTTACTAGGATAAGATAAAGAATAAACACATTATAAAAAAATCACATTAGGATTTTCTTTTTAACCTGTTCCTTAAAACACTAGTGCTTAGGAAATCTAATGGAGGCAAAAGCAGTCAAGGGTAGTTTAGGGTTAGGGTTAGGGTTAGGGTTAGTGTTAGGGTTAGGGTACGGCTTAGGGTATGGGATAGGGTATGGGTGAGGGTACGGCATAGGGTAGGGTTTAGGGTTAGGGTTAGTGTTAGGGTTAGGGTTAGGGTATGGCTTAGGGTACGGGTGAGGGTACTGTGTAGGTCATTGGTTAGGGTTAGGTTAAGGCTTAGGATACAGGTTATTGTATGGGTTAGGGTACGGCGCAGGGTATGGGTAAGGGTTAGGGTTAGGGTTAGGGTTAGAGTTAGGGTACGGCTTAGGGTACGGGTTAGGGTACGGGTGAGGGTACGGCGTAGTGTATAGGTTAGGGTTAGGGTTAGGGTACGGCTTTGGGTACGGGTTAGGTTACGGGTGAGGGTACGGCGTAGGGTATGGGTTAGGGTTAGGGTTAGGGTTAGTGTTAGTGTTAGGGTTAGGGTACGGCTTAGCGTATGGGATAGGGTACGGGTGAGGGTACGGCGTAGGGTAGGGGTTAGGGTTAGAGTTAGGGTTAGGGTTGGGGTTAGGGTACGGCTTAGGGTACGGGTGAGGGTACGGGTGAGGGTACTGCGTAGGGTATTGGTTAGGGTTAGGATACGGCTTAGGATACGGGTTAGGGTACGGGTTAGGGTATGGCATAGGGTATGGGTTAGGGTTAGGGTTAGGGTTAGGGTTAGGGTTAGGGTATGGCTTAGGATACGGGTTAGGGTACGGCTGAGGGTACGGCATAGCGTATGGGTTAGGGTTAGGGTTAGGGTACGTCTTAGGGTACGGGTTAGGGTACGGGTGAGGGTACGGCGTAGGGTAAGGTTTAGGGTTAGGGTTAGGGTTAGGGTTAGTTTTAGGGTTAGGGATTGGTTTAGGGTACGGGTTAGGATTAGCGTACGTGTTAGGGTTAGGTTTTCGGTTAGGGTTAGGGTACGCGTTAGGGTTAGGGTATGGGTTAGGGTTAGGGTACACGTTAGGATTAGGGTATTTATTAAACCTATCCCACTCTCTAGATACCACTTAGCACGTAAAGGAATATTATTAGGGATCCAGCCATGGAGAAGATTTTAGTCACTAGGATAAGATAAAGAATAAACACATTATAAAAAAATCACATTAGGATTTTCTTTTTAACCTGTTCCTTAAAACACTAGTGCTTAGGAAATCTAATAGAGGCAAAAGCAATCAAGGGTAGTTTAGGGTTAGGGTTAGGGTTAGGGTTAGTGTTAGGGTTAGGGTACGGCTTAGGGTATGGGATAGGGTACGGGTGAGGGTACGGGTGAGGGTACTGCGTAGGGTATTGCTTAGGGTTAGGGTACGGCTTAGGATACGTGTTAGGGTACGGGTTAGGGTACGGCGTAGAGTGTGGGTTAGGGTTAGGGTTAGTGTTAGGGTTAGGGTTACGGTACTTCTTAGGGTACGTGTTAGGGTACGGGTGAGGGTACGGCGTAGGTTATGGGTTAGGGTTAGGGTTAGGGTTAGGGTTAGGGTACGGCTTAGGATACGGGTTAGGGTACGGGTGAGGGTACGGCGTAGGTTATGGGTTAGGGTTAGGGTTAGTGTTAGGGTTATGGTACGGCTTAGGTTATGGGATAGGGTACAGGTGAGGGTATGGCATAGGGTAGGTGTTAGGGTTAGGGTTAGGGTTAGGGTTAGGGTTAGGGTACGGCTTAGGGCACGGGTGAGGCTATGGGTGAGGATAATGCGTAGGGTATTGGTTAGGGTTAGGGTACGGCTTAGGATACGGGTTAGGGTACGTGTTAGGGTATGGCGTACGGTATGGGTTAGGGTTAGGGTTAGGGTTAGGGTTAGGGTTAGGGTTAGGGTACGGCTTAGGGTACGGGTTAGGGTACGGGTGAGGTTACGGCGTAGGGTATAGTTTAGGGTTAGTGTTAGGGTTAGGGTACGGCTTAGGATACGGGTTAGGGTACGGGTGAGGGTACGGCGTAGCATATGGTTTAGGGTTAGGGTTAGGGTACGGCTTAGGGTACGGGTTAGGGTACGGGTGAGGGTACGGTGTAGGTTATGGGTTAGGGTTAGGGTTAGGGTTAGGGTTAGTTTTAGGGTTAGGGATTGGTTTAGGGTACGGGTTAGGATTAGCATACGTGTTCGGGTTAGGGTTTTGGTTAGGGTTAGGGTACGCGTTAGGGTTAGGGTATGGGTTAGGTTTAGGGTACACTTTAGGATTAGGGTATTTATTAAACCTATCCCACTCTCTAGATACCACTTAGCACGTAAAGGAATATTATTTGGGGTTCAGCCATGGAGAAGATTTTAGTCACTAGGATAAGATAAAGAATAAACACATTATAAAAAAATCACATAAGGTTTTCTTTTTAACCTGTTCCTTAAAACACTAGTGTTTAGGAAATCTAATGGAGGCAAAAGCAGTAAAGGGTAGTTTAGGGTTAGGGTTAGGGTTAGGGTTAGGGTAGGGCTTAGGATACCGGTGAGGGTACTGGTGAGGGTACTGCGTAGGTTATTGGTTAGGGTTAGGGTACGGCTTAGGATACGGGTTAGGATATGGGTTAGGTTACGGCGTTGGGTATGGGTGAGGGTTAGGGTTAGGGTTAGGGTAAGGCTTTGGGTACGGGTTAGGGTACGGGTGAGGGTGCGGCGTAGGGTAGAGGTTAGGGTTAGGTTTAGGGTTAGGGTACGGCTTAGGATACGGGTTAGGGTATGGGTGAGGGTACGGCGTAGCGTATGGGTTAGGGTTAGGGTTAGGGTTAGGGTTAGTTTTAGGGTTAGGGATTGGTTTAGGGTACGGGTGAGGATTAGCGTACGTGTTAGGGTTAGGGTTTGGGTTAGGGTTAGGGTACACGTTAGGATTAGGGTATTTATTAAACCTATCCCACTCTCTAGATACCACTTAGCACGTAAAGGAATATTATTTAGGGTCCAGCCATGGAGAAGATTTTCGTTACTAGGATAAGATAAAGAATAAACACATTATAAAAAAATCACATTAGGATTTTCTTTTTAACCTGTTCCTTAAAACACTAGTGCTTAGGAAATCTAATGGAGGCAAAAGCAGTCAAGGGTAGTTTAGGGTTAGGGTTAGGGTTAGGGTTAGTGTTAGGGTTAGGGTACGGCTTAGGGTATGGGATAGGGTATGGGTGAGGGTACGGCATAGGGTAGGGTTTAGGGTTAGGGTTAGTGTTAGGGTTAGGGTATGGCTTAGGGTACGGGTGAGGGTACGGGTGAGGGTACTGCGTAGGGTATTGGTTAGGGTTAGGGTACGGCTTAGGATACGTGTTAGGGTACGGGTTAGGGTACGGCGTAGAGTGTGGGTTAAGGTTAGGGTTAGTGTTAGGGTTAGGGTTACGGTACGTCTTAGGGTATGTGTTAGGGTACGGGTGAGGGTACGGCGTAGGGTAAGGTTTAGGGTTAGGGTTAGGGTTAGGGTTAGTTTTAGGGTTAGGGATTGGTTTAGGGTACGGGTTAGGATTAGCGTACGTGTTAGGGTTAGGTTTTCGGTTAGGGTTAGGGTACGCGTTAGGGTTAGGGTATGGGTTAGGGTTAGGGTACACGTTAGGATTAGGGTATTTATTAAACCTATCCCACTCTCTAGATACCACTTAGCACGTAAAGGAATATTATTAGGGATCCAGCCATGGAGAAGATTTTAGTCACTAGGATAAGATAAAGAATAAACACATTATAAAAAAATCACATTAGGATTTTCTTTTTAACCTGTTCCTTAAAACACTAGTGCTTAGGAAATCTAATAGAGGCAAAAGCAATCAAGGGTAGTTTAGGGTTAGGGTTAGGGTTAGGGTTAGTGTTAGGGTTAGGGTACGGCTTAGGGTATGGGATAGGGTACGGGTGAGGGTACGGGTGAGGGTACTGCGTAGGGTATTGCTTAGGGTTAGGGTACGGCTTAGGATACGTGTTAGGGTACGGGTTAGGGTACGGCGTAGAGTGTGGGTTAGGGTTAGGGTTAGTGTTAGGGTTAGGGTTACGGTACTTCTTAGGGTACGTGTTAGGGTACGGGTGAGGGTACGGCGTAGGTTATGGGTTAGGGTTAGGGTTAGGGTTAGGGTTAGGGTACGGCTTAGGATACGGGTTAGGGTACGGGTGAGGGTACGGCGTAGGTTATGGGTTAGGGTTAGGGTTAGTGTTAGGGTTATGGTACGGCTTAGGTTATGGGATAGGGTACAGGTGAGGGTATGGCATAGGGTAGGTGTTAGGGTTAGGGTTAGGGTTAGGGTTAGGGTTAGGGTACGGCTTAGGGCACGGGTGAGGCTATGGGTGAGGATAAAGCGTAGGGTATTGGTTAGGGTTAGGGTACGGCTTAGGATACGGGTTAGGGTACGTGTTAGGGTATGGCGTACGGTATGGGTTAGGGTTAGGGTTAGGGTTAGGGTTAGGGTTAGGGTTAGGGTACGGCTTAGGGTACGGGTTAGGGTACGGGTGAGGGTACGGCGTAGCATATGGTTTAGGGTTAGGGTTAGGGTACGGCTTAGGGTACGGGTTAGGGTACGGGTGAGGGTACGGCGTAGCATATGGTTTAGGGTTAGGGTTAGGGTACGGCTTAGGGTACGGGTTAGGGTACGGGTGAGGGTACGGTGTAGGTTATGGGTTAGGGTTAGGGTTAGGGTTAGGGTTAGTTTTAGGGTTAGGGATTGGTTTAGGGTACGGGTTAGGATTAGCATACGTGTTCGGGTTAGGGTTTTGGTTAGGGTTAGGGTACGCGTTAGGGTTAGGGTATGGGTTAGGTTTAGGGTACACTTTAGGATTAGGGTATTTATTAAACCTATCCCACTCTCTAGATACCACTTAGCACGTAAAGGAATATTATTTGGGGTTCAGCCATGGAGAAGATTTTAGTCACTAGGATAAGATAAAGAATAAACACATTATAAAAAAATCACATAAGGTTTTCTTTTTAACCTGTTCCTTAAAACACTAGTGTTTAGGAAATCTAATGGAGGCAAAAGCAGTAAAGGGTAGTTTAGGGTTAGGGTTAGGGTTAGGGTTAGGGTAGGGCTTAGGATACCGGTGAGGGTACTGGTGAGGGTACTGCGTAGGTTATTGGTTAGGGTTAGGGTACGGCTTAGGATATGGGTTAGGTTACGGCGTTGGGTATGGGTGAGGGTTAGGGTTAGGTTTAGGGTAAGGCTTTGGGTACGGGTTAGGGTACGGGTGAGGGTGCGGCGTAGGGTAGAGGTTAGGGTTAGGTTTAGGGTTAGGGTACGGCTTAGGATACGGGTTAGGGTATGGGTGAGGGTACGGCGTAGCGTATGGGTTAGGGTTAGGGTTAGGGTTAGGGTTAGTTTTAGGGTTAGGGATTGGTTTAGGGTACGGGTGAGGATTAGCGTACGTGTTAGGGTTAGGGTTTGGGTTAGGGTTAGGGTACACGTTAGGATTAGGGTATTTATTAAACCTATCCCAGTCTCTAGATACCACTTAGCACGTAAAGGAATATTATTTAGGGTCCAGCCATGGAGAAGATTTTCGTTACTAGGATAAGATAAAGAATAAACACATTATAAAAAAATCACATTAGGATTTTCTTTTTAACCTGTTCCTTAAAACACTAGTGCTTAGGAAATCTAATGGAGGCAAAAGCAGTCAAGGGTAGTTTAGGGTTAGGGTTAGGGTTAGGGTTAGTGTTAGGGTTAGGGTACGGCTTAGGGTATGGGATAGGGTATGGGTGAGGGTACGGCATAGGGTAGGGTTTAGGGTTAGGGTTAGTGTTAGGGTTAGGGTATGGCTTAGGGTACGGGTGAGGGTACGGGTGAGGGTACTGCGTAGGGTATTGGTTAGGGTTAGGGTACGGCTTAGGATACGTGTTAGGGTACGGGTTAGGGTACGGCGTAGAGTGTGGGTTAAGGTTAGGGTTAGTGTTAGGGTTAGGGTTACGGTACGTCTTAGGGTATGTGTTAGGGTACGGGTGAGGGTACGGCGTAGGTTATGGGTTAGGGTTAGGGTTAGGGTTAGGGTTAGGGTACGGCTTAGGATACGGGTTAGGGTACGGTTGAGGGTACGGCGTAGGTTATGGGTTAGGGTTAGGGTTAGTGTTAGGGTTATGGTACGGCTTAAGTTATGGGATAGGGTACAGGTGAGGGTATGGCATAGGGTAGGGGTTAGGGTTAGGGTTAGGGTTAGGGTTAGGGTTAGGGTACGGCTTAGGGTACGGGTGAGGCTATGGGTGAGGATACTGCGTAGGGTATTGGTTAGGGTTAGGGTACGGCTTAGGATACGGGTTAGGGTACGTGTTAGGGTATGGCGTACGGTATGGGTTAGGGTTAGGGTTAGGGTTAGGGTTAGGGTACGGCTTAGGGTACGGGTTAGGGTACGGGTGAGGTTACGGCGTAGGGTATAGTTTAGGGTTAGGGTTAGGGTTAGGGTACGGCTTAGGATACGGGTTAGGGTACGGGTGAGGGTACGGCGTAGCATATGTTTTAGGGTTAGGGTTAGGGTACGGCTTAGGGTATGGGTTAGGGTACGGGTGAGGGTACGGTGTAGGTTATGGGTTAGGGTTAGGGTTAGGGTTAGGGTTAGTTTTAGGGTTAGGGATTGGTTTAGGGTACGGGTTAGGATTAGCATACGTGTTCGGGTTAGGGTTTTGGTTAGGGTTAGGGTACGCGTTAGGGTTAGGGTATGGGTTAGGTTTAGGGTACACTTTAGGATTAGGGTATTTATTAAACCTATCCCACTCTCTAGATACCACTTAGCACGTAAAGGATTATTATTTGGGGTTCAGCCATGGAGAAGATTTTAGTCACTAGGATAAGATAAAGAATAAACACATTATAAAAAAATCACATATGGTTTTCTTTTTAACCTGTTCCTTAAAACACTAGTGTTTAGGAAATCTAATGGAGGCAAAAGCAGTAAAGGGTAGTTTAGGGTTAGGGTTAGGGTTAGGGTTAGGGGAGGGCTTAGGATACCGGTGAGGGTACTGGTGAGGGTACTGCGTAGGTTATTGGTTAGGGTTAGGGTACGGCTTAGGATACGGGTTAGGATATGGGTTAGGTTACGGCGTTGGGTATGGGTGAGGGTTAGGGTTAGGGTTAGGGTAAGGCTTTGGGTACGGGTTAGGGTACGGGTGAGGGTACGGCATAGGGTAGAGGTTAGGGTTAGGTTTAGGGTTAGGGTACGGCTTAGGATACGGGTTAGGGTATGGGTGAGGGTACGGCGTAGCGTATGGGTTAGGGTTAGGGTTAGGGTTAGGGTTAGTTTTAGGGTTAGGGATTGGTTTAGGGTACGGGTGAGGATTAGCGTACGTGTTAGGGTTAGGGTTTGGGTTAGGGTTAGGGTACGCATTAGGGTTAGGGTTAGGGTACACGTTAGGATTAGGGTATTTATTAAACCTATCCCACTCTCTAGATACCACTTAGCACGTAAAGGAATATTATTTAGGGTCCAGCCATGGAGAAGATTTTCGTTACTAGGATAAGATAAAGAATAAACACATTATAAAAAAATCACATTAGGATTTTCTTTTTAACCTGTTCCTTAAAACACTAGTGCTTAGGAAATCTAATGGAGGCAAAAGCAGTCAAGGGTAGTTTAGGGTTAGGGTTAGGGTTAGTGTTAGGGTTAGGGTACGGCTTAGGGTATGGGATAGGGTATGGGTGAGGGTACGGCATAGGGTAGGGTTTAGGGTTAGGGTTAGTGTTAGGGTTAGGGTTAGGGTATGGCTTAGGGTACGGGTGAGGGTACTGTGTAGGTCATTGGTTAGGGTTAGGTTAAGGCTTAGGATACAGGTTATTGTATGGGTTAGGGTACGGCGCAGGGTATGGGTAAGGGTTAGGGTTAGGGTTAGGGTTAGAGTTAGGGTACGGCTTAGGGTACGGGTTAGGGTACGGGTGAGGGTACGGCGTAGTGTATAGGTTAGGGTTAGTGTTAGGGTACGGCTTTGGGTACGGGTTAGGTTACGGGTGAGGGTACGGCGTAGGGTATGGGTTAGGGTTAGGGTTAGGGTTAGTGTTAGTGTTAGGGTTAGGGTACGGCTTAGCGTATGGGATAGGGTACGGGTGAGGGTACGGCGTAGGGTAGGGGTTAGGGTTAGAGTTAGGGTTAGGGTTGGGGTTAGGGTACGGCTTAGGGTACGGGTGAGGGTACGGGTGAGGGTACTGCGTAGGGTATTGGTTAGGGTTAGGATACGGCTTAGGATACGGGTTAGGGTACGGGTTAGGGTATGGCGTAGGGTATGGGTTAGGGTTAGGGTTAGGGTTAGGGTTAGGGTTAGGGTACGGCTTAGGATACGGGTTAGGGTACGGGTGAGGGTACGGCGTAGCGTATGGGTTAGGGTTAGGGTTAGGGTACGTCTTAGGGTACGGGTTAGGGTACGGGTGAGGGTACGGCGTAGGGTAAGGTTTAGGGTTAGGGTTAGGGTTAGGGTTAGTTTTAGGGTTAGGGATTGGTTTAGGGTACGGGTTAGGATTAGCGTACCTGTTAGGGTTAGGTTTTCGGTTAGGGTTAGGGTACGCGTTAGGGTTAGGGTATGGGTTAGGGTTAGGGTACACGTTAGGATTAGGGTATTTATTAAACCTATCCCACTCTCTAGATACCACTTAGCACGTAAAGGAATATTATTTAGGGTCCAGCCATGGAGAAGATTTTCGTTACTAGGATAAGATAAAGAATAAACACATTATAAAAAAATCACATTAGGATTTTCTTTTTAACCTGTTCCTTAAAACACTAGTGCTTAGGAAATCTAATGGAGGCAAAAGCAGTCAAGGGTAGTTTAGGGTTAGGGTTAGGGTTAGGGTTAGTGTTAGGGTTAGGGTACGGCTTAGGGTATGGGATAGGGTATGGGTGAGGGTACGGCATAGGGTAGGGTTTAGGGT
Organism: Eubalaena glacialis; assembly: GCF_028564815.1. Lineage (NCBI taxonomy): Eukaryota > Metazoa > Chordata > Mammalia > Artiodactyla > Balaenidae > Eubalaena > Eubalaena glacialis. Next base: position 250,958 of record NW_026871243.1, read on the forward strand.
TAGGGTTAGTGTTAGGGTTAGGGTTAGGGTATGGCTTAGGGTACGGGTGAGGCTATGGGTGAGGATACTGCGTAGGGTATTGGTTAGGGTTAGGGTACGGCTTAGGATACGGGTTAGGGTACGTGTTAGGGTATGGCGTACGGTATGGGTTAGGGTTAGGGTTAGGGTTAGGGTTAGGGTTAGGGTTAGGGTACGGCTTAGGGTACGGGTTAGGGTACGGGTGAGGTTACGGCGTAGGGTATAGTTTAGGGTTAGGGTTAGGGTTAGGGTACGGCTTAGGATACGGGTTAGGGTACGGGTGAGGGTACGGCGTAGCATATGTTTTAGGGTTAGGGTTAGGGTACGGCTTAGGGTACGGGTTAGGGTACGGGTGAGGGTACGGTGTAGGTTATGGGTTAGGGTTAGGGTTAGGGTTAGGGTTAGTTTTAGGGTTAGGGATTGGTTTAGGGTACGGGTTAGGATTAGCATACGTGTTCGGGTTAGGGTTTTGGTTAGGGTTAGGGTACGCGTTAGGGTTAGGGTATGGGTTAGGTTTAGGGTACACTTTAGGATTAGGGTATTTATTAAACCTATCCCACTCTCTAGATACCACTTAGCACGTAAAGGAATATTATTTGGGGTTCAGCCATGGAGAAGATTTTGGTCACTAGGATAAGATAAAGAATAAACACATTATAAAAAAATCACATAAGGTTTTCTTTTTAACCTGTTCCTTAAAACACTAGTGTTTAGGAAATCTAATGGAGGCAAAAGCAGTAAAGGGTAGTTTAGGGTTAGGGTTAGGGTTAGGGTTAGGGGAGGGCTTAGGATACCGGTGAGGGTACTGGTGAGGGTACTGCGTAGGTTATTGGTTAGGGTTAGGGTACGGCTTAGGATACGGGTTAGGATATGGGTTAGGTTACGGCGTTGGGTATGGGTGAGGGTTAGGGTTAGGGTTAGGGTAAGGCTTTGGGTACGGGTTAGGGTACGGGTGAGGGTACGGCGTAGGGTAGAGGTTAGGGTTAGGTTTAGGGTTAGGGTACGGCTTAGGATACGGGTTAGGGTATGGGTGAGGGTACGGCGTAGCGTATGGGTTAGGGTTAGGGTTAGGGTTAGGGTTAGTTTTAGGGTTAGGGATTGGTTTAGGGTACGGGTGAGGATTAGCGTACGTGTTAGGGTTAGGGTTTGGGTTAGGGTTAGGGTACGCATTAGGGTTAGGGTTAGGGTACACGTTAGGATTAGGGTATTTATTAAACCTATCCCACTCTCTAGATACCACTTAGCACGTAAAGGAATATTATTTAGGGTCCAGCCATGGAGAAGATTTTCGTTACTAGGATAAGATAAAGAATAAACACATTATAAAAAAATCACATTAGGATTTTCTTTTTAACCTGTTCCTTAAAACACTAGTGCTTAGGAAATCTAATGGAGGCAAAAGCAGTCAAGGGTAGTTTAGGGTTAGGGTTAGGGTTAGGGTTAGTGTTAGGGTTAGGGTACGGCTTAGGGTATGGGATAGGGTATGGGTGAGGGTACGGCATAGGGTAGGGTTTAGGGTTAGGGTTAGTGTTAGGGTTAGGGTTAGGGTATGGCTTAGGGTACGGGTGAGGGTACTGTGTAGGTCATTGGTTAGGGTTAGGTTAAGGCTTAGGATACAGGTTATTGTATGGGTTAGGGTACGGCGCAGGGTATGGGTAAGGGTTAGGGTTAGGGTTAGGGTTAGAGTTAGGGTACGGCTTAGGGTACGGGTTAGGGTACGTGTGAGGGTACGGCGTAGGGTATAGGTTAGGGTTAGGGTTAGGGTACGGCTTTGGGTACGGGTTAGGTTACGGGTGAGGGTACGGCGTAGGGTATGGGTTAGGGTTAGGGTTAGGGTTAGTGTTAGTGTTAGGGTTAGGGTACGGCTTAGCGTATGGGATAGGGTACGGGTGAGGGTACGGCGTAGGGTAGGGGTTAGGGTTAGAGTTAGGGTTAGGGTTGGGGTTAGGGTACGGCTTAGGGTACGGGTGAGGGTACGGGTGAGGGTACTGCGTAGGGTATTGGTTAGGGTTAGGATACGGCTTAGGATACGGGTTAGGGTACGGGTTAGGGTATGGCATAGGGTATGGGTTAGGGTTAGGGTTAGGGTTAGGGTTAGGGTTAGGGTATGGCTTAGGATACGGGTTAGGGTACGGCTGAGGGTACGGCATAGCGTATGGGTTAGGGTTAGGGTTAGGGTACGTCTTAGGGTACGGGTTAGGGTACGGGTGAGGGTACGGCGTAGGGTAAGGTTTAGGGTTAGGGTTAGGGTTAGGGTTAGTTTTAGGGTTAGGGATTGGTTTAGGGTACGGGTTAGGATTAGCGTACGTGTTAGGGTTAGGTTTTCGGTTAGGGTTAGGGTACGCGTTAGGGTTAGGGTATGGGTTAGGGTTAGGGTACACGTTAGGATTAGGGTATTTATTAAACCTATCCCACTCTCTAGATACCACTTAGCACGTAAAGGAATATTATTAGGGATCCAGCCATGGAGAAGATTTTAGTCACTAGGATAAGATAAAGAATAAACACATTATAAAAAAATCACATTAGGATTTTCTTTTTAACCTGTTCCTTAAAACACTAGTGCTTAGGAAATCTAATAGAGGCAAAAGCAATCAAGGGTAGTTTAGGGTTAGGGTTAGGGTTAGGGTTAGTGTTAGGGTTAGGGTACGGCTTAGGGTATGGGATAGGGTACGGGTGAGGGTACGGGTGAGGGTACTGCGTAGGGTATTGCTTAGGGTTAGGGTACGGCTTAGGATACGTGTTAGGGTACGGGTTAGGGTACGGCGTAGAGTGTGGGTTAGGGTTAGGGTTAGTGTTAGGTTTAGGGTTACGGTACTTCTTAGGGTACGTGTTAGGGTACGGGTGAGGGTACGGCGTAGGTTATGGGTTAGGGTTAGGGTTAGGGTTAGGGTTAGGGTACGGCTTAGGATACGGGTTAGGGTACGGGTGAGGGTACGGCGTAGGTTATGGGTTAGGGTTAGGGTTAGTGTTAGGGTTATGGTACGGCTTAGGTTATGGGATAGGGTACAGGTGAGGGTATGGCATAGGGTAGGTGTTAGGGTTAGGGTTAGGGTTAGGGTTAGGGTTAGGGTACGGCTTAGGGCACGGGTGAGGCTATGGGTGAGGATAATGCGTAGGGTATTGGTTAGGGTTAGGGTACGGCTTAGGATACGGGTTAGGGTACGTGTTAGGGTATGGCGTACGGTATGGGTTAGGGTTAGGGTTAGGGTTAGGGTTAGGGTTAGGGTACGGCTTAGGGTACGGGTTAGGGTACGGGTGAGGTTACGGCGTAGGGTATAGTTTAGGGTTAGTGTTAGGGTTAGGGTACGGCTTAGGATACGGGTTAGGGTACGGGTGAGGGTACGGCGTAGCATATGGTTTAGGGTTAGAGTTAGGGTACGGCTTAGGGTACGGGTTAGGGTACGGGTGAGGGTACGGTGTAGGTTATGGGTTAGGGTTAGGGTTAGGGTTAGGGTTAGTTTTAGGGTTAGGGATTGGTTTAGGGTACGGGTTAGGATTAGCATACGTGTTCGGGTTAGGGTTTTGGTTAGGGTTAGGGTACGCGTTAGGGTTAGGGTATGGGTTAGGTTTAGGGTACACTTTAGGATTAGGGTATTTATTAAACCTATCCCACTCTCTAGATACCACTTAGCACGTAAAGGAATATTATTTGGGGTTCAGCCATGGAGAAGATTTTAGTCACTAGGATAAGATAAAGAATAAACACATTATAAAAAAATCACATAAGGTTTTCTTTTTAACCTGTTCCTTAAAACACTAGTGTTTAGGAAATCTAATGGAGGCAAAAGCAGTAAAGGGTAGTTTAGGGTTAGGGTTAGGGTTAGGGTTAGGGTAGGGCTTAGGATACCGGTGAGGGTACTGGTGAGGGTACTGCGTAGGTTATTGGTTAGGGTTAGGGTACGGCTTAGGATACGGGTTAGGATATGGGTTAGGTTACGGCGTTGGGTATGGGTGAGGGTTAGGGTTAGGGTTAGGGTAAGGCTTTGGGTACGGGTTAGGGTACGGGTGAGGGTGCGGCGTAGGGTAGAGGTTAGGGTTAGGTTTAGGGTTAGGGTACGGCTTAGGATACGGGTTAGGGTATGGGTGAGGGTACGGCGTAGCGTATGGGTTAGGGTTAGGGTTAGGGTTAGGGTTAGTTTTAGGGTTAGGGATTGGTTTAGGGTACGGGTGAGGATTAGCGTACGTGTTAGGGTTAGGGTTTGGGTTAGGGTTAGGGTACACGTTAGGATTAGGGTATTTATTAAACCTATCCCACTCTCTAGATACCACTTAGCACGTAAAGGAATATTATTTAGGGTCCAGCCATGGAGAAGATTTTCGTTACTAGGATAAGATAAAGAATAAACACATTATAAAAAAATCACATTAGGATTTTCTTTTTAACCTGTTCCTTAAAACACTAGTGCTTAGGAAATCTAATGGAGGCAAAAGCAGTCAAGGGTAGTTTAGGGTTAGGGTTAGGGTTAGGGTTAGTGTTAGGGTTAGGGTACGGCTTAGGGTATGGGATAGGGTATGGGTGAGGGTACGGCATAGGGTAGGGTTTAGGGTTAGGGTTAGTGTTAGGGTTAGGGTATGGCTTAGGGTACGGGTGAGGGTACGGGTGAGGGTACTGCGTAGGGTATTGGTTAGGGTTAGGGTACGGCTTAGGATACGTGTTAGGGTACGGGTTAGGGTACGGCGTAGAGTGTGGGTTAAGGTTAGGGTTAGTGTTAGGTTTAGGGTTACGGTACGTCTTAGGGTATGTGTTAGGGTACGGGTGAGGGTACGGCGTAGGTTATGGGTTAGGGTTAGGGTTAGGGTTAGGGTTAGGGTACGGCTTAGGATACGGGTTAGGGTACGGGTGAGGGTACGGCGTAGGTTATGGGTTAGGGTTAGGGTTAGTGTTAGGGTTATGGTACGGCTTAAGTTATGGGATAGGGTACAGGTGAGGGTATGGCATAGGGTAGGGGTTAGGGTTAGGGTTAGGGTTAGGGTTAGGGTTAGGGTACGGCTTAGGGTACGGGTGAGGCTATGGGTGAGGATACTGCGTAGGGTATTGGTTAGGGTTAGGGTACGGCTTAGGATACGGGTTAGGGTACGTGTTAGGGTATGGCGTACGGTATGGGTTAGGGTTAGGGTTAGGGTTAGGGTTAGGGTACGGCTTAGGGTACGGGTTAGGGTACGGGTGAGGTTACGGCGTAGGGTATAGTTTAGGGTTAGGGTTAGGGTTAGGGTACGGCTTAGGATACGGGTTAGGGTACGGGTGAGGGTACGGCGTAGCATATGTTTTAGGGTTAGGGTCAGGGTACGGCTTAGGGTACGGGTTAGGGTACGGGTGAGGGTACGGTGTAGGTTATGGGTTAGGGTTAGGGTTAGGGTTAGGGTTAGTTTTAGGGTTAGGGATTGGTTTAGGGTACGGGTTAGGATTAGCATACGTGTTCGGGTTAGGGTTTTGGTTAGGGTTAGGGTACGCGTTAGGGTTAGGGTATGGGTTAGGTTTAGGGTACACTTTAGGATTAGGGTATTTATTAAACCTATCCCACTCTCTAGATACCACTTAGCACGTAAAGGAATATTATTTGGGGTTCAGCCATGGAGAAGATTTTAGTCACTAGGATAAGATAAAGAATAAACACATTATAAAAAAATCACATAAGGTTTTCTTTTTAACCTGTTCCTTAAAACACTAGTGTTTAGGAAATCTAATGGAGGCAAAAGCAGTAAAGGGTAGTTTAGGGTTAGGGTTAGGGTTAGGGTTAGGGTAGGGCTTAGGATACCGGTGAGGGTACTGGTGAGGGTACTGCGTAGGTTATTGGTTAGGGTTAGGGTACGGCTTAGGATACGGGTTAGGATATGGGTTAGGTTACGGCGTTGGGTATGGGTGAGGGTTAGGGTTAGGGTTAGGGTAAGGCTTTGGGTACGGGTTAGGGTACGGGTGAGGGTGCGGCGTAGGGTAGAGGTTAGGGTTAGGTTTAGGGTTAGGGTACGGCTTAGGATACGGGTTAGGGTATGGGTGAGGGTACGGCGTAGCGTATGGGTTAGGGTTAGGGTTAGGGTTAGGGTTAGTTTTAGGGTTAGGGATTGGTTTAGGGTACGGGTGAGGATTAGCGTACGTGTTAGGGTTAGGGTTTGGGTTAGGGTTAGGGTACACGTTAGGATTAGGGTATTTATTAAACCTATCCCACTCTCTAGATACCACTTAGCACGTAAAGGAATATTATTTAGGGTCCAGCCATGGAGAAGATTTTCGTTACTAGGATAAGATAAAGAATAAACACATTATAAAAAAATCACATTAGGATTTTCTTTTTAACCTGTTCCTTAAAACACTAGTGCTTAGGAAATCTAATGGAGGCAAAAGCAGTCAAGGGTAGTTTAGGGTTAGGGTTAGGGTTAGGGTTAGTGTTAGGGTTAGGGTACGGCTTAGGGTATGGGATAGGGTATGGGTGAGGGTACGGCATAGGGTAGGGTTTAGGGTTAGGGTTAGTGTTAGGGTTAGGGTATGGCTTAGGGTACGGGTGAGGGTACGGGTGAGGGTACTGCGTAGGGTATTGGTTAGGGTTAGGGTACGGCTTAGGATACGTGTTAGGGTACGGGTTAGGGTACGGCGTAGAGTGTGGGTTAAGGTTAGGGTTAGTGTTAGGTTTAGGGTTACGGTACGTCTTAGGGTATGTGTTAGGGTACGGGTGAGGGTACGGCGTAGGTTATGGGTTAGGGTTAGGGTTAGGGTTAGGGTTAGGGTACGGCTTAGGATACGGGTTAGGGTACGGGTGAGGGTACGGCGTAGGTTATGGGTTAGGGTTAGGGTTAGTGTTAGGGTTATGGTACGGCTTAAGTTATGGGATAGGGTACAGGTGAGGGTATGGCATAGGGTAGGGGTTAGGGTTAGGGTTAGGGTTAGGGTTAGGGTTAGGGTACGGCTTAGGGTACGGGTGAGGCTATGGGTGAGGATACTGCGTAGGGTATTGGTTAGGGTTAGGGTACGGCTTAGGATACGGGTTAGGGTACGTGTTAGGGTATGGCGTACGGTATGGGTTAGGGTTAGGGTTAGGGTTAGGGTTAGGGTACGGCTTAGGGTACGGGTTAGGGTACGGGTGAGGTTACGGCGTAGGGTATAGTTTAGGGTTAGGGTTAGGGTTAGGGTACGGCTTAGGATACGGGTTAGGGTACGGGTGAGGGTACGGCGTAGCATATGTTTTAGGGTTAGGGTCAGGGTACGGCTTAGGGTACGGGTTAGGGTACGGGTGAGGGTACGGTGTAGGTTATGGGTTAGGGTTAGGGTTAGGGTTAGGGTTAGTTTTAGGGTTAGGGATTGGTTTAGGGTACGGGTTAGGATTAGCATACGTGTTCGGGTTAGGGTTTTGGTTAGGGTTAGGGTACGCGTTAGGGTTAGGGTATGGGTTAGGTTTAGGGTACACTTTAGGATTAGGGTATTTATTAAACCTATCCCACTCTCTAGATACCACTTAGCACGTAAAGGATTATTATTTGGGGTTCAGCCATGGAGAAGATTTTAGTCACTAGGATAAGATAAAGAATAAACACATTATAAAAAAATCACATAAGGTTTTCTTTTTAACCTGTTCCTTAAAACACTAGTGTTTAGGAAATCTAATGGAGGCAAAAGCAGTAAAGGGTAGTTTAGGGTTAGGGTTAGGGTTAGGGTTAGGGGAGGGCTTAGGATACCGGTGAGGGTACTGGTGAGGGTACTGCGTAGGTTATTGGTTAGGGTTAGGGTACGGCTTAGGATACGGGTTAGGATATGGGTTAGGTTACGGCGTTGGGTATGGGTGAGGGTTAGGGTTAGGGTTAGGGTAAGGCTTTGGGTACGGGTTAGGGTACGGGTGAGGGTACGGCATAGGGTAGAGGTTAGGGTTAGGTTTAGGGTTAGGGTACGGCTTAGGATACGGGTTAGGGTATGGGTGAGGGTACGGCGTAGCGTATGGGTTAGGGTTAGGGTTAGGGTTAGGGTTAGTTTTAGGGTTAGGGATTGGTTTAGGGTACGGGTGAGGATTAGCGTACGTGTTAGGGTTAGGGTTTGGGTTAGGGTTAGGGTACGCATTAGGGTTAGGGTTAGGGTACACGTTAGGATTAGGGTATTTATTAAACCTATCCCACTCTCTAGATACCACTTAGCACGTAAAGGAATATTATTTAGGGTCCAGCCATGGAGAAGATTTTCGTTACTAGGATAAGATAAAGAATAAACACATTATAAAAAAATCACATTAGGATTTTCTTTTTAACCTGTTCCTTAAAACACTAGTGCTTAGGAAATCTAATGGAGGCAAAAGCAGTCAAGGGTAGTTTAGGGTTAGGGTTAGGGTTAGTGTTAGGGTTAGGGTACGGCTTAGGGTATGGGATAGGGTATGGGTGAGGGTACGGCATAGGGTAGGGTTTAGGGTTAGGGTTAGTGTTAGGGTTAGGGTTAGGGTATGGCTTAGGGTACGGGTGAGGGTACTGTGTAGGTCATTGGTTAGGGTTAGGTTAAGGCTTAGGATACAGGTTATTGTATGGGTTAGGGTACGGCGCAGGGTATGGGTAAGGGTTAGGGTTAGGGTTAGGGTTAGAGTTAGGGTACGGCTTAGGGTACGGGTTAGGGTACGGGTGAGGGTACGGCGTAGTGTATAGGTTAGGGTTAGTGTTAGGGTACGGCTTTGGGTACGGGTTAGGTTACGGGTGAGGGTACGGCCTAGGGTATGGGTTAGGGTTAGGGTTAGGGTTAGTGTTAGTGTTAGGGTTAGGGTACGGCTTAGCGTATGGGATAGGGTACGGGTGAGGGTACGGCGTAGGGTAGGGGTTAGGGTTAGAGTTAGGGTTAGGGTTGGGGTTAGGGTACGGCTTAGGGTACGGGTGAGGGTACGGGTGAGGGTACTGCGTAGGGTATTGGTTAGGGTTAGGATACGGCTTAGGATACGGGTTAGGGTACGGGTTAGGGTATGGCGTAGGGTATGGGTTAGGGTTAGGGTTAGGGTTAGGGTTAGGGTTAGTGTACGGCTTAGGATACGGTTTAGGGTACGGGTGAGGGTACGGCGTAGCGTATGGGTTAGGGTTAGGGTTAGGGTACGTCTTAGGGTACGGGTTAGGGTACGGGTGAGGGTACGGCTTAGGGTAAGGTTTAGGGTTAGGGTTAGGGTTAGGGTTAGTTTTAGGGTTAGGGATTGGTTTAGGGTACGGGTTAGGATTAGCGTACCTGTTAGGGTTAGGTTTTCGGTTAGGGTTAGGGTACGCGTTAGGGTTAGGGTATGGGTTAGGGTTAGGGTACACGTTAGGATTAGGGTATTTATTAAACCTATCCCACTCTCTAGATACCACTTAGCACGTAAAGGAATATTATTTAGGGTCCAGCCATGGAGAAGATTTTCGTTACTAGGATAAGATAAAGAATAAACACATTATAAAAAAATCACATTAGGATTTTCTTTTTAACCTGTTCCTTAAAACACTAGTGCTTAGGAAATCTAATGGAGGCAAAAGCAGTCAAGGGTAGTTTAGGGTTAGGGTTAGGGTTAGTGTTAGGGTTAGGGTACGGCTTAGGGTATGGGATAGGGTATGGGTGAGGGTACGGCATAGGGTAGGGTTTAGGGTTAGGGTTAGTGTTAGGGTTAGGGTTAGGGTATGGCTTAGGGTACGGGTGAGGCTATGGGTGAGGATACTGCGTAGGGTATTGGTTAGGGTTAGGGTACGGCTTAGGATACGGGTTAGGGTACGTGTTAGGGTATGGCGTACGGTATGGGTTAGGGTTAGGGTTAGGGTTAGGGTTAGGGTTAGGGTTAGGGTACGGCTTAGGGTACGGGTTAGGGTACGGGTGAGGTTACGGCGTAGGGTATAGTTTAGGGTTAGGGTTAGGGTTAGGGTACGGCTTAGGATACGGGTTAGGGTACGGGTGAGGGTACGGCGTAGCATATGTTTTAGGGTTAGGGTTAGGGTACGGCTTAGGGTACGGGTTAGGGTACGGGTGAGGGTACGGTGTAGGTTATGGGTTAGGGTTAGGGTTAGGGTTAGGGTTAGTTTTAGGGTTAGGGATTGGTTTAGGGTACGGGTTAGGATTAGCATACGTGTTCGGGTTAGGGTTTTGGTTAGGGTTAGGGTACGCGTTAGGGTTAGGGTATGGGTTAGGTTTAGGGTACACTTTAGGATTAGGGTATTTATTAAACCTATCCCACTCTCTAGATACCACTTAGCACGTAAAGGAATATTATTTGGGGTTCAGCCATGGAGAAGATTTTAGTCACTAGGATAAGATAAAGAATAAACACATTATAAAAAAATCACATAAGGTTTTCTTTTTAACCTGTTCCTTAAAACACTAGTGTTTAGGAAATCTAATGGAGGCAAAAGCAGTAAAGGGTAGTTTAGGGTTAGGGTTAGGGTTAGGGTTAGGGGAGGGCTTAGGATACCGGTGAGGGTACTGGTGAGGGTACTGCATAGGTTATTGGTTAGGGTTAGGGTACGGCTTAGGATACGGGTTAGGATATGGGTTAGGTTACGGCGTTGGGTATGGGTGAGGGTTAGGGTTAGGGTTAGGGTAAGGCTTTGGGTACGGGTTAGGGTACGGGTGAGGGTACGGCGTAGGGTAGAGGTTAGGGTTAGGTTTAGGGTTAGGGTACGGCTTAGGATACGGGTTAGGGTATGGGTGAGGGTACGGCGTAGCGTATGGGTTAGGGTTAGGGTTAGGGTTAGGGTTAGTTTTAGGGTTAGGGATTGGTTTAGGGTACGGGTGAGGATTAGCGTACGTGTTAGGGTTAGGGTTTGGGTTAGGGTTAGGGTACGCATTAGGGTTAGGGTTAGGGTACACGTTAGGATTAGGGTATTTATTAAACCTATCCCACTCTCTAGATACCACTTAGCACGTAAAGGAATATTATTTAGGGTCCAGCCATGGAGAAGATTTTCGTTACTAGGATAAGATAAAGAATAAACACATTATAAAAAAATCACATTAGGATTTTCTTTTTAACCTGTTCCTTAAAACACTAGTGCTTAGGAAATCTAATGGAGGCAAAAGCAGTCAAGGGTAGTTTAGGGTTAGGGTTAGGGTTAGGGTTAGTGTTAGGGTTAGGGTACGGCTTAGGGTATGGGATAGGGTATGGGTGAGGGTACGGCATAGGGTAGGGTTTAGGGTTAGGGTTAGTGTTAGGGTTAGGGTATGGCTTAGGGTACGGGTGAGGGTACGGGTGAGGGTACTGCGTAGGGTATTGGTTAGGGTTAGGGTACGGCTTAGGATACGTGTTAGGGTATGGGTTAGGGTACGGCGTAGAGTGTGGGTTAAGGTTAGGGTTAGTGTTAGGGTTAGGGTTACGGTACGTCTTAGGGTATGTGTTAGGGTACGGGTGAGGGTACGGCGTAGGTTATGGGTTAGGGTTAGGGTTAGGGTTAGGGTTAGGGTACGGCTTAGGATACGGGTTAGGGTACGGGTGAGGGTACGGCGTAGGTTATGGGTTAGGGTTAGGGTTAGTGTTAGGGTTATGGTACGGCTTAAGTTATGGGATAGGGTACAGGTGAGGGTATGGCATAGGGTAGGGGTTAGGGTTAGGGTTAGGGTTAGGGTTAGGGTTAGGGTACGGCTTAGGGTACGGGTGAGGCTATGGGTGAGGATACTGCGTAGGGTATTGGTTAGGGTTAGGGTACGGCTTAGGATACGGGTTAGGGTACGTGTTAGGGTATGGCGTACGGTATGGGTTAGGGTTAGGGTTAGGGTTAGGGTTAGGGTACGGCTTAGGGTACGGGTTAGGGTACTGGTGAGGTTACGGCGTAGGGTATAGTTTAGGGTTAGGGTTAGGGTTAGGGTACGGCTTAGGATACGGGTTAGGGTACGGGTGAGGGTACGGCGTAGCATATGTTTTAGGGTTAGGGTTAGGGTACGGCTTAGGGTACGGGTTAGGGTACGGGTGAGGGTACGGTGTAGGTTATGGGTTAGGGTTAGGGTTAGGGTTAGGGTTAGTTTTAGGGTTAGGGATTGGTTTAGGGTACGGGTTAGGATTAGCATACGTGTTCGGGTTAGGGTTTTGGTTAGGGTTAGGGTACGCGTTAGGGTTAGGGTATGGGTTAGGTTTAGGGTACACTTTAGGATTAGGGTATTTATTAAACCTATCCCACTCTCTAGATACCACTTAGCACGTAAAGGATTATTATTTGGGGTTCAGCCATGGAGAAGATTTTAGTCACTAGGATAAGATAAAGAATAAACACATTATAAAAAAATCACATAAGGTTTTCTTTTTAACCTGTTCCTTAAAACACTAGTGTTTAGGAAATCTAATGGAGGCAAAAGCAGTAAAGGGTAGTTTAGGGTTAGGGTTAGGGTTAGGGTTAGGGGAGGGCTTAGGATACCGGTGAGGGTACTGGTGAGGGTACTGCGTAGGTTATTGGTTAGGGTTAGGGTACGGCTTAGGATACGGGTTAGGATACGGGTTAGGTTACGGCGTTGGGTATGGGTGAGGGTTAGGGTTAGGGTTAGGGTAAGGCTTTGGGTACGGGTTAGGGTACGGGTGAGGGTACGGCATAGGGTAGAGGTTAGGGTTAGGTTTAGGGTTAGGGTACGGCTTAGGATACGGGTTAGGGTATGGGTGAGGGTACGGCGTAGCGTATGGGTTAGGGTTAGGGTTAGGGTTAGGGTTAGTTTTAGGGTTAGGGATTGGTTTAGGGTACGGGTGAGGATTAGCGTACGTGTTAGGGTTAGGGTTTGGGTTAGGGTTAGGGTACGCATTAGGGTTAGGGTTAGGGTACACGTTAGGATTAGGGTATTTATTAAACCTATCCCACTCTCTAGATACCACTTAGCACGTAAAGGAATATTATTTAGGGTCCAGCCATGGAGAAGATTTTCGTTACTAGGATAAGATAAAGAATAAACACATTATAAAAAAATCACATTAGGATTTTCTTTTTAACCTGTTCCTTAAAACACTAGTGCTTAGGAAATCTAATGGAGGCAAAAGCAGTCAAGGGTAGTTTAGGGTTAGGATTAGGGTTAGTGTTAGGGTTAGGGTACGGCTTAGGGTATGGGATAGGGTATGGGTGAGGGTACGGCATAGGGTAGGGTTTAGGGTTAGGGTTAGTGTTAGGGTTAGGGTTAGGGTATGGCTTAGGGTACGGGTGAGGGTACTGTGTAGGTCATTGGTTAGGGTTAGGTTAAGGCTTAGGATACAGGTTATTGTATGGGTTAGGGTACGGCGCAGGGTATGGGTAAGGGTTAGGGTTAGGGTTAGGGTTAGAGTTAGGGTACGGCTTAGGGTACGGGTTAGGGTACGGGTGAGGGTACGGCGTAGTGTATAGGTTAGGGTTAGGGTTAGGGTACGGCTTTGGGTACGGGTTAGGTTACGGGTGAGGGTACGGCGTAGGGTATGGGTTAGGGTTAGGGTTAGGGTTAGTGTTAGTGTTAGGGTTAGGGTACGGCTTAGCGTATGGGATAGGGTACGGGTGAGGGTACGGCGTAGGGTAGGGGTTAGGGTTAGAGTTAGGGTTAGGGTTGGGGTTAGGGTACGGCTTAGGGTACGGGTGAGGGTACGGGTGAGGGTACTGCGTAGGGTATTGGTTAGGGTTAGGATACGGCTTAGGATACGGGTTAGGGTACGGGTTAGGGTATGGCGTAGGGTATGGGTTAGGGTTAGGGTTAGGGTTAGGGTTAGGGTTAGGGTACGGCTTAGGATACGGGTTAGGGTACGGGTGAGGGTACGGCGTAGCGTATGGGTTAGGGTTAGGGTTAGGGTACGTCTTAGGGTACGGGTTAGGGTACGGGTGAGGGTACGGCGTAGGGTAAGGTTTAGGGTTAGGGTTAGGGTTAGGGTTAGTTTTAGGGTTAGGGATTGGTTTAGGGTACGGGTTAGGATTAGCGTACCTGTTAGGGTTAGGTTTTCGGTTAGGGTTAGGGTACGCGTTAGGGTTAGGGTATGGGTTAGGGTTAGGGTACACGTTAGGATTAGGGTATTTATTAAACCTATCCCACTCTCTAGATACCACTTAGCACGTAAAGGAATATTATTTAGGGTCCAGCCATGGAGAAGATTTTCGTTACTAGGATAAGATAAAGAATAAACACATTATAAAAAAATCACATTAGGATTTTCTTTTTAACCTGTTCCTTAAAACACTAGTGCTTAGGAAATCTAATGGAGGCAAAAGCAGTCAAGGGTAGTTTAGGGTTAGGGTTAGGGTTAGGGTTAGTGTTAGGGTTAGGGTACGGCTTAGGGTATGGGATAGGGTATGGGTGAGGGTACGGCATAGGGTAGGGTTTAGGGTTAGGGTTAGTGTTAGGGTTAGGGTTAGGGTATGGCTTAGGGTACGGGTGAGGCTATGGGTGAGGATACTGCGTAGGGTATTGGTTAGGGTTAGTGTACGGCTTAGGATACGGGTTAGGGTACGTGTTAGGGTATGGCGTACGGTATGGGTTAGGGTTAGGGTTAGGGTTAGGGTTAGGGTTAGGGTTAGGGTACGGCTTAGGGTACGGGTTAGGGTACGGGTGAGGTTACGGCGTAGGGTATAGTTTAGGGTTAGGGTTAGGGTTAGGGTACGGCTTAGGATACGGGTTAGGGTACGGGTGAGGGTACGGCGTAGCATATGTTTTAGGGTTAGGGTTAGGGTACGGCTTAGGGTACGGGTTAGGGTACGGGTGAGGGTACGGTGTAGGTTATGGGTTAGGGTTAGGGTTAGGGTTAGGGTTAGTTTTAGGGTTAGGGATTGGTTTAGGGTACGGGTTAGGATTAGCATACGTGTTCGGGTTAGGGTTTTGTTTAGGGTTAGGGTACGCGTTAGGGTTAGGGTATGGGTTAGGTTTAGGGTACACTTTAGGATTAGGGTATTTATTAAACCTATCCCACTCTCTAGATACCACTTAGCACGTAAAGGAATATTATTTGGGGTTCAGCCATGGAGAAGATTTTAGTCACTAGGATAAGATAAAGAATAAACACATTATAAAAAAATCACATAAGGTTTTCTTTTTAACCTGTTCCTTAAAACACTAGTGTTTAGGAAATCTAATGGAGGCAAAAGCAGTAAAGGGTAGTTTAGGGTTAGGGTTAGGGTTAGGGTTAGGGGAGGGCTTAGGATACCGGTGAGGGTACTGGTGAGGGTACTGCGTAGGTTATTGGTTAGGGTTAGGGTACGGCTTAGGATACGGGTTAGGATATGGGTTAGGTTACGGCGTTGGGTATGGGTGAGGGTTAGGGTTAGGGTTAGGGTAAGGCTTTGGGTACGGGTTAGGGTACGGGTGAGGGTACGGCGTAGGGTAGAGGTTAGGGTTAGGTTTAGGGTTAGGGTACGGCTTAGGATACGGGTTAGGGTATGGGTGAGGGTACGGCGTAGCGTATGGGTTAGGGTTAGGGTTAGGGTTAGGGTTAGTTTTAGGGTTAGGGATTGGTTTAGGGTACGGGTTAGGATTAGCGTACGTGTTAGGGTTAGGGTTTGGGTTAGGGTTAGGGTACGCATTAGGGTTAGGGTTAGGGTACACGTTAGGATTAGGGTATTTATTAAACCTATCCCACTCTCTAGATACCACTTAGCACGTAAAGGAATATTATTTAGGGTCCAGCCATGGAGAAGATTTTCGTTACTAGGATAAGATAAAGAATAAACACATTATAAAAAAATCACATTAGGATTTTCTTTTTAACCTGTTCCTTAAAACACTAGTGCTTAGGAAATCTAATGGAGGCAAAAGCAGTCAAGGGTAGTTTAGGGTTAGGGTTAGGGTTAGGGTTAGTGTTAGGGTTAGGGTACGGCTTAGGGTATGGGATAGGGTATGGGTGAGGGTACGGCATAGGGTAGGGTTTAGGGTTAGGGTTAGTGTTAGGGTTAGGGTTAGGGTATGGCTTAGGGTACGGGTGAGGGTACTGTGTAGGTCATTGGTTAGGGTTAGGTTAAGGCTTAGGATACAGGTTATTGTATGGGTTAGGGTACGGCGCAGGGTATGGGTAAGGGTTAGGGTTAGGGTTAGGGTTAGAGTTAGGGTACGGCTTAGGGTACGGGTTAGGGTACGGGTGAGGGTACGGCGTAGTGTATAGGTTAGGGTTAGGGTTAGGGTACGGCTTTGGGTACGGGTTAGGTTACGGGTGAGGGTACGGCGTAGGGTATGGGTTAGGGTTAGGGTTAGGGTTAGTGTTAGTGTTAGGGTTAGGGTACGGCTTAGCGTATGGGATAGGGTACGGGTGAGGGTACGGCGTAGGGTAGGGGTTAGGGTTAGAGTTAGGGTTAGGGTTGGGGTTAGGGTACGGCTTAGGGTACGGGTGAGGGTACGGGTGAGGGTACTGCGTAGGGTATTGGTTAGGGTTAGGATACGGCTTAGGATACGGGTTAGGGTACGGGTTAGGGTATGGCATAGGGTATGGGTTAGGGTTAGGGTTAGGGTTAGGGTTAGGGTTAGGGTATGGCTTAGGATACGGGTTAGGGTACGGCTGAGGGTACGGCATAGCGTATGGGTTAGGGTTAGGGTTAGGGTACGTCTTAGGGTACGGGTTAGGGTACGGGTGAGGGTACGGCGTAGGGTAAGGTTTAGGGTTAGGGTTAGGGTTAGGGTTAGTTTTAGGGTTAGGGATTGGTTTAGGGTACGGGTTAGGATTAGCGTACGTGTTAGGGTTAGGTTTTCGGTTAGGGTTAGGGTACGCGTTAGGGTTAGGGTATGGGTTAGGGTTAGGGTACACGTTAGGATTAGGGTATTTATTAAACCTATCCCACTCTCTAGATACCACTTAGCACGTAAAGGAATATTATTAGGGATCCAGCCATGGAGAAGATTTTAGTCACTAGGATAAGATAAAGAATAAACACATTATAAAAAAATCACATTAGGATTTTCTTTTTAACCTGTTCCTTAAAACACTAGTGCTTAGGAAATCTAATAGAGGCAAAAGCAATCAAGGGTAGTTTAGGGTTAGGGTTAGGGTTAGGGTTAGTGTTAGGGTTAGGGTACGGCTTAGGGTATGGGATAGGGTACGGGTGAGGGTACGGGTGAGGGTACTGCGTAGGGTATTGCTTAGGGTTAGGGTACGGCTTAGGATACGTGTTAGGGTACGGGTTAGGGTACGGCGTAGAGTGTGGGTTAGGGTTAGGGTTAGTGTTAGGGTTAGGGTTACGGTACTTCTTAGGGTACGTGTTAGGGTACGGGTGAGGGTACGGCGTAGGTTATGGGTTAGGGTTAGGGTTAGGGTTAGGGTTAGGGTACGGCTTAGGATACGGGTTAGGGTACGGGTGAGGGTACGGCGTAGGTTATGGGTTAGGGTTAGGGTTAGTGTTAGGGTTATGGTACGGCTTAGGTTATGGGATAGGGTACAGGTGAGGGTATGGCATAGGGTAGGTGTTAGGGTTAGGGTTAGGGTTAGGGTTAGGGTTAGGGTACGGCTTAGGGTACGGGTTAGGGTACGGGTGAGGTTACGGCGTAGGGTAAGGTTTAGGGTTAGGGTTAGTTTTAGGGTTAGGGATTGGTTTAGGGTACGGGTTAGGATTAGCGTACGTGTTAGGGTTAGGTTTTCGGTTAGGGTTAGGGTACGCGTTAGGGTTAGGGTATGGGTTAGGGTTAGGGTACACGTTAGGATTAGGGTATTTATCAAACCTATCCCACTCTCTAGATACCACTTAGCGCGTAAAGGAATATTATTAGGGATCCAGCCATGGAGAAGATTTTAGTCACTAGGATAAGATAAAGAATAAACACATTATAAAAAAATCACATTAGGATTTTCTTTTTAACCTGTTCCTTAAAACACTAGTGTTTAGGAAATCTAATACAGGCAAAAGCAATCAAGGGTAGTTTAGGGTTAGGGTTAGGGTTAGGGTTAGTGTTAGGGTTAGGGTACGGCTTAGGGTATGGGATAGGGTATGGGTGAGGGTACGGCGTAGGGTAGGGGTTAGGGTTAGGGTTAGGGTTAGGGTTAGGGTATGGCTTAGGGTACGGGTGAGGGTACGGGTGAGGGTACTGCGTAGGGTATTGGTTAGGGTTAGGGTACGGCTTAGGATACGTGTTAGGGTACGGGTTAGGGTACGGCGTAGAGTGTGGGTTAAGGTTAGGGTTAGTGTTAGGGTTAGGGTTACGGTACGTCTTAGGGTATGTGTTAGGGTACGGGTGAGGGTACGGCGTAGGTTATGGGTTAGGGTTAGGGTTAGGGTTAGGGTTAGGGTACGGCTTAGGATACGGGTTAGGGTACGGGTGAGGGTACGGCGTAGGTTATGGGTTAGGGTTAGGGTTAGTGTTAGGGTTATGGTACGGCTTAAGTTATGGGATAGGGTACAGGTGAGGGTATGGCATAGGGTAGGGGTTAGGGTTAGGGTTAGGGTTAGGGTTAGGGTTAGGGTACGGCTTAGGGTACGGGTGAGGCTATGGGTGAGGATACTGCGTAGGGTATTGGTTAGGGTTAGGGTACGGCTTAGGATACGGGTTAGGGTACGTGTTAGGGTATGGCGTACGGTATGGGTTAGGGTTAGGGTTAGGGTTAGGGTTAGGGTACGGCTTAGGGTACGGGTTAGGGTACGGGTGAGGTTACGGCGTAGGGTATAGTTTAGGGTTAGGGTTAGGGTTAGGGTACGGCTTAGGATACGGGTTAGGGTACGGGTGAGGGTACGGCGTAGCATATGTTTTAGGGTTAGGGTTAGGGTACGGCTTAGGGTACGGGTTAGGGTACGGGTGAGGGTACGGTGTAGGTTATGGGTTAGGGTTAGGGTTAGGGTTAGGGTTAGTTTTAGGGTTAGGGATTGGTTTAGGGTACGGGTTAGGATTAGCATACGTGTTCGGGTTAGGGTTTTGGTTAGGGTTAGGGTACGCGTTAGGGTTAGGGTATGGGTTAGGTTTAGGGTACACTTTAGGATTAGGGTATTTATTAAACCTATCCCACTCTCTAGATACCACTTAGCACGTAAAGGATTATTATTTGGGGTTCAGCCATGGAGAAGATTTTAGTCACTAGGATAAGATAAAGAATAAACACATTATAAAAAAATCACATAAGGTTTTCTTTTTAACCTGTTCCTTAAAACACTAGTGTTTAGGAAATCTAATGGAGGCAAAAGCAGTAAAGGGTAGTTTAGGGTTAGGGTTAGGGTTAGGGTTAGGGGAGGGCTTAGGATACCGGTGAGGGTACTGGTGAGGGTACTGCGTAGGTTATTGGTTAGGGTTAGGGTACGGCTTAGGATACGGGTTAGGATATGGGTTAGGTTACGGCGTTGGGTATGGGTGAGGGTTAGGGTTAGGGTTAGGGTAAGGCTTTGGGTACGGGTTAGGGTACGGGTGAGGGTACGGCATAGGGTAGAGGTTAGGGTTAGGTTTAGGGTTAGGGTACGGCTTAGGATACGGGTTAGGGTATGGGTGAGGGTACGGCGTAGCGTATGGGTTAGGGTTAGGGTTAGGGTTAGGGTTAGTTTTAGGGTTAGGGATTGGTTTAGGGTACGGGTGAGGATTAGCGTACGTGTTAGGGTTAGGGTTTGGGTTAGGGTTAGGGTACGCATTAGGGTTAGGGTTAGGGTACACGTTAGGATTAGGGTATTTATTAAACCTATCCCACTCTCTAGATACCACTTAGCACGTAAAGGAATATTATTTAGGGTCCAGCCATGGAGAAGATTTTCGTTACTAGGATAAGATAAAGAATAAACACATTATAAAAAAATCACATTAGGATTTTCTTTTTAACCTGTTCCTTAAAACACTAGTGCTTAGGAAATCTAATGGAGGCAAAAGCAGTCAAGGGTAGTTTAGGGTTAGGGTTAGGGTTAGGGTTAGTGTTAGGGTTAGGGTACGGCTTAGGGTATGGGATAGGGTATGGGTGAGGGTACGGCATAGGGTAGGGTTTAGGGTTAGGGTTAGTGTTAGGGTTAGGGTTAGGGTATGGCTTAGGGTACGGGTGAGGGTACTGTGTAGGTCATTGGTTAGGGTTAGGTTAAGGCTTAGGATACAGGTTATTGTATGGGTTAGGGTACGGCGCAGGGTATGGGTAAGGGTTAGGGTTAGGGTTAGGGTTAGAGTTAGGGTACGGCTTAGGGTACGGGTTAGGGTACGGGTGAGGGTACGGCGTAGTGTATAGGTTAGGGTTAGGGTTAGGGTACGGCTTTGGGTACGGGTTAGGTTACGGGTGAGGGTACGGCGTAGGGTATGGGTTAGGGTTAGGGTTAGGGTTAGTGTTAGTGTTAGGGTTAGGGTACGGCTTAGCGTATGGGATAGGGTACGGGTGAGGGTACGGCGTAGGGTAGGGGTTAGGGTTAGAGTTAGGGTTAGGGTTGGGGTTAGGGTACGGCTTAGGGTACGGGTGAGGGTACGGGTGAGGGTACTGCGTAGGGTATTGGTTAGGGTTAGGATACGGCTTAGGATACGGGTTAGGGTACGGGTTAGGGTATGGCATAGGGTATGGGTTAGGGTTAGGGTTAGGGTTAGGGTTAGGGTTAGGGTATGGCTTAGGATACGGGTTAGGGTACGGCTGAGGGTACGGCATAGCGTATGGGTTAGGGTTAGGGTTAGGGTACGTCTTAGGGTACGGGTTAGGGTACGGGTGAGGGTACGGCGTAGGGTAAGGTTTAGGGTTAGGGTTAGGGTTAGGGTTAGTTTTAGGGTTAGGGATTGGTTTAGGGTACGGGTTAGGATTAGCGTACGTGTTAGGGTTAGGTTTTCGGTTAGGGTTAGGGTACGCGTTAGGGTTAGGGTATGGGTTAGGGTTAGGGTACACGTTAGGATTAGGGTATTTATTAAACCTATCCCACTCTCTAGATACCACTTAGCACGTAAAGGAATATTATTAGGGATCCAGCCATGGAGAAGATTTTAGTCACTAGGATAAGATAAAGAATAAACACATTATAAAAAAATCACATTAGGATTTTCTTTTTAACCTGTTCCTTAAAACACTAGTGCTTAGGAAATCTAATAGAGGCAAAAGCAATCAAGGGTAGTTTAGGGTTAGGGTTAGGGTTAGGGTTAGTGTTAGGGTTAGGGTACGGCTTAGGGTATGGGATAGGGTACGGGTGAGGGTACGGGTGAGGGTACTGCGTAGGGTATTGCTTAGGGTTAGGGTACGGCTTAGGATACGTGTTAGGGTACGGGTTAGGGTACGGCGTAGAGTGTGGGTTAGGGTTAGGGTTAGTGTTAGGGTTAGGGTTACGGTACTTCTTAGGGTACGTGTTAGGGTACGGGTGAGGGTACGGCGTAGGTTATGGGTTAGGGTTAGGGTTAGGGTTAGGGTTAGGGTACGGCTTAGGATACGGGTTAGGGTACGGGTGAGGGTACGGCGTAGGTTATGGGTTAGGGTTAGGGTTAGTGTTAGGGTTATGGTACGGCTTAGGTTATGGGATAGGGTACAGGTGAGGGTATGGCATAGGGTAGGTGTTAGGGTTAGGGTTAGGGTTAGGGTTAGGGTTAGGGTACGGCTTAGGGTACGGGTTAGGGTACGGGTGAGGTTACGGCGTAGGGTAAGGTTTAGGGTTAGGGTTAGTTTTAGGGTTAGGGATTGGTTTAGGGTACGGGTTAGGATTAGCGTACGTGTTAGGGTTAGGTTTTCGGTTAGGGTTAGGGTACGCGTTAGGGTTAGGGTATGGGTTAGGGTTAGGGTACACGTTAGGATTAGGGTATTTATTAAACCTATCCCACTCTCTAGATACCACTTAGCGCGTAAAGGAATATTATTAGGGATCCAGCCATGGAGAAGATTTTAGTCACTAGGATAAGATAAAGAATAAACACATTATAAAAAAATCACATTAGGATTTTCTTTTTAACCTGTTCCTTAAAACACTAGTGTTTAGGAAATCTAATACAGGCAAAAGCAATCAAGGGTAGTTTAGGGTTAGGGTTAGGGTTAGGGTTAGTGTTAGGGTTAGGGTACGGCTTAGGGTATGGGATAGGGTATGGGTGAGGGTACGGCGTAGGGTAGGGGTTAGGGTTAGGGTTAGGGTTAGGGTTAGGGTATGGCTTAGGGTACGGGTGAGGGTACGTGTGAGGGTACTGCGTAGGGTATTGGTTAGGGTTAGGGTACGGCTTAGGATACGTGTTAGGGTACGGGTTAGGGTACGGCGTAGAGTGTGGGTTAAGGTTAGGGTTAGTGTTAGGGTTAGGGTTACGGTACGTCTTAGGGTATGTGTTAGGGTACGGGTGAGGGTACGGCGTAGGTTATGGGTTAGGGTTAGGGTTAGGGTTAGGGTTAGGGTACGGCTTAGGATACGGGTTAGGGTACGGGTGAGGGTACGGCGTAGGTTATGGGTTAGGGTTAGGGTTAGTGTTAGGGTTATGGTACGGCTTAAGTTATGGGATAGGGTACAGGTGAGGGTATGGCATAGGGTAGGGGTTAGGGTTAGGGTTAGGGTTAGGGTTAGGGTTAGGGTACGGCTTAGGGTACGGGTGAGGCTATGGGTGAGGATACTGCGTAGGGTATTGGTTAGGGTTAGGGTACGGCTTAGGATACGGGTTAGGGTACGTGTTAGGGTATGGCGTACGGTATGGGTTAGGGTTAGGGTTAGGGTTAGGGTTAGGGTACGGCTTAGGGTACGGGTTAGGGTACGGGTGAGGTTACGGCGTAGGGTATAGTTTAGGGTTAGGGTTAGGGTTAGGGTACGGCTTAGGATACGGGTTAGGGTACGGGTGAGGGTACGGCGTAGCATATGTTTTAGGGTTAGGGTTAGGGTACGGCTTAGGGTACGGGTTAGGGTACGGGTGAGGGTACGGTGTAGGTTATGGGTTAGGGTTAGGGTTAGGGTTAGGGTTAGTTTTAGGGTTAGGGATTGGTTTAGGGTACGGGTTAGGATTAGCATACGTGTTCGGGTTAGGGTTTTGGTTAGGGTTAGGGTACGCGTTAGGGTTAGGGTATGGGTTAGGTTTAGGGTACACTTTAGGATTAGGGTATTTATTAAACCTATCCCACTCTCTAGATACCACTTAGCACGTAAAGGATTATTATTTGGGGTTCAGCCATGGAGAAGATTTTAGTCACTAGGATAAGATAAAGAATAAACACATTATAAAAAAATCACATAAGGTTTTCTTTTTAACCTGTTCCTTAAAACACTAGTGTTTAGGAAATCTAATGGAGGCAAAAGCAGTAAAGGGTAGTTTAGGGTTAGGGTTAGGGTTAGGGTTAGGGGAGGGCTTAGGATACCGGTGAGGGTACTGGTGAGGGTACTGCGTAGGTTATTGGTTAGGGTTAGGGTACGGCTTAGGATACGGGTTAGGACATGGGTTAGGTTACGGCGTTGGGTATGGGTGAGGGTTAGGGTTAGGGTTAGGGTAAGGCTTTGGGTACGGGTTAGGGTACGGGTGAGGGTACGGCATAGGGTAGAGGTTAGGGTTAGGTTTAGGGTTAGGGTACGGCTTAGGATACGGGTTAGGGTATGGGTGAGGGTACGGCGTAGCGTATGGGTTAGGGTTAGGGTTAGGGTTAGGGTTAGTTTTAGGGTTAGGGATTGGTTTAGGGTACGGGTGAGGATTAGCGTACGTGTTAGGGTTAGGGTTTGGGTTAGGGTTAGGGTACGCATTAGGGTTAGGGTAAGGGTACACGTTAGGATTAGGGTATTTATTAAACCTATCCCACTCTCTAGATACCACTTAGCACGTAAAGGAATATTATTTAGGGTCCAGCCATGGAGAAGATTTTCGTTACTAGGATAAGATAAAGAATAAACACATTATAAAAAAATCACATTAGGATTTTCTTTTTAACCTGTTCCTTAAAACACTAGTGCTTAGGAAATCTAATGGAGGCAAAAGCAGTCAAGGGTAGTTTAGGGTTAGGGTTAGGGTTAGTGTTAGGGTTAGGGTACGGCTTAGGGTATGGGATAGGGTATGGGTGAGGGTACGGCATAGGGTAGGGTTTAGGGTTAGGGTTAGTGTTAGGGTTAGGGTTAGGGTATGGCTTAGGGTACGGGTGAGGGTACTGTGTAGGTCATTGGTTAGGGTTAGGTTAAGGCTTAGGATACAGGTTATTGTATGGGTTAGGGTACGGCGCAGGGTATGGGTAAGGGTTAGGGTTAGGGTTAGGGTTAGAGTTAGGGTACGGCTTAGGGTACGGGTTAGGGTACGGGTGAGGGTACGGCGTAGTGTATAGGTTAGGGTTAGTGTTAGGGTACGGCTTTGGGTACGGGTTAGGTTACGGGTGAGGGTACGGCGTAGGGTATGGGTTAGGGTTAGGGTTAGGGTTAGTGTTAGTGTTAGGGTTAGGGTACGGCTTAGCGTATGGGATAGGGTACGGGTGAGGGTACGGCGTAGGGTAGGGGTTAGGGTTAGAGTTAGGGTTAGGGTTGGGGTTAGGGTACGGCTTAGGGTACGGGTGAGGGTACGGGTGAGGGTACTGCGTAGGGTATTGGTTAGGGTTAGGATACGGCTTAGGATACGGGTTAGGGTACGGGTTAGGGTATGGCGTAGGGTATGGGTTAGGGTTAGGGTTAGGGTTAGGGTTAGGGTTAGGGTACGGCTTAGGATACGGGTTAGGGTACGGGTGAGGGTACGGCGTAGCGTATGGGTTAGGGTTAGGGTTAGGGTACGGCTTAGGATACGGGTTAGGGTACGGGTGAGGGTACGGCGTAGCGTATGGGTTAGGGTTAGGGTTAGGGTACGTCTTAGGGTACGGGTTAGGGTACGGGTGAGGGTACGGCGTAGGGTAAGGTTTAGGGTTAGGGTTAGGGTTAGGGTTAGTTTTAGGGTTAGGGATTGGTTTAGGGTACGGGTTAGGATTAGCGTACCTGTTAGGGTTAGGTTTTCGGTTAGGGTTAGGGTACGCGTTAGGGTTAGGGTATGGGTTAGGGTTAGGGTACACGTTAGGATTAGGGTATTTATTAAACCTATCCCACTCTCTAGATACCACTTAGCACGTAAAGGAATATTATTTAGGGTCCAGCCATGGAGAAGATTTTCGTTACTAGGATAAGATAAAGAATAAACACATTATAAAAAAATCACATTAGGATTTTCTTTTTAACCTGTTCCTTAAAACACTAGTGCTTAGGAAATCTAATGGAGGCAAAAGCAGTCAAGGGTAGTTTAGGGTTAGGGTTAGGGTTAGGGTTAGTGTTAGGGTTAGGGTACGGCTTAGGGTATGGGATAGGGTATGGGTGAGGGTACGGCATAGGGTAGGGTTTAGGGTTAGGGTTAGTGTTAGGGTTAGGGTTAGGGTATGGCTTAGGGTACGGGTGAGGCTATGGGTGAGGATACTGCGTAGGGTATTGGTTAGGGTTAGGGTACGGCTTAGGATACGGGTTAGGGTAGGTGTTAGGGTATGGCGTACGGTATGGGTTAGGGTTAGGGTTAGGGTTAGGGTTAGGGTTAGGGTTAGGGTTAGGGTTAGGGTACGGCTTAGGGTACGGGTTAGGGTACGGGTGAGGTTACGGCGTAGGGTATAGTTTAGGGTTAGGGTTAGGGTTAGGGTACGGCTTAGGATACGGGTTAGGGTACGGGTGAGGGTACGGCGTAGCATATGTTTTAGGGTTAGGGTTAGGGTACGGATTAGGGTACGGGTTAGGGTACGGGTGAGGGTACGGTGTAGGTTATGGGTTAGGGTTAGGGTTAGGGTTAGGGTTAGTTTTAGGGTTAGGGATTGGTTTAGGGTACGGGTTAGGATTAGCATACGTGTTCGGGTTAGGGTTTTGGTTAGGGTTAGGGTACGCGTTAGGGTTAGGGTATGGGTTAGGTTTAGGGTACACTTTAGGATTAGGGTATTTATTAAACCTATCCCACTCTCTAGATACCACTTAGCACGTAAAGGAATATTATTTGGGGTTCAGCCATGGAGAAGATTTTAGTCACTAGGATAAGATAAAGAATAAACACATTATAAAAAAATCACATAAGGTTTTCTTTTTAACCTGTTCCTTAAAACACTAGTGTTTAGGAAATCTAATGGAGGCAAAAGCAGTAAAGGGTAGTTTAGGGTTAGGGTTAGGGTTAGGGTTAGGGGAGGGCTTAGGATACCGGTGAGGGTACTGGTGAGGGTACTGCGTAGGTTATTGGTTAGGGTTAGGGTACGGCTTAGGATACGGGTTAGGATATGGGTTAGGTTACGGCGTTGGGTATGGGTGAGGGTTAGGGTTAGGGTTAGGGTAAGGCTTTGGGTACGGGTTAGGGTACGGGTGAGGGTACGGCGTAGGGTAGAGGTTAGGGTTAGGTTTAGGGTTAGGGTACGGCTTAGGATACGGGTTAGGGTATGGGTGAGGGTACGGCGTAGCGTATGGGTTAGGGTTAGGGTTAGGGTTAGGGTTAGTTTTAGGGTTAGGGATTGGTTTAGGGTACGGGTGAGGATTAGCGTACGTGTTAGGGTTAGGGTTTGGGTTAGGGTTAGGGTACGCATTAGGGTTAGGGTTAGGGTACACGTTAGGATTAGGGTATTTATTAAACCTATCCCACTCTCTAGATACCACTTAGCACGTAAAGGAATATTATTTAGGGTCCAGCCATGGAGAAGATTTTCGTTACTAGGATAAGATAAAGAATAAACACATTATAAAAAAATCACATTAGGATTTTCTTTTTAACCTGTTCCTTAAAACACTAGTGCTTAGGAAATCTAATGGAGGCAAAAGCAGTCAAGGGTAGTTTAGGGTTAGGGTTAGGGTTAGGGTTAGTGTTAGGGTTAGGGTACGGCTTAGGGTATGGGATAGGGTATGGGTGAGGGTACGGCATAGGGTAGGGTTTAGGGTTAGGGTTAGTGTTAGGGTTAGGGTTAGGGTATGGCTTAGGGTACGGGTGAGGGTACTGTGTAGGTCATTGGTTAGGGTTAGGTTAAGGCTTAGGATACAGGTTATTGTATGGGTTAGGGTACGGCGCAGGGTATGGGTAAGGGTTAGGGTTAGGGTTAGGGTTAGAGTTAGGGTACGGCTTAGGGTACGGGTTAGGGTACGGGTGAGGGTACGGCGTAGTGTATAGGTTAGGGTTAGGGTTAGGGTACGGCTTTGGGTACGGGTTAGGTTACGGGTGAGGGTACGGCGTAGGGTATGGGTTAGGGTTAGGGTTAGGGTTAGTGTTAGTGTTAGGGTTAGGGTACGGCTTAGCGTATGGGATAGGGTACGGGTGAGGGTACGGCGTAGGGTAGGGGTTAGGGTTAGAGTTAGGGTTAGGGTTGGGGTTAGGGTACGGCTTAGGGTACGGGTGAGGGTACGGGTGAGGGTACTGCGTAGGGTATTGGTTAGGGTTAGGATACGGCTTAGGATACGGGTTAGGGTACGGGTTAGGGTATGGCATAGGGTATGGGTTAGGGTTAGGGTTAGGGTTAGGGTTAGGGTTAGGGTATGGCTTAGGATACGGGTTAGGGTACGGCTGAGGGTACGGCATAGCGTATGGGTTAGGGTTAGGGTTAGGGTACGTCTTAGGGTACGGGTTAGGGTACGGGTGAGGGTACGGCGTAGGGTAAGGTTTAGGGTTAGGGTTAGGGTTAGGGTTAGTTTTAGGGTTAGGGATTGGTTTAGGGTACGGGTTAGGATTAGCGTACGTGTTAGGGTTAGGTTTTCGGTTAGGGTTAGGGTACGCGTTAGGGTTAGGGTATGGGTTAGGGTTAGGGTACACGTTAGGATTAGTGTATTTATTAAACCTATCCCACTCTCTAGATACCACTTAGCACGTAAAGGAATATTATTAGGGATCCAGCCATGGAGAAGATTTTAGTCACTAGGATAAGATAAAGAATAAACACATTATAAAAAAATCACATTAGGATTTTCTTTTTAAACTGTTCCTTAAAACACTAGTGCTTAGGAAATCTAATAGAGGCAAAAGCAATCAAGGGTAGTTTAGGGTTAGGGTTAGGGTTAGGGTTAGTGTTAGGGTTAGGGTACGGCTTAGGGTATGGGATAGGGTACGGGTGAGGGTACGGGTGAGGGTACTGCGTAGGGTATTGCTTAGGGTTAGGGTACGGCTTAGGATACGTGTTAGGGTACGGGTTAGGGTACGGCGTAGAGTGTGGGTTAGGGTTAGGGTTAGTGTTAGGTTTAGGGTTACGGTACTTCTTAGGGTACGTGTTAGGGTACGGGTGAGGGTACGGCGTAGGTTATGGGTTAGGGTTAGGGTTAGGGTTAGGGTTAGGGTACGGCTTAGGATACGGGTTAGGGTACGGGTGAGGGTACGGCGTAGGTTATGGGTTAGGGTTAGGGTTAGTGTTAGGGTTATGGTACGGCTTAGGTTATGGGATAGGGTACAGGTGAGGGTATGGCATAGGGTAGGTGTTAGGGTTAGGGTTAGGGTTAGGGTTAGGGTTAGGGTACGGCTTAGGGCACGGGTGAGGCTATGGGTGAGGATAATGCGTAGGGTATTGGTTAGGGTTAGGGTACGGCTTAGGATACGGGTTAGGGTACGTGTTAGGGTATGGCGTACGGTATGGGTTAGGGTTAGGGTTAGGGTTAGGGTTAGGGTTAGGGTTAGGGTACGGCTTAGGGTACGGGTTAGGGTACGGGTGAGGTTACGGCGTAGGGTATAGTTTAGGGTTAGTGTTAGGGTTAGGGTACGGCTTAGGATACGGGTTAGGGTACGGGTGAAGGTACGGCGTAGCATATGGTTTAGGGTTAGGGTTAGGGTACGGCTTAGGGTACGGGTTAGGGTACGGGTGAGGGTACGGTGTAGGTTATGGGTTAGGGTTAGGGTTAGGGTTAGGGTTAGTTTTAGGGTTAGGGATTGGTTTAGGGTACGGGTTAGGATTAGCATACGTGTTCGGGTTAGGGTTTTGGTTAGGGTTAGGGTACGCGTTAGGGTTAGGGTATGGGTTAGGTTTAGGGTACACTTTAGGATTAGGGTATTTATTAAACCTATCCCACTCTCTAGATACCACTTAGCACGTAAAGGAATATTATTTGGGGTTCAGCCATGGAGAAGATTTTAGTCACTAGGATAAGATAAAGAATAAACACATTATAAAAAAATCACATAAGGTTTTCTTTTTAACCTGTTCCTTAAAACACTAGTGTTTAGGAAATCTAATGGAGGCAAAAGCAGTAAAGGGTAGTTTAGGGTTAGGGTTAGGGTTAGGGTTAGGGGAGGGCTTAGGATACCGGTGAGGGTACTGGTGAGGGTACTGCGTAGGTTATTGGTTAGGGTTAGGGTACGGCTTAGGATACGGGTTAGGATATGGGTTAGGTTACGGCGTTGGGTATGGGTGAGGGTTAGGGTTAGGGTTAGGGTAAGGCTTTGGGTACGGGTTAGGGTACGGGTGAGGGTGCGGCGTAGGGTAGAGGTTAGGGTTAGGTTTAGGGTTAGGGTACGGCTTAGGATACGGGTTAGGGTATGGGTGAGGGTACGGCGTAGCGTATGGGTTAGGGTTAGGGTTAGGGTTAGGGTTAGTTTTAGGGTTAGGGATTGGTTTAGGGTACGGGTGAGGATTAGCGTACGTGTTAGGGTTAGGGTTTGGGTTAGGGTTAGGGTACACGTTAGGATTAGGGTATTTATTAAACCTATCCCACTCTCTAGATACCACTTAGCACGTAAAGGAATATTATTTAGGGTCCAGCCATGGAGAAGATTTTCGTTACTAGGATAAGATAAAGAATAAACACATTATAAAAAAATCACATTAGGATTTTCTTTTTAACCTGTTCCTTAAAACACTAGTGCTTAGGAAATCTAATGGAGGCAAAAGCAGTCAAGGGTAGTTTAGGGTTAGGGTTAGGGTTAGGGTTAGTGTTAGGGTTAGGGTACGGCTTAGGGTATGGGATAGGGTATGGGTGAGGGTACGGCATAGGGTAGGGTTTAGGGTTAGGGTTAGTGTTAGGGTTAGGGTTAGGGTATGGCTTAGGGTACGGGTGAGGGTACTGTGTAGGTCATTGGTTAGGGTTAGGTTAAGGCTTAGGATACAGGTTATTGTATGGGTTAGGGTACGGCGCAGGGTATGGGTAAGGGTTAGGGTTAGGGTTAGGGTTAGAGTTAGGGTACGGCTTAGGGTACGGGTTAGGGTACGGGTGAGGGTACGGCGTAGTGTATAGGTTAGGGTTAGGGTTAGGGTACGGCTTTGGGTACGGGTTAGGTTACGGGTGAGGGTACGGCGTAGGGTATGGGTTAGGGTTAGGGTTAGGGTTAGTGTTAGTGTTAGGGTTAGGGTACGGCTTAGCGTATGGGATAGGGTACGGGTGAGGGTACGGCGTAGGGTAGGGGTTAGGGTTAGAGTTAGGGTTAGGGTTGGGGTTAGGGTACGGCTTAGGGTACGGGTGAGGGTATGGGTGAGGGTACTGCGTAGGGTATTGGTTAGGGTTAGGATACGGCTTAGGATACGGGTTAGGGTACGGGTTAGGGTATGGCGTAGGGTATGGGTTAGGTTTAGGGTTAGGGTTAGGGTTAGGGTACGGCTTAGGATACGGGTTAGGGTACGGGTGAGGGTACGGCGTAGCGTATGGGTTAGGGTTAGGGTTAGGGTACGTCTTAGGGTACGGGTTAGGGTACGGGTGAGGGTACGGCGTAGGGTAAGGTTTAGGGTTAGGGTTAGTTTTAGGGTTAGGGATTGGTTTAGGGTACGGGTTAGGATTAGCGTACGTGTTAGGGTTAGGTTTTCGGTTAGGGTTAGGGTACGCGTTAGGGTTAGGGTATGGGTTAGGGTTAGGGTACACGTTAGGATTAGGGTATTTATTAAACCTATCCCACTCTCTAGATACCACTTAGCGCGTAAAGGAATATTATTAGGGATCCAGCCATGGAGAAGATTTTAGTCACTAGGATAAGATAAAGAATAAACACATTATAAAAAAATCACATTAGGATTTTCTTTTTAACCTGTTCCTTAAAACACTAGTATTTAGGAAATCTAATACAGGCAAAAGCAATCAAGGGTAGTTTAGGGTTAGGGTTAGGGTTAGGGTTAGTGTTAGGGTTAGGGTACGGCTTAGGGTATGGGATAGGGTATGGGTGAGTGTACGGCGTAGGGTAGGGGTTAGGGTTAGGGTTAGGGTTAGGGTTAGGGTATGGCTTAGGGTACGGGTGAGGGTACGGGTGAGGGTACTGCGTAGGGTATTGGTTAGGGTTAGGGTACGGCTTAGGATACGTGTTAGGGTACGGGTTAGGGTACGGCGTAGAGTGTGGGTTAAGGTTAGGGTTAGTGTTAGGGTTAGGGTTACGGTACGTCTTAGGGTATGTGTTAGGGTACGGGTGAGGGTACGGCGTAGGTTATGGGTTAGGGTTAGGGTTAGGGTTAGGGTTAGGGTACGGCTTAGGATACGGGTTAGGGTACGGGTGAGGGTACGGCGTAGGTTATGGGTTAGGGTTAGGGTTAGTGTTAGGGTTATGGTACGGCTTAAGTTATGGGATAGGGTACAGGTGAGGGTATGGCATAGGGTAGGGGTTAGGGTTAGGGTTAGGGTTAGGGTTAGGGTTAGGGTACGGCTTAGGGTACGGGTGAGGCTATGGGTGAGGATACTGCGTAGGGTATTGGTTAGGGTTAGGGTACGGCTTAGGATACGGGTTAGGGTACGTGTTAGGGTATGGCGTACGGTATGGGTTAGGGTTAGGGTTAGGGTTAGGGTTAGGGTACGGCTTAGGGTACGGGTTAGGGTACGGGTGAGGTTACGGCGTAGGGTATAGTTTAGGGTTAGGGTTAGGGTTAGGGTACGGCTTAGGATACGGGTTAGGGTACGGGTGAGGGTACGGCGTAGCATATGTTTTAGGGTTAGGGTTAGGGTACGGATTAGGGTACGGGTTAGGGTACGGGTGAGGGTACGGTGTAGGTTATGGGTTAGGGTTAGGGTTAGGGTTAGGGTTAGTTTTAGGGTTAGGGATTGGTTTAGGGTACGGGTTAGGATTAGCATACGTGTTCGGGTTAGGGTTTTGGTTAGGGTTAGGGTACGCGTTAGGGTTAGGGTATGGGTTAGGTTTAGGGTACACTTTAGGATTAGGGTATTTATTAAACCTATCCCACTCTCTAGATACCAATTAGCACGTAAAGGATTATTATTTGGGGTTCAGCCATGGAGAAGATTTTAGTCACTAGGATAAGATAAAGAATAAACACATTATAAAAAAATCACATAAGGTTTTCTTTTTAACCTGTTCCTTAAAACACTAGTGTTTAGGAAATCTAATGGAGGCAAAAGCAGTAAAGGGTAGTTTAGGGTTAGGGTTAGGGTTAGGGTTAGGGGAGGGCTTAGGATACCGGTGAGGGTACTGGTGAGGGTACTGCGTAGGTTATTGGTTAGGGTTAGGGTACGGCTTAGGATACGGGTTAGGATATGGGTTAGGTTACGGCGTTGGGTATGGGTGAGGGTTAGGGTTAGGGTTAGGGTAAGGCTTTGGGTACGGGTTAGGGTACGGGTGAGGGTACGGCATAGGGTAGAGGTTAGGGTTAGGTTTAGGGTTAGGGTACGGCTTAGGATACGGGTTAGGGTATGGGTGAGGGTACGGCGTAGCGTATGGGTTAGGGTTAGGGTTAGGGTTAGGGTTAGTTTTAGGGTTAGGGATTGGTTTAGGGTACGGGTGAGGATTAGCGTACGTGTTAGGGTTAGGGTTAGGGTACGCATTAGGGTTAGGGTTAGGGTACACGTTAGGATTAGGGTATTTATTAAACCTATCCCACTCTCTAGATACCACTTAGCACGTAAAGGAATATTATTTAGGGTCCAGCCATGGAGAAGATTTTCGTTACTAGGATAAGATAAAGAATAAACACATTATAAAAAAATCACATTAGGATTTTCTTTTTAACCTGTTCCTTAAAACACTAGTGCTTAGGAAATCTAATGGAGGCAAAAGCAGTCAAGGGTAGTTTAGGGTTAGGGTTAGGGTTAGGGTTAGTGTTAGGGTTAGGGTACGGCTTAGGGTATGGGATAGGGTATGGGTGAGGGTACGGCATAGGGTAGGGTTTAGGGTTAGGGTTAGTGTTAGGGTTAGGGTTAGGGTATGGCTTAGGGTACGGGTGAGGGTACTGTGTAGGTCATTGGTTAGGGTTAGGTTAAGGCTTAGGATACAGGTTATTGTATGGGTTAGGGTACGGCGCAGGGTATGGGTAAGGGTTAGGGTTAGGGTTAGGGTTAGAGTTAGGGTACGGCTTAGGGTACGGGTTAGGGTACGGGTGAGGGTACGGCGTAGGGTATGGGTTAGGGTTAGGGTTAGGGTTAGTGTTAGTGTTAGGGTTAGGGTACGGCTTAGCGTATGGGATAGGGTACGGGTGAGGGTACGGCGTAGGGTAGGGGTTAGGGTTAGAGTTAGGGTTAGGGTTGGGGTTAGGGTACGGCTTAGGGTACGGGTGAGGGTACGGGTGAGGGTACTGCGTAGGGTATTGGTTAGGGTTAGGATACGGCTTAGGATACGGGTTAGGGTACGGGTTAGGGTATGGCGTAGGGTATGGGTTAGGGTTAGGGTTAGGGTTAGGGTTAGGGTTAGGGTACGGCTTAGGATACGGGTTAGGGTACGGGTGAGGGTACGGCGTAGCGTATGGGTTAGGGTTAGGGTTAGGGTACGTCTTAGGGTACGGGTTAGGGTACGGGTGAGGGTACGGCGTAGGGTAAGGTTTAGGGTTAGGGTTAGGGTTAGGGTTAGTTTTAGGGTTAGGGATTGGTTTAGGGTACGGGTTAGGATTAGCGTACCTGTTAGGGTTAGGTTTTCGGTTAGGGTTAGGGTACGCGTTAGGGTTAGGGTATGGGTTAGGGTTAGGGTACACGTTAGGATTAGGGTATTTATTAAACCTATCCCACTCTCTAGATACCACTTAGCACGTAAAGGAATATTATTAGGGATCCAGCCATGGAGAAGATTTTAGTCACTAGGATAAGATAAAGAATAAACACATTATAAAAAAATCACATTAGGATTTTCTTTTTAACCTGTTCCTTAAAACACTAGTGCTTAGGAAATCTAATAGAGGCAAAAGCAATCAAGGGTAGTTTAGGGTTAGGGTTAGGGTTAGGGTTAGTGTTAGGGTTAGGGTACGGCTTAGGGTATGGGATAGGGTACGGGTGAGGGTACGGCGTAGGGTAGGGGTTAAGGTTAGGCTTAGGGTTATGGTTAGGGTATGGCTTAGGGTACGGGTGAGGGTACGGGTGAGGGTACTGCGTAGGGTATTGCTTAGGGTTAGGGTACGGCTTAGGATACGTGTTAGGGTACGGGTTAGGGTACGGCGTAGAGTGTGGGTTAGGGTTAGGGTTAGTGTTAGGGTTAGGGTTACGGTACGTCTTAGGGTACGTGTTAGGGTACGGGTGAGGGTACGGCGTAGGTTATGGGTTAGGGTTAGGGTTAGGGTTAGGGTACGGCTTAGGATACGGGTTAGGGTACGGGTGAGGGTACGGCGTAGGTTATGGGTTAGGGTTAGGGTTAGTGTTAGGGTTATGGTATGGCTTAGGTTATGGGATAGGGTACAGGTGAGGGTATGGCATAGGGTAGGTGTTAGGGTTAGGGTTAGGGTTAGGGTTAGGGTTAGGGTACGGCTTAGGGCACGGGTGAGGCTATGGGTGAGGATACTGCGTAGGGTATTGGTTAGGGTTAGGGTACGGCTTAGGATACGGGTTAGGGTACGTGTTAGGGTATGGCGTACGGTATGGGTTAGGGTTAGGGTTAGGGTTAGGGTTAGGGTTAGGGTTAGGGTACGGCTTAGGGTACGGGTTAGGGTACGGGTGAGGTTACGGCATAGGGTATAGTTTAGGGTTAGTGTTAGGGTTAGGGTACGGCTTAGGATACGGGTTAGGGTACGGGTGAGGGTACGGCGTAGCATATGGTTTAGGGTTAGGGTTAGGGTACGACTTAGGGTACGGGTTAGGGTACGGGTGAGGGTACGGCGTAGGGTAAGGGTTAGGGTTAGGGTTAGGGTTAGGGTTAGTTTTAGGGTTAGGGATTGGTTTAGGGTACGGGTTAGGATTAGCGTACGTGTTAGGGTTAGGTTTTTTGTTAGGGTTAGGGTACGCGTTAGGGTTAGGGTATGGGTTAGGTTTAGGGTACACGTTAGGATTAGGGTATTTATTAAACCTATCCCACTCTCTAGATACCACTTAGCACGTAACGGAATATTATTAGGGATCCAGCCATGGAGAAGATTTTAGTCACTAGGATAAGATAAAGAATAAACACATTATAAAAAAATCACATTAGGATTTTCTTTTTAACCTGTTCCTTAAAACACTAGTGCTTAGGAAATCTAATAGAGGCAAAAGCAATCAAGGGTAGTTTAGGGTTAGGGTTAGGGTTAGGGTTAGTGTTAGGGTTAGGGTACGGCTTAGGGTATGGGATAGGGTACGGGTGAGGGTACGGCGTAGGGTAGGAGTTAGGGTAAGGGTTAGGGTACGGCTTAGGGTACGGGTTAGGTTACGGGTGAGGGTACGGCGTAGGGTATGGGTTAGGGTTAGGGTTAGGGTTAGTGTTAGTGTTAGGGTTAGGGTACGGCTTAGCGTATGGGATAGGGTACGGGTGAGGTTACGGCGTAGGGTAGGGGTTAGGGTTAGGGTTAGGGTTAGGGTTAGGGTATGGCTTAGGGTACGGGTGAGGGTACGGGTGAGGGTACTGCGTAGGGTATTGGTTAGGGTTAGGGTACGGCTTAGGATACGTGTTAGGGTACGGGTTAGGGTACGGCGTAGAGTGTGGGTTAAGGTTAGGGTTAGTGTTAGGGTTAGGGTTACGGTACGCCTTAGGGTATGTGTTAGGGTACGGGTGAGGGTACGGCGTAGGTTATGGGTTAGGGTTAGGGTTAGGGTTAGGGTTAGGGTACGGCTTAGGATACGGGTTAGGGTACGGGTGAGGGTACGGCGTACGTTATGGGTTAGGGTTAGGGTTAGTGTTAGGGTTATGGTACGGCTTAGGTTATGGGATAGGGTACAGGTGAGGGTATGGCATAGGGTAGGGGTTAGGGTTAGGGTTAGGGTTAGGGTTAGGGTTAGGGTACGGCTTAGGGTACGGGTGAGGCTATGGGTGAGGATACTGCGTAGGGTATTGGTTAGGGTTAGGGTACGGCTTAGGATACGGGTTAGGGTACGTGTTAGGGTATGGCGTACGGTATGGGTTAGGGTTAGGGTTAGGGTTAGGGTTAGGGTTAGGGTTAGGGTATGGCTTAGGGTACGGGTTATGGTACGGGTGAGGTTACGGCGTAGGGTATAGTTTAGGGTTAGGGTTAGGGTTAGGGTACGGCTTAGGATACGGGTTAGGGTACGTGTGAGGGTACGGCTTAGGGTACGGGTTAGGGTACGGGTGAGGGTACGGTGTAGGTTATGGGTTAGGGTTAGGGTTAGGGTTAGGGTTAGTTTTAGGGTTAGGGATTGGTTTAGGGTACGGGTTAGGATTAGCATACGTGTTCGGGTTAGGGTTTTGGTTAGGGTTAGGGTACGCGTTAGGGTTAGGGTATGGGTTAGGTTTAGGGTACACTTTAGGATTAGGGTATTTATTAAACCTATCCCACTCTCTAGATACCACTTAGCACGTAAAGGAATATTATTAGGGATCCAGCCATGGAGAAGATTTTAGTCACTAGGATAAGATAAAGAATAAACACATTATAAAAAAATCACATTAGGATTTTCTTTTTAACCTGTTCCTTAAAACACTAGTGCTTAGGAAATCTAATGGAGGCAAAAGCAGTGAAGGGTAGTTTAGGGTTAGGGTTAGGGTTAGGGTTAGTGTTAGGGTTAGGGTACGGCTTAGGGTATGGGATAGGGTATGGGTGAGGATACGGCATAGGGTAGGGTTTAGGGTTAAGGTTAGTGTTAGGGTTAGGGTTAGGGTATGGCTTAGGGTACGGGTGAGGGTACTGTGTAGGTCATTGGTTAGGGTTAGGTTAAGGCTTAGGATACAGGATATTGTATGCGTTAGGGTACGGCGCAGGGTATGGGTAAGGGTTAGGGTTAGGGTTAGGGTTAGAGTTAGGGTACGGCTTAAGGTACGGGTTAGGGTACGGGTGAGGGTACGGCGTAGTGTATAGGTTAGGGTTAGGGTTAGGGTACGGCTTTGGGTACGGGTTAGGTTACGGGTGAGGGTACGGCGTAGGGTATGGGTTAGGGTTAGGGTTAGGGTTAGTGTTAGTGTTAGGGTTAGGGTACGGCTTAGCGTATGGGATAGGGTACGGGTGAGGGTACGGCCTAGGGTAGGGGTTAGGGTTAGAGTTAGGGTTAGGGTTTGGGTTAGGGTACGGCTTAGGGTACGGGTGAGGGTACGGGTGAGGGTACTGCGTAGGGTATTGGTTAGGGTTAGGATACGGCTTAGGATACGGGTTAGGGTACGGGTTATGGTATGGCGTAGGGTATGGGTTAGGGTTGGGGTTAGGGTTAGGGTTAGGGTACGGCTTAGAATACGGGTTAGGGTACGGGTGAGGGTACGGCGTAGCGTATGGGTTAGGGTTAGGGTTAGGGTACGTCTTAGGGTACGGGTTAGGGTACGGGTGAGGGTACGGCGTAGGGTAAGTGTTAGGGTTAGGGTTAGGGTTAGGGTTAGTTTTAGGGTTAGGGATTGGTTTAGGGTACGGGTTAGGATTAGCGTACGTGTTAGGGTTAGGTTTTTTGTTAGGGTTAGGGTACGCGTTAGGGTTAGGGTATGGGTTAGGTTTAGGGTACACGTTAGGATTAGGGTATTTATTAAACCTATCCCACTCTCTAGATACCACTTAGCACGTAAAGGAATATTATTAGGGATCCAGCCATGGAGAAGATTTTAGTCACTAGGATAAGATAAAGAATAAACACATTATAAAAAAATCACATTAGGATTTTCTTTTTAACCTGTTCCTTAAAACACTAGTGCTTAGGAAATCTAATAGAGGCAAAAGCAATCAAGGGTAGTTTAGGGTTAGGGTTAGGGTTAGGGTTAGTGTTAGGGTTAGGGTACGGCTTAGGGTATGGGATAGGGTACGGGTGAGGGTATGGCGTAGGGTAGGAGTTAGGGTAAGGGTTAGGGTACGGCTTAGGGTACGGGTTAGGTTACGGGTGAGGGTACGGCGTAGGGTATGGGTTAGGGTTAGGTTTAGGGTTAGTGTTAGTGTTAGGGTTAGGGTACGGCTTAGCGTATGGGATAGGGTACGGGTGAGGTTACGGCGTAGGGTAGGGGTTAGGGTTAGGGTTAGGGTTAGGGTTAGGGTATGGCTTAGGGTACGGGTGAGGGTACGGGTGAGGGTACTGCGTAGGGTATTGGTTAGGGTTAGGGTACGGCTTAGGATACGTGTTAGGGTACGGGTTAGGGTACGGCGTAGAGTGTGGATTAAGGTTCGGGTTAGTGTTAGGGTTAGGGTTACGGTACGTCTTAGGGTATGTGTTAGGGTACGGGTGAGGGTACGGCGTAGGTTATGGGTTAGGGTTAGGGTTAGGGTTAGGGTACGGCTTAGGATACGGGTTAGGGTACGGGTGAGGGTACGGCGTAGGTTATGGGTTAGGGTTAGGGTTAGTGTTAGGGTTATGGTACGGCTTAGGTTATGGGATAGGGTACAGGTGAGGGTATGGCATAGGGTAGGGGTTAGGGTTAGGGTTAGGGTTAGGGTTAGGGTTAGGGTACGGCTTAGGGTACGGGTGAGGCTATGGGTGAGGATACTGCGTAGGGTATTGGTTAGGGTTAGGGTACGGCTTAGGATACGGGTTAGGGTACGTGTTAGGGTATGGCGTACGGTATGGGTTAGGGTTAGGGTTAGGGTTAGGGTTAGGGTTAGGGTTAGGGTACGGCTTAGGGTACGGGTTAGGGTACGGGTGAGGTTAC
The DNA here is from genome assembly GCF_028564815.1 of Eubalaena glacialis. Lineage (NCBI taxonomy): Eukaryota > Metazoa > Chordata > Mammalia > Artiodactyla > Balaenidae > Eubalaena > Eubalaena glacialis. Next base: position 289,464 of record NW_026871243.1, read on the forward strand.
GGCGTAGGGTATAGTTTAGGGTTAGGGTTAGGGTTAGGGTACGGCTTAGGATACGGGTTAGGGTACGGGTGAGGGTACGGCTTAGGGTACGGGTTAGGGTACGGGTGAGGGTACGGTGTAGGTTATGGGTTAGGGTTAGGGTTAGGGTTAGGGTTAGTTTTAGGGTTAGGGATTGGTTTAGGATACGGGTTAGGATTAGCATACGTGTTCGGGTTAGGGTTTTGGTTAGGGTTAGGGTACGCGTTAGGGTTAGGGTATGGGTTAGGTTTAGGGTACACTTTAGGATTAGGGTATTTATTAAACCTATCCCACTCTCTAGATACCACTTAGCACGTAAAGGAATATTATTTGGGGTTCAGCCATGGAGAAGATTTTAGTCACTAGGATAAGATAAAGAATAAACACATTATAAAAAAATCACATAAGGTTTTCTTTTTAACCTGTTCCTTAAAACACTAGTGTTTAGGAAATCTAATGGAGGCAAAAGCAGTAAAGGGTAGTTTAGGGTTAGGGTTAGGGTTAGGGTTAGGGTAGGGCTTAGGATACCGGTGAGGGTACTGGTGAGGGTACTGCGTAGGTTATTGGTTAGGGTTAGGGTACGGCTTAGGATACGGGTTAGGATATGGGTTAGGTTACGGCGTTGGGTATGGGTGAGGGTTAGGGTTAGGGTTAGGGTAAGGCTTTGGGTACGGGTTAGGGTACGGGTGAGGGTACGGCGTAGGGTAGAGGTTAGGGTTAGGTTTAGGGTTAGGGTACGGCTTAGGATACGGGTTAGGGTATGGGTGAGGGTACGGCGTAGCGTATGGGTTAGGGTTAGGGTTAGGGTTAGGGTTAGTTTTAGGGTTAGGGATTGGTTTAGGGTACGGGTGAGGATTAGCGTACGTGTTAGGGTTAGGGTTTGGGTTAGGGTTAGGGTACGCATTAGGGTTAGGGTTAGGGTACACGTTAGGATTAGGGTATTTATTAAACCTATCCCACTCTCTAGATACCACTTAGCACGTAAAGGAATATTATTTAGGGTCCAGCCATGGAGAAGATTTTCGTTACTAGGATAAGATAAAGAATAAACACATTATAAAAAAATCACATTAGGATTTTCTTTTTAACCTGTTCCTTAAAACACTAGTGCTTAGGAAATCTAATGGAGGCAAAAGCAGTCAAGGGTAGTTTAGGGTTAGGGTTAGGGTTAGGGTTAGTGTTAGGGTTAGGGTACGGCTTAGGGTATGGGATAGGGTATGGGTGAGGGTACGGCATAGTGTAGGGTTTAGGGTTAGGGTTAGTGTTAGGGTTAGGGTTAGGGTATGGCTTAGGGTACGGGTGAGGGTACTGTGTAGGTCATTGGTTAGGGTTAGGTTAAGGCTTAGGATACAGGTTATTGTATGGGTTAGGGTACGGCGCAGGGTATGGGTAAGGGTTAGGGTTAGGGTTAGGGTTAGAGTTAGGGTACGGCTTAGGGTACGGGTTAGGGTACGGGTGAGGGTACGGCGTAGTGTATAGGTTAGGGTTAGGGTTAGGGTACGGCTTTGGGTACGGGTTAGGTTACGGGTGAGGGTACGGCGTAGGGTATGGGTTAGGGTTAGGGTTAGGGTTAGTGTTAGTGTTAGGGTTAGGGTACGGCTTAGCGTATGGGATAGGGTAGGGGTGAGGGTACGGCCTAGGGTAGGGGTTAGGGTTAGAGTTAGGGTTAGGGTTGGGGTTAGGGTACGGCTTAGGGTACGGGTGAGGGTACGGGTGAGGGTACTGCGTAGGGTATTGGTTAGGGTTAGGATACGGCTTAGGATACGGGTTAGGGTACGGGTTATGGTATGGCGTAGGGTATGGGTTAGGGTTAGGGTTAGGGTTAGGGTTAGGGTACGGCTTAGAATACGGGTTAGGGTACGGGTGAGGGTACGGCGTAGCGTATGGGTTAGGGTTAGGGTTAGGGTACGTCTTAGGGTACAGGTTAGGGTACGGGTGAGGGTACGGCGTAGGGTAAGGGTTAGGGTTAGGGTTAGGGTTAGGGTTAGTTTTAGGGTTAGGGATTGGTTTAGGGTACGGGTTAGGATTAGCGTAGGTGTTAGGGTTAGGTTTTTTGTTAGGGTTAGGGTACGCGTTAGGGTTAGGGTATGGGTTAGGTTTAGGGTACACGTTAGGATTAGGGTATTTATTAAACCTATCCCACTCTCTAGATACCACTTAGCACGTAAAGGAATATTATTAGGGATCCAGCCATGGAGAAGATTTTAGTCACTAGGATAAGATAAAGAATAAACACATTATAAAAAAATCACATTAGGATTTTCTTTTTAACCTGTTCCTTAAAACACTAGTGCTTAGGAAATCTAATAGAGGCAAAAGCAATCAAGGGTAGTTTAGGGTTAGGGTTAGGGTTAGGGTTAGTGTTAGGGTTAGGGTACGGCTTAGGGTATGGGATAGGGTACGGGTGAGGGTACGGCGTAGGGTAGGAGTTAGGGTAAGGGTTAGGGTACGGCTTAGGGTACGGGTTAGTTTACGGGTGAGGGTACGGCGTAGGGTATGGGTTAGGGTTAGGGTTAGGGTTAGTGTTAGTGTTAGGGTTAGGGTACGGCTTAGCGTATGGGATAGGGTACGGGTGAGGTTACGGCGTAGGGTAGGGGTTAGGGTTAGGGTTAGGGTTAGGGTTAGGGTATGGCTTAGGGTACGGGTGAGGGTACGGGTGAGGGTACTGCGTAGGGTATTGGTTAGGGTTAGGGTACGGCTTAGGATACGTGTTAGGGTACGGGTTAGGGTACGGCGTAGAGTGTGGGTTAAGGTTAGGGTTAGTGTTAGGGTTAGGGTTACGGTACGTCTTAGGGTATGTGTTAGGGTACGGGTGAGGGTACGGCGTAGGTTATGGGTTAGGGTTAGGGTTAGGGTTAGGGTTAGGGTACGGCTTAGGATACGGGTTAGGGTACGGGTGAGGGTACGGCGTAGGTTATGGGTTAGGGTTAGGGTTAGTGTTAGGGTTATGGTACGGCTTAGGTTATGGGATAGGGTACAGGTGAGGGTATGGCATAGGGTAGGGGTTAGGGTTAGGGTTAGGGTTAGGGTTAGGGTTAGGGTACGGCTTAGGGTACGGGTGAGGCTATGGGTGAGGATACTGCGTAGGGTATTGGTTAGGGTTAGGGTACGGCTTAGGATACGGGTTAGGGTACGTGTTAGGGTATGGCGTACGGTATGGGTTAGGGTTAGGGTTAGGGTTAGGGTTAGGGTTAGGGTTAGGGTACGGCTTAGGGTACGGCTTAGGGTACGGGTGAGGTTACGGCGTAGGGTATAGTTTAGGGTTAGTGTTAGGGTTAGGGTACGGCTTAGGATACGGGTTAGGGTACGGGTGAGGGTACGGCTTAGGGTACGGGTTAGGGTACGGGTGAGGGTACGGTGTAGGTTATGGGTTAGGTTTAGGGTTAGGGTTAGGGTTAGTTTTAGGGTTAGGGATTGGTTTAGGATACGGGTTAGGATTAGCATACGTGTTCGGGTTAGGGTTTTGGTTAGGGTTAGGGTACGCGTTAGGGTTAGGGTATGGGTTAGGTTTAGGGTACACTTTAGGATTAGGGTATTTATTAAACCTATCCCACTCTCTAGATACCACTTAGCACGTAAAGGAATATTATTTGGGGTTCAGCCATGGAGAAGATTTTAGTCACTAGGATAAGATAAAGAATAAACACATTATAAAAAAATCACATAAGGTTTTCTTTTTAACCTGTTCCTTAAAACACTAGTGTTTAGGAAATCTAATGGAGGCAAAAGCAGTAAAGGGTAGTTTAGGGTTAGGGTTAGGGTTAGGGTTAGGGTAGGGCTTAGGATACCGGTGAGGGTACTGGTGAGGGTACTGCGTAGGTTATTGGTTAGGGTTAGGGTACGGCTTAGGATACGGGTTAGGATATGGGTTAGGTTACGGCGTTGGGTATGGGTGAGGGTTAGGGTTAGGGTTAGGGTAAGGCTTTGGGTACGGGTTAGGGTACGGGTGAGGGTACGGCGTAGGGTAGAGGTTAGGGTTAGGTTTAGGGTTAGGGTACGGCTTAGGATACGGGTTACGGTATGGGTGAGGGTACGGCGTAGCGTATGGGTTAGGGTTAGGGTTAGGGTTAGGGTTAGTTTTAGGGTTAGGGATTGGTTTAGGGTACGGGTGAGGATTAGCGTACGTGTTAGGGTTAGGGTTTGGGTTAGGGTTAGGGTACGCATTAGGGTTAGGGTTAGGGTACACGTTAGGATTAGGGTATTTATTAAACCTATCCCACTCTCTAGATACCACTTAGCACGTAAAGGAATATTATTTAGGGTCCAGCCATGGAGAAGATTTTCGTTACTAGGATAAGATAAAGAATAAACACATTATAAAAAAATCACATTAGGATTTTCTTTTTAACCTGTTCCTTAAAACACTAGTGCTTAGGAAATCTAATGGAGGCAAAAGCAGTCAAGGGTAGTTTAGGGTTAGGGTTAGGGTTAGGGTTAGTGTTAGGGTTAGGGTACGGCTTAGGGTATGGGATAGGGTATGGGTGAGGGTACGGCATAGGGTAGGGTTTAGGGTTAGGGTTAGTGTTAGGGTTAGGGTTAGGGTATGGCTTAGGGTACGGGTGAGGGTACTGTGTAGGTCATTGGTTAGGGTTAGGTTAAGGCTTAGGATACAGGTTATTGTATGGGTTAGGGTACGGCGCAGGGTATGGGTAAGGGTTAGGGTTAGGGTTAGGGTTAGAGTTAGGGTACGGCTTAGGGTACGGGTTAGGGTACGGGTGAGGGAACGGCGTAGTGTATAGGTTAGGGTTAGGGTTAGGGTACGGCTTTGGGTACGGGTTAGGTTACGGGTGAGGGTACGGCGTAGGGTATGGGTTAGGGTTAGGGTTAGGGTTAGTGTTAGTGTTAGGGTTAGGGTACGGCTTAGCGTATGGGATAGGGTACGGGTGAGGGTACGGCCTAGGGTAGGGGTTAGGGTTAGAGTTAGGGTTAGGGTTGGGGTTAGGGTACGGCTTAGGGTACGGGTGAGGGTACGGGTGAGGGTACTGCGTAGGGTATTGGTTAGGGTTAGGATACGGCTTAGGATACGGGTTAGGGTACGGGTTATGGTATGGCGTAGGGTATGGGTTAGGGTTAGGGTTAGGGTTAGGGTTAGGGTACGGCTTAGAATATGGGTTAGGGTACGGGTGAGGGTACGGCGTAGCGTATGGGTTAGGGTTAGGGTTAGGGTACGTCTTAGGGTACGGGTTAGGGTACGGGTGAGGGTACGGCGTAGGGTAAGGGTTAGGGTTAGGGTTAGGGTTAGGGTTAGTTTTAGGGTTAGGGATTGGTTTAGGGTACGGGTTAGGATTAGCGTACGTGTTAGGGTTAGGTTTTTTGTTAGGGTTAGGGTACGCGTTAGGGTTAGGGTATGGGTTAGGTTTAGGGTACACGTTAGGATTAGGGTATTTATTAAACCTATCCCACTCTCTAGATACCACTTAGCACGTAAAGGAATATTATTAGGGATCCAGCCATGGAGAAGATTTTAGTCACTAGGATAAGATAAAGAATAAACACATTATAAAAAAATCACATCAGGATTTTCTTTTTAACCTGTTCCTTAAAACACTAGTGCTTAGGAAATCTAATAGAGGCAAAAGCAATCAAGGGTAGTTTAGGGTTAGGGTTAGGGTTAGGGTTAGTGTTAGGGTTAGGGTACGGCTTAGGGTATGGGATAGGGTACGGGTGAGGGTACGGCGTAGTGTAGCGGTTAGGGTAAGGGTTAGGGTACGGCTTAGGGTACGGGTTAGGTTACGGGTGAGGGTACGGCGTAGGGTATGGGTTAGGGTTAGGGTTAGGGTTAGTGTTAGTGTTAGGGTTAGGGTACGGCTTAGCGTATGGGATAGGGTACGGGTGAGGGTACGGCGTAGGGTAGGGGTTAGGGTTAGGGTTAGGGTTAGGGTTAGGGTATGGCTTAGGGTACGGGTGAGGGTACGGGTGAGGGTACTGCGTAGGGTATTGGTTAGGGTTAGGGTACGGCTTAGGATACGTGTTAGGGTACGGGTTAGGGTACGGCGTAGAGTGTGGGTTAAGGTTAGGGTTAGTGTTAGGGTTAGGGTTACGGTACGTCTTAGGGTATGTGTTAGGGTACGGGTGAGGGTACGGCGTAGGTTATGGGTTAGGGTTAGGGTTAGGGTTAGGGTACGGCTTAGGATACGGGTTAGGGTACGGGTGAGGGTACGGCGTAGGTTATGGGTTAGGGTTAGGGTTAGTGTTAGGGTTATGGTACGGCTTAGGTTATGGGATAGGGTACAGGTGAGGGTATGGCATAGGGTAGGGGTTAGGGTTAGGGTTAGGGTTAGGGTTAGGGTTAGGGTACGGCTTAGGGTACGGGTGAGGCTATGGGTGAGGATACTGCGTAGGGTATTGTTTAGGGTTAGGGTACGGCTTAGGATACGGGTTAGGGTACGTGTTAGGGTATGGCGTACGGTATGGGTTAGGGTTAGGGTTAGGGTTAGGGTTAGGGTTAGGGATAGTGTACGGCTTAGAGTACGGGTTAGGGTACGGGTGAGGTTACGGCGTAGGGTATAGTTTAGGGTTAGGGTTCGGGTTAGGGTACGGCTTAGGATACGGGTTAGGGTACGGGTGAGGGTACGGTTTAGGGTACGGGTTAGGGTACGGGTGAGGGTACGGTGTAGGTTATGGGTTAGGGTTAGGGTTAGGGTTAGGGTTAGTTTTAGGGTTAGGGATTGGTTTAGGGTACGGGTTAGGATTAGCATACGTGTTCGGGTTAGGGTTTTGGTTAGGGTTAGGGTACGCGTTAGGGTTAGGGTATGGGTTAGGTTTAGGGTACGCGTTAGGGTTAGGGTATGGGTTAGGTTTAGGGTACACTTTAGGATTAGGGTATTTATTAAACCTATCCCACTCTCTAGATACCACTTAGCACGTAAAGGAATATTATTTGGGGTTCAGCCATGGAGAAGATTTTAGTCACTAGGATAAGATAAAGAATAAAAACATTATAAAAAAATCACATAAGGTTTTCTTTTTAACCTGTTCCTTAAAACACTAGTGTTTAGGAAATCTAATGGAGGCAAAAGCAGTAAAGGGTATTTTAGGGTTAGGGTTAGGGTTAGGGTTAGGGTAGGGCTTAGGATACCGGTGAGGGTACTGGTGAGGGTACTGCGTAGGTTATTGGTTAGGGTTAGGGTACGGCTTAGGATATGGGTTAGGATATGGGTTAGGTTACGGCGTTGGATATGGGTGAGGGTTAGGGTTAGGGTTAGGGTAAGGCTTTGGGTACGGGTTAGGGTACGGGTGAGGGTACGGCGTAGGGTAGAGGTTAGGGTTAGGTTTAGGGTTAGGGTACGGCTTAGGATACGGGTTACGGTATGGGTGAGGGTACGGCGTAGCGTATGGGTTAGGGTTAGGGTTAGGGTTAGGGTTAGTTTTAGGGTTAGGGATTGGTTTAGGGTACGGGTGAGGATTAGCGTATGTGTTAGGGTTAGGGTTTGGGTTAGGGTTAGGGTACGCATTAGGGTTAGGGTTAGGGTACACGTTAGGATTAGGGTATTTATTAAACCTATCCCACTCTCTAGATACCACTTAGCACGTAAAGGAATATTATTTAGGGTCCAGCCATGGAGAAGATTTTCGTTACTAGGATAAGATAAAGAATAAACACATTATAAAAAAATCACATTAGGATTTTCTTTTTAACCTGTTCCTTAAAACACTAGTGCTTAGGAAATCTAATGGAGGCAAAAGCAGTCAAGGGTAGTTTAGGGTTAGGGTTAGGGTTAGGGTTAGTGTTAGGGTTAGGGTACGGCTTAGGGTATGGGATAGGGTATGGGTGAGGGTACGGCATAGGGTAGGGTTTAGGGTTAGGGTTAGTGTTAGGGTTAGGGTTAGGGTATGGCTTAGGGTATGGGTGAGGGTACTGTGTAGGTCATTGGTTAGGGTTAGGTTAAGGCTTAGGATACAGGTTATTGTATGGGTTAGGGTACGGCGCAGGGTATGGGTAAGGGTTAGGGTTAGGGTTAGGGTTAGAGTTAGGGTACGGCTTAGGGTACGGGTTAGGGTACGGGTGAGGGTACGGCGTAGTGTATAGGTTAGGGTTAGGGTTAGGGTACGGCTTAGGGTACGGGTTAGGGTACGGGTGAGGGTACGGCGTAGTGTATAGGTTAGGGTTAGGGTTAGGGTACGGCTTTGGGTACGGGTTAGGTTACGGGTGAGGGTACGGCGTAGGGTATGGGTTAGGGTTAGGGTTAGGGTTAGTGTTAGTGTTAGGGTTAGGGTACGGCTTAGCGTATGGGATAGGGTACGGGTGAGGGTACGGCCTAGGGTAGGGGTTAGGGTTAGAGTTAGGGTTAGGGTTGGGGTTAGGGTACGGCTTAGGGTACGGGTGAGGGTACGGGTGAGGGTACTGCATAGGGTATTGGTTAGGGTTAGGATACGGCTTAGGATACGGGTTAGGGTACGGGTTATGGTATGGCGTAGGGTATGGGTTAGGGTTAGGGTTAGGGTTAGGGTTAGGGTACGGCTTAGAATATGGGTTAGGGTACGGGTGAGGGTACGGCGTAGCGTATGGGTTAGGGTTAGGGTACGTCTTAGGGTACGGGTTAGGGTACGGGTGAGGGTACGGCGTAGGGTAAGGGTTAGGGTTAGGGTTAGGGTTAGGGTTAGTTTTAGGGTTAGGGATTGGTTTAGGGTACAGGTTAGGATTAGCGTACGTGTTAGGGTTAGGTTTTTTGTTAGGGTTAGGGTACGCGTTAGGGTTAGGGTATGGGTTAGGTTTAGGGTACACGTTAGGATTAGGGTATTTATTAAACCTATCCCACTCTCTAGATACCACTTAGCACGTAAAGGAATATTATTAGGGATCCAGCCATGGAGAAGATTTTAGTCACTAGGATAAGATAAAGAATAAACACATTATAAAAAAATCACATCAGGATTTTCTTTTTAACCTGTTCCTTAAAACACTAGTGCTTAGGAAATCTAATAGAGGCAAAAGCAATCAAGGGTAGTTTAGGGTTAGGGTTAGGGTTAGGGTTAGTGTTAGGGTTAGGGTACGGCTTAGGGTATGGGATAGGGTACGGGTGAGGGTACGGCGTAGGGTAGGGGTTAGGGTAAGGGTTAGGGTACGGCTTAGGGTACGGGTTAGGTTACGGGTGAGGGTACGGCGTAGGGTATGGGTTAGGGTTAGGGTTAGGGTTAGTGTTAGTGTTAGGGTTAGGGTACGGCTTAGCGTATGGGATAGGGTACGGGTGAGGGTACGGCGTAGGGTAGGGGTTAGGGTTAGGGTTAGGGTTAGGGTTAGGGTATGGCTTAGGGTACGGGTGAGGGTACGGGTGAGGTTACTGCGTAGGGTATTGGTTAGGGTTAGGGTACGGCTTAGGATATGTGTTAGGGTACGGGTTAGGGTACGGCGTAGAGTGTGGGTTAAGGTTAGGGTTAGTGTTAGGGTTAGGGTTACGGTACGTCTTAGGGTATGTGTTAGGGTACGGGTGAGGGTACGGCGTAGGTTATGGGTTAGGGTTAGGGTTAGGGTTAGGGTACGGCTTAGGATACGGGTTAGGGTACGGGTGAGGGTACGGCGTAGGTTATGGGTTAGGGTTAGGGTTAGTGTTAGGGTTATGGTATGGCTTAGGTTATGGGATAGGGTACAGGTGAGGGTATGGCATAGGGTAGGGGTTAGGGTTAGGGTTAGGGTTAGGGTTAGGGTTAGGGTACGGCTTAGGGTACGGGTGGGGCTATGGGTGAGGATACTGCGTAGGGTATTGTTTAGGGTTAGGGTACGGCTTAGGATACGGGTTAGGGTACCTGTTAGGGTATGGCGTACGGTATGGGTTAGGGTTAGGGTTAGGGTTAGGGTTAGGGTTAGGGTTAGGGTACGGCTTAGGGTACGGGTTATGGTACGGGTGAGGTTACGGAGTAGGGTATAGTTTAGGGTTAGGGTTAGGGTTAGGGTACGGCTTAGGATACGGGTTAGGGTACGGGTGAGGGTACGGCTTAGGGTACGGGTTAGGGTACGGGTGAGGGTACGGTGTAGGTTATGGGTTAGGGTTAGGGTTAGGGTTAGGGTTAGTTTTAGGGTTAGGGATTGGTTTAGGGTACGGGTTAAGATTAGCATACGTGTTCGGGTTAGGGTTTTGGTTAGGGTTAGGGTACGCGTTAGGGTTAAGGTATGGGTTAGGTTTAGGGTACACTTTAGGATTAGGGTATTTATTAAACCTATCCCACTCTCTAGATACCACTTAGCACGTAAAGGAATATTATTTGGGGTTCAGCCATGGAGAAGATTTTAGTCACTAGGATAAGATAAAGAATAAACACATTATAAAAAAATCACATAAGGTTTTCTTTTTAACCTGTTCCTTAAAACACTAGTGTTTAGGAAATCTAATGGAGGCAAAAGCAGTAAAGGGTAGTTTAGGGTGAGGGTTAGGGTTAGGGTTAGGGTAGGGCTTAGGATACCGGTGAGGGTGCTGGTGAGGGTACTGCGTAGGTTATTGGTTAGGGTTAGGGTACGGCTTAGGATACGGGTTAGGATATGGGTTAGGTTACGGCGTTGGGTATGGGTGAGGGTTAGGGTTAGGGTTAGGGTAAGGCTTTGGGTACGGGTTAGGGTACGGGTGAGTGTACGGCGTAGGGTAGAGGTTAGGGTTAGGTTTAGGGTTAGGGTACGGCTTAGGATACGGGTTAGGGTATGGGTGAGGGTACGGCGTAGCGTATGGGTTAGGGTTAGGGTTAGTTTTAGGGTTAGTTTTAGGGTTAGGGATTGGTTTAGGGTACGGGTGAGGATTAGCGTACGTGTTAGGGTTAGGGTTTGGGTTAGGGTTAGGGTACGCATTAGGGTTAGGGTTAGGGTACACGTTAGGATTAGGGTATTTATTAAACCTATCCCACTCTCTAGATACCACTTAGCACGTAAAGGAATATTATTTAGGGTCCAGCCATGGAGAAGATTTTCGTTACTAGGATAAGATAAAGAATAAACACATTATAAAAAAATCACATTAGGATTTTCTTTTTAACCTGTTCCTTAAAACACTAGTGCTTAGGAAATCTAATGGAGGCAAAAGCAGTCAAGGGTAGTTTAGGGTTAGGGTTAGGGTTAGGGTTAGGGTTAGGGTTAGGGTACGGCTTAGGGTATGGGATAGGGTATGGGTGAGGGTACGGCATAGGGTAGGGTTTAGGGTTAGGGTTAGTGTTAGGGTTAGGGTTAGGGCATGGCTTAGGGTACGGGTGAGGGTACTGTGTAGGTCATTGGTTAGGGTTAGGTTAAGGCTTAGGATACAGGTTATTGTATGGGTTAGGGTACGGCGCAGGGTATGGGTAAGGGTTAGGGTTAGGGTTAGGGTTAGAGTTAGGGTACGGCTTAGGGTACGGGTTAGGGTACGGGTGAGGGTACGGCATAGTGTATAGGTTAGGGTTAGGGTTAGGGTACGGCTTTGGGTACGGGTTAGGTTACGGGTGAGGGTACGGCGTAGGGTATGGGTTAGGGTTAGGGTTAGGGTTAGTGTTAGTGTTAGGGTTAGGGTACGGCTTAGCGTATTGGATAGGGTATGGGTGAGGGTACGGCGTAGGGTAGGGGTTAGGGTTAGAATTAGGGTTAGGGTTGGGGTTAGGGTACGGCTTAGGGTACGGGTGAGGGTACGGGTGAGGGTACTGCGTAGGGTATTGGTTAGGGTTAGGATACGGCTTAGGATACGGGTTAGGGTACGGGTTATGGTATGGCGTAGGGTATGGGTTAGGGTTAGGGTTAGGGTTAGGGTTAGGGTACGGCTTAGAATACGGGTTAGAGTACGGGTGAGGGTACGGCGTAGCGTATGGGTTAGGGTTAGGGTTAGGGTACGTCTTAGGGTACGGGTTAGGGTACGGGTGAGGGTACGGCGTAGGGTAAGGGTTAGGGTTAGGGTTAGGGTTAGGGTTAGTTTTAGGGTTAGGGATTGGTTTAGGGTACGGGTTAGGATTAGCGTACCTGTTAGGGTTAGGTTTTTTGTTAGGGTTAGGGTACGCGTTAGGGTTAGGGTATGGGTTAGGTTTAGGGTACACGTTAGGATTAGGGTATTTATTAAATCTATCCCACTCTCTAGATACCACTTAGCACGTAAAGGAATATTATTTGGGGTTCAGCCATGGAGAAGATTTTAGTCACTAGGATAAGATAAAGAATAAACACATTATAAAAAAAATCACATAAGGTTTTCTTTTTAACCTGTTCTTTAAAACACTAGTGTTTAGGAAATCTAATGGAGGCAAAAGCAGTAAAGGGTAGTTTAGGGTTAGGGTTAGGGTAGGGCTTAGGATACGGGTGAGGGTACTGGTGAGGGTACTGCGTAGGTTATTGGTTAGGGTTAGGGTACGGCTTAGGATACAGGTTAGGATATGGGTTAGGTTACGGCGTTGGGTATGGGTGAGGGTTAGGGTTAGGGTTAGGGTAAGGCTTTGGGTACGGGTTAGGGTACGGGTGAGGGTACGGCGTAGGGTAGAGGTTAGGGTTAGGTTTAGGGTTAGGGTACGGCTTAGGATACGGGTTAGGGTATGGGTGAGGGTACGGCGTAGCGTATGGGTTAGGGTTAGGGTTAGGGTTAGGGTTAGTTTTAGGGTTAGGGATTGGTTTAGGGTACGGTTGAGGATTAGCGTACGTGTTAGGGTTAGGGTTTGGGTTAGGGTTAGGGTACGCATTAGGGTTAGGGTTAGGGTACACGTTAGGATTAGGGTATTTATTAAACCTATCCCACTCTCTAGATACCACTTAGCACGTAAAGGAATATTATTTAGGGTCCAGCCATGGAGAAGATTTTCGTTACTAGGATAAGATAAAGAATAAACACATTATAAAAAAATCACATTAGGATTTTCTTTTTAACCTGTTCCTTAAAACACTAGTGCTTAGGAAATCTAATGGAGGCAAAAGCAGTCAAGGGTAGTTTAGGGTTAGGGTTAGGGTTAGGGTTAGTGTTAGGGTTAGGGTACGGCTTAGGGTATGGGATAGGGTATGGGTGAGGGTACGGCATAGGGTAGGGTTTAGGGTTAGGGTTAGTGTTAGGGTTAGGGTTAGGGTATGGCTTAGGGTACGGGTGAGGGTACTGTGTAGGTCATTGGTTAGGGTTAGGTTAAGGCTTAGGATACAGGTTATTGTATGGGTTAGGGTACGGCGCAGGGTATGGGTAAGGGTTAGGGTTAGGGTTAGGGTTAGAGTTAGGGTACGGCTTAGGGTACGGGTTAGGGTACGGGTGAGGGTACGGCGTAGGGTATGGGTTAGGGTACGCGTTAGGGTTAGGGTATGGGTTAGGGTTAGGGTACGGCTTAGCGTATGGGATAGGGTACGGGTGAGGGTACGGCGTAGGGTAGGGGTTAGGGTTAGAGTTAGGGTTAGGGTTGGGGTTAGGGTACGGCTTAGGGTACGGGTGAGGGTACGGGTGAGGGTACTGCGTAGGGTATTGGTTAGGGTTAGGATACGGCTTAAGATACGGGTTAGGGTACGGGTTAGGTTATGGCATAGGGTATGGGTTAGGGTTAGGGTTAGGGTTAGGGTTAGGGTTAGGGTACGGCTTAGGATACGGGTTAGGGTACGGGTGAGGGTACGGCGTAGCGTATGGGTTAGGGTTAGGGTTAGGGTACGTCTTAGGGTACGGGTTAGGGTACGGGTGAGGGTACGGCGTAGGGTAAGGTTTAGGGTTAGGGTTAGGGTTAGGGTTAGTTTTAGGGTTAGGGATTGGTTTAGGGTACGGGTTAGGATTAGCGTACGTGTTAGGGTTAGGTTTTCGGTTAGGGTTAGGGTACGCGTTAGGGTTAGGGTATGGGTTAGGGTTAGGGTACACGTTAGGATTAGGGTATTTATTAAACCTATCCCACTCTCTAGATACCACTTAGCACGTAAAGGAATATTATTAGGGATCCAGCCATGGAGAAGATTTTAGTCACTAGGATAAGATAAAGAATAAACACATTATAAAAAAATCACATTAGGATTTTCTTTTTAACCTGTTCCTTAAAACACTAGTGCTTAGGAAATCTAATAGAGGCAAAAGCAATCAAGGGTAGTTTAGGGTTAGGGTTAGGGTTAGGGTTAGTGTTAGGGTTAGGGTACGGCTTAGGGTATGGGATAGGGTACGGGTGAGGGTACGGCGTAGGGTAGGGGTTAGGGTTAGGCTTAGGGCTATGGTTAGGGTATGGCTTAGGGTACGGGTGAGGGTACGGGTGAGGGTACTGCGTAGGGTATTGCTTAGGGTTAGGGTACGGCTTAGGATACGTGTTAGGGTACGGGTTAGGGTACGGCGTAGAGTGTGGGTTAGGGTTAGGGTTAGTGTTAGGGTTAGGGTTACGGTACTTCTTAGGGTACGTGTTAGGGTACGGGTGAGGGTACGGCGTAGGTTATGGGTTAGGATTAGGGTTAGGGTTAGGGTTAGGGTACGGCTTAGGATACGGGTTAGGGTACGGGTGAGGGTACGGCGTAGGTTATGGGTTAGGGTTAGGGTTAGTGTTAGGGTTATGGTACGGCTTAGGTTATGGGATAGGGTACAGGTGAGGGTATGGCATAGGGTAGGTGTTAGGGTTAGGGTTAGGGTTAGGGTTAGGGTACGGCTTAGGGCACGGGTGAGGCTATGGGTGAGGATACTGCGTAGGGTATTGGTTAGGGTTAGGGTACGGCTTAGGATACGGGTTAGGGTACGTGTTAGGGTATGGCGTACGGTATGGGTTAGGGTTAGGGTTAGGGTTAGGGTTAGGGTTAGGGTTAGGGTACGGCTTAGGGTACGGGTTAGGGTACGGGTGAGGTTACGGCGTAGGGTATAGTTTAGGGTTAGTGTTAGGGTTAGGGTACGGCTTAGGATACGGGTTAGGGTACGGGTGAGGGTACGGCGTAGCATATGGTTTAGGGTTAGGGTTAGGGTACGGCTTAGGGTACGGGTTAGGGTACGGGTGAGGGTACGGTGTAGGTTATGGGTTAGGGTTAGGGTTAGGGTTAGGGTTAGTTTTAGGGTTAGGGATTGGTTTAGGGTACGGGTTAGGATTAGCATACGTGTTCGGGTTAGGGTTTTGGTTAGGGTTAGGGTACGCGTTAGGGTTAGGGTATGGGTTAGGTTTAGGGTACACTTTAGGATTAGGGTATTTATTAAACCTATCCCACTCTCTAGATACCACTTAGCACGTAAAGGAATATTATTTGGGGTTCAGCCATGGAGAAGATTTTAGTCACTAGGATAAGATAAAGAATAAACACATTATAAAAAAATCACATAAGGTTTTCTTTTTAACCTGTTCCTTAAAACACTAGTGTTTAGGAAATCTAATGGAGGCAAAAGCAGTAAAGGGTATTTTAGGGTTAGGGTTAGGGTTAGGGTTAGGGTAGGGCTTAGGATACCGGTGAGGGTACTGGTGAGGGTACTGCGTAGGTTATTGGTTAGGGTTAGGGTACGGCTTAGGATACGGGTTAGGATATGGGTTAGGTTACGGCGTTGGGTATGGGTGAGGGTTAGGGTTAGGGTTAGGGTAAGGCTTTGGGTACGGGTTAGGGTACGGGTGAGGGTACGGCGTAGGGTAGAGGTTAGGGTTAGGTTTAGGGTTAGGGTACGGCTTAGGATACGGGTTAGGGTATGGGTGAGGGTACGGCGTAGCGTATGGTTTAGGGATAGGGTTAGGGTTAGGGTTAGTTTTAGGGTTAGGGATTGGTTTAGGGTACGGGTGAGGATTAGCGTACGTGTTAGGGTTAGGGTTTGGGTTAGGGTTAGGGTACACGTTAGGATTAGGGTATTTATTAAACCTATCCCACTCTCTAGATACCAGTTAGCACGTAAAGGAATATTATTTAGGGTCCAGCCATGGAGAAGATTTTCGTTACTAGGATAAGATAAAGAATAAACACATTATAAAAAAATCACATTAGGATTTTCTTTTTAACCTGTTCCTTAAAACACTAGTGCTTAGGAAATCTAATGGAGGCAAAAGCAGTCAAGGGTAGTTTAGGGTTAGGGTTAGGGTTAGGGTTAGTGTTAGGGTTAGGGTACGGCTTAGGGTATGGGATAGGGTATGGGTGAGGGTACGGCATAGGGTAGGGTTTAGGGTTAGGGTTAGTGTTAGGGTTAGGGTTAGGGTATGGCTTAGGGTACGGGTGAGGGTACTGTGTAGGTCATTGGTTAGGGTTAGGTTAAGGCTTAGGATACAGGTTATTGTATGGGTTAGGGTACGGCGCAGGGTATGGGTAAGGGTTAGGGTTAGGGTTAGGGTTAGAGTTAGGGTACGGCTTAGGGTACGGGTTAGGGTACGGGTGAGGGTACGGCGTAGTGTATAGGTTAGGGTTAGGGTTAGGGTACGGCTTTGGGTACGGGTTAGGTTACGGGTGAGGGTACGGCGTAGGGTATGGGTTAGGGTTAGGGTTAGGGTTAGTGTTAGTGTTAGGGTTAGGGTACGGCTTAGCGTATGGGATAGGGTACGGGTGAGGGTACGGCGTAGGGTAGGGGTTAGGGTTAGAGTTAGGGTTAGGGTTGGGGTTAGGGTACGGCTTAGGGTACGGGTGAGGGTATGGGTGAGGGTACTGCGTAGGGTATTGGTTAGGGTTAGGATACGGCTTAGGATACGGGTTAGGGTACGGGTTAGGGTATGGCGTAGGGTATGGGTTAGGGTTAGGGTTAGGGTTAGGGTTAGGGTTAGGGTACGGCTTAGGGTACGGGTTAGGGTACGGGTGAGGGTACGGCGTAGGGTAAGGTTTAGGGTTAGGGTTAGTTTTAGGGTTAGGGATTGGTTTAGGGTACGGGGTAGGATTAGCGTACGTGTTAGGGTTAGGTTTTCGGTTAGGGTTAGGGTACGCGTTAGGGTTAGGGTATGGTTTAGGGTTAGGGTACACGTTAGGATTAGGGTATTTATTAAACCTATCCCACTCTCTAGATACCACTTAGCACGTAAAGGAATATTATTAGGGATCCAGCCATGGAGAAGATTTTAGTCAGTAGGATAAGATAAAGAATAAACACATTATAAAAAAATCACATTAGGATTTTCTTTTTAACCTGTTCCTTAAAACACTAGTGTTTAGGAAATCTAATACAGGCAAAAGCAATCAAGGGTAGTTTAGGGTTAGGGTTAGGGTTAGGGTTAGGGTTAGGGTACGGCTTAGGGTATGGGATAGGGTATGGGTGAGGGTACGGCGTAGGGTATGGGTTAGGGTTAGGGTTAGGGTTAGTGTTAGTGTTAGGGTTAGGGTACGGCTTAGGGTATGGGATAGGGTATGGGTGAGGGTACGGCGTAGGGTAGGGGTTAGGGTTAGGGTTAGGGTTAGGGTTAGGGTATGGCTTAGGGTACGGGTGAGGGTACGGGTGAGGGTACTGCGTAGGGTATTGGTTAGGGTTAGGGTACGGCTTAGGATACGTGTTAGGGTACGGGTTAGGGTACGGCGTAGAGTGTGGGTTAAGGTTAGGGTTAGTGTTAGGGTTAGGGTTACGGTACGTCTTAGGGTATGTGTTAGGGTACGGGTGAGGGTACGGCGTAGGTTATGGGTTAGGGTTAGGGTTAGGGTTAGGGTTAGGGTACGGCTTAGGATACGGGTTAGGGTACGGGTGAGGGTACGGCGTAGGTTATGGGTTAGGGTTAGGGTTAGTGTTAGGGTTATGGTACGGCTTAGGTTATGGGATAGGGTACAGGTGAGGGTATGGCATAGGGTAGGGGTTAGGGTTAGGGTTAGGGTTAGGGTACGGCTTAGGGTACGGGTGAGGCTATGGGTGAGGATACTGCGTAGGGTATTGGTTAGGGTTAGGGTACGGCTTAGGATACGGGTTAGGGTACGTGTTAGGGTATGGCGTACGGTATGGGTTAGGGTTAGGGTTAGGGTTAGGGTTAGGGTTAGGGTTAGGGTACGGCTTAGGGTACGGGTTAGGGTACGGGTGAGGTTACGGCGTAGGGTATAGTTTAGGGTTAGGGTTAGGGTTAGGGTACGGCTTAGGATACGGGTTAGGGTACGGGTGAGGGTACGGCGTAGCATATGTTTTAGGGTTAGGGTTAGGGTACGGCTTAGGGTACGGGTTAGGGTACGGGTGAGGGTACGGTGTAGGTTATGGGTTAGGGTTAGGGTTAGGGTTAGGGTTAGTTTTAGGGTTAGGGATTGGTTTAGGGTACGGGTTAGGATTAGCATACGTGTTCAGGTTAGGGTTTTGGTTAGGGTTAGGGTACGCGTTAGGGTTAGGGTATGGGTTAGGTTTAGGGTACACTTTAGGATTAGGGTATTTATTAAACCTATCCCACTCTCTAGATACCACTTAGCACGTAAAGGATTATTATTTGGGGTTCAGCCATGGAAAAGATTTTAGTCACTAGGATAAGATAAAGAATAAACACATTATAAAAAAATCACATAAGGTTTTCTTTTTAACCTGTTCCTTAAAACACTAGTGTTTAGGAAATCTAATGGAGGCAAAAGCAGTAAAGGGTAGTTTAGGGTTAGGGTTAGGGTTAGGGTTAGGGGAGGGCTTAGGATACCGGTGAGGGTACTGGTGAGGGTACTGCGTAGGTTATTGGTTAGGGTTAGGGTACGGCTTAGGATACGGGTTAGGATATGGGTTAGGTTACGGTGTTGGGTATGGGTGAGGGTTAGGGTTAGGGTTAGGGTAAGGCTTTGGGTACGGGTTAGGGTACGGGTGAGGGTACGGCGTAGGGTAGAGGTTAGGGTTAGGTTTAGGGTTAGGGTACGGCTTAGGATACGGGTTAGGGTATGGGTGAGGGTACGGCGTAGCGTATGGGTTAGGGTTAGGGTTAGGGTTAGGGTTAGTTTTAGGGTTAGGGATTGGTTTAGGGTATGGGTGAGGATTAGCGTACGTGTTAGGGTTAGGGTTTGGGTTAGGGTTAGGGTACGCATTAGGGTTAGGGTTAGGGTACACGTTAGGATTAGGGTATTTATTAAACCTATCCCACTCTCTAGATACCACTTAGCACGTAAAGGAATATTATTTAGGGTCCAGCCATGGAGAAGATTTTCGTTACTAGGATAAGATAAAGAATAAACACATTATAAAAAAATCACATTAGGATTTTCTTTTTAACCTGTTCCTTAAAACACTAGTGCTTAGGAAATCTAATGGAGGCAAAAGCAGTCAAGGGTAGTTTAGGGTTAGGGTTAGTGTTAGGGTTAGGGTACGGCTTAGGGTATGGGATAGGGTATGGGTGAGGGTACGGCATAGGGTAGGGTTTAGGGTTAGGGTTAGTGTTAGGGTTAGGGTTAGGGTATGGCTTAGGGTACGGGTGAGGGTACTGTGTAGGTCATTGGTTAGGGTTAGGTTAAGGCTTAGGATACAGGTTATTGTATGGGTTAGGGTACGGCGCAGGGTATGGGTAAGGGTTAGGGTTAGGGTTAGGGTTAGAGTTAGGGTACGGCTTAGGGTACGGGTTAGGGTACGGGTGAGGGTACGGCGTAGTGTATAGGTTAGGGTTAGTGTTAGGGTACGGCTTTTGGTACGGGTTAGGTTACGGGTGAGGGTACGGCGTAGGGTATGGGTTAGGGTACGCGTTAGGGTTAGGGTATGGGTTAGGGTTAGGGTACGGCTTAGCGTATGGGATAGGGTACGGGTGAGGGTACGGCGTAGGGTAGGGGTTAGGGTTAGAGTTAGGGTTAGGGTTGGGGTTAGGGTACGGCTTAGGGTACGGGTGAGGGTACGGGTGAGGGTACTGCGTAGGGTATTGGTTAGGGTTAGGATACGGCTTAGGATACGGGTTAGGGTACGGGTTAGGGTATGGCGTAGGGTATGGGTTAGGGTTAGGGTTAGGGTTAGGGTTAGGGTTAGGGTACGGCTTAGGATACGGGTTAGGGTACGGGTGAGGGTACGGCGTAGTGTATGGGTTAGGGTTAGGGTTAGGGTACGTCTTAGGGTACGGGTTAGGGGACGGGTGAGGGTACGGCGTAGGGTAAGGTTTAGGGTTAGGGTTAGGGTTAGGGTTAGTTTTAGGGTTAGGGATTGGTTTAGGGTACGGGTTAGGATTAGCGTACCTGTTAGGGTTAGGTTTTCGGTTAGGGTTAGGGTACGCGTTAGGGTTAGGGTATGGGTTAGGCTTAGGGTACACGTTAGGATTAGGGTATTTATTAAACCTATCCCACTCTCTAGATAACACTTAGCACGTAAAGGAATATTATTAGGGATCCAGCCATGGAGAAGATTTTAGTCACTAGGATAAGATAAAGAATAAACACATTATAAAAAAATCACATTAGGATATTCTTTTTAACCTGTTCCTTAAAACACTAGTGCTTAGGAAATCTAATAGAGGCAAAAGCAATCAAGGGTAGTTTAGGGTTAGGGTTAGGGTTAGGGTTAGTGTTAGGGTTAGGGTACGGCTTAGGGTATGGGATAGGGTACGGGTGAGGGTACGGCGTAGGGTAGGGGTTAAGGTTAGGCTTAGGGTTATGGTTAGGGTATGGCTTAGGGTACGGGTGAGGGTACGGGTGAGGGTACTGCGTAGGGTATTGCTTAGGGTTAGGGTACGGCTTAGGATACGTGTTAGGGTACGGGTTAGGGTACGGCGTAGAGTGTGGGTTAGGGTTAGGGTTAGTGTTAGGGTTAGGGTTACGGTACGTCTTAGGGTACGTGTTAGGGTACGGGTGAGGGTACGGCGTAGGTTATGGGTTAGGGTTAGGGTTAGGGTTAGGGTACGGCTTAGGATACGGGTTAGGGTACGGGTGAGGGTACGGCGTAGGTTATGCGTTAGGGTTAGGGTTAGTGTTAGGGTTATGGTATGGCTTAGGTTATGGGATAGGGTACAGGTGAGGGTATGGCATAGGGTAGGTGTTAGGGTTAGGGTTAGGGTTAGGGTTAGGGTTAGGGTACGGCTTAGGGCACGGGTGAGGCTATGGGTGAGGATACTGCGTAGGGTATTGGTTAGGGTTAGGGTACGGCTTAGGATACGGGTTAGGGTACGTGTTAGGGTATGGCGTACGGTATGGGTTAGGGTTAGGGTTAGGGTTAGGGTTAGGGTTAGGGTTAGGGTACGGCTTAGGGTACGGGTTAGGGTACGGGTGAGGTTACGGCGTAGGGTATAGTTTAGGGTTAGTGTTAGGGTTAGGGTACGGCTTAGGATACGGGTTTGGGTACGGGTGAGGGTACGGTGTAGGTTATGGGTTAGGGTTAGGGTTAGGGTTAGGGTTAGTTTTAGGGTTAGGGATTGGTTTAGGGTACGGGTTAGGTTTAGCATACGTGTTCAGGTTAGGGTTTTGGTTAGGGTTAGGGTACGCGTTAGGGTTAGGGTATGGGTTAGGTTTAGGGTACACTTTAGGATTAGGGTATTTATTAAACCTATCCCACTCTCTAGATACCACTTAGCACGTAAAGGAATATTATTTGGGGTTCAGCCATGGAGAAGATTTTAGTCACTAGGATAAGATAAAGAATAAACACATTATAAAAAAATCACATAAGGTTTTCTTTTTAACCTGTTCCTTAAAACACTAGTGTTTAGGAAATCTAATGGAGGCAAAAGCAGTAAAGGGTAGTTTAGGGTTAGGGTTAGGGTTAGGGTTAGGGGAGGGCTTAGGATACCGGTGAGGGTACTGGTGAGGGTACTGCGTAGGTTATTGGTTAGGGTTAGGGTACGGCTTAGGATACGGGTTAGGATATGGGTTAGGTTACGGCGTTGGGTATGGGTGAGGGTTAGGGTTAGGGTTAGGGTAAGGCTTTGCGTACGGGTTAGGGTACGGCTGAGGGTACGGCGTGGGGTAGAGGTTAGGGTTAGGTTTAGGGTTAGGGTACGGCTTAGGATACGGGTTAGGGTATGGGTGAGGGTACGGCGTAGCGTATGGGTTAGGGTTAGGGTTAGGGTTAGGGTTAGTTTTAGGGTTAGGGATTGGTTTAGGGTACGGGTGAGGATTAGCGTACGTGTTAGGGTTAGGGTTTGGGTTAGGGTTAGGGTACGCATTAGGGTTAGGGTTAGGGTACACGTTAGGATTAGGGTATTTATTAAACCTATCCCACTCTCTAGATACCACTTAGCACGTAAAGGAATATTATTTAGGGTCCAGCCATGGAGAAGATTTTCGTTACTAGGATAAGATAAAGAATAAACACATTATAAAAAAATCACATTAGGATTTTCTTTTTAACCTGTTCCTTAAAACACTAGTGCTTAGGAAATCTAATGGAGGCAAAAGCAGTCAAGGGTAGTTTAGGGTTAGGGTTAGGGTTAGGGTTAGTGTTAGGGTTAGGGTACGGCTTAGGGTATGGGATAGGGTATGGGTGAGGGTACGGCATAGGGTAGGGTTTAGGGTTAGGGTTAGTGTTAGGGTTAGGGTTAGGGTATGGCTTAGGGTACGGGTGAGGGTACTGTGTAGGTCATTGGTTAGGGTTAGGTTAAGGCTTAGGATACAGGTTATTGTATGGGTTAGGGTACGGCGCAGGGTATGGGTAAGGGTTAGGGTTAGGGTTAGGGTTAGAGTTAGGGTACGGCTTAGGGTACGGGTTAGGGTACGGGTGAGGGTACGGCGTAGTGTAAAGGTAGGGTTAGGGTTAGGGTACGGCTTTGGGTACGGGTTAGGTTACGGGTGAGGGTACGGCGTAGGGTATGGGTTAGGGTTAGGGTTAGGGTTAGTGTTAGTGTTAGGGTTAGGGTACGGCTTAGCGTATGGGATAGGGTACGGGTGAGGGTACGGCCTAGGGTAGGGGTTAGGGTTAGAGTTAGGGTTAGGGTTGGGGTTAGGGTACGGCTTAGGGTACGGGTGAGGGTACGGGTGAGGGTACTGCGTAGGGTATTGGTTAGGGTTAGGATACGGCTTAGGATACGGGTTAGGGTACGGGTTATGGTATGGCGTAGGGTATGGGTTAGGGTTAGGGTTAGGGTTAGGGTTAGGGTACGGCTTAGAATACGGGTTAGGGTACGCGTGAGGGTACGGCGTAGCGTATGGGTTAGGGTTAGGGTTAGGGTACGTCTTAGGGTACGGGTTAGGGTACGGGTGAGGGTACGGCGTAGGGTAAGGGTTAGGGTTAGGGTTAGGGTTAGGGTTAGTTTTAGGGTTAGGGATTGGTTTAGGGTACGGGTTAGGATTAGCGTACGTGTTAGGGTTAGGTTTTTTGTTAGGGTTAGGGTACGCGTTAGGGTTAGGGTATGGGTTAGGTTTAGGGTACACGTTAGGATTAGGGTATTTATTAAACCTATCCCACTCTCTAGATACCACTTAGCACGTAAAGGAATATTATTAGGGATCCAGCCATGGAGAAGATTTTAGTCACTAGGATAAGATAAAGAATAAACACATTATAAAAAAATCACATCAGGATTTTCTTTTTAACCTGTTCCTTAAAACACTAGTGCTTAGGAAATCTAATAGAGGCAAAAGCAATCAAGGGTAGTTTAGGGTTAGGGTTAGGGTTAGGGTTAGTGTTAGTGTTAGGGTTAGGGTACGGCTTAGCGTATGGGATAGGGTACGGGTGAGGGTACGGCGTAGGGTAGGAGTTAGGGTAAGGGTTAGGGTACGGCTTAGGGTACGGGTTAGGTTACGGGTGAGGGTACGGCGTAGGGTATGGGTTAGGGTTAGGGTTAGGGTTAGTGTTAGTGTTAGGGTTAGGGTACGGCTTAGCGTATGGGATAGGGTACGGGTGAGGTTACGGCGTAGGGTAGGGGTTAGGGTTAGGGTTAGGGTTAGGGTTAGGGTATGGCTTAGGGTACGGGTGAGGGTACGGGTGAGGGTACTGCGTAGGGTATTGGTTAGGGTTAGGGTACGGCTTAGGATACGTGTTAGGGTACGGGTTAGGGTACGGCGTAGAGTGTGGGTTAAGGTTAGGGTTAGTGTTAGGGTTAGGGTTACGGTACGTCTTAGGGTATGTGTTAGGGTACGGGTGAGGGTACGGCGTAGGTTATGGGTTAGGGTTAGGGTTAGGGTTAGGGTTAGGGTACGGCTTAGGATACGGGTTAGGGTACGGGTGAGGGTACGGCGTAGGTTATGGGTTAGGGTTAGGGTTAGTGTTAGGGTTATGGTACGGCTTAGGTTATGGGATAGGGTACAGGTGAGGGTATGGCATAGGGTAGGGGTTAGGGTTAGGGTTAGGGTTAGGGTTAGGGTTAGGGTACGGCTTAGGGTACGGGTGAGGCTATGGGTGAGGATACTGCGTAGGGTATTGGTTAGGGTTAGGGTACGGCTTAGGATACGGGTTAGGGTACGTGTTAGGGTATGGCGTACGGTATGGGTTAGGGTTAGGGTTAGGGTTAGGGTTAGGGTTAGGGTTAGGGTACGGCTTAGGGTACGGGTTATGGTACGGGTGAGGTTACGGCGTAGGGTATAGTTTAGGGTTAGGGTTAGGGTTAGGGTACGGCTTAGGATACGGGTTAGGGTACGGGTGAGGGTACGGCTTAGGGTACGGGTTAGGGTACGGGTGAGGGTACGGTGTAGGTTATGGGTTAGGGTTAGGGTTAGGGTTAGGGTTAGTTTTAGGGTTAGGGATTGGTTTAGGGTACGGGTTAGGATTAGCATACGTGTTCGGGTTAGGGTTTTGGTTAGGGTTAGGGTACGCGTTAGGGTTAGGGTATGGGTTAGGTTTAGGGTACACTTTAGGATTAGGGTATTTATTAAACCTATCCCACTCTCTAGATACCACTTAGCACGTAAAGGAATATTATTTGGGGTTCAGCCATGGAGAAGATTTTAGTCACTAGGATAAGATAAAGAATAAACACATTATAAAAAAATCACATAAGGTTTTCTTTTTAACCTGTTCCTTAAAACACTAGTGTTTAGGAAATCTAATGGAGGCAAAAGCAGTAAAGGGTAGTTTAGGGTTAGGGTTAGGGTTAGGGTTAGGGTAGGGCTTAGGATACCGGTGAGGGTACTGGTGAGGGTACTGCGTAGGTTATTGGTTAGGGTTAGGGTACGGCTTAGGATACGGGTTAGGATATGGGTTAGGTTACGGCGTTGGGTATGGGTGAGGGTTAGGGTTAGGGTTAGGGTAAGGCTTTGGGTACGGGTTAGGGTACGGGTGAGGGTACGGCGTAGGGTAGAGGTTAGGGTTAGGTTTAGGGTTAGGGTACGGCTTAGGATACGGGTTACGGTATGGGTGAGGGTACGGCGTAGCGTATGGGTTAGGGTTAGGGTTAGGGTTAGGGTTAGTTTTAGGGTTAGGGATTGGTTTAGGGTACGGGTGAGGATTAGCGTACGTGTTAGGGTTAGGGTTTGGGTTAGGGTTAGGGTACGCATTAGGGTTAGGGTTAGGGTACACGTTAGGATTAGGGTATTTATTAAACCTATCCCACTCTCTAGATACCACTTAGCACGTAAAGGAATATTATTTAGGGTCCAGCCATGGAGAAGATTTTCGTTACTAGGATAAGATAAAGAATAAACACATTATAAAAAAATCACATTAGGATTTTCTTTTTAACCTGTTCCTTAAAACACTAGTGCTTAGGAAATCTAATGGAGGCAAAAGCAGTCAAGGGTAGTTTAGGGTTAGGGTTAGGGTTAGGGTTAGTGTTAGGGTTAGGGTACGGCTTAGGGTATGGGATAGGGTATGGGTGAGGGTACGGCATAGTGTAGGGTTTAGGGTTAGGGTTAGTGTTAGGGTTAGGGTTAGGGTATGGCTTAGGGTACGGGTGAGGGTACTGTGTAGGTCATTGGTTAGGGTTAGGTTAAGGCTTAGGATACAGGTTATTGTATGGGTTAGGGTACGGCGCAGGGTATGGGTAAGGGTTAGGGTTAGGGTTAGGGTTAGAGTTAGGGTACGGCTTAGGGTACGGGTTAGGGTACGGGTGAGGGTACGGCGTAGTGTATAGGTTAGGGTTAGGGTTAGGGTACGGCTTTGGGTACGGGTTAGGTTACGGGTGAGGGTACGGCGTAGGGTATGGGTTAGGGTTAGGGTTAGGGTTAGTGTTAGTGTTAGGGTTAGGGTACGGCTTAGCGTATGGGATAGGGTACGGGTGAGGGTACGGCCTAGGGTAGGGGTTAGGGTTAGAGTTAGGGTTAGGGTTGGGGTTAGGGTACGGCTTAGGGTACGGGTGAGGGTACTGCGTAGGTTATTGGTTAGGGTTAGGATACGGCTTAGGATACGGGTTAGGGTACGGGTTATGGTATGGCGTAGGGTATGGGTTAGGGTTAGGGTTAGGGTTAGGGTTAGGGTACGGCTTAGAATACGGGTTAGGGTACGCGTGAGGGTACGGCGTAGCGTATGGGTTAGGGTTAGGGTTAGGGTACGTCTTAGGGTACGGGTTAGGGTACGGGTGAGGGTACGGCGTAGGGTAAGGGTTAGGGTTAGGGTTAGGGTTAGGGTTAGTTTTAGGGTTAGGGATTGGTTTAGGGTACGGGTTAGGATTAGCGTACGTGTTAGGGTTAGGTTTTTTGTTAGGGTTAGGGTACGCGTTAGGGTTAGGGTATGGGTTAGGTTTAGGGTACACGTTAGGATTAGGGTATTTATTAAACCTATCCCACTCTCTAGATACCACTTAGCACGTAAAGGAATATTATTAGGGATCCAGCCATGGAGAAGATTTTAGTCACTAGGATAAGATAAAGAATAAACACATTATAAAAAAATCACATCAGGATTTTCTTTTTAACCTGTTCCTTAAAACACTAGTGCTTAGGAAATCTAATAGAGGCAAAAGCAATCAAGGGTAGTTTAGGGTTAGGGTTAGGGTTAGGGTTAGTGTTAGTGTTAGGGTTAGGGTACGGCTTAGCGTATGGGATAGGGTACGGGTGAGGGTACGGCGTAGGGTAGGAGTTAGGGTAAGGGTTAGGGTACGGCTTAGGGTACGGGTTAGGTTACGGGTGAGGGTACGGCGTAGGGTATGGGTTAGGGTTAGGGTTAGGGTTAGTGTTAGTGTTAGGGTTAGGGTACGGCTTAGCGTATGGGATAGGGTACGGGTGAGGTTACGGCGTAGGGTAGGGGTTAGGGTTAGGGTTAGGGTTAGGGTTAGGGTATGGCTTAGGGTACGGGTGAGGGTACGGGTGAGGGTACTGCGTAGGGTATTGGTTAGGGTTAGGGTACGGCTTAGGATACGTGTTAGGGTACGGGTTAGGGTACGGCGTAGAGTGTGGGTTAAGGTTAGGGTTAGTGTTAGGGTTAGGGTTACGGTACGTCTTAGGGTATGTGTTAGGGTACGGGTGAGGGTACGGCGTAGGTTATGGGTTAGGGTTAGGGTTAGTGTTAGGGTTATGGTACGGCTTAGGTTATGGGATAGGGTACAGGTGAGGGTATGGCATAGGGTAGGGTTTAGGGTTAGGGTTAGGGTTAGGGTTAGGGTTAGGGTACGGCTTAGGGTACGGGTGAGGCTATGGGTGAGGATACTGCGTAGGGTATTGGTTAGGGTTAGGGTACGGCTTAGGATACGGGTTAGGGTACGTGTTAGGGTATGGCGTACGGTATGGGTTAGGGTTAGGGTTAGGGTTAGGGTTAGGGTTAGGGTTAGGGTACGGCTTAGGGTACGGGTTAGGGTACGGGTGAGGTTACGGCGTAGGGTATAGTTTAGGGTTAGGGTTAGGGTTAGGGTACGGCTTAGGATACGGGTTAGGGTACGGGTGAGGGTACGGCTTAGGGTACGGGTTAGGGTACGGGTGAGGGTACGGTGTAGGTTATGGGTTAGGGTTAGGGTTAGGGTTAGGGTTAGTTTTAGGGTTAGGGATTGGTTTAGGGTACGGGTTAGGATTAGCATACGTGTTCGGGTTAGGGTTTTGGTTAGGCTTAGGGTACGCGTTAGGGTTAGGGTATGGGTTAGGTTTAGGGTACACTTTAGGATTAGGGTATTTATTAAACCTATCCCACTCTCTAGATACCACTTAGCACGTAAAGGAATATTATTTGGGGTTCAGCCATGGAGAAGATTTTAGTCACTAGGATAAGATAAAGAATAAACACATTATAAAAAAATCACATAAGGTTTTCTTTTTAACCTGTTCCTTAAAACACTAGTGTTTAGGAAATCTAATGGAGGCAAAAGCAGTAAAGGGTAGTTTAGGGTTAGGGTTAGGGTTAGGGTTAGGGTAGGGCTTAGGATACCGGTGAGGGTACTGGTGAGGGTACTGCGTAGGTTATTGGTTAGGGTTAGGGTACGGCTTAGGATACGGGTTAGGATATGGGTTAGGTTACGGCGTTGGGTATGGGTGAGGGTTAGGGTTAGGGTTAGGGTAAGGCTTTGGGTACGGGTTAGGGTACGGGTGAGGGTACGGCGTAGGGTAGAGGTTAGGGTTAGGTTTAGGGTTAGGGTACGGCTTAGGATACGGGTTACGGTATGGGTGAGGGTACGGCGTAGCGTATGGGTTAGGGTTAGGGTTAGGGTTAGGGTTAGTTTTAGGGTTAGGGATTGGTTTAGGGTACGGGTGAGGATTAGCGTACGTGTTAGGGTTAGGGTTTGGGTTAGGGTTAGGGTACGCATTAGGGTTAGGGTTAGGGTACACGTTAGGATTAGGGTATTTATTAAACCTATCCCACTCTCTAGATACCACTTAGCACGTAAAGGAATATTATTTAGGGTCCAGCCATGGAGAAGATTTTCGTTACTAGGATAAGATAAAGAATAAACACATTATAAAAAAATCACATTAGGATTTTCTTTTTAACCTGTTCCTTAAAACACTAGTGCTTAGGAAATCTAATGGAGGCAAAAGCAGTCAAGGGTAGTTTAGGGTTAGGGTTAGGGTTAGGGTTAGTGTTAGGGTTAGGGTACGGCTTAGGGTATGGGATAGGGTATGGGTGAGGGTACGGCATAGTGTAGGGTTTAGGGTTAGGGTTAGTGTTAGGGTTAGGGTTAGGGTATGGCTTAGGGTACGGGTGAGGGTACTGTGTAGGTCATTGGTTAGGGTTAGGTTAAGGCTTAGGATACAGGTTATTGTATGGGTTAGGGTACGGCGCAGGGTATGGGTAAGGGTTAGGGTTAGGGTTAGGGTTAGAGTTAGGGTACGGCTTAGGGTACGGGTTAGGGTACGGGTGAGGGTACGGCGTAGTGTATAGGTTAGGGTTAGGATTAGGGTACGGCTTTGGGTACGGGTTAGGTTACGGGTGAGGGTACGGCGTAGGGTATGGGTTAGGGTTAGGGTTAGGGTTAGTGTTAGTGTTAGGGTTAGGGTACGGCTTAGCGTATGGGATAGGGTACGGGTGAGGGTACGGCCTAGGGTAGGGGTTAGGGTTAGAGTTAGGGTTAGGGTTGGGGTTAGGGTACGGCTTAGGGTACGGGTGAGGGTACGGGTGAGGGTACTGCGTAGGGTATTGGTTAGGGTTAGGATACGGCTTAGGATACGGGTTAGGGTACGGGTTATGGTATGGCGTAGGGTATGGGTTAGGGTTAGGGTTAGGGTTAGGGTTAGGGTACGGCTTAGAATACGGGTTAGGGTACGCGTGAGGGTACGGCGTAGCGTATGGGTTAGGGTTAGGGTTAGGGTACGTCTTAGGGTACGGGTTAGGGTACGGGTGAGGGTACGGCGTAGGGTAAGGGTTAGGGTTAGGGTTAGGGTTAGGGTTAGTTTTAGGGTTAGGGATTGGTTTAGGGTACGGGTTAGGATTAGCGTACGTGTTAGGGTTAGGTTTTTTGTTAGGGTTAGGGTACGCGTTAGGGTTAGGGTATGGGTTAGGTTTAGGGTACACGTTAGGATTAGGGTATTTATTAAACCTATCCCACTCTCTAGATACCACTTAGCACGTAAAGGAATATTATTAGGGATCCAGCCATGGAGAAGATTTTAGTCACTAGGATAAGATAAAGAATAAACACATTATAAAAAAATCACATCAGGATTTTCTTTTTAACCTGTTCCTTAAAACACTAGTGCTTAGGAAATCTAATAGAGGCAAAAGCAATCAAGGGTAGTTTAGGGTTAAGGTTAGGGTTAGGGTTAGTGTTAGTGTTAGGGTTAGGGTACGGCTTAGCGTATGGGATAGGGTACGGGTGAGGGTACGGCGTAGGGTAGGAGTTAGGGTAAGGGTTAGGGTACGGCTTAGGGTACGGGTTAGGTTACGGGTGAGGGTACGGCGTAGGGTATGGGTTAGGGTTAGGGTTAGGGTTAGTGTTAGTGTTAGGGTTAGGGTACGGCTTAGCGTATGGGATAGGGTACGGGTGAGGTTACGGCGTAGGGTAGGGGTTAGGGTTAGGGTTAGGGTTAGGGTTAGGGTATGGCTTAGGGTACGGGTGAGGGTACGGGTGAGGGTACTGCGTAGGGTATTGGTTAGGGTTAGGGTACGGCTTAGGATACGTGTTAGGGTACGGGTTAGGGTACGGCGTAGAGTGTGGGTTAAGGTTAGGGTTAGTGTTAGGGTTAGGGTTACGGTACGTCTTAGGGTATGTGTTAGGGTACGGGTGAGGGTACGGCGTAGGTTATGGGTTAGGGTTAGGGTTAGGGTTAGGGTTAGGGTACGGCTTAGGATACGGGTTAGGGTACGGGTGAGGGTACGGCGTAGGTTATGGGTTAGGGTTAGGGTTAGTGTTAGGGTTATGGTACGGCTTAGGTTATGGGATAGGGTACAGGTGAGGGTATGGCATAGGGTAGGGGTTAGGGTTAGGGTTAGGGTTAGGGTTAGGGTTAGGGTACGGCTTAGGGTACGGGTGAGGCTATGGGTGAGGATACTGCGTAGGGTATTGGTTAGGGTTAGGGTACGGCTTAGGATACGGGTTAGGGTACGTGTTAGGGTATGGCGTACGGTATGGGTTAGGGTTAGGGTTAGGGTTAGGGTTAGGGTTAGGGTTAGGGTTAGGGTACGGCTTAGGATACGGGTTAGGGTACGGGTGAGGGTACGGCTTAGGGTACGGGTTAGGGCACGGGTGAGGGTACGGTGTAGGTTATGGGTTAGGGTTAGGGTTAGGGTTAGGGTTAGTTTTAGGGTTAGGGATTGGTTTAGGGTACGGGTTAGGATTAGCATACGTGTTCGGGTTAGGGTTTTGGTTAGGGTTAGGGTACGCGTTAGGGTTAGGGTATGGGTTAGGTTTAGGGTACACTTTAGGATTAGGGTATTTATTAAACCTATCCCACTCTCTAGATACCACTTAGCACGTAAAGGAATATTATTTGGGGTTCAGCCATGGAGAAGATTTTAGTCACTAGGATAAGATAAAGAATAAACACATTATAAAAAAATCACATAAGGTTTTCTTTTTAACCTGTTCCTTAAAACACTAGTGTTTAGGAAATCTAATGGAGGCAAAAGCAGTAAAGGGTAGTTTAGGGTTAGGGTTAGGGTTAGGGTTAGGGTAGGGCTTAGGATACCGGTGAGGGTACTGGTGAGGGTACTGCGTAGGTTATTGGTTAGGGTTAGGGTACGGCTTAGGATACGGGTTAGGATATGGGTTAGGTTACGGCGTTGGGTATGGGTGAGGGTTAGGGTTAGGGTTAGGGTAAGGCTTTGGGTACGGGTTAGGGTACGGGTGAGGGTACAGCGTAGGGTAGAGGTTAGGGTTAGGTTTAGGCTTAGGGTACGGCTTAGGATACGGGTTACGATATGGGTGAGGGTACGGCGTAGCGTATGGGTTAGGGTTAGGGTTAGGGTTAGGGTTAGTTTTAGGGTTAGGGATTGGTTTAGGGTACGGGTGAGGATTAGCGTACGTGTTAGGGTTAGGGTTTGGGTTAGGGTTAGGGTACGCATTAGGGTTAGGGTTAGGGTACACGTTAGGATTAGGGTATTTATTAAACCTATCCCACTCTCTAGATACCACTTAGCACGTAAAGGAATATTATTTAGGGTCCAGCCATGGAGAAGATTTTCGTTACTAGGATAAGATAAAGAATAAACACATTATAAAAAAATCACATTAGGATTTTCTTTTTAACCTGTTCCTTAAAACACTAGTGCTTAGGAAATCTAATGGAGGCAAAAGCAGTCAAGGGTAGTTTAGGGTTAGGGTTAGGGTTAGGGTTAGTGTTAGGGTTAGGGTACGGCTTAGGGTATGGGATAGGGTATGGGTGAGGGTACGGCATAGTGTAGGGTTTAGGGTTAGGGTTAGTGTTAGGGTTAGGGTTAGGGTATGGCTTAGGGTACGGGTGAGGGTACTGTGTAGGTCATTGGTTAGGGTTAGGTTAAGGCTTAGGATACAGGTTATTGTATGGGTTAGGGTACGGCGCAGGGTATGGGTAAGGGTTAGGGTTAGGGTTAGGGTTAGAGTTAGGGTACGGCTTAGGGTACGGGTTAGGGTACGGGTGAGGGTACGGCGTAGTGTATAGGTTAGGGTTAGGGTTAGGGTACGGCTTTGGGTACGGGTTAGGTTACGGGTGAAGGTACGGCGTAGGGTATGGGTTAGGGTTAGGGTTAGGGTTAGTGTTAGTGTTAGGGTTAGGGTACGGCTTAGCGTATGGGATAGGGTACGGGTGAGGGTACGGCCTAGGGTAGGGGTTAGGGTTAGAGTTAGGGTTAGGGTTGGGGTTAGGGTACGGCTTAGGGTACGGGTGAGGGTACGGGTGAGGGTACTGCGTAGGGTATTGGTTAGGGTTAGGATACGGCTTAGGATACGGGTTAGGGTACGGGTTATGGTATGGCGTAGGGTATGGGTTAGGGTTAGGGTTAGGGTTAGGGTTAGGGTACGGCTTAGAATACGGGTTAGGGTACGCGTGAGGGTACGGCGTAGCGTATGGGTTAGGGTTAGGGTTAGGGTACGTCTTAGGGTACGGGTTAGGGTACGGGTGAGGGTACGGCGTAGGGTAAGGGTTAGGGTTAGGGTTAGGGTTAGGGTTAGTTTTAGGGTTAGGGATTGGTTTAGGGTACGGGTTAGGATTAGCGTACGTGTTAGGGTTAGGTTTTTTGTTAGGGTTAGGGTACGCGTTAGGGTTAGGGTATGGGTTAGGTTTAGGGTACACGTTAGGATTAGGGTATTTATTAAACCTATCCCACTCTCTAGATACCACTTAGCACGTAAAGGAATATTATTAGGGATCCAGCCATGGAGAAGATTTTAGTCACTAGGATAAGATAAAGAATAAACACATTATAAAAAAATCACATCAGGATTTTCTTTTTAACCTGTTCCTTAAAACACTAGTGCTTAGGAAATCTAATAGAGGCAAAAGCAATCAAGGGTAGTTTAGGGTTAGGGTTAGGGTTAGGGTTAGTGTTAGTGTTAGGGTTAGGGTACGGCTTAGCGTATGGGATAGGGTACGGGTGAGGGTACGGCGTAGGGTAGGAGTTAGGGTAAGGGTTAGGGTACGGCTTAGGGTACGGGTTAGGTTACGGGTGAGGGTACGGCGTAGGGTATGGGTTAGGGTTAGGGTTAGGGTTAGTGTTAGTGTTAGGGTTAGGGTACGGCTTAGCGTATGGGATAGGGTACGGGTGAGGTTACGGCGTAGGGTAGGGGTTAGGGTTAGGGTTAGGGTTAGGGTTAGGGTATGGCTTAGGGTACGGGTGAGGGTACGGGTGAGGGTACTGCGTAGGGTATTGGTTAGGGTTAGGGTACGGCTTAGGATACGTGTTAGGGTACGGGTTAGGGTACGGCGTAGAGTGTGGGTTAAGGTTAGGGTTAGTGTTAGGGTTAGGGTTACGGTACGTCTTAGGGTATGTGTTAGGGTACGGGTGAGGGTACGGCGTAGGTTATGGGTTAGGGTTAGGGTTAGGGTTAGGGTTAGGGTACGGCTTAGGATACGGGTTAGGGTACGGGTGAGGGTACGGCGTAGGTTATGGGTTAGGGTTAGGGTTAGTGTTAGGGTTATGGTACGGCTTAGGTTATGGGATAGGGTACAGGTGAGGGTATGGCATAGGGTAGGGGTTAGGGTTAGGGTTAGGGTTAGGGTTAGGGTTAGGGTACGGCTTAGGGTACGGGTGAGGCTATGGGTGAGGATACTGCGTAGGGTATTGGTTAGGGTTAGGGTACGGCTTAGGATACGGGTTAGGGTACGTGTTAGGGTATGGCGTACGGTATGGGTTAGGGTTAGGGTTAGGGTTAGGGTTAGGGTTAGGGTTAGGGTTAGGGTACGGCTTAGGGTACGGGTTATGGTACGGGTGAGGTTACGGCGTAGGGTATAGTTTAGGGTTAGGGTTAGGGTTAGGGTACGGCTTAGGATACGGGTTAGGGTACGGGTGAGGGTACGGCTTAGGGTACGGGTTAGGGTACGGGTGAGGGTACGGTGTAGGTTATGGGTTAGGGTTAGGGTTAGGGTTAGGGTTAGTTTTAGGGTTAGGGATTGGTTTAGGGTACGGGTTAGGATTAGCATACGTGTTCGGGTTAGGGTTTTGGTTAGGGTTAGGGTACGCGTTAGGGTTAGGGTATGGGTTAGGTTTAGGGTACACTTTAGGATTAGGGTATTTATTAAACCTATCCCACTCTCTAGATACCACTTAGCACGTAAAGGAATATTATTTGGGGTTCAGCCATGGAGAAGATTTTAGTCACTAGGATAAGATAAAGAATAAACACATTATAAAAAAATCACATAAGGTTTTCTTTTTAACCTGTTCCTTAAAACACTAGTGTTTAGGAAATCTAATGGAGGCAAAAGCAGTAAAGGGTAGTTTAGGGTTAGGGTTAGGGTTAGGGTTAGGGTAGGGCTTAGGATACCGGTGAGGGTACTGGTGAGGGTACTGCGTAGGTTATTGGTTAGGGTTAGGGTACGGCTTAGGATACGGGTTAGGATATGGGTTAGGTTACGGCGTTGGGTATGGGTGAGGGTTAGGGTTAGGGTTAGGGTAAGGCTTTGGGTACGGGTTAGGGTACGGGTGAGGGTACGGCGTAGGGTAGAGGTTAGGGTTAGGTTTAGGGTTAGGGTACGGCTTAGGATACGGGTTACGGTATGGGTGAGGGTACGGCGTAGCGTATGGGTTAGGGTTAGGGTTAGGGTTAGGGTTAGTTTTAGGGTTAGGGATTGGTTTAGGGTACGGGTGAGGATTAGCGTACGTGTTAGGGTTAGGGTTTGGGTTAGGGTTAGGGTACGCATTAGGGTTAGGGTTAGGGTACACGTTAGGATTAGGGTATTTATTAAACCTATCCCACTCTCTAGATACCACTTAGCACGTAAAGGAATATTATTTAGGGTCCAACCATGGAGAAGATTTTCGTTACTAGGATAAGATAAAGAATAAACACATTATAAAAAAATCACATTAGGATTTTCTTTTTAACCTGTTCCTTAAAACACTAGTGCTTAGGAAATCTAATGGAGGCAAAAGCAGTCAAGGGTAGTTTAGGGTTAGGGTTAGGGTTAGGGTTAGTGTTAGGGTTAGGGTACGGCTTAGGGTATGGGATAGGGTATGGGTGAGGGTACGGCATAGTGTAGGGTTTAGGGTTAGGGTTAGTGTTAGGGTTAGGGTTAGGGTATGGCTTAGGGTACGGGTGAGGGTACTGTGTAGGTCATTGGTTAGGGTTAGGTTAAGGCTTAGGATACAGGTTATTGTATGGGTTAGGGTACGGCGCAGGGTATGGGTAAGGGTTAGGGTTAGGGTTAGGGTTAGAGTTAGGGTACGGCTTAGGGTACGGGTTAGGGTACGGGTGAGGGTACGGCGTAGTGTATAGGTTAGGGTTAGGGTTAGGGTACGGCTTTGGGTACGGGTTAGGTTACGGGTGAGGGTACGGCGTAGGGTATGGGTTAGGGTTAGGGTTAGGGTTAGTGTTAGTGTTAGGGTTAGGGTACGGCTTAGCGTATGGGATAGGGTACGGGTGAGGGTACGGCCTAGGGTAGGGGTTAGGGTTAGAGTTAGGGTTAGGGTTGGGGTTAGGGTACGGCTTAGGGTACGGGTGAGGGTACGGGTGAGGGTACTGCGTAGGGTATTGGTTAGGGTTAGGATACGGCTTAGGATACGGGTTAGGGTACGGGTTATGGTATGGCGTAGGGTATGGGTTAGGGTTAGGGTTAGGGTTAGGGTTAGGGTACGGCTTAGAATACGGGTTAGGGTACGCGTGAGGGTACGGCGTAGCGTATGGGTTAGGGTTAGGGTTAGGGTACGTCTTAGGGTACGGGTTAGGGTACGGGTGAGGGTACGGCGTAGGGTAAGGGTTAGGGTTAGGGTTAGGGTTAGGGTTAGTTTTAGGGTTAGGGATTGGTTTAGGGTACGGGTTAGGATTAGCGTACGTGTTAGGGTTAGGTTTTTTGTTAGGGTTAGGGTACGCGTTAGGGTTAGGGTATGGGTTAGGTTTAGGGTACACGTTAGGATTAGGGTATTTATTAAACCTATCCCACTCTCTAGATACCACTTAGCACGTAAAGGAATATTATTAGGGATCCAGCCATGGAGAAGATTTTAGTCACTAGGATAAGATAAAGAATAAACACATTATAAAAAAATCACATCAGGATTTTCTTTTTAACCTGTTCCTTAAAACACTAGTGCTTAGGAAATCTAATAGAGGCAAAAGCAATCAAGGGTAGTTTAGGGTTAGGGTTAGGGTTAGGGTTAGTGTTAGTGTTAGGGTTAGGGTACGGCTTAGCGTATGGGATAGGGTACGGGTGAGGGTACGGCGTAGGGTAGGAGTTAGGGTAAGGGTTAGGGTACGGCTTAGGGTACGGGTTAGGTTACGGGTGAGGGTACGGCGTAGGGTATGGGTTAGGGTTAGGGTTAGGGTTAGTGTTAGTGTTAGGGTTAGGGTACGGCTTAGCGTATGGGATAGGGTACGGGTGAGGTTACGGCGTAGGGTAGGGGTTAGGGTTAGGGTTAGGGTTAGGGTTAGGGTATGGCTTAGGGTACGGGTGAGGGTACGGGTGAGGGTACTGCGTAGGGTATTGGTTAGGGTTAGGGTACGGCTTAGGATACGTGTTAGGGTACGGGTTAGGGTACGGCGTAGAGTGTGGGTTAAGGTTAGGGTTAGTGTTAGGGTTAGGGTTACGGTACGTCTTAGGGTATGTGTTAGGGTACGGGTGAGGGTACGGCGTAGGTTATGGGTTAGGGTTAGGGTTAGGGTTAGGGTTAGGGTACGGCTTAGGATACGGGTTAGGGTACGGGTGAGGGTACGGCGTAGGTTATGGGTTAGGGTTAGGGTTAGTGTTAGGGTTATGGTACGGCTTAGGTTATGGGATAGGGTACAGGTGAGGGTATGGCATAGGGTAGGGGTTAGGGTTAGGGTTAGGGTTAGGGTTAGGGTTAGGGTACGGCTTAGGGTACGGGTGAGGCTATGGGTGAGGATACTGCGTAGGGTATTGGTTAGGGTTAGGGTACGGCTTAGGATACGGGTTAGGGTACGTGTTAGGGTATGGCGTACGGTATGGGTTAGGGTTAGGGTTAGGGTTAGGGTTAGGGTTAGGGTTAGGGTTAGGGTACGGCTTAGGGTACGGGTTATGGTACGGGTGAGGTTACGGCGTAGGGTATAGTTTAGGGTTAGGGTTAGGGTTAGGGTACGGCTTAGGATACGGGTTAGGGTACGGGTGAGGGTACGGCTTAGGGTACGGGTTAGGGTACGGGTGAGGGTACGGTGTAGGTTATGGGTTAGGGTTAGGGTTAGGGTTAGGGTTAGTTTTAGGGTTAGGGATTGGTTTAGGGTACGGGTTAGGATTAGCATACGTGTTCGGGTTAGGGTTTTGGTTAGGGTTAGGGTACGCGTTAGGGTTAGGGTATGGGTTAGGTTTAGGGTACACTTTAGGATTAGGGTATTTATTAAACCTATCCCACTCTCTAGATACCACTTAGCACGTAAAGGAATATTATTTGGGGTTCAGCCATGGAGAAGATTTTAGTCACTAGGATAAGATAAAGAATAAACACATTATAAAAAAATCACATAAGGTTTTCTTTTTAACCTGTTCCTTAAAACACTAGTGTTTAGGAAATCTAATGGAGGCAAAAGCAGTAAAGGGTAGTTTAGGGTTAGGGTTAGGGTAGGGCTTAGGATACGGGTGAGGGTACTGGTGAGGGTACTGCGTAGGTTATTGGTTAGGGTTAGGGTACGGCTTAGGATACGGGTTAGGATATGGGTTAGGTTACGGCGTTGGGTATGGGTGAGGATTAGGGTTAGGGTTAGGGTAAGGCTTTGGGTACGGGTTAGGGTACGGGTGAGGGTACGGCGTAGGGTAGAGGTTAGGGTTAGGTTTAGGGTTAGGGTACGGCTTAGGATACGGGTTAGGGTATGGGTGAGGGTACGGCGTAGCGTATGGGTTAGGGTTAGGGTTAGGGTTAGGGTTAGTTTTAGGGTTAGGGATTGGTTTAGGGTACGGGTGAGGATTAGCGTACGTGTTAGGGTTAGGGTTTGGGTTAGGGTTAGGGTACGCATTAGGGTTAGGGTTAGGGTACACGTTAGGATTAGGGTATTTATTAAACCTATCCCACTCTCTAGATACCACTTAGCACGTAAAGGAATATTATTTAGGGTCCAGCCATGGAGAAGATTTTCGTTACTAGGATAAGATAAAGAATAAACACATTATAAAAAAATCACATTAGGATTTTCTTTTTAACCTGTTCCTTAAAACACTAGTGCTTAGGAAATCTAATGGAGGCAAAAGCAGTCAAGGGTAGTTTAGGGTTAGGGTTAGGGTTAGGGTTAGTGTTAGGGTTAGGGTACGGCTTAGGGTATGGGATAGGGTATGGGTGAGGGTACGGCATAGGGTAGGGTTTAGGGTTAGGGTTAGTGTTAGGGTATGGCTTAGGGTACGGGTGAGGGTACTGTGTAGGTCATTGGTTAGGGTTAGGTTAAGGCATAGGATACAGGTTATTGTATGGGTTAGGGTACGGCGCAGGGTATGGGTAAGGGTTAGGGTTAGGGTTAGGGTTAGAGTTAGGGTACGGCTTAGGGTACGGGTTAGGGTACGGGTGAGGGTACGGCGTAGTGTATAGGTTAGGGTTAGGGTTAGGGTACGGCTTTGGGTACGGGTTAGGTTACGGGTGAGGGTACGGCGTAGGGTATGGGTTAGGGTTAGGGTTAGGGTTAGTGTTAGTGTTAGGGTTAGGGTACGGCTTAGCGTATGGGATAGGGTACGGGTGAGGGTACGGCGTAGGGTAGGGGTTAGGGTTAGAGTTAGGGTTAGGGTTGGGGTTAGGGTACGGCTTAGGGTACGGGTGAGGGTACGGGTGAGGGTACTGCGTAGGGTATTGGTTAGGGTTAGGATACGGCTTAGGATACGGGTTAGGGTACGGGTTAGGGTATGGCATAGGGTATGGGTTAGGGTTAGGGTTAGGGTTAGGGTTAGGGTTAGGGTTAGGGTACGGCTTAGGATACGGGTTAGGGTACGGGTGAGGGTACGGCGTAGCGTATGGGTTAGGGTTAGGGTTAGGGTACGTCTTAGGGTACGGGTTAGGGTACGGGTGAGGGTACGGCGTAAGGTAAGGTTTAGGGTTAGGGTTAGGGTTAGGGTTAGTTTTAGGGTTAGGGATTGGTTTAGTGTACGGGTTAGGATTAGCGTACGTGTTAGGGTTAGGTTTTCGGTTAGGGTTAGGGTACGCGTTAGGGTTAGGGTATGGGTTAGGGTTAGGGTACACGTTAGGATTAGGGTATTTATTAAACCTATCCCACTCTCTAGATACCACTTAGCACGTAAAGGAATATTATTAGGGATCCAGCCATGGAGAAGATTTTAGTCACTAGGATAAGATAAAGAATAAACACATTATAAAAAAATCACATTAGGATTTTCTTTTTAACCTGTTCCTTAAAACACTAGTGCTTAGGAAATCTAATAGAGGCAAAAGCAATCAAGGGTAGTTTAGGGTTAGGGTTAGGGTTAGGGTTAGTGTTAGGGTTAGGGTACGGCTTAGGGTATGGGATAGGGTACGGGTGAGGGTACGGCGTAGGGTAGGGGTTAGGGTTAGGCTTAGGGCTATGGTTAGGGTATGGCTTAGGGTACGGGTGAGGGTACGGGTTAGGGTACGGCGTAGAGTGTGGGTTAGGGTTAGGGTTAGTGTTAGGGTTAGGGTTACGGTACTTCTTAGGGTACGTGTTAGGGTACGGGTGAGGGTACGGCGTAGGTTATGGGTTAGGGTTAGGGTTAGGGTTAGGGTTAGGGTACGGCTTAGGATACGGGTTAGGGTACGGGTGAGGGTACGGCGTAGGTTATGGGTTAGGGTTAGGGTTAGTGTTAGGGTTATGGTACGGCTTAGGTTATGGGATAGGGTACAGGTGAGGGTATGGCATAGGGTAGGTGTTAGGGTTAGGGTTAGGGTTAGGGTTAGGGTTAGGGTACGGCTTAGGGCACGGGTGAGGCTATGGGTGAGGATACTGCGTAGGGTATTGGTTAGGGTTAGGGTACGGCTTAGGATACGGGTTAGGGTACGTGTTAGGGTATGGCGTACGGTATGGGTTAGGGTTAGGGTTAGGGTTAGGGTTAGGGTTAGGGTTAGGGTACGGCTTAGGGTACGGGTTAGGGTACGGGTGAGGTTACGGCGTAGAGTATAGTTTAGGGTTAGTGTTAGGGTTAGGGTACGGCTTAGGATACGGGTTAGGGTAAGGGTGAGGGTACGGCGTAGCATATGTTTTAGGGTTAGGGTTAGGGTACGGCTTAGGGTACGGGTTAGGATACGGGTGAGGGTACGGTGTAGGTTATGGGTTAGGGTTAGGGTTAGGGTTAGGGTTAGTTTTAGGGTTAGGGATTGGTTTAGGGTACGGGTTAGGATTAGCATACGTGTTCGGGTTAGGGTTTTGGTTAGGGTTAGGGTACGCGTTAGGGTTAGGGTATGGGTTAGGTTTAGGGTACACTTTAGGATTAGGGTATTTATTAAACCTATCCCACTCTCTAGATACCACTTAGCACGTAAAGGATTATTATTTGGGGTTCAGCCATGGAGAAGATTTTAGTCACTAGGATAAGATAAAGAATAAACACATTATAAAAAAATCACATAAGGTTTTCTTTTTAACCTGTTCCTTAAAACACTAGTGTTTAGGAAATCTTATGGAGGCAAAAGCAGTAAAGGGTAGTTTAGGGTTAGGGTTAGGGTTAGGGTTAGGGGAGGGCTTAGGATACCGGTGAGGGTACTGGTGAGGGTACTGCGTAGGTTATTGGTTAGGGTTAGGGTACGGCTTAGGATACGGGTTAGGATATGGGTTAGGTTACGGCGTTGGGTATGGGTGAGGGTTAGGGTTAGGGTTAGGGTAAGGCTTTGGGTACGGGTTAGGGTACGGGTGAGGGTACGGCGTAGGGTAGAGGTTAGGGTTAGGTTTAGGGTTAGGGTACGGCTTAGGATACGGGTTAGGGTATGGGTGAGGGTACGGCGTAGCGTATGGGTTAGGGTTAGGGTTAGGGTTAGGGTTAGTTTTAGGGTTAGGGATTGGTTTAGGGTATGGGTGAGGATTAGCGTACGTGTTAGGGTTAGGGTTTGGGTTAGGGTTAGGGTACGCATTAGGGTTAGGGTTAGGGTACACGTTAGGATTAGGGTATATATTAAACCTATCCCACTCTCTAGATACCACTTAGCACGTAAAGGAATATTATTTAGGGTCCAGCCATGGAGAAGATTTTCGTTACTAGGATAAGATAAAGAATAAACACATTATAAAAAAATCACATTAGGATTTTCTTTTTAACCTGTTCCTTAAAACACTAGTGCTTAGGAAATCTAATGGAGGCAAAAGCAGTCAAGGGTAGTTTAGGGTTAGGGTTAGTGTTAGGGTTAGGGTACGGCTTAGGGTATGGGATAGGGTATGGGTGAGGGTACGGCATAAGGTAGGGTTTAGGGTTAGGGTTAGTGTTAGGGTTAGGGTTAGGGTATGGCTTAGGGTACGGGTGAGGGTACTGTGTAGGTCATTGGTTAGGGTTAGGTTAAGGCTTAGGATACAGGTTATTGTATGGGTTAGGGTACGGCGCAGGGTATGGGTAAGGGTTAGGGTTAGGGTTAGGGTTAGAGTTAGGGTACGGCTTAGGGTACGGGTTAGGGTACGGGTGAGGGTACGGCGTAGTGTATAGGTTAGGGTTAGGGTTAGGGTACGGCTTTGGGTACGGGTTAGGTTACGGGTGAGGGTACGGCGTAGGGTATGGGTTAGGGTTAGGGTTAGGGTTAGTGTTAGTGTTAGGGTTAGGGTACGGCTTAGCGTATGGGATAGGGTACGGGTGAGGGTACGGCGTAGGGTAGGGGTTAGGGTTAGAGTTAGGGTTAGGGTTGGGGTTAGGGTACGGCTTAGGGTACGGGTGAGGGTACGGGTGAGGGTACTGCGTAGGGTATTGGTTAGGGTTAGGATACGGCTTAGGATACGGGTTAGGGTACGGGTTAGGGTATGGCGTAGGGTATGGTTTAGGGTTAGGGTTAGGGTTAGGGTTAGGGTTAGGGTACGGCTTAGGATACGGGTTAGGGTACGGGTGAGGGTACGGCGTAGCGTATGGGTTAGGGTTAGGGTTAGGGTACGTCTTAGGGTACGGGTTAGGGTACGGGTGAGGGTACGGCGTAGGGTAAGGTTTAGGGTTAGGGTTAGGGTTAGGGTTAGTTTTAGGGTTAGGGATTGGTTTAGGGTACGGGTTAGGATTAGCGTACCTGTTAGGGTTAGGTTTTCGGTTAGGGTTAGGGTACGCGTTAGGGTTAGGGTATGGGTTAGGGTTAGGGTACACGTTAGGATTAGGGTATTTATTAAACCTATCCCACTCTCTAGATACCACTTAGCACGTAAAGGAATATTATTAGGGATCCAGCCATGGAGAAGATTTTAGTCACTAGGATAAGATAAAGAATAAACACATTATAAAAAAATCACATTAGGATTTTCTTTTTAACCTGTTCCTTAAAACACTAGTGCTTAGGAAATCTAATAGAGGCAAAAGCAATCAAGGGTAGTTTAGGGTTAGGGTTAGGGTTAGGGTTAGTGTTAGGGTTAGGGTACGGCTTAGGGTATGGGATAGGGTACGGGTGAGGGTACGGCGTAGGGTAGGGGTTAAGGTTAGGCTTAGGGTTATGGTTAGGGTATGGCTTAGGGTACGGGTGAGGGTACGGGTGAGGGTACTGCGTAGGGTAGTGCTTAGGGTTAGGGTACGGCTTAGGATACGTGTTAGGGTACGGGTTAGGGTACGGCGTAGAGTGTGGGTTAGGGTTAGGGTTAGTGTTAGGGTTAGGGTTACGGTACGTCTTAGGGTACGTGTTAGGGTACGGGTGAGGGTACGGCGTAGGTTATGGGTTAGGGTTAGGGTTAGGGTTAAGGTACGGCTTAGGATACGGGTTAGGGTACTGGTGAGGGTACGGCGTAGGTTATGGGTTAGGGTTAGGGTTAGTGTTAGGGTTATGGTATGGCTTAGGTTATGGGATAGGGTACAGGTGAGGGTATGGCATAGGGTAGGTGTTAGGGTTAGGGTTAGGGTTAGGGTTAGGGTTAGGGTACGGCTTAGGGCACGGGTGAGGCTATGGGTGAGGATACTGCGTAGGGTATTGGTTAGGGTTAGGGTACGGCTTAGGATACGGGTTAGGGTACGTGTTAGGGTATGGCGTACGGTATGGGTTAGGGTTAGGGTTAGGGTTAGGGTTAGGGTTAGGGTTAGGGTACGGCTTAAGGTACGGGTTAGGGTACGGGTGAGGTTACGGCGTAGGGTATAGTTTAGGGTTAGTGTTAGGGTTAGGGTACGGCTTAGGATACGGGTTAGGGTACGGGTGAGGGTACGGCGTAGCATATGGTTTAGGGTTAGGGTTAGGGTACGGCTTAGGGTACGGGTTAGGGTACGGGTGAGGGTACGGTGTAGGTTATGGGTTAGGGTTAGGGTTAGGGTTAGGGTTAGTTTTAGGGTTAGGGATTGGTTTAGGGTACGGGTTAGGTTTAGCATACGTGTTCAGGTTAGGGTTTTGGTTAGGGTTAGGGTACGCGTTAGGGTTAGGGTATGGGTTAGGTTTAGGGTACACTTTAGGATTAGGGTATTTATTAAACCTATCCCACTCTCTAGATACCACTTAGCACGTAAAGGAATATTATTTGGGGTTCAGCCATGGAGAAGATTTTAGTCACTAGGATAAGATAAAGAATAAACACATTATAAAAAAATCACATAAGGTTTTCTTTTTAACCTGTTCCTTAAAACACTAGTGTTTAGGAAATCTAATGGAGGCAAAAGCAGTAAAGGGTAGTTTAGGGTTAGGGTTAGGGTTAGGGTTAGGGGAGGGCTTAGGATACCGGTGAGGGTACTGGTGAGGGTACTGCGTAGGTTATTGGTTAGGGTTAGGATACGGCTTAGGATACGGGTTAGGATATGGGTTAGGTTACGGCTTTGGGTATGGGTGAGGGTTAGGGTTAGGGTTAGGGTAAGGCTTTGCGTTCGGGTTAGGGTACGGGTGAGGGTACGGCGTGGGGTAGAGGTTAGGGTTAGGTTTAGGGTTAGGGTACGGCTTAGGATACGGGTTAGGGTATGGGTGAGGGTACGGCGTAGCGTATGGGTTAGGGTTAGGGTTAGGGTTAGGGTTAGTTTTAGGGTTAGGGATTGGTTTAGGGTACGGGTGAGGATTAGCGTACGTGTTAGGGTTAGGGTTTGGGTTAGGGTTAGGGTACGCATTAGGGTTAGGGTTAGGGTACACGTTAGGATTAGGGTATTTATTAAACCTATCCCACTCTCTAGATACCACTTAGCACGTAAAGGAATATTATTTAGGGTCCAGCCATGGAGAAGTTTTTCGTTACTAGGATAAGATAAAGAATAAACACATTATAAAAAAATCACATTAGGATTTTCTTTTTAACCTGTTCCTTAAAACACTAGTGCTTAGGAAATCTAATGGAGGCAAAAGCAGTCAAGGGTAGTTTAGGGTTAGGGTTAGGGTTAGGGTTAGTGTTAGGGTTAGGGTACGGCTTAGGCTATGGGATAGGGTATGGGTGAGGGTACGGCATAGGGTAGGGTTTAGGGTTAGGGTTAGTGTTAGGGTTAGGGTTAGGGTATGGCTTAGGGTACAGGTGAGGGTACTGTGTAGGTCATTGGTTAGGGTTAGGTTAAGGCTTAGGATACAGGTTATTGTATGGGTTAGGGTACGGCGCAGGCTATGGGTAAGGGTTAGGGTTAGGGTTAGGGTTAGAGTTAGGGTACGGCTTAGGGTACGGGTTAGGGTACGGGTGAGGGTACGGCGTAGTGTATAGGTTAGGGTTAGGGTTAGGGTACGGCTTTGGGTATGGGTTAGGTTACGGGTGAGGGTACGGCGTAGGGTATGGGTTAGGGTTAGGGTTAGGGTTAGTGTTA
The DNA here is from genome assembly GCF_028564815.1 of Eubalaena glacialis. Lineage (NCBI taxonomy): Eukaryota > Metazoa > Chordata > Mammalia > Artiodactyla > Balaenidae > Eubalaena > Eubalaena glacialis. The sequence continues at coordinate 334,312 of NW_026871243.1, forward strand.
GTGTTAGGGTTAGGGTACGGCTTAGCGTATGGGATAGGGTACGGGTGAGGGTACGGCCTAGGGTAGGGGTTAGGGTTAGAGTTAGGGTTAGGGTTGGGGTTAGGGTACGGCTTAGGGTACGGGTGAGGGTACGGGTGAGGGTACTGCGTAGGGTATTGGTTAGGGTTAGGATACGGCTTAGGATACGGGTTAGGGTACGGGTTATGGTATGGCGTAGGGTATGGGTTAGGGTTAGGGTTAGGGTTAGGGTTAGGGTACGGCTTAGAATACGGGTTAGGGTACGGGTGAGGGTACGGCGTAGCGTATGGGTTAGGGTCAGGGTTAGGGTACGTCTTAGGGTACGGGTTAGGGTACGGGTGAGGGTACGGCGTAGGGTAAGGGTTAGGGTTAGGGTTAGGGTTAGGGTTAGTTTTAGGGTTAGGGATTGGTTTAGGGTACGGGTTAGGATTAGCGTACGTGTTAGGGTTAGGTTTTTTGTTAGGGTTAGGGTACGCGTTAGGGTTAGGGTATGGGTTAGGTTTAGGGTACACGTTAGGATTAGGGTATTTATTAAACCTATCCCACTCTCTAGATACCACTTAGCACGTAAAGGAATATTATTAGGGATCCAGCCATGGAGAAGATTTTAGTCACTAGGATAAGATAAAGAATAAACACATTATAAAAAAATCACATTAGGATTTTCTTTTTAACCTGTTCCTTAAAACACTAGTGCTTAGGAAATCTAATAGAGGCAAAAGCAATCAAGGGTAGTTTAGGGTTAGGGTTAGGGTTAGGGTTAGTGTTAGGGTTAGGGTACGGCTTAGGGTATGGGATAGGGTACGGGTGAGGGTACGGCGTAGGGTAGGAGTTAGGGTAAGGGTTAGGGTACGGCTTAGGGTACGGGTTAGGTTACGGGTGAGGGTACGGCGTAGGGTATGGGTTAGGGTTAGGGTTAGGGTTAGTGTTAGTGTTAGGGTTAGGGTACGGCTTAGCGTATGGGATAGGGTACGGGTGAGGTTACGGCGTAGGGTAGGAGTTAGGGTTAGGGTTAGGGTTAGGGTATGGCTTAGGGTACGGGTGAGGGTACGGGTGAGGGTACTGCGTAGGGTATTTGTTAGGGTTAGGGTACGGCTTAGGATACGTGTTAGGGTACGGGTTAGGGTACGGCGTAGAGTGTGGGTTAAGGTTAGGGTTAGTGTTAGGGTTAGGGTTACGGTACGTCTTAGGGTATGTGTTAGGGTACGGGTGAGGGTACGGCGTAGGTTATGGGTTAGGGTTAGGGTTAGGGTTAGGGTTACGGTACGGCTTAGGATACGGGTTAGGGTACGGGTGAGGGTACGGCGTAGGTTATGGGTTAGGGTTAGGGTTAGTGTTAGGGTTATGGTACGGCTTAAGTTATGGGATAGGGTACAGGTGAGGGTATGGCATAGGGTAGGGGTTAGGGTTAGGGTTAGGGTTAGGGTTAGGGTTAGGGTACGGCTTAGGGTACGGGTGAGGCTATGGGTGAGGATACTGCGTAGGGTATTGGTTAGGGTTAGGGTACGGCTTAGGATACGGGTTAGGGTACGTGTTAGGGTATGGCGTACGGTATGGGTTAGGGTTAGGGTTAGGGTTAGGGTTAGGGTTAGGGTTAGGGTACGGCTTAGGGTACGGGTTATGGTACGGGTGAGGTTACGGCGTAGGGTATAGTTTAGGGTTAGGGTTAGGGTTAGGGTACGGCTTAGGATACGGGTTAGGGTACGGGTGAGGGTACGGCTTAGGGTACGGGTTAGGGTACGGGTGAGGGTACGGTGTAGGTTATGGGTTAGGGTTAGGGTTAGGGTTAGGGTTAGTTTTAGGGTTAGGGATTGGTTTAGGGTACGGGTTAGGATTAGCATACGTGTTCGGGTTAGGGTTTTGGTTAGGGTTAGGGTACGCGTTAGGGTTAGGGTATGGGTTAGGTTTAGGGTACACTTTAGGATTAGGGTATTTATTAAACCTATCCCACTCTCTAGATACCACTTAGCACGTAAAGGAATATTATTTGGGGTTCAGCCATGGAGAAGATTTTAGTCACTAGGATAAGATAAAGAATAAACACATTATAAAAAAATCACATAAGGTTTTCTTTTTAACCTGTTCCTTAAAACACTAGTGTTTAGGAAATCTAATGGAGGCAAAAGCAGTAAAGGGTAGTTTAGGGTTAGGGTTAGGGTTAGGGTTAGGGGAGGGCTTAGGATACCGGTGAGGGTACTGGTGAGGGTACTGCGTAGGTTATTGGTTAGGGTTAGGATACGGCTTAGGATACGGGTTAGGATATGGGTTAGGTTACGGCGTTGGGTATGGGTGAGGGTTAGGGTTAGGGTTAGGGTAAGGCTTTGCGTACGGGTTAGGGTACGGGTGAGGGTACGGCGTGGGGTAGAGGTTAGGGTTAGGTTTAGGGTTAGGGTACGGCTTAGGATACGGGTTAGGGTATGGGTGAGGGTACGGCGTAGCGTATGGGTTAGGGTTAGGGTTAGGGTTAGGGTTAGTTTTAGGGTTAGGGATTGGTTTAGGGTACGGGTGAGGATTAGCGTACGTGTTAGGGTTAGGGTTTGGGTTAGGGTTAGGGTACGCATTAGGGTTAGGGTTAGGGTACACGTTAGGATTAGGGTATTTATTAAACCTATCCCACTCTCTAGATACCACTTAGCACGTAAAGGAATATTATTTAGGGTCCAGCCATGGAGAAGATTTTCGTTACTAGGATAAGATAAAGAATAAACACATTATAAAAAAATCACATTAGGATTTTCTTTTTAACCTGTTCCTTAAAACACTAGTGCTTAGGAAATCTAATGGAGGCAAAAGCAGTCAAGTGTAGTTTAGGGTTAGGGTTAGGGTTAGGGTTAGTGTTAGGGTTAGGGTACGGCTTAGGGTATGGGATAGGGTATGGGTGAGGGTACGGCATAGGGTAGGGTTTAGGGTTAGGGTTAGTGTTAGGGTTAGGGTTAGGGTATGGCTTAGGGTACAGGTGAGGGTACTGTGTAGGTCATTGGTTAGGGTTAGGTTAAGGCTTAGGATACAGGTTATTGTATGGGTTAGGGTACGGCGCAGGCTATGGGTAAGGGTTAGGGTTAGGGTTAGGGTTAGAGTTAGGGTACGGCTTAGGGTACGGGTTAGGGTACGGGTGAGGGTACGGCGTAGTGTATAGGTTAGGGTTAGGGTTAGGGTACGGCTTTGGGTATGGGTTAGGTTACGGGTGAGGGTACGGCGTAGGGTATGGGTTAGGGTTAGGGTTAGGGTTAGTGTTAGTGTTAGGGTTAGGGTACGGCTTAGCGTATGGGATAGGGTACGGGTGAGGGTACGGCCTAGGGTAGGGGTTAGGGTTAGAGTTAGGGTTAGGGTTGGGGTTAGGGTACGGCTTAGGGTACGGGTGAGGGTACGGGTGAGGGTACTGCGTAGGGTATTGGTTAGGGTTAGGATACGGCTTAGGATACGGGTTAGGGTACGGGTTATGGTATGGCGTAGGGTATGGGTTAGGGTTAGGGTTAGGGTTAGGGTTAGGGTACGGCTTAGAATACGGGTTAGGGTACGGGTGAGGGTACGGCGTAGCGTATGGGTTAGGGTCAGAGTTAGGGTACGTCTTAGGGTACGGGTTAGGGTACGGGTGAGGGTACGGCGTAGGGTAAGGGTTAGGGTTAGGGTTAGGGTTAGGGTTAGTTTTAGGGTTAGGGATTGGTTTAGGGTACGGGTTAGGATTAGCGTACGTGTTAGGGTTAGGTTTTTTGTTAGGGTTAGGGTACGCGTTAGGGTTAGGGTATGGGTTAGGTTTAGGGTACACGTTAGGATTAGGGTATTTATTAAACCTATCCCACTCTCTAGATACCACTTAGCACGTAAAGGAATATTATTAGGGATCCAGCCATGGAGAAGATTTTAGTCACTAGGATAAGATAAAGAATAAACACATTATAAAAAAATCACATTAGGATTTTCTTTTTAACCTGTTCCTTAAAACACTAGTGCTTAGGAAATCTAATAGAGGCAAAAGCAATCAAGGGTAGTTTAGGGTTAGGGTTAGGGTTAGGGTTAGTGTTAGGGTTAGGGTACGGCTTAGGGTATGGGATAGGGTACGGGTGAGGGTACGGCGTAGGGTAGGAGTTAGGGTAAGGGTTAGGGTACGGCTTAGGGTACGGGTTAGGTTACGGGTGAGGGTACGGCGTAGGGTATGGGTTAGGGTTAGGGTTAGGGTTAGTGTTAGTGTTAGGGTTAGGGTACGGCTTAGCGTATGGGATAGGGTACGGGTGAGGTTACGGCGTAGGGTAGGGGTTAGGGTTAGGGTTAGGGTTAGGGTATGGCTTAGGGTACGGGTGAGGGTACGGGTGAGGGTACTGCGTAGGGTATTTGTTAGGGTTAGGGTACGGCTTAGGATACGTGTTAGGGTACGGGTTAGGGTACGGCGTAGAGTGTGGGTTAAGGTTAGGGTTAGTGTTAGGGTTAGGGTTACGGTACGTCTTAGGGTATGTGTTAGGGTACGGGTGAGGGTACGGCGTAGGTTATGGGTTAGGGTTAGGGTTAGGGTTAGGGTTAGGGTACGGCTTAGGATACGGTTTAGGGTACGGGTGAGGGTACGGCGTAGGTTATGGGTTAGGGTTAGGGTTAGTGTTAGGGTTATGGTACGGCTTAAGTTATGGGATAGGGTACAGGTGAGGGTATGGCATAGGGTAGGGGTTAGGGTTAGGGTTAGGGTTAGGGTTAGGGTTAGGGTACGGCTTAGGGTACGGGTGAGGCTATGGGTGAGGATACTGCGTAGGGTATTGGTTAGGGTTAGGGTACGGCTTAGGATACGGGTTAGGGTACGTGTTAGGGTATGGCGTACGGTATGGGTTAGGGTTAGGGTTAGGGTTAGGGTTAGGGTTAGGGTTAGGGTACGGCTTAGGGTACGGGTTATGGTACGGGTGAGGTTACGGCATAGGGTATAGTTTAGGGTTAGGGTTAGGGTTAGGGTACGGCTTAGGATACGGGTTAGGGTACGGGTGAGGGTACGGCTTAGGGTACGGGTTAGGGTTAGGGTTAGGGTTAGGGTTAGGGTTAGGGTTAGGGTTAGGGTTAGGGTTAGGGTTAGGGTTAGGGTTAGGGTACGGCTTAGAATATGGGTTAGGGTACGGGTGAGGGTACGGCGTAGCGTATGGGTTAGGGTTAGGGTTAGGGTACGTCTTAGGGTACGGGTTAGGGTACGGGTGAGGGTACGGCGTAGGGTAAGGGTTAGGGTTAGGGTTAGGGTTAGGGTTAGTTTTAGGGTTAGGGATTGGTTTAGGGTACGGGTTAGGATTAGCGTACGTGTTAGGGTTAGGTTTTTTGTTAGGGTTAGGGTACGCGTTAGGGTTAGGGTATGGGTTAGGTTTAGGGTACACGTTAGGATTAGGGTATTTATTAAACCTATCCCACTCTCTAGATACCACTTAGCACGTAAAGGAATATTATTAGGGATCCAGCCATGGAGAAGATTTTAGTCACTAGGATAAGATAAAGAATAAACACATTATAAAAAAATCACATCAGGATTTTCTTTTTAACCTGTTCCTTAAAACACTAGTGCTTAGGAAATCTAATAGAGGCAAAAGCAATCAAGGGTAGTTTAGGGTTAGGGTTAGGGTTAGGGTTAGTGTTAGTGTTAGGGTTAGGGTACGGCTTAGCGTATGGGATAGGGTACGGGTGAGGTTACGGCGTAGGGTAGGGGTTAGGGTTAGGGTTAGGGTTAGGGTTAGGGTATGGCTTAGGGTACGGGTGAGGGTACGGGTGAGGGTACTGCGTAGGGTATTGGTTAGGGTTAGGGTACGGCTTAGGATACGTGTTAGGGTACGGGTTAGGGTACGGCGTAGAGTGTGGGTTAAGTTTAGGGTTAGTGTTAGGGTTAGGGTTACGGTACGTCTTAGGGTATGTGTTAGGGTACGGGTGAGGGTACGGCGTAGGTTATGGGTTAGGGTTAGGGTTAGGGTTAGGGTTAGGGTACGGCTTAGGATACGGGTTAGGGTACGGGTGAGGGTACGGCGTAGGTTATGGGTTAGGGTTAGGGTTAGTGTTAGGGTTATGGTACGGCTTAGGTTATGGGATAGGGTACAGGTGAGGGTATGGCATAGGGTAGGGGTTAGGGTTAGGGTTAGGGTTAGGGTTAGGGTTAGGGTACGGCTTAGGGTACGGGTGAGGCTATGGGTGAGGATACTGCGTAGGGTATTGGTTAGGGTTAGGGTACGGCTTAGGATACGGGTTAGGGTACGTGTTAGGGTATGGCGTACGGTATGGGTTAGGGTTAGGGTTAGGGTTAGGGTTAGGGTTAGGGTTAGGGTACGGCTTAGGGTACGGGTTATGGTACGGGTGAGGTTACGGAGTAGGGTATAGTTTAGGGTTAGGGTTAGGGTTAGGGTACGGCTTAGGATACGGGTTAGGGTACGGGTGAGGGTACGGCTTAGGGTACGGGTTAGGGTACGGGTGAGGGTACGGTGTAGGTTATGGGTTAGGGTTAGGGTTAGGGTTAGGGTTAGTTTTAGGGTTAGGGATTGGTTTAGGGTACGGGTTAGGATTAGCATATGTGTTCGGGTTAGGGTTTTGGTTAGGGTTAGGGTACGCGTTAGGGTTAGGGTATGGGTTAGGTTTAGGGTACACTTTAGGATTAGGGTATTTATTAAACCTATCCCACTCTCTAGATACCACTTAGCACGTAAAGGAATATTATTTGGGGTTCAGCCATGGAGAAGATTTTAGTCACTAGGATAAGATAAAGAATAAACACATTATAAAAAAATCACATAAGGTTTTCTTTTTAACCTGTTCCTTAAAACACTAGTGTTTAGGAAATCTAATGGAGGCAAAAGCAGTAAAGGGTAGTTTAGGGTTAGGGTTAGGGTTAGGGTTAGGGTAGGGCTTAGGATACCGGTGAGGGTACTGGTGAGGGTACTGCGTAGGTTATTGGTTAGGGTTAGGGTACGGCTTAGGATACGGGTTAGGATATGGGTTAGGTTACGGCGTTGGGTATGGGTGAGGGTTAGGGTTAGGGTTAGGGTAAGGCTTTGGGTACGGGTTAGGGTACGGGTGAGGGTACGGCGTAGGGTAGAGGTTAGGGTTAGGTTTAGGGTTAGGGTACGGCTTAGGATACGGGTTACGGTATGGGTGAGGGTACGGCGTAGCGTATGGGTTAGGGTTAGGGTTAGGGTTAGGGTTAGTTTTAGGGTTAGGGATTGGTTTAGGGTACGGGTGAGGATTAGCGTACGTGTTAGGGTTAGGGTTTGGGTTAGGGTTAGGGTACGCATTAGGGTTAGGGTTAGGGTACACGTTAGGATTAGGGTATTTATTAAACCTATCCCACTCTCTAGATACCACTTAGCACGTAAAGGAATATTATTTAGGGTCCAGCCATGGAGAAGATTTTCGTTACTAGGATAAGATAAAGAATAAACACATTATAAAAAAATCACATTAGGATTTTCTTTTTAACCTGTTCCTTAAAACACTAGTGCTTAGGAAATCTAATGGAGGCAAAAGCAGTCAAGGGTAGTTTAGGGTTAGGGTTAGGGTTAGGGTTAGTGTTAGGGTTAGGGTACGGCTTAGGGTATGGGATAGGGTATGGGTGAGGGTACGGCATAGTGTAGGGTTTAGGGTTAGGGTTAGTGTTAGGGTTAGGGTTAGGGTATGGCTTAGGGTACGGGTGAGGGTACTGTGTAGGTCATTGGTTAGGGTTAGGTTAAGGCTTAGGATACAGGTTATTGTATGGGTTAGGGTACGGCGCAGGGTATGGGTAAGGGTTAGGGTTAGGGTTAGGGTTAGAGTTAGGGTACGGCTTAGGGTACGGGTTAGGGTACGGGTGAGGGTACGGCGTAGTGTATAGGTTAGGGTTAGGGTTAGGGTACGGCTTTGGGTACGGGTTAGGTTACGGGTGAGGGTACGGCATAGGGTATGGGTTAGGGTTAGGGTTAGGGTTAGTGTTAGTGTTAGGGTTAGGGTACGGCTTAGCGTATGGGATAGGGTACGGGTGAGGGTACGGCCTAGGGTAGGGGTTAGGGTTAGAGTTAGGGTTAGGGTTGGGGTTAGGGTACGGCTTAGGGTACGGGTGAGGGTACGGGTGAGGGTACTGCGTAGGGTATTGGTTAGGGTTAGGATACGGCTTAGGATACGGGTTAGGGTACGGGTTATGGTATGGCGTAGGGTATGGGTTAGGGTTAGGGTTAGGGTTAGGGTTAGGGTACGGCTTAGAATATGGGTTAGGGTACGGGTGAGGGTACGGCGTAGCGTATGGGTTAGGGTTAGGGTTAGGGTACGTCTTAGGGTACGGGTTAGGGTACGGGTGAGGGTACGGCGTAGGGTAAGGGTTAGGGTTAGGGTTAGGGTTAGGGTTAGTTTTAGGGTTAGGGATTGGTTTAGGGTACGGGTTAGGATTAGCGTACGTGTTAGGGTTAGGTTTTTTGTTAGGGTTAGGGTACGCGTTAGGGTTAGGGTATGGGTTAGGTTTAGGGTACACGTTAGGATTAGGGTATTTATTAAACCTATCCCACTCTCTAGATACCACTTAGCACGTAAAGGAATATTATTAGGGATCCAGCCATGGAGAAGATTTTAGTCACTAGGATAAGATAAAGAATAAACACATTATAAAAAAATCACATCAGGATTTTCTTTTTAACCTGTTCCTTAAAACACTAGTGCTTAGGAAATCTAATAGAGGCAAAAGCAATCAAGGGTAGTTTAGGGTTAGGGTTAGGGTTAGGGTTAGTGTTAGTGTTAGGGTTAGGGTACGGCTTAGCGTATGGGATAGGGTACGGGTTAGGGTTAGGGTTAGGGTTAGGGTTAGGGTATGGCTTAGGGTACGGGTGAGGGTACGGGTGAGGGTACTGCGTAGGGTATTGGTTAGGGTTAGGGTACGGCTTAGGATACGTGTTAGGGTACGGGTTAGGGTACGGCGTAGAGTGTGGGTTAAGGTTAGGGTTAGTGTTAGGGTTAGGGTTACGGTACGTCTTAGGGTATGTGTTAGGGTACGGGTGAGGGTACGGCGTAGGTTATGGGTTAGGGTTAGGGTTAGGGTTAGGGTTAGGGTACGGCTTAGGATACGGGTTAGGGTACGGGTGAGGGTACGGCGTAGGTTATGGGTTAGGGTTAGGGTTAGTGTTAGGGTTATGGTACGGCTTAGGTTATGGGATAGGGTACAGGTGAGGGTATGGCATAGGGTAGGGGTTAGGGTTAGGGTTAGGGTTAGGGTTAGGGTTAGGGTACGGCTTAGGGTACGGGTGAGGCTATGGGTGAGGATACTGCGTAGGGTATTGGTTAGGGTTAGGGTACGGCTTAGGATACGGGTTAGGGTACGTGTTAGGGTATGGCGTACGGTATGGGTTAGGGTTAGGGTTAGGGTTAGGGTTAGGGTTAGGGTTAGGGTACGGCTTAGGGTACGGGTTATGGTACGGGTGAGGTTACGGAGTAGGGTATAGTTTAGGGTTAGGGTTAGGGTTAGGGTACGGCTTAGGATACGGGTTAGGGTACGGGTGAGGGTACGGCTTAGGGTACGGGTTAGGGTACGGGTGAGGGTACGGTGTAGGTTATGGGTTAGGGTTAGGGTTAGGGTTAGGGTTAGTTTTAGGGTTAGGGATTGGTTTAGGGTACGGGTTAGGATTAGCATATGTGTTCGGGTTAGGGTTTTGGTTAGGGTTAGGGTACGCGTTAGGGTTAGGGTATGGGTTAGGTTTAGGGTACACTTTAGGATTAGGGTATTTATTAAACCTATCCCACTCTCTAGATACCACTTAGCACGTAAAGGAATATTATTTGGGGTTCAGCCATGGAGAAGATTTTAGTCACTAGGATAAGATAAAGAATAAACACATTATAAAAAAATCACATAAGGTTTTCTTTTTAACCTGTTCCTTAAAACACTAGTGTTTAGGAAATCTAATGGAGGCAAAAGCAGTAAAGGGTAGTTTAGGGTTAGGGTTAGGGTTAGGGTTAGGGTAGGGCTTAGGATACCGGTGAGGGTACTGGTGAGGGTACTGCGTAGGTTATTGGTTAGGGTTAGGGTACGGCTTAGGATACGGGTTAGGATATGGGTTAGGTTACGGCGTTGGGTATGGGTGAGGGTTAGGGTTAGGGTTAGGGTAAGGCTTTGGGTACGGGTTAGGGTACGGGTGAGGGTACGGCGTAGGGTAGAGGTTAGGGTTAGGTTTAGGGTTAGGGTACGGCTTAGGATACGGGTTACGGTATGGGTGAGGGTACGGCGTAGCGTATGGGTTAGGGTTAGGGTTAGGGTTAGGGTTAGTTTTAGGGTTAGGGATTGGTTTAGGGTACGGGTGAGGATTAGCGTACGTGTTAGGGTTAGGGTTTGGGTTAGGGTTAGGGTACGCATTAGGGTTAGGGTTAGGGTACACGTTAGGATTAGGGTATTTATTAAACCTATCCCACTCTCTAGATACCACTTAGCACGTAAAGGAATATTATTTAGGGTCCAGCCATGGAGAAGATTTTCGTTACTAGGATAAGATAAAGAATAAACACATTATAAAAAAATCACATTAGGATTTTCTTTTTAACCTGTTCCTTAAAACACTAGTGATTAGGAAATCTAATGGAGGCAAAAGCAGTCAAGGGTAGTTTAGGGTTAGGGTTAGGGTTAGGGTTAGTGTTAGGGTTAGGGTACGGCTTAGGGTATGGGATAGGGTATGGGTGAGGGTACGGCATAGTGTAGGGTTTAGGGTTAGGGTTAGTGTTAGGGTTAGGGTTAGGGTATGGCTTAGGGTACGGGTGAGGGTACTGTGTAGGTCATTGGTTAGGGTTAGGTTAAGGCTTAGGATACAGGTTATTGTATGGGTTAGGGTACGGCGCAGGGTATGGGTAAGGGTTAGGGTTAGGGTTAGGGTTAGAGTTAGGGTACGGCTTAGGGTACGGGTTAGGGTACGGGTGAGGGTACGGCGTAGTGTATAGGTTAGGGTTAGGGTTAGGGTACGGCTTTGGGTACGGGTTAGGTTACGGGTGAGGGTACGGCATAGGGTATGGGTTAGGGTTAGGGTTAGGGTTAGTGTTAGTGTTAGGGTTAGGGTACGGCTTAGCGTATGGGATAGGGTACGGGTGAGGGTACGGCCTAGGGTAGGGGTTAGGGTTAGAGTTAGGGTTAGGGTTGGGGTTAGGGTACGGCTTAGGGTACGGGTGAGGGTATGGGTGAGGGTACTGCGTAGGGTATTGGTTAGGGTTAGGATACGGCTTAGGATACGGGTTAGGGTACGGGTTATGGTATGGTGTAGGGTATGGGTTAGGGTTAGGGTTAGGGTTAGGGTTAGGGTACGGCTTAGAATATGGGTTAGGGTACGGGTGAGGGTACGGCGTAGCGTATGGGTTAGGGTTAGGGTACGTCTTAGGGTACGGGTTAGGGTACGGGTGAGGGTACGGCGTAGGGTAAGGGTTAGGGTTAGGGTTAGGGTTAGGGTTAGTTTTAGGGTTAGGGATTGGTTTAGGGTACGGGTTAGGATTAGCGTACGTGTTAGGGTTAGGTTTTTTGTTAGGGTTAGGGTACGCGTTAGGGTTAGGGTATGGGTTAGGTTTAGGGTACACGTTAGGATTAGGGTATTTATTAAACCTATCCCACTCTCTAGATACCACTTAGCACGTAAAGGAATATTATTAGGGATCCAGCCATGGAGAAGATTTTAGTCACTAGGATAAGATAAAGAATAAACACATTATAAAAAATTCACATCAGGATTTTCTTTTTAACCTGTTCCTTAAAACACTAGTGCTTAGGAAATCTAATAGAGGCAAAAGCAATCAAGGGTAGTTTAGGGTTAGGGTTAGGGTTAGGGTTAGTGTTAGGGTTAGGGTACGGCTCAGGGTATGGGATAGGGTACGGGTGAGGGTACGGTGTAGGGTAGGGGTTAGGGTAAGGGTTAGGGTACGGCTTAGGGTACGGGTTAGGTTACGGGTGAGGGTACGGCGTAGGGTATGGGTTAGGGTTAGTGTTAGGGTTAGTGTTAGTGTTAGGGTTAGGGTACGGCTTAGCGTATGGGATAGGGTACGGGTGAGGGTACGGCGTAGGGTAGGGGTTAGGGTTAGGGTTAGGGTTAGGGTTAGGGTATGGCTTAGGGTACGGGTGAGGGTACGGGTGAGGTTACTGCGTAGGGTATTGGTTAGGGTTAGGGTACGGCTTAGGATACGTGTTAGGGTACGGGTTAGGGTACGGCGTAGAGTGTGGGTTAAGGTTAGGGTTAGTGTTAGGGTTAGGGTTACGGTACGTCTTAGGGTATGTGTTAGGGTACGGGTGAGGGTACGGCGTAGGTTATGGGTTAGGGTTAGGGTTAGGGTTAGGGTACGGCTTAGGATACGGGTTAGGGTACGGGTGAGGGTACGGCGTAGGTTATGGGTTAGGGTTAGGGTTAGTGTTAGGGTTATGGTACGGCTTAGGTTATGGGATAGGGTACAGGTGAGGGTATGGCATAGGGTAGGGGTTAGGGTTAGGGTTAGGGTTAGGGTTAGGGTTAGGGTACGGCTTAGGGTACGGGTGAGGCTATGGGTGAGGATACTGCGTAGGGTATTGTTTAGGGTTAGGGTACGGCTTAGGATACGGGTTAGGGTACCTGTTAGGGTATGGCGTACGGTATGGGTTAGGGTTAGGGTTAGGGTTAGGGTTAGGGTTAGGGTACGGCTTAGGGTACGGGTTATGGTACGGGTGAGGTTACGGCGTAGGGTATAGTTTAGGGTTAGGGTTAGGGTTAGGGTACGGCTTAGGATACGGGTTAGGGTACGGGTGAGGGTACGGCTTAGGGTACGGGTTAGGGTACGGGTGAGGGTACGGTGTAGGTTATGGGTTAGAGTTAGGGTTAGGGTTAGGGTTAGTTTTAGGGTTAGGGATTGGTTTAGGGTACGGGTTAGGATTAGCATACGTGTTCGGGTTAGGGTTTTGGTTAGGGTTAGGGTACGCGTTAGGGTTAGGGTATGGGTTAGGTTTAGGGTACACTTTAGGATTAGGGTATTTATTAAACCTATCCCACTCTCTAGATACCACTTAGCACGTAAAGGAATATTATTTGGGGTTCAGCCATGGAGAAGATTTTAGTCACTAGGATAAGATAAAGAATAAACACATTATAAAAAAATCACATAAGGTTTTCTTTTTAACCTGTTCCTTAAAACACTAGTGTTTAGGAAATCTAATGGAGGCAAAAGCAGTAAAGGGTAGTTTAGGGTTAGGGTTAGGGTTAGGGTTAGGATAGGGCTTAGGATACCGGTGAGGGTACTGGTGAGGGTACTGCGTAGGTTATTGGTTAGGGTTAGGGTACGGCTTAGGATACGGGTTAGGATATGGGTTAGGTTACGGCGTTGGGTATGGGTGAGGGTTAGGGTTAGGGTTAGGGTAAGGCTTTGGGTACGGGTTAGGGTACGGGTGAGGGTACGGCGTAGGGTAGAGGTTAGGGTTAGGTTTAGGGTTAGGGTACGGCTTAGGATACGGGTTAGGGTATGGGTGAGGGTACGGCGTAGCGTATGGGTTAGGGTTAGGGTTAGGGTTAGGGTTAGTTTTAGGGTTAGGGATTGGTTTAGGGTACGGGTGAGGATTAGCGTATGTGTTAGGGTTAGGGTTTGGGTTAGGGTTAGGGTACGCATTAGGGTTAGGGTTAGGGTACACGTTAGGATTAGGGTATTTATTAAACCTATCCCACTCTCTAGATACCACTTAGCACGTAAAGGAATATTATTTAGGGTCCAGCCATGGAGAAGATTTTCGTTACTAGGATAAGATAAAGAATAAACACATTATAAAAAAATCACATTAGGATTTTCTTTTTAACCTGTTCCTTAAAACACTAGTGCTTAGGAAATCTAATGGAGGCAAAAGCAGTCAAGGGTAGTTTAGGGTTAGGGTTAGGGTTAGGGTTAGTGTTAGGGTTAGGGTACGGCTTAGGGTATGGGATAGGGTATGGGTGAGGGTACGGCATAGGGTAGGGTTTAGGGATAGGGTTAGTGTTAGGGTTAGGGTTAGGGTATGGCTTAGGGTACGGGTGAGGGTACTGTGTAGGTCATTGGTTAGGGTTAGGTTAAGGCTTAGGATACAGGTTATTGTATGGGTTAGGGTACGGCGCAGGGTATGGGTAAGGGTTAGGGTTAGGGTTAGGGTTAGAGTTAGGGTACGGCTTAGGGTACGGGTTAGGGTACGGGTGAGGGTACGGCATAGTGTATAGGTTAGGGTTAGGGTTAGGGTACGGCTTTGGGTACGGGTTAGGTTACGGGTGAGGGTACGGCATAGGGTATGGGTTAGGGTTAGGGTTAGGGTTAGTGTTAGTGTTAGGGTTAGGGTACGGCTTAGCGTATGGATAGGGTATGGGTGAGGGTACGGCGTAGGGTAGGGGTTAGGGTTAGAGTTAGGGTTAGGGTTGGGGTTAGGGTACGGCTTAGGGTACGGGTGAGGGTACGGGTGAGGGTACTGCGTAGGGTATTGGTTAGGGTTAGGATACGGCTTAGGATACGGGTTAGGGTACGGGTTATGGTATGGCGTAGGGTATGGGTTAGGGTTAGGGTTAGGGTTAGGGTTAGGGTACGGCTTAGAATACGGGTTAGGGTACGGGTGAGGGTACGGCGTAGCGTATGGGTTAGGGTTAGGGTTAGGGTACGTCTTAGGGTACGGGTTAGGGTACGGGTGAGGGTACGGCGTAGGGTAAGGGTTAGGGTTAGGGTTAGGGTTAGGGTTAGTTTTAGGGTTAGGGATTGGTTTAGGGTACGGGTTAGGATTAGCGTACGTGTTAGGGTTAGGTTTTTTGTTAGGGTTAGGGTACCCGTTAGGGTTAGGGTATGGGTTAGGTTTAGGGTACACGTTAGGATTAGGGTATTTATTAAATCTATCCCACTCTCTAGATACCACTTAGCACGTAAAGGAATATTATTAGGGATCCAGCCATGGAGAAGATTTTAGTCACTAGGATAAGATAAAGAATAAACACATTATAAAAAAATCACATTAGGATTTTCTTTTTAACCTGTTCCTTAAAACACTAGTGCTTAGGAAATCTAATAGAGGCAAAAGCAATCAAGGGTAGTTTAGGGTTAGGGTTAGGGTTAGGGTTAGTGTTAGGGTTAGGGTACGGCTTAGGGTATGGGATAGGGTACGGGTGAGGGTACGGCGTAGGGTAGGGGTTAGGGTTAGGGTTAGGGTTAAGGTTAGGGTATGGCTTAGGGTACGGGTGAGGGTACGGGTGAGGGTACTGCGTAGGGTATTGGTTAGGGTTAGGGTACGGCTTAGGATACGTGTTAGGGTACGGGTTAGGGTACGGCGTAGAGTGTGGGTTAAGGTTAGGGTTAGTGTTAGGGTTAGGGTTACGGTACGTCTTAGGGTATGTGTTAGGGTACGGGTGAGGGTACGGCGTAGGTTATGGGTTAGGGTTAGGGTTAGGGTTAGGGTTAGGGTACGGCTTAGGATACGGGTTAGGGTACGGGTGAGGGTACGGCGTAGGTTATGGGTTAGGGTTAGGGTTAGTGTTAGGGTTATGGTACGGCTTAGGTTATGGGATAGGGTACAGGTGAGGGTATGGCATAGTGTAGGGGTTAGGGTTAGGGTTAGGGTTAGGGCTAGGGTTAGGGTACGGCTTAGGGTACGGGTGAGGCTATGGGTGAGGATACTGCGTAGGGTATTGGTTAGGGTTAGGGTACGGCTTAGGATACGGGTTAGGGTACGTGTTAGGGTATGGCGTACGGTATGGCTTAGGGTTAGGGTTAGGGTTAGGGTTAGGGTTAGGGTTAGGGTACGGCTTAGGGTACGGGTTATGGTACGGGTGAGGTTACGGCGTAGGGTATAGTTTAGGGTTAGGGTTAGGGTTAGGGTACGGCTTAGGATACGGGTTAGGGTACGGGTGAGGGTACGGCTTAGGGTACGGGTTAGGGTACGGGTGAGGGTACGGTGTAGGTTATGGGTTAGGGTTACGGTTAGGGTTAGGGTTAGTTTTAGGGTTAGGGATTGGTTTAGGGTACGGGTTAGGATTAGCATACGTGTTCGGGTTAGGGTTTTGGTTAGGGTTAGGGTACGCGTTAGGGTTAGGGTATGGGTTAGGTTTAGGGTACACTTTAGGATTAGGGTATTTATTAAACCTATCCCACTCTCTAGATACCACTTAGCACGTAAAGGAATATTATTTGGGGTTCAGCCATGGAGAAGATTTTAGTCACTAGGATAAGATAAAGAATAAACACATTATAAAAAAATCACATAAGGTTTTCTTTTTAACCTGTTCCTTAAAACACTAGTGTTTAGGAAATCTAATGGAGGCAAAAGCAGTAAAGGGTAGTTTAGGGTTAGGGTTAGGGTTACGGTTAGGGGAGGGCTTAGGATACCAGTGAGGGTACTGGTGAGGGTACTGCGTAGGTTATTGGTTAGGGATAGGGTACGGCTTAGGATACGGGTTAGGATATGGGTTAGGTTACGGCGTTGGGTATGGGTGAGGGTTAGGGTTAGGGTTAGGGTAAGGCTTTGGGTACGGGTTAGGGTACGGGTGAGGGTACGGCGTAGGGTAGAGGTTAGGGTTAGGTTTAGGGTTAGGGTACGGCTTAGGATACGGGTTAGGGTATGGGTGAGGGTACGGCGTAGCGTATGGGTTAGGGTTAGGGTTAGGGTTAGGGTTAGTTTTAGGGTTAGGGATTGGTTTAGGGTACGGGTGAGGATTAGCGTACGTGTTAGGGTTAGGGTTTGGGTTAGGGTTAGGGTACGCTTTAGGGTTAGGGTTAGGGTACACGTTAGGATTAGGGTATTTATTAAACCTATCCCACTCTCTAGATACCACTTAGCACGTAAAGGAATATTATTTAGGGTCCAGCCATGGAGAAGATTTTTGTTACTAGGATAAGATAAAGAATAAACACATTATAAAAAAATCTCATTAGGATTTTCTTTTTAACCTGTTCCTAAAAACACTAGTGCTTAGGAAATCTAATGGAGGCAAAAGCAGTCAAGGGTAGTTTAGGGTTAGGGTTAGGGTTAGGGTTAGTGTTAGGGTTAGGGTACGGCTTAGGGTATGGGATAGGGTATGGGTGAGGGTACGGCATGGGGTAGGGTTTAGGGTTAGGGTTAGTGTTAGGGTTAGGGTTAGGGTATGGCTTAGGGTACGGGTGAGGGTACTGTGTAGGTCATTGGTTAGGGTTAGGTTAAGGCTTAGGATACAGGTTATTGTATGGGTTAGGGTACGGCGCAGGGTATGGGTAAGGGTTAGGGTTAGGGTTAGGGTTAGAGTTAGGGTACGGCTTAGGGTACGGGTTAGGGTACGGGTGAGGGTACGGCGTAGTGTATAGGTTAGGGTTAGGGTTAGGGTACGACTTTGGGTACGGGTTAGGTTACGGGTGAGGGTACGGCGTAGGGTATGGGTTAGGGTTAGGGTTAGGGTTAGTGTTAGTGTTAGGGTTAGGGTACGGCTTAGCGTATGGGATAGGGTACGGGTGAGGGTACGGCGTAGGGTAGGGGTTAGGGTTAGAGTTAGGGTTAGGGTTGGGGTTAGGGTACGGCTTAGGGTACGGGTGAGGGTACGGGTGAGGGTACTGCGTAGGGTATTGGTTAGGGTTAGGATACGGCTTAGGATACGGGTTAGGGTACGGGTTATGGTATGGCGTAGGGTATGGGTTAGGGTTAGGGTTAGGGTTAGGGTTAGGGTACGGCTTAGAATACGGGTTAGGGTACGGGTGAGGGTACGGCGTAGCGTATGGGTTAGGGTTAGGGTTAGGGTACGTCTTAGGGTACGGGTTAGGGTACGGGTGAGGGTACGGCGTAGGGTAAGGGTTAGGGTTAGGGTTAGGGTTAGGGTTAGTTTTAGGGTTAGGGATTGGTTTAGGGTACGGGTTAGGATTAGCGTACGTGTTAGGGTTAGGTTTTTTGTTAGGGTTAGGGTACGCATTAGGGTTAGGGTATGGGTTAGGTTTAGGGTACACGTTAGGATTAGGGTATTTATTAAACCTATCCCACTCTCTAGATACCACTTAGCACGCAAAGGAATATTACTAGGGATCCAGCCATGGAGAAGATTTTAGTCACTAGGATAAGATAAAGAATAAACACATTATAAAAAAATCACATTAGGATTTTCTTTTTAACCTGTTCCTTAAAACACTAGTGCTTAGGAAATCTAATAGAGGCAAAAGCAATCAAGGGTAGTTTAGGGTTAGGGTTAGGGTTAGGGTTAGTGTTAGGGTTAGGGTACGGCTTAGCGTATGGGATAGGGTACGGGTGAGGGTACGGCGTAGGGTAGGGGTTAGGGTTAGGGTTAGGGTTAGGGTTAGGGTATGGCTTAGGGTACGGGTGAGGGTACGGGTGAGGGTACTGCGTAGGGTATTGGTTAGGGTTACGGTACGTCTTAGGATACGGGTTAGGGTACGGGTGAGGGTACGGCGTAGGTTATGAGTTAGGGTTAGGGTTAGGGTTACGGTTATTGTACGGCTTAGGTTATGGGATAGGGTACAGGTGAGGGTATGGCATAGGGTAGGGGTTAGTGTTAGGGTTAGGGTTAGGGTTAGGGTTACGGTTAGGGTACGGCTTAGGGTACGGGTGAGGGTATGGGTGAGGATACTGCGTAGGGTATTGGTTAGGGTTAGGGTACGGCTTAGGATACGAGTTAGGGTACGTGTTAGGTTATGGCGTACGGTATGGGTTAGGGTTAGGGTTAGGGTTAGGGTTAGGGTACGGCTTAGGATACGGGTTAGGGTACGGGTGAGGGTACGGCGTAGCGTATGGTTAGGGTTAGGGTTAGGGTTAGGGTACGGCTTAGCATACGGGTTAGGGTACGGGTGAGGGTACGGCGTAGCGTATGGTTTAGGGTTAGGGTTAGGGTTAGGTTTAGGGTACGGCTTAGGGTACGGGTTAGGGTACGAGTGAGGGTATGGCGTAGTGTATAGGTTAGGGTTAGGGTTAGGGTTAGCGTATGGCTTAGGGTACGGGTTAGGGTACGAGTGAGTGTATGGCGTAGTGTATAGGTTAGGGTTAGGGTTAGGGTTAGTGTACGGCTTAGGGTACGGGTTAGGGTACGGGTGAGGTTACGGCATAGAGTATAGTTTAGGGTTAGTGTTAGGGTTAGGTTACGGCTTAGGATACGGGTTAGGGCACGGGTGAGGGTACGGGTGAGGGTACGGCGTAGGGTAGAGGTTAGGGTTAGGTTTAGGGTTAGGGTACGGCTTAGGATACGGGTTAGGGTATGGGTGAGGGTACGGCGTAGCGTATGGGTTAGGGTTAGGGTTAGGGTTAGGGTTAGTTTTAGGGTTAGGGATTGGTTTAGTGTACGGGTGAGGATTAGCGTACGTGTTAGGGTTAGGGTTTGGGTTAGGGTTAGGGTACGCATTAGGGTTAGGGTTAGGGTACACGTTAGGATTAGGGTATTTATTAAACCTATCCCACTCTCTAGATACCACTTAGCACGTAAAGGAATATTATTTAGGGTCCAGCCATGGAGAAGATTTTCTTTACTAGGATAAGATAAAGAATAAACACATTATAAAAAAATCACATTAGGATTTTCTTTTTAACCTGTTCCTTAAAACACTAGTGCTTAGGAAATCTAATGGAGGCAAAAGCAGTCAAGGGTAGTTTAGGGTTAGGGTTAGGGTTAGGGTTAGTGTTAGGGTTAGGGTACGGCTTAGGGTATGGGATAGGGTATGGGTGAGGGTACGGCATAGGGTAGGGTTTAGGGTTAGGGTTAGTGTTAGGGTTAGGGTTAGGGTATGGCTTAGGGTACGGGTGAGGGTACTGTGTAGGTCATTGGTTAGGGTGAGGTTAAGGCTTAGGATACAGGTTATTGTATGGGTTAGGGTAAGGCGCAGGGTATGGGTAAGGGTTAGGGTTAGGGTTAGGGTTAGAGTCAGGGTACGGCTTAGGGTACGGGTTAGGGTACGGGTGAGGGTACGGCGTAGTGTATAGGTTAGGGTTAGGGTTAGGGTACGGCTTTGGGTACGGGTTAGGTTACGGGTGAGGGTACGGCGTAGGGTATGGGTTAGGGTTAGGGTTAGGGTTAGTGTTAGTGTTAGGGTTAGGGTACAGCTTAGCGTATGGGATAGGGTACGGGTGAGGGTACGGCGTAGGGTAGGGGTTAGGGTTAGAGTTAGGGTTAGGGTTGGGGTTAGGGTACGGCTTAGGGTACGGGTGAGGGTACGGGTGAGGGTACTGCGTAGGGTATTGGTTAGGGTTAGGATACGGCTTAGGATACGGGTTAGGGTACGGGTTATGGTATGGCGTAGGGTATGGGTTAGGGTTAGGGTTAGGGTTAGGGTTAGGGTTAGGGTACGGCTTAGGATACGGGTTAGGGTACGGGTGAGGGTACGGTGTAGCGTATGGGTTAGGGTTAGGGTTAGGGTACGTCTTAGGGTACGGGTTAGGGTACGGGTGAGGGTACGGCGTAGGGTAAGTGTTAGGGTTAGGGTTAGGGTTAGGGTTAGTTTTAGGGTTAGGGATTGGTTTAGGGTACGGGTTAGGATTAGCGTACGTGTTAGGGTTAGGTTTTTTGTTAGGGTTAGGGTACGCGTTAGGGTTAGGGTATGGGTTAGGTTTAGGTTACACGTTAGGATTAGGGTATTTATTAAACCTATCCCACTCTCTAGATACCACTTAGCACGTAAAGGAATATTATTAGGGATCCAGCCATGGAGAAGATTTTAGTCACTAGGATAAGATAAAGAATAAACACATTATAAAAAAATCACATTAGGATTTTCTTTTTAACCTGTTCCTTAAAACACTAGTGCTTAGGAAATCTAATAGAGGCAAAAGCAATCAAGGGTAGTTTAGGGTTAGGGTTAGGGTTAGGGTTAGTGTTAGTGTTAGGGTATGGCTTAGGGTATGGGATAGGGTACGAGTGAGGGTACGGCGTAGGGTAGGGGTTACGGTAAGGGTTAGGGTACGGCTTAGGGTACGGGTTAGGTTACGGGTGAGGGTACGGCGTAGGGTATGGGTTAGGGTTAGGGTTAGGGTTAGTGTTAGTGTTAGGGTTAGGGTACGGCTTAGCGTATGGGATAGGGTACGGGTGAGGGTACGGCGTAGGGTAGGGGTTAGGGTTAGGGTTAGGGTTAGGGTTAGGGTATGGCTTAGGGTACGGGTGAGGGTACGGGTGAGGGTACTGCGTAGGGTATTGGATAGGGTTAGGGTACGGCTTAGGATACGTGTTAGGGTACGGGTTAGGGTACGGTGTAGAGTGTGGATTAGGGTTAGGGTTAGTGTTAGGGTTAGGGTTACGGTACATTTTAGGGTACGTGTTAGGGTACGGATGAGGGTACGGCGTAGGTTATGGTTTAGGGTTAGGGTTAGGGTTAGGGTTAGGGTACGGCTTAGGATACGGGTTAGGGTACGGGTTAGGGTACGGCGTAGGGTATGGGTTAGGGTTAGGGTTAGGGTTAGGGCTGGGTGCGGCTTAGGGTACGGGTTAGGGTACGGGTGAGGGTACGGCATAGTGTATAGGTTAGGGTTAGGTTTAGGGTTAGGGTACGGCTTAGGGTACGGGTTAGGGTACGGGTGAGGGTATGGCGTAGTGTATAGGTTAGGGTTAGGGTTAGGGTTAGGGTACGGCTTAGGGTATGGGATAGGGTACGGGTGAGGGTACGGCGTAGGGTAGGGTTTAGGTTTAGGGTTAGGGTTAGTGTTAGGGTTAGGGTACGGCTTAGGGTATGGGATAGGGTACGGGTGAGGGTACGGCGTAGGGTAGGGGTTAGGGTTAGGTTTAGGGTTAGTGTTAGGGTTAGGGTACCGCTTAGGTTTTGGGATAGGGTACGGCGTAGGGTAGCGGTTAGGGTTAGGGTTAGGGTTAGGGTTAGGGTACGGCTTAGGATACGGGTTAGGGTACGGGTGAGGGTACGGCGTAGCGTATGTGTTAGGGTTCGGGTTAGGGTACGGCTTAGGGTATGGGTTAGGATACGTGTGTGGTTACGGCGTAGAGTATGGTTTAGGGTTAGGATTAGTGTTAGGGTTAGGGTACCGCTTAGGGTATGGGATAGGGTACGGCGTAGTGTAGCGGTTAGGGTTAGGGTTAGGCTTAGGGTTAGGGTACGGCTTAGGGTACGGGTTAGGGTACGCGTGAGGGTACGGCGTAGGGTATGGGTTAGGGTTAGGGTTAGGGTTAGGGTTAGTTTTAGGGTTAGGGATAGTTTTGGGTACGGGTTAGGATTAGCGTATGTGTTAGGGTTAGGATTTGGGTTAGGTTTAGGGTACGCGTTCGGGTTAGCGTATGGGTTAGGGCTAGGGTACACGTTAGGATTAGGGTATTTATTAAACCTATCCCACTCTCTAGATACCACTTAGCACGTAAAGGAATATTATTTGGTGTCCAGCCATGGAGAAGATTTTAGTCACTAGGATAAGATAAAAATAAACACATTATAAAAAAATCACATTAGGATTTTCTTTTTAACCTGTTCCTTAAAACACTAGTGCTTAGGAAATCTAATGGAGGCAAAAGCAGTCAAGGGTAGTTTAGGGTTAGGGTTAGGGTTAGGGTTAGTGTTAGGGTTAGGGTACGGCTTAGGGTATGGGATAGGGTACGGGTGAGGGTACGGCATAGGGTAGGGTTTAGGGTTAGGGTTAGTGTTAGGGTTAGGGTTAGGGTATGGCTTAGGGTACGGGTGAGGGTACTGTGTAGGTCATTGGTTAGGATTAGGGTATGGCTTAGGATACGGGTTAGGGTACGGGTGAGGGTACGGCGTAGCGTATGGGTTTGGGTTAGGGTTAGGGTACGACTTAGGGTACGGGTTAGGGTACGGGTGACGGTACGGCGTAGGGTATATGTTAGGGTTACGCTTAGTTTTAGGGTTACGTCAAGGTATAGGGTACAGGTTAGGATTAGGGTACTTGTTAGGGTTAGGCTATGGGTTAGGGTTAGGGTTCACGTTAGGGTTAGGTCATTTATTAAACCTATCCCACTCTCTACATACCACTTAGCGCGTAAAGGAATGTAATTTGGGTTCCAACCATGGAGAAAATTTTAGACACTAGGATAAGATAAAGAATACACACATTATAAATAAGTCACATTAGCATTTTATTTTTAACCTGTTCCTTAAAACACTAGTGCTTAGGAAATCTATTGGAGGCAAAAGCAGTCAAGGGTAGTTTACAGTTAGTGTTAGGGTTAGGGTTAGGGTTAGGGTATGGCTTAGAGTAAGGGTGAGGGTACGGCGTAGGATATGTGTTAGGGTTAGTCTTAGGGTTAGGGTTAGAGTTAGGGTACGGCTTAGGGTACGGGTTAGGGTAAGAGTGAGGGTACGGAGTAGGGTATGTTTTAGGATTACGGTTAGGGTTAGGGTACGGCTTAGGATACGGGTTAGGGTAAGGGTGAGGGTATGGCAAAGGATATGGGTTAGGCTATGAGTTATTGTTAGGGTTAGGGTACGGCTTTGGGTACGGGTTAGGGAACGCGTGAGTGTACGGCGTAGGGTATGGGTTAGGTTTAGAGTTAGGGTTAGGGTTAGGGTTAGGGTACGGGTTAGGGTACGGTTGAGGGTACGGGTTAGTGTATTGATTAGGGTTAGGGTTAGGGTTCGGGTTAGGGTAAGGGTGAGGGTACGGCATAGGATATGGGTTAGGCTTAGTGTTATGGTTAGGGTTAGGGTACGGCTTTGGGTATGGGTTAGGGAACACGTGAGTGTACGGCGTAGGGTATGGGTTAGGGTGAGGGTTAGGGTTAGGGTTAGGGTTAGGGTTAGGGTACGGCTTTGGGTACGGGTGAGGGTTCCTCGTTGGGTATGTGTTAGGGTTAGGGGTAGGGTACGACTTCGGGTACGGTTTAGGGTCCGGGTTAGGTTACGGCATAGGGTATGGCTTAAGGTTAGTTTTAGGGTTAGGGTTAGGGTACTGCTTATGGTACGGGTTAGAGTACGGGTGAGAGGTTTAGGGTATGGGTAAGGGTTAGTGTATGCATTAGAGTTAGGGTATTTATTAAACATATCCCACTCTCTAGATACCATTTAGCACGTAAAGTGAAGAGGCTGGAATGGCGAACCCGAGCACAAGGAGAGGAGAAATGAGGTGCGTTTTAGAAACCTTTCCCGATCTCACGGCATACCATCTTCTGGGTTTCTCATGCATGTTTTGATGTAGGAAGATGCCCTTGTACCTGGAGATTTGAGACCCATGGTGTGGGTACCCCGTGGTGTTACTTTAAAGTATCTGGGTTTGCTCACCCAACCTCACCAATCCTCTCAGCCCCAAGAGTGTCCAGCCTTATGTCTCATCCAGCTGTGGGTCTAGATATGGTCAATCCAAGTTGCATCAGAGACCCTGAACGGATTTTGTAAGAATTTCTCTTTCACTGTCTTTGTTTTGTGGGTTTTTAAAAGTAATTTATGTTTAGAATGGTGCTTGGCTGCTTTTCCCTGCTGTGTTTATTCCGCTTTACACCCTCTTGATTCACTTGCAGAGAGATATCGATACATAGGTTTTCAGATTCTTACTAGTCAGATATATTCTTGTGCGGTGACTAGGGGGTGTTGAGTCCAGTTCACTGAGCAGGGAGTAGGCCTTGTCTATTACATATTTGGCTTATGGAGCGGTGTCTGAGCTAATTTCAAACCCTTGTTCTATGCATCATCCCACCTAACCTTTCCCGTTAAGCAGCCATAGTGTGTCTTCTAAAGGTGTGACTCTGTTCTGTTTTGTAATTCAGTTCAAGTGTAGCGATTTTGACATTCCCTCTATAAGCGATATCTTAGGATAAGTGTCTTTTTCTGTGTGACTTATTTCACTTAGAATCATCGTCGCTAAATCCACTCATCATGCTGCTAACTAGCCTTATGACATTGATTTCATGGCTGAGTGATATTCCATTGTGCCAAGTACCACCATTTCTTTATCCATTTTACTCTTTCCTGGGATATTGAAGGTGTACCGAAGTGGAGGTTCTTGGAAACAGAGCAGCCGTAAAGTTTGGGGTGCCTGTGTCTTGTTGATTTTTAGTTTTCCCAATTTATACGCCCATGAGTGGAAGTGCCCTATGCTCTCTAAGCTGTGTTTATTACTTGTTTCAGGACACACCGTACACTTCTCCAGAGTGCCTGTTGTCAATTTACATCCTGCCCATTAGCGTAGCAAGGCTCCCATGTCTCCATGGCCTGTCCTGCTTTTCTGGTTTTTACACTTTTTTCAGCATGGCTTTTTTGACCGAGGGCAAGCGAGATTTCTTTGTAGCACTGATTTGCCCTTCCGGCTTGCTTGGTTGGCCTAAAAGGGCGTATGCGTTTTTTCCTGAATATATTCAGGAAAAAACGCATACGCCCTTTTTGGCCAAGGGCATCATTGTCAACGTTTTGCCGCTTTTCATGTGCTTTAAAGGCGAGTCGAATCTACCTCCTGAAATCTGTTTCCTGCAAATCTGCCTTGCTTTCAAATCCTCTTCGTTGCCTTCCCTCAATATATTTGTGGACGAGAGTTCTCATTTATAACTCTGCACGTTTGTGAATTGCAGTGCCCCTGAGCTCCATTTGTCTCCTCGCTTTTTTGGGAGCTGGCCGCAAAAGCGCAGGATTGCTTCAGGCCCTATTTTGGTTCTGGGGGGCAGGCTGAGCCTGTGGTTCATTCTTCTTCCTGATGGGAAAATGGAGTGACCTATGCCTGTCCCAACACCTAGGGCTCGTCTCTCGTTGGTTCCGCATCTTCCCGTTCATCCTCAGGACAAATTGCAACCTGGACGAAACAGGAGGTTAAAGGTGCCGATTCTCCAAGTAGGGAGATGGTTAGTCAAGTGGCTGGAATGGCGAACCCGAGCACAAGGAGAGGAGAAATGAGATGCGTTTTAGAAACCTTTCCCAATCTCACGGCATACCATCTTCTGGGTTTCCCATGCATTTTTTGATGTAGGAAGATGCCCTTGTACCTGGAGATTTGAGACCCATGGGGTGTGTACCCCGCGGTGTTACTTTAAAATATCTGGGTTTGCTCACCCAACCTCACCAATCCTCTCAGCCCCAAGAGTGTCCAGCCTTATGTCTCATCCAGCTGTGGGTCTAGATATGGTCAATCCAAGTTGCATCAGAGACCCTGAACGGATTTTGTAAGAATTTCTATTTCACTGTCTTTGTTTTGTGGGTTTTTTAAAGTAATTTATGTTTAGAATGGGGCTTGGCTGCTTTTCCCTGCTGTGTTTATGCCGCTTTACACACTCTTGATTCACTTGCAGAGAGATATCGATACATAGGTTTTCAGATTCTTACTAGTCAGATATATTCTTGTGCGGTGACTAGGGGGTGTTGAGTCCAGTTCACTGAGCAGGGAGTAGGCTTTGTCTATTACATATTTGGCTTATGGAGCGGTCTCTGAGCTAATTTCAAACCCTCGTTTTATGCATCACCCCACCTCACCTTTCCCGTTAAGCAGCCATAGTGTGTCTTCTAAAGGTGTGACTCTGTTCTGTTTTGTAATTCAGTTCAAGTGTAGCGATTTTGACATTCCCTCTATAAGCGATATCTTAGGATAAGTGTCTTTTTCTGTGTGACTTATTTCACTTAGAATCATCGTCGCTAAATCCACTCATCATGCTGCTAACTAGCCTTATGACATTGATCTCATGGCTGAGTGATATTCCATTGGGCCAAGTACCACTATTTCTTTATCCATTTTTCTCTTTCTGGGATATTGAAGGTGTACCGAAGTGATGGTTCTTGGAAGCAGAGCAGCCGTAAACTTTGGGGTGCCTGTGTCTTGTTGATTTTTAGTTTTCCCAATTTATACGCCCATGAGTGGAAGTTCCCTATGCTCTCTAAGCTATGTTTATTACTTGTTTCAGGACACACCGTACACTTCTCCAGAGTGCCTGTTGGCAAATTACATCCCGCCCATCAGCGTAGCAAGGCTCCCATGTCTCCATGGACTGTCCTGCTTTTCTGGTTTTTACACTTTTTTCAGCATGGCCCTTTTGACCGAGGGCAAGCGAGACTTCTTTGTAGCGCTGATTTGCCCTTCCGGCTTGCTTGGTTGGCCAAAAAGGGCGTATGCGTTTTTTCCTGAATATATTCAGGAAAAAACGCATACGCCCTTTTTGGCCAAGGTCATCATTGTCAACGTTGTGCCGCTTTTCATGTGCTTTAAAGGCGAGTCGAATCTACCTCCTGAAATCTGTTTCTTGCAAATCTGCCTTGCTTTCGAATCCTCTTCATTGCCTTCCCTCAATATAATTGTGGACGAGAGCTATCATTTATAACTCTGCACGTTTCTGAATTGCAGTGCCCCTGAGCTCCATTTTTCTACTCGCTTTTTTGGGAGCTGGCCGCAAAAGCGCAGGATGCTTCAGGCTCTATATTGGTTCTGGGGGGCAGGCTGAGCCTGTGGTTCATTCTTCTTCCTGATGGGAAAATGGAGTGACCTGTGCCTGTCCCAACACCTAGAGCTAGTCTCTCGTTGGTTCCCCGTCTTCCCGTTCATCCTCAGGACAAATTGCAACCTGGACGAAACAGGAGGTTAAAGGTGCTGATTCTCCAAGTAGGGAGATGGTTAGTCAAGCGGCTGGAATGGGGAACCCGAGCACAAGGAGAGGAGAAATGAGGTGCGTTTTAGAAACCTTTCCCGATCTCACGGCATACCATCTTCTGGGTTTCCCATGCATGTTTTGATGTAGGAAGATGCCCTTGTACCTGGAGATTTGAGACCCATGGGGTGTGTACCCCACGGTGTTACTTTAAAGTATCTGGATTTGCTCACCCAACCTCACCAATCCTCTAAGCCCCAAGAGTGTCCAGCCTTATGTCTCATCCAGCTGTGGGTCTAGATATGGTCAATCCAAGTTGCATCAGAGACCCTGAACGGATTTTGTAAGAATTTCTCTCTCTTTCACTGTTTTTTTTGTGTGGGTTTTTTCAAGTAATTTATGTTTAAAATGGGGCTTGGCTGCTTTTCCCTGCTGTGTTTATTTGCTTTACACCCTCTTGATTCACTTGCAGAGAGATATCGATACATAGGTTTTCAGATTCTTACTAGTCAGATATATTCTTGTGCGGTGACTAGGGGGTGTTGAGTCCAGTTCACTGAGCAGGGAGTAGGCCTTGTCTATTACTTATTTGGCTTATGGAGAGGTCTCTGAGCTAATTTCAAACCCTTGTTTTATGCATCACCCCACCTCACCTTTCCCGTTAAGCAGCCATAGTGTGTCTTCTAAAGGTGTGACTCTGTTCTGTTTTGTAATTCAGTTCAAGTGTAGCGATTTTGACATTCCCTCTATAAGTGATATCTTAGGATAAGTGTCTTTTTCTGTGTGACTTATTTCACTTAGAATCATCGTCGCTAAATCCACTCATCATGCTGCTAACTAGCCTTATGACATTGATTTCATGGCTGAGTGATATTCCATTGGGCCAAGTACCACTATTTCTTTATCCATTTTACTCTTTCTGGGATATTGAAGGTGTACCGAAGCGGAGGTTCTTGGAAACAGAGCAGCCGTAAAGGTTGGGGTGCCTGTGTCTTGTTGATTTTTATTTTTCCCAATTTATACGCCCATGAGTGGAAGTGCCCTATGCTCTCTAAGCTGTGTTTATTACTTGTTTCAGGACACACCGTACCCTTTTCCAGAGTGGCTGTTGGCAATTTACATCCCGCCCATCAGCGTAGCAAGGCTCGCATGTCTCCATGGCCTGTCCTGCTCTTCTGGTTTTTACACTTTTTTCAGCATGGCCCTTTTGACCGAGGGCAAGCGAGACGTCTTTGTAGCGCTGATTTGCCCTTCCGGCTTGCTTGGTTGGCCTAAAAAGGCGTATGCGTTTTTTCCTGAGTATATTCAGGAAAAAACGCATATGCCCTTTTTGGCCAAGGGCATCATTGTCAACGTTTTGCCACTTTTCATGTGCTTTAAAGGCGAGTCGAATCTACCTCCTGAAATCTGTTTCCTGCAAATCTGCCTTGCTTTCAAATCCTCTTCGTTGCCTTCCCTCAATATATTTGTGGACGAGAGTTCTCATTTATAACTCTGCACGTTTGTGAATTGCAGTGCCCCTGAGCTACATTTGTCTACTCGCTTTTTTGGGAGCTGGCCACAAAAGCGCAGGATTGCTTCAGGCCCTATTTTGCTTCTGGGAGGCAGGCTGAGCCTGTGGTTCATTCTTCTTCCTGATGGGAAAATGGAGTGACCTGTGCCTGTCCCAACACCTAGCGCTAGTCTCTCGTTGGTTGTCCGTCTTCCCGTTCATCCTCAGGACAAATTGCAACCTGTACGAAACAGGAGGTTAAAGGTGCTGATTCTCCAAGTAGGGAGAAGGTTAGTCAAGCGGCTGGAATGGCGAACCCGAGCACAAGGAGAGGAGAAATGAGGTGCGTTTTAGAAGCCTTTCCCGATCTCACGGCATACAATTCTCTGGGTTTCCCATGCATGTTTTGATGTAGGAAGATGCCCTTGTACCTGGAGATTTGAGACCCATGGGGTGGGTACCCCGCAGTATTACTTTAAAGTATCTGCGTTTGCTCACCCAACCTCACCAATCCTCTCAGCCCCAAGAGTGTCCAGCCTTAAGTCTCATCCAGTTGTGGGTCTAGATATGGTCTATCCAGGTGGCATCAGAGCCCCTGAACTGATTTTGTAAGAATTTCTCTCTCTTTCACTGTCTTTGTTTTGTGGGTTTTTTTAAGTAATTTATGTTTAGAATGGGGCTTAGCTGCTTTTCCCTGCTGTGTTTATGCCGCTTTACACCCTCTTCATTCACTTGCAGAGAGATATCGATACATAGGTTTTCAGATTCTTACTAGTCAGATATATTCTTGTGCGGTGACTAGGGGGTGTTGAGTCCAATTCACTGAGCAGGGAGTAGGCCTTGTCTATTACTTATTTGGCTTATGGAGCGGTCTCTGAGCTAATTTCAAACCCTTGTTGTATGCATCACCCCACCTCACCTTTCCCGTTAAGCAGCCATAGTGTGTCTTCTAAAGGTGTGACTCTGTTCTGTTTTGTACTTCAGTTCAAGTGTAGCGATTTTGACATTCCCTCTATAAGCGATATCTTAGGATAAGTGTCTTTTTCTGTGTGACTTATTTCACTTAGAATCATCGTCGCTAAATCCACTCATCATGCTGCTAACTAGCCTTATGACATTGATTTCATGGCTGAGTGATATTCCATTGGGCCAAGTAGCACCATTTCTTTATCCATTTTTCTCTTTCCCGCGATATTGAAGGTGTACCGAAGTGGAGGTTCTTGGAAACAGAGCAGCCATAAAGTTTGGGGTTCCTGTGTCTTGTTGATTTTTAGTTTTCCCAATTTATACGCCCATGAGTGGAAGTGCCCTATGCTCTCTAAGCTGTGTTTATTACTTGTTTCAGGACACACCGTACACTTCTTCAGAGTGCCTGTTGGCAAATTACATCCCGCCCATCAGCGTAGCAAGGCTCCCATGTCTCCATGGCCTGTCCTGCTTTTCTGGTTTTTACACTTTTTTCAGCATGGCCCTTTTGACCGAGGGCAAGCGAGACTTCTTTGTAGCGCTGATTTGCCCTTCCGGCTTGCTTGGTTGGCCAAAAAGGGCGTATGCGTTTTTTCCTGAATATATTCAGGAAAAAACGCATACGCCCTTTTTGGCCAAGGGCATTATTGTCAACGTTTTGCCACTTTTCATGTGCTTTAAAGGCGAGTCGAATCTACCTCCTGAAATCTGTTTCCTGCAAATCTGCCTTGCTTTCAAATCCTCTTCGTTGCCTTCCCTCAATATATTTGTGGACGAGAGTTCTCATTTATAACTCTGCACGTTTGTGAATTGCAGTGCCCCTGAGCTCCATTTGTCTACTCGCTTTTTTGGGAGCTGGCCGCAAAAGCGCAGGATTGCTTCAGGCCCTATTCGGCTTCCAGGGGGCCGCCGGAGCCTGTGGTTCTTTCTTCTTCCTGATGGGAAAATGGAGTGACCTGTGCCTGTCCCAACACCTAGGGCTAGTCTCTCGTTGGTTCCCCGTCTTCCCGTTCATCCTCAGGACAAATTGCAACCTGTACGAAACAGGAGGTTAAAGGTGCTGATTCTCCAATTAGGGAGATGGTTAGTCAAGTGGCTGGAATGGCGAACCCGAGCACAAGGAGAGGAGAAATGAGGTGCGTTTTAGAAACCTTTCCCGATCTCACGGCATACCATCTTCTGGGTTTCCCATGCATGTTTTGATGTAGGAAGATGCCCTTGTACCTGGAGATTTGAGACCCATGGGGTGTGTACCCCGCGGTGTTACTTTAAAGTATCTGGGTTTGCTCACTGAACCTCACCAACCCTCTCAGCCCCAAGAGTGTCCAGCCTTATGTCTCATCCAGCTGTGGGTCTAGATATGGTCAATCCAGGTTGCATCAGAGACCCTGAACGGATTTTGTAAGAATTTCTCTTTCACTGTCTTTGTTTTGTGGGTTTTTTAAAGTAATTTATGTTTAGAATGGGGCTTGGCGGCTTTTCCCTGCTGTGTTTATTCCGCTTTACACCCTCTTGATTCACTTGCAGAGAGATATTGATACATAGGTTTTCAGATTCTTACTAGTCAGATATATTCTTGTGCGGTGACTAGGGGGTGTTGAGTCCAGTTCACTGAGCAGGGAGTAGGCCTTGTCTATTACATATTTGGCTTATGGAGCGGTCTCTGAGCTAATTTCAAACCCTTGTTTTATGCATCACCCCACCTCACCTTTCCGGTTAAGCAGCCATAGTGTGTCTTCTAAAGGTGTGCCTCTGTTCTGTTTTGTAATTCAGTTCAAGTGTAGCGATTTTGACATTCCCTCTATAAGTGATACCTTAGGATAAGTGTCTTTTTCTGTGTGACTTATTTCACTTAGAATCATCGTCGCTAAATCCACTCATCATGCTCCTAACTAGCCTTATGACATTGATTTCATGGCTGAGTGATATTCCATTGTGCCAAGTACCACCATTTCTTTATCCATTTTTCTCTTTCCTGGGATATTGAAGGTGGACTGAAGTGGAGGTTCTTGGAAACAGAGCAGCCGTAAAGTTTCGGGTGCCTGTGTCTTGTTGATTTTTAGTTTTCCCAATTTATACGCCCTTGACTGGAAGTGCCCTATGCTCTCTAAGCTGTGTTTATTACTTGTTTCAGGACACACCGTACACTTCTCCAGAGGGCCTGTTGGCAATTTACATCCCGCCCATCAGCGTAGCAAGGCTCCCATGTCTCCATGGCCTGTCCTGCTTTTCTGGTTTTTACACTTTCTTCAGCATGGCCCTTTTGACCGAGGGCAAGCGAGATTTCTTTGTAGCGCTGATTTGCCCTTCCGGCTTGCTTGGTTGGCCAAAAAGGGCATATGCGTTTTTTCCTGAATATATTCAGGAAAAAACGCATATGCCCTTTTTGGCCCAGGGCATCATTGTCAACGTTTTTCCGCTTTTCATGTGCTTTAAAGGCGAGTCGAATCTAGCTCCTGAAATCTGTTTCCTGCAAATCTGCCTTGCTTTCAAATCCTCTTCGTTGCCTTCCCTCAATATATTTGTGGACGAGAGTTATCATTTATAACTCTGCACATTTGTGAATTGCAGTGCCCCTGAGCTCCATTTGTCTACTCGCTTTTTTGGGAGCTGGCCGCAAAAGCGCAGGATTGCTTCAGGCCCTATTTTGGTTCTGGGGGGCAGGCTGAGCCTGTGGTTCATTCTTCTTCCTGATGGGAAAATGGAGTGACCTGTGCCTGTCCCAACACCTAGGGCTAGTTTCTCGTTGGTTCCCCGTCTTCCCGTTCATCCTCAGGACAAATTGCAACCTGTACGAAACAGGAGGTTAAAGGTGCTGATTCTCCAAGTAGGGAGATGGTTAGTCAAGCGGCTGGAATGGCAAACCCGAGCACAAGGAGAGGAGAAATGAGGTGCGTTTTAGAAACCTTTCCCGATCTCACGGCATACCATCTTCTGGGTTTCCCATGCATGTTTTGATGTAGGAAGATGCCCTTGTACCTGGAGATTTGAGACCCATGGGGTGTGTACCCCGCGGTGTTACTTTAAAGTATCTGGGTTTGGTCACCCAACCTCACCAATCCTCTCAGCCCCAAGTGTGTCCAGCCTTATGTCTCATCCAGCTGTGGGTCTAGATATGGTCAATCCAAGTTGCATCAGAGACCCTGAACGGATTTTGTAAGAATTTCTCTTTCACTGTCTTTGTCTTGTGGGTTTTTTCAAGTAATTTATGTTTAAAATGGGGCTTGGCTGCTTTTCCCTGCTGTGATTATTCCGCTTTACACCCTATTGATTCACTTGCAGAGAGATATCGATACATAGGTTTTCAGATTCTTACTACTCAGATATATTCTTGTGCGGTGACTAGGGAGTGTTGAGTCTAGTTCACTGAGCAGGGAGTAGGCCTTGTCTATTACATATTTGGCTTATGGAGCGGTCTCTGAGCTAAGTTCAAACCCTTGTTTTATGCATCACCCCACCTCACCTTTCCCGTTAAGCAGCCATAGTGTGTCTTCTAAAGGTGTGACTCTGTTCTGTTTTGTAATTCAGTTCAAGTGTAGCGATTTTGACATTCCCTCTATAAGCGATATCTTAAGATAAGTGTCTTTTTCTGTGTGACTTATTTCACTTAGAATCATCGTCACTAAATCCACTCATCATGCTGCTAACTAGCCTTATGACATTGATTTCATGGCTGAGTGATATTCCATTGGGCCAAGTTCCACCATTTCTTTATCCATTTTTCTCTTTCTGGGATATTGAAGGTGTACCGAAGTGGAGGTTCTTAGAAACAGAGCAGCCGTAAAGGTTGGGGTGCCTGTGTCTTGTTGATTTTTATTTTTCCCAATTTATACGCCCATGAGTGGAAGTGCCCTATGCTCTCTAAGCTGTGTTTATTACTTGTTTCAGGACACACCGTACCCTTCTCCAGAGTGGCTGTTGGCAATTTACAACCTGCCCATCAGCGTAGCAAGGCTCCCATGTCTCCATGGCCTGTCCTGCTTTTCTGGTTTTTACAGTTTGTTCAGCATGGCCCTTTTGACCGAGGGCAAGCGAGAGTTCTTTGTAGCGCTGATTTGCCCTTCCGGCTTGCTTGGTAGGCCAAAAAGGGCGTATGCCTTTTTTCTTGAATATATTCAGGAAAAAAGGCATACGCCCTTTTTGGCCAAGGGCATCATTGTCAACGTTTTGCCACTTTTCATGTGCTTTAAAGGCGAGTCGAATCTACCTCCTGAAATCTGTTTCCTGCAAATCTGCCTTGCTTTCAAATCCTCTTCGTTGCCTTCCCTCAATATATTTGTGGACGAGAGTTATCATTGATAACTCTGCACGTTTGTGAATTGCAGTGCCCCTGAGCTCCATTTGTCTACTCGCTTTTTTCGGAGCTGGCCGCAAAAGCGCAGGATTGCTTCAGGCCCTTTTTTGGTTCTGGGGGGCAGGCTGAGCCTGTGGTTCATTCTTCTTCCTGATGGGAAAATGGAGTGACCTGTGCCTGTCCCAACACCTAGGGCTAGTCTCTCGTTGGTTCCCCGTCTTCCCGTTCATCCTCAGGACAAATTGCAACCTGTACGAAACAGGAGGTTAAAGGTGCTGATTCTCCAATTAGGGAGATGGTTAGTCAAGTGGCTGGAATGGCGAACCCGAGCACAAGGAGAGGAGAAATGAGGTGCGTTTTAGAAACCTTTCCCGATCTCACGGCATACCATCTTCTGGGTTTCCCATGCATGTTTTGATGTAGGAAGATGCCCTTGTACCTGGAGATTTGAGACCCATGGGGTGTGTACCCCGCGGTGTTACTTTAAAGTATCTGGGTTTGCTCACTGAACCTCACCAACCCTCTCAGCCCCAAGAGTGTCCAGCCTTATGTCTCATCCAGCTGTGGGTCTAGATATGGTCAATCCAGGTTGCATCAGAGACCCTGAACGGATTTTGTAAGAATTTCTCTTTCACTGTCTTTGTTTTGTGGGTTTTTTAAAGTAATTTATGTTTAGAATGGGGCTTGGCGGCTTTTCCCTGCTGTGTTTATTCCGCTTTACACCCTCTTGATTCACTTGCAGAGAGATATTGATACATAGGTTTTCAGATTCTTACTAGTCAGATATATTCTTGTGCGGTGACTAGGGGGTGTTGAGTCCAGTTCACTGAGCAGGGAGTAGGCTTTGTCTATTACATATTTGGCTTATGGAGCGGTCTCTGAGCTAATTTCAAACCCTTGTTTTATGCATCACCCCACCTCACCTTTCCGGTTAAGCAGCCATAGAGTGTCTTCTAAAGGTGTGCCTCTGTTCTGTTTTGTAATTCAGTTCAAGTGTAGCGATTTTGACATTCCCTCTATAAGTGATACCTTAGGATAAGTGTCTTTTTCTGTGTGACTTATTTCACTTAGAATCATCGTCGCTAAATCCACTCATCATGCTCCTAACTAGCCTTATGACATTGATTTCATGGCTGAGTGATATTCCATTGTGCCAAGTACCACCATTTCTTTATCCATTTTTCTCTTTCCTGGGATATTGAAGGTGTACCGAAGTGGAGGTTCTTGGCAACAGAGCAGCCGTAAACTTTAGGGTGCCTGTGTCTTGTTGATTTTTAGTTTTCCCAATTTATACGCCCATGAGTGGAATTGCCCTATGCTCTCTACGCTGTGTTTATTACTTGTTTCAGGACACACCGTACTCTTCTCCAGAGTGCCTGTTGGCAATTTACATCCCGCCCATCAGCGTAGCAAGGCTCCCATGTCTCCATGGCCTGTCCTGCTTTTCTGGTTTTTACACTTTCTTCAGCATGGCCCTTTTGACCGAGGGCAAGCGAGACTTCTTTGTAGCGCTGATTTGCCCTTCCGGCTTGCTTGGTTGGCCAAAAAGGGCGTATGCGTTTTTTCCTGAATATATTCAGGAAAAAACGCATACGCCCTTTTTGGCCAAGGGCATCATTGTCAACGTTTTGTCACTTTTCATGTGCTTTAAAGGCGAGTCGAATCTACCTCCTGAAATCTGTTTCCTGCAAATCTGCCTTGCTTTCAAATCCTCTTCGTTGCCTTCCCTCAATATATTTGTGGACGAGAGATCTCATTTATAACTCTGCACGTTTGTGAATTGCAGTGCCCCTGAGCTCCATTTGTCTCCTCGCTTTTTTGGGAGCTGGCCGCAAAAGCGCAGGATTGCTTCAGGCCCTATTTTGGTTTTGGGGGTCAGGCTGAGCCTGTGGTTCATTCTTCTTCCTGATGGGAAAATGGAGTGACCTGTGCCTGTCCCAACACCTAGGGCTAGTCTCTCGTTGGTTCCCCGTCTTCCCGTTCATCCTCAGGACAAACTGCAACCTGTACGAAACAGGAGGTTAAAGGTGCTGATTCTCCAAGTAGGGAGATGGTTAGTCAAGCGGCTGGAATGGCGAACCCGAGCACAAGGAGAGGAGAAATGAGGTGCGTTTAGAAACTTTTCCCGATCTCATGGCATACCATCTTCTGGGTTTCCCATGCATGTTTTGATGTAGGAAGATGCCCTTGTACCTGGAGATTTGAGACCCATGGGGTGGGTACACCGCAGTATTACTTTAAAGTATCTGCATTTGCTCACCCACCTCACCAATCCTCTCAGCCGCAAGAGTGTGCAGCCTTATGTCTCATCCAGCTGTGGGTCTAGATATGGGCAATCCAGGTTGCATCAGAGACCCTGAACGGATTTTGGAAGAATTTCTCTCTCTTTCACTGTCTTTGTTTTGTGGGTTTTTTAAAGAAATTTATGTTTAGAATCGGGCTTGGCTGCTTTTCCCTGCTGTGTTGATGCCGCTTTACACCCTCTTGATTCACTTGCAGAGAGATATCGATACACAGGTTTTCAGATTCTTACTAGTCAGATATATTCTTGTGTGGTGACTAGGGTGTGTTGAGTCCAGTTCACTGAGCAGGGAGTAGGCCTTGTCTATTACATATTTGGCCTATGGAGCGGTCTCTGAGCTAATTTCAAACCCTTGTTTTATGCATCACCCCACCTCACCTTTCCCGTTAAGCAGCCATAGTGTGTCTTGTAAAGGTGTGACTCTGTTCTGTTTTGTAATTCAGTTCAAGTGTAGCGATTTTGACATTCCCTCTATAAGCGATATCTTAGGATAAGTGTCTTTTTCTGTGTGACTTATTTCACTTAGAATCATCGTCGCTAAATCCACTCATCATGCTGCTAACTAGCCTTATGACATTGATTTCATGGCTGAGTGACATTACATTGTGCCAAGTACCACCATTTGTTTATCCATTTTTCTCTTTCTGGGATATTGAAGGTGTACCGAAGTGGAGGTTCTTGGAAACAGAGCAGCTGTAAAGTTTGGGGTGCCTGTGTCTTGTTGATTTTTAGTTTTCCCAATTTATACGCCCATGAGTGGAAGTGCCCTATGCTCTCTAAGCTGTGTTTATTACTTGTTTCAGGACACACCGTACACTTCTCCAGAGTGCCTGTTGGCAATTTACATCCCGCCCATCAGCGTAGCAAGGCTCGCATGTCTCCATGGCCTGTCCTGCTTTTCTGGTTTTTACAGTTTGTTCAGCATGGCCCTTTTGACCGAGGGCAAGCGAGTCTTCTTTGTAGCGCTGATTTGCCCTTCCGGCTTGCTTGGTTGGCCAAAAAGGGCGTATGCCTTTTTTCCTGAATATATTCAGGAAAAAACGCATACGCCCTTTTTGGCCAAGGGCATCATTGTCACCGTTTTGCCGCTTTTCATGTGCTTTACAGGCGAGTCGAATCTACCTCCTGAAATCTGTTTCCTGCAAATCTGCCTTGCTTTCAAATCCTCTTCGTTGCCTTCCCTCAATATATTTTTGGACGAGAGTTCTCATTTATAACTCTGCACGTTTGTGAATTGCAGTGCCCCTGAGCTCCATTTGTCTCCTCGCTTTTTTGGGAGCTGGCCACAAAAGCGCAGGATTGCTTCAGGCCCTATTTTGGTTCTGGGGGGCAGGCTGAGCCTGTGGTTCATTCTTCTTCCTGATGGGAAAATGGAGTAACCTGTGCCTGTCCCAACACCTAGGGCTAGTCTCTCGTTGTTTCCCCGTCTTCCCCTTCATCCTCAGGACAAATTGCAACCTGGACGAAAGAGGAGGTTAAAGGTGCTGATTCTCCAATTAGGGAGATGGTTAGTCAAGTGGCTGGAATGGCGAACCCGAGCACAAGGAGAGGAGAAATGAGGTGCGTTTTAGAAACCTTTCCCGATCTCACGGCATACCATCTTCTGGGTTTCACATGCATGTTTGGATGTAGGAAGATGCCCTTGTACCTGGAGATTTGAGACCAATGGTGTGGGTACCCCGCGGTATTACTTTAAAGTATCTGCGTTTGCTCACCCAACCTCACCAATCCTCTCAGCCCCAAGAGTGTCCAGCCTTATGTCTCATCCAGCTGTGGGTCTAGATATGGTCAATCCAGGTTGCATCAGAGACCCTGAACGGATTTTGTAAGAATTTCTCTCTCTTTCATTGTCTTTGCTTTGTGGGTTTTTTAAAGTAATGTATGTTTAGAATGGGGTTTGGGTGCTTTTCCCTGCTGCATTTATGCCGCTTTACACCCTCTTGATTCACTTGCAGAGAGATATCAATACACAGGTTTTCAGATTCATACTAGTCAGATATATTCTTGTGCGGTGACTAGGGGGTGTTGAGTCCAGTTCACTGAGCAGGGAGTAGGCCTTGTCTATTACATATTTGGCTTATGGAGCGGTCTCTGAGCTAATTTCAAACCCTTGTTTTATGCATCACCCTACCTCACCTTTCCCGTTAAGCAGCCATAGTGTGTCTTCTAAAGGTGTGCCTCTGTTCTGTTTTGTAATTCAGTTCAAGTGTAGCAATTTTGACATTCCCTCTATAAGCGATATCTTAGGATAAGTGCCTTTTTCTGTGTGACTTATTTCACTTAGAATCATCGTACCTAAATCCACTCATCATGCTGCTAACTAGCCTTATGACATTGATTTCATGGCTGAGTGATATTCCATTGTGCCAAGTACCACCATTTGTTTATCCATTTTCCTCTTTCCTGGGATATTGAAGGTGTACCGAAGCGGAGGTTCTTGTCAACAGAACAGCCGTAAAGTTTGGGGTGCCTGTGTCTTGTTGATTTTTAGTTTTCCCAATTTATACGCCCATGAGTGGAAGTGCCCTATGCTCTCTACGCTGTGTTTATTACTTGTTTCAGGACACACCGTACACTTCTCCAGAGTGCCTGTTGGCAATTTACATTCCGCACATCAGCGTAGCAAGGCTCCCATGTCTCCATGGCCTGTCCTGCTTTTCTTGTTTTTACACTTTGTTCAGCATGGCCCTTTTGACCGAGGGCAAGCGAGACTTCTTTGTAGCGCTGATTTGCCCTTCCGGCTTGCTTGGTTGGCCAAAAAGGGCGTATGCGTTTTTTCCTGAATATATTCAGGAAAAAACGCATACGCCCTTTTTGGCCAAGGGCCTCATTGTCAACGTTTTGCCGCTTTTCATGTGCTTTAAAGGCGAGTCGAATCTACCTCCTGAAATCTGTTTCCTGCAAATCTGCCTTGCTTTCAAATCCTCTTCGTTGCCTTCCCTCAATATATTTGTGGACGAGAGTTCTCATTTATAACTCTGCACGTTTGTGAATTGCAGTGCCCCTGAGCTCCATTTGTCTCCTCGCTTTTTTGGGAGCTGGCCGCAAAAGCGCAGGATTGCTTCAGGCCCTATTTTGGTTCTGGGGGGCAGGCTGAGCCTGTGGTTCATTCTTCTTCCTGATGGGAAAATGGAGTGACCTGTGCCTGTCCCAACACCTAGGGCTAGTCTCTCGTTGGTTGCCTGTCTTCCCGTTCATCCTCAGGAAAATTGCAAACTGTACGATACAGGAGTTTAAAGATGCTGATTCTCCAAGTAGGGAGATGGTGAATCAAGCGGCTGGAATGGGGAACCCGAGCAAAAGGAGAGGAGAAATGAGGTGCGTTTTAGAAACCTTTCCCGATCTCACGGCATACCATCTTCTGGGTTTCACATGCATTTTTGGATGTAGGAAGATGCCCTTGTACCTGGAGATTTGAGACCCATGGGGTGGGTACCCCGCGGTATTACTTTAAAGTATCTGCGTTTGCTCACCCAACCTCACCAATCCTCTCAGCCCCAAGAGTGTCCAGCCTTATGTCTCATCCAGCTGTGGGTCTAGATATGGTCAATCCAGGTTGCATCAGAGACCCTGAACGGATTTTGTAAGAATTTCTCTCTCTTTCACTGTCTTTGCTTTGTGGGGTGTTTAAAGTAATGTATGTTTAGAATGGGGTTTGGCTGCTTTTCCCTGCTGCGTTTATGCCGCTTTACACCCTCTTGATTCACTGGCAGAGAGATATCAATAAACAGGTTTTCAGATTCATACTAGTCAGATATATTCTTGTGCGGTGACTAGGGGGTGTTGAGTCCAGTTCACTGAGCAGGGAGTAGGCCTTGTCTATTACATATTTGGCTTATGGAGCGGTCTCTGAGCTAATTTCAAACCCTTGTTTTATGCATCACCCCACCTCACCTTTCCGGTTAAGCAGCCATAGTGTGTCTTCTAAAGGTGAGCCTCTGTTCTGTTTTGTAATTCAGTTCAAGTTTAGCGATTTTGACATTCCCTCTATAAGCGATATCTTAGGATAAGTGCCTTTTTCTGTGTGACTTATTTCACTTAGAATCATCGTACCTAAATCCACTCATCATGCTGCTAACTAGCCTTATGACATTGATTTCATGGCTGAGTGATATTCCATTGTGCCAAGTACCACCATTTCTTTATCCATTTTTCTCTTTCCTGGGATATTGAAGGTGTACCGAAGCGGAGGTTCTTGGCAACAGAGCAGCCGTAAAGTTTGGGGTGCCTGTGTCTTGTTGATTTTTAGTTTTCCCAATTTATACGCCCATGAGTGGAAGTGCCCTATGCTCTCTACACTGTGTTTATTACTTGTTTCAGGACACACCGTACTCTTCTCCAGAGTGCCTGTTGGCAATTTACATCCCGCCCATCAGCGTAGCAAGGCTCCCATGTCTCCATGGCCTGTCCTGCTTTTCTTGTTTTTACACTTTTTTCAGCATGGCCCTTTTGACCGAGGGCAATCGAGACTTCTTTGTAGCGCTGATTTGCCCTTCCGGCTTGCTTGGTTGGCCAAAAAGGGCGTATGCGTTTTTTCCTGAATATATTCAGGAAAAAACGCATACGCCCTTTTTGGCCAAGGGCATCATTGTCAACGTTTTGCCGCTTTTCATGTGCTTTAAAGTCGAGTAGATTCTACCTCCTGAAATCTGTTTCCTGCAAATCTGCCTTGCTTTCAAATCCTCTTCGTTGCCTTCCCTCAATATATTTGTGGACGAGAGTTCTCATTTATAACTCTGCACGTTTGTGAATTGCAGTGCCCCTGAGCTCCATTTGTCTCCTCGCTTTTTTGGGAGCTGGCCGCAAAAGCGCAGGATTGCTTCAGGCCCTATTTTGGTTCTGGGGGGCAGGCTGAGCCTGTGGTTCATTCTTCTTCCTGATGGGAAAATGGAGTGACCTACGCCTGTCCCAACACCTAGGGCTCGTCTCTCGTTGGTTCCGCGTCTTCCCGTTCATCCTCAGGACAAATTGCAACCTGTACAATCAGGAGGTTAAAGGTGCTGATTCTCCAAGTAGGGAGATGGTTGGTCAAGCAGCTGGAATGGCGTACCCGAGCACAAGGAGAGGAGAAATGAGGTGTGTTTTAGAAACCTTTCCCGATCTCATGGCATACCATCTTCTGGGTTTCCAATGCATGTTTTGATGTAGGAAGATGCCCTTGTACCTGGAGATTTGAGACCCATGGGTGTGTTCCCCGCAGTTTTACTTTAATGTATCTGCGTTTGCTCACCCAACCTCACCAATCCTCTCAGCCCCAAGAGTGTCCATCCTTATGTCTCATCCAGCTGTGGGTCTAGATATGGTCAATCCAGGTTGCATCAGAGACCCTGAACGGATTTTGTAAGAATTTCTCTCTCTTTCACTGTCTTTGTTTTGTGGGTTTTTAAAGTAATTTATGTTTAGAATGGGGTTTGGCTGCTTTTCCCTGCTGTGTTGATGCCGCTTTACACCCTCTTGATTCACTTGCAGAGAGATATCGATACATAGGTTTTCAGATTCATACTAGTCAGATATATTCTTGTGCGGTGACTAGGGGGTGTTGAGTCCAGTTCACTGAGCAGGGAGTAGGCCTTGTCTATTACATATTTGGCTTATGGAGCGGTGTCTGAGCTAATTTCAAACCCTTGTTTTATGCATCACCCCACCTCACCTTTCCCGTTAAGCAGCCATAGTGTGTCTTCTAAAGGTGTGACTCTGTTCTGTTTGTAATTCAGTTCAAGTGTAGCGATTTTGACATTCCCTCTATAAGCGATATCTTAGGATAAGTGCCTTTTTCTGTGTGACTTATTTCACTTAGAATCATCGTACCTAAATCCACTCATCATGCTGCTAACTAGCCTTATGACATTGATTTCATGGCTGAGTGATATTGCATTGTGCCAAGTACCACCATTTCTTTATCCATTTTTCTCTTTCCTGGGATATTGAAGGTGTACCGAAGCGGAGGTTCTTGGAAACAGAGCAGCCGTAAACTTTAGGGTGCCTGTGTCTTGTTGATTTTTAGTTTTCCCAATTTATACGCCCATGAGTGGAAGTGCCCTATGCTCTCTACGCTGTGTTTATTACTTGTTTCAGGACACACCGTACTCTTCTCCAGAGTGCCTGTTGGCAATTTACATCCCGCCCATCAGCGTAGCAAGGCTCCCATGTCTCCATGGCCTGTCCTGCTTTTCTGGTTTTTACACTTTGTTCAGCATGGCCCTTTTGACCGAGGGCAAGCGAGACTTCTTTGTAGCGCTGATTTGCCCTTCCGGCTTGCTTGGTTGGCCAAAAAGGGCGTATGCGTTTTTTCCTGAATATATTCAGGAAAAAACGCATACGCCCTTTTTGGCCAAGGGCCTCATTGTCAACGTTTTGCCGCTTTTCATGTGCTTTAAAGGCGAGTCGAATCTACCTCCTGAAATCTGTTTCCTGCAAATCT
Organism: Eubalaena glacialis; assembly: GCF_028564815.1. Taxonomy (NCBI): domain Eukaryota; kingdom Metazoa; phylum Chordata; class Mammalia; order Artiodactyla; family Balaenidae; genus Eubalaena; species Eubalaena glacialis. The sequence continues at coordinate 377,143 of NW_026871243.1, forward strand.
GCCTTGCTTTCAAATCCTCTTCGTTGCCTTCCCTCAATATATTTGTGGACGAGAGTTCTCATTTATAACTCTGCACGTTTGTGAATTGCAGTGCCCCTGAGCTCCATTTGTCTCCTCGCTTTTTTGGGAGCTGGCCGCAAAAGCGCAGGATTGCTTCAGGCCCTATTTTAGTTCTGCGGGGCAGGCTGAGCCTGTGGTTCATTCTTCTTCCTGATGGGAAAATGGAGTGACCTGTGCCTGTCCCAACACCTAGGGCTAGTCTCTCGTTGGTTGCCTGTCTTCCCGTTCATCCTCAGGAAAATTGCAACCTGTACGATACAGGAGTTTAAAGATGCTGATTCTCCAAGTAGGGAGATGGTGAATCAAGCGGCTGGAATGGGGAACCCGAGCAAAAGGAGAGGAGAAATGAGGTGCGTTTTAGAAACCTTTCCCGATCTCACGGCATACCATCTTCTGGGTTTCACATGCATTTTTGGATGTAGGAAGATGCCCTTGTACCTGGAGATTTGAGACCCATGGGGTGGGTACCCCGCGGTATTACTTTAAAGTATCTGCGTTTGCTCACCCAACCTCACCAATCCTCTCAGCCCCAAGAGTGTCCAGCCTTATGTCTCATCCAGCTGTGGGTCTAGATATGGTCAATCCAGGTTGCATCAGAGACCCTGAACGGATTTTGTAAGAATTTCTCTCTCTTTCACTGTCTTTGCTTTGTGGGGTGTTTAAAGTAATGTATGTTTAGAATGGGGTTTGGCTGCTTTTCCCTGCTGCGTTTATGCCGCTTTACACCCTCTTGATTCACTGGCAGAGAGATATCAATAAACAGGTTTTCAGATTCATACTAGTCAGATATATTCTTGTGCGGTGACTAGGGGGTGTTGAGTCCAGTTCACTGAGCAGGGAGTAGGCCTTGTCTATTACATATTTGGCTTATGGAGCGGTCTCTGAGCTAATTTCAAACCCTTGTTTTATGCATCACCCCACCTCACCTTTCCGGTTAAGCAGCCATAGTGTGTCTTCTAAAGGTGAGCCTCTGTTCTGTTTTGTAATTCAGTTCAAGTTTAGCGATTTTGACATTCCCTCTATAAGCGATATCTTAGGATAAGTGCCTTTTTCTGTGTGACTTATTTCACTTAGAATCATCGTACCTAAATCCACTCATCATGCTGCTAACTAGCCTTATGACATTGATTTCATGGCTGAGTGATATTCCATTGTGCCAAGTACCACCATTTCTTTATCCATTTTTCTCTTTCCTGGGATATTGAAGGTGTACCGAAGCGGAGGTTCTTGGCAACAGAGCAGCCGTAAAGTTTGGGGTGCCTGTGTCTTGTTGATTTTTAGTTTTCCCAATTTATACGCCCATGAGTGGAAGTGCCCTATGCTCTCTACACTGTGTTTATTACTTGTTTCAGGACACACCGTACTCTTCTCCAGAGTGCCTGTTGGCAATTTACATCCCGCCCATCAGCGTAGCAAGGCTCCCATGTCTCCATGGCCTGTCCTGCTTTTCTTGTTTTTACACTTTTTTCAGCATGGCCCTTTTGACCGAGGGCAATCGAGACTTCTTTGTAGCGCTGATTTGCCCTTCCGGCTTGCTTGGTTGGCCAAAAAGGGCGTATGCGTTTTTTCCTGAATATATTCAGGAAAAAACGCATACGCCCTTTTTGGCCAAGGGCATCATTGTCAACGTTTTGCCGCTTTTCATGTGCTTTAAAGTCGAGTAGATTCTACCTCCTGAAATCTGTTTCCTGCAAATCTGCCTTGCTTTCAAATCCTCTTCGTTGCCTTCCCTCAATATATTTGTGGACGAGAGTTCTCATTTATAACTCTGCACGTTTGTGAATTGCAGTGCCCCTGAGCTCCATTTGTCTCCTCGCTTTTTTGGGAGCTGGCCGCAAAAGCGCAGGATTGCTTCAGGCCCTATTTTGGTTCTGGGGGGCAGGCTGAGCCTGTGGTTCATTCTTCTTCCTGATGGGAAAATGGAGTGACCTACGCCTGTCCCAACACCTAGGGCTCGTCTCTCGTTGGTTCCGCGTCTTCCCGTTCATCCTCAGGACAAATTGCAACCTGTACAATCAGGAGGTTAAAGGTGCTGATTCTCCAAGTAGGGAGATGGTTGGTCAAGCAGCTGGAATGGCGTACCCGAGCACAAGGAGAGGAGAAATGAGGTGCGTTTTAGAAACCTTTCCCGATCTCATGGCATACCATCTTCTGGGTTTCCAATGCATGTTTTGATGTAGGAAGATGCCCTTGTACCTGGAGATTTGAGACCCATGGGTGTGTTCCCCGCAGTTTTACTTTAATGTATCTGCGTTTGCTCACCCAACCTCACCAATCCTCTCAGCCCCAAGAGTGTCCATCCTTATGTCTCATCCAGCTGTGGGTCTAGATATGGTCAATCCAGGTTGCATCAGAGACCCTGAACGGATTTTGTAAGAATTTCTCTCTCTTTCACTGTCTTTGTTTTGTGGGTTTTTAAAGTAATTTATGTTTAGAATGGGGTTTGGCTGCTTTTCCCTGCTGTGTTGATGCCGCTTTACACCCTCTTGATTCACTTGCAGAGAGATATCGATACATAGGTTTTCAGATTCATACTAGTCAGATATATTCTTGTGCGGTGACTAGGGGGTGTTGAGTCCAGTTCACTGAGCAGGGAGTAGGCCTTGTCTATTACATATTTGGCTTATGGAGCGGTGTCTGAGCTAATTTCAAACCCTTGTTTTATGCATCACCCCACCTCACCTTTCCCGTTAAGCAGCCATAGTGTTTCTTCTAAAGGTGTGACTCTGTTCTGTTTGTAATTCAGTTCAAGTGTAGCGATTTTGACATTCCCTCTATAAGCGATATCTTAGGATAAGTGCCTTTTTCTGTGTGACTTATTTCACTTAGAATCATCGTACCTAAATCCACTCATCATGCTGCTAACTAGCCTTATGACATTGATTTCATGGCTGAGTGATATTGCATTGTGCCAAGTACCACCATTTCTTTATCCATTTTTCTCTTTCCTGGGATATTGAAGGTGTACCGAAGCGGAGGTTCTTGGAAACAGAGCAGCCGTAAACTTTAGGGTGCCTGTGTCTTGTTGATTTTTAGTTTTCCCAATTTATACGCCCATGAGTGGAAGTGCCCTATGCTCTCTACGCTGTGTTTATTACTTGTTTCAGGACACACCGTACTCTTCTCCAGAGTGCCTGTTGGCAATTTACATCCCGCCCATCAGCGTAGCAAGGCTCCCATGTCTCCATGGCCTGTCCTGCTTTTCTGGTTTTTACACTTTGTTCAGCATGGCCCTTTTGACCGAGGGCAAGCGAGACTTCTTTGTAGCGCTGATTTGCCCTTCCGGCTTGCTTGGTTGGCCAAAAAGGGCGTATGCGTTTTTTCCTGAATATATTCAGGAAAAAACGCATACGCCCTTTTTGGCCAAGGGCCTCATTGTCAACGTTTTGCCGCTTTTCATGTGCTTTAAAGGCGAGTCGAATCTACCTCCTGAAATCTGTTTCCTGCAAATCTGCCTTGCTTTCAAATCCTCTTCGTTGCCTTCCCTCAATATATTTGTGGACGAGAGTTCTCATTTATAACTCTGCACGTTTGTGAATTGCAGTGCCCCTGAGCTCCATTTGTCTCCTCGCTTTTTTGGGAGCTGGCCGCAAAAGCGCAGGATTGCTTCAGGCCCTATTTTAGTTCTGCGGGGCAGGCTGAGCCTGTGGTTCATTCTTCTTCCTGATGGGAAAATGGAGTGACCTGTGCCTGTCCCAACACCTAGGGCTAGTCTCTCGTTGGTTGCCTGTCTTCCCGTTCATCCTCAGGAAAATTGCAACCTGTACGATACAGGAGTTTAAAGATGCTGATTCTCCAAGTAGGGAGATGGTGAATCAAGCGGCTGGAATGGGGAACCCGAGCAAAAGGAGAGGAGAAATGAGGTGCGTTTTAGAAACCTTTCCCGATCTCACGGCATACCATCTTCTGGGTTTCACATGCATTTTTGGATGTAGGAAGATGCCCTTGTACCTGGAGATTTGAGACCCATGGGGTGGGTACCCCGCGGTATTACTTTAAAGTATCTGCGTTTGCTCACCCAACCTCACCAATCCTCTCAGCCCCAAGAGTGTCCAGCCTTATGTCTCATCCAGCTGTGGGTCTAGATATGGTCAATCCAGGTTGCATCAGAGACCCTGAACGGATTTTGTAAGAATTTCTCTCTCTTTCACTGTCTTTGCTTTGTGGGGTGTTTAAAGTAATGTATGTTTAGAATGGGGTTTGGCTGCTTTTCCCTGCTGCATTTATGCCGCTTTACACCCTCTTGATTCACTGGCAGAGAGATATCAATAAACAGGTTTTCAGATTCATACTAGTCAGATATATTCTTGTGCGGTGACTAGGGGGTGTTGAGTCCAGTTCACTGAGCAGGGAGTAGGCCTTGTCTATTACATATTTGGCTTATGGAGCGGTCTCTGAGCTAATTTCAAACCCTTGTTTTATGCATCACCCCACCTCACCTTTCCGGTTAAGCAGCCATAGTGTGTCTTCTAAAGGTGAGGCTCTGTTCTGTTTTGTAATTCAGTTCAAATTTAGCGATTTTGACATTCCCTCTATAAGCGATATCTTAGGATAAGTGCCTTTTTCTGTGTGACTTATTTCACTTAGAATCATCGTACCTAAATCCACTCATCATGCTGCTAACTAGCCTTATGACATTGATTTCATGGCTGAGTGATATTCCATTGTGCCAAGTACCACCATTTCTTTATCCATTTTTCTCTTTCCTGGGATATTGAAGGTGTACCGAAGCGGAGGTTCTTGGCAACAGAGCAGCCGTAAAGTTTGGGGTGCCTGTGTCTTGTTGATTTTTAGTTTTCCCAATTTATACGCCCATGAGTGGAAGTGCCCTATGCTCTCTACACTGTGTTTATTACTTGTTTCAGGACACACCGTACTCTTCTCCAGAGTGCCTGTTGGCAATTTACATCCCGCCCATCAGCGTAGCAAGGCTCCCATGTCTCCATGGCCTGTCCTGCTTTTCTTGTTTTTACACTTTGTTCAGCATGGCCCTTTTGACCGAGGGCAAGCGAGACTTCTTTGTAGCGCTGATTTGCCCTTCCGGCTTGCTTGGTTGGCCAAAAAGGGCGTATGCGTTTTTTCCTGAATATATTCAGGAAAAAACGCATACGCCCTTTTTGGCCAAGGGCATCATTGTCAACGTTTTGCCGCTTTTCATGTGCTTTAAAGTCGAGTAGATTCTACCTCCTGAAATCTGTTTCCTGCAAATCTGCCTTGCTTTCAAATCCTCTTCGTTGCCTTCCCTCAATATATTTGTGGACGAGAGTTCTCATTTATAACTCTGCACGTTTGTGAATTGCAGTGCCCCTGAGCTCCATTTGTCTCCTCGCTTTTTTGGGAGCTGGCCGCAAAAGCGCAGGATTGCTTCAGGCCCTATTTTGGTTCTGGGGGGCAGGCTGAGCCTGTGGTTCATTCTTCTTCCTGATGGGAAAATGGAGTGACCTACGCCTGTCCCAACACCTAGGGCTCGTCTCTCGTTGGTTCCGCGTCTTCCCGTTCATCCTCAGGACAAATTGCAACCTGTACAATCAGGAGGTTAAAGGTGCTGATTCTCCAAGTAGGGAGATGGTTGGTCAAGCAGCTGGAATGGCGTACCCGAGCACAAGGAGAGGAGAAATGAGGTGCGTTTTAGAAACCTTTCCCGATCTCATGGCATACCATCTTCTGGGTTTCCAATGCATGTTTTGATGTAGGAAGATGCCCTTGTACCTGGAGATTTGAGACCCATGGGGTGTGTTCCCCGCAGTTTTACTTTAATGTATCTGCGTTTGCTCACCCAACCTCACCAATCCTCTCAGCCCCAAGAGTGTCTAGCCTTATGTCTCATCCAGCTGTGGGTCTAGATATGGTCAATCCAGGTTGCATCAGAGACCCTGAACGGATTTTGTAAGAATTTCTCTCTCTTTCACTGTCTTTGTTTTGTGGGTTTTTAAAGTAATTTATGTTTAGAATGGGGTTTGGCTGCTTTTCCCTGCTGTGTTTATGCCGCTTTACACCCTCTTGATTCACTTGCAGAGAGATATCGATACATAGGTTTTCAGATTCATACTAGTCAGATATATTCTTGTGCGGTGACTAGGGGGTGTTGAGTCCAGTTCACTGAGCAGGGAGTAGGCCTTGTCTAGTACATATTTGGCTTATGGAGCGGTGTCTGAGCTAATTTCAAACCCTTGTTTTATGCATCACCCCACCTCACCTTTCCAGTTAAGCAGACATAGTGTGTCTTCTAAAGGTGTGACTCTGTTCTGTTTTGTAATTCAGTTCAAGTGTAGCGATTTTGACATTCCCTCTATAAGCGATATCTTAGGATAAGTGCCTTTTTCTGTGTGACTTATTTCACTTAGAATCATCGTACCTAAATCCACTCATCATGCTGCTAACTAGCCTTATGACATTGATTTCATGGCTGAGTGATATTGCATTGTGCCAAGTACCACCATTTCTTTATCCATTTTTCTCTTTCCTGGGATATTGAAGGTGTACCGAAGCGGAGGTTCTTGGCAACAGAGCAGCCGTAAACTTTAGGGTGCCTGTGTCTTGTTGATTTTTAGTTTTCCCAATTTATACGCCCATGAGTGGAAGTGCCCTATGCTCTCTAAGCTGTGTTTATTACTTGTTTCAGGACACACCATACACTTCTCCAGAGTGCCTGTTGGCAATTTACATCCCGCCCATCAGCGTAGCAAGGCTCCCATGTCTCCATGGCCTGTCCTGCTTTTCTGGTTTTTAAACATTCTTCAGCATTGCCCTTTTGACCGAGGGCAAGCGAGACTTCTTTGTAGCGCTGATTTGCCCTTCCGGCTTGCTTGGTTGGCCAAAAAGGGCGTATGCGTTTTTTCCTGAATATATTCAGGAAAAAACGCATACGCCCTTTTTGGCCAAGGGCCTCATTGTCAACGTTTTGCCGCGTTTCATGTGCTTTACAGGCGAGTCGAATCTACATCCTGAAATCTGTTTCCTGCAAATCTGCCTTGCTTTCAAATCCTCTTCGTTGCCTTCCCTCAATATATTTGTGGACGAGAGTTCTCATTTATAACTCTGCACGTTTGTGAATTGCAGTTCCCCTGAGCTCCATTTGTCTCCTCGCTTTTTTGGGAGCTGGCCGCAAAAGCGCAAGATTGCTTCAGGCCCTATTTTGGTTCTGGGGGGCAGGCTGAGCCTGTGGTTCATTCTTCTTCCTGATGGGAAAATGGAGTGACCTGTGCCTGTCCCAACACCTAGGGCTAGTCTCTCGTTGGTTCCCCGTCTTCCCCTTCATCCTCAGGACAAATTGCAACCTGGACGAAACAGTAGGTTAAAGGTGCTGATTCTCCAAGTAGGGAGATGGTTAGTCAAGGGGCTGGAATGGTGAACCCGAGCACAAGGAGAGGAGAAATGAGGTGCGTTTTAGAAACCTTTCCCGATCTAATGGCATACCATCTTCTGGGTTTCCCATGCATGTTTTGATGTAGGAAGATTCCCTTGTACCTGGAGATTTGAGACCCATGTGGTGGGTACCCCGCGGTATTACTTTAAAGTATCTGCATTTGCTCACCCAACCTCACCAATCCTCTCAGCCCCAAGAGTGTCCAGCCTTATGTCTCATCCAGCTGTGGGTCTAGATATGGTCAATCCAGGTTGCATCAGAGACCCTGAACGGATTTTGTAAGAATTTCTCTCTCTTTCACTGTCTTCGCTTTGTGGGTTTTTTAAAGTAATGTATGTTTAGAATGGGGTTTGGCTGCTTTTCCCTGCTGTGTTTATGCCGCTTTACACCCTCTTGATTCACTTGCAGAGAGATATCGATACATAGGTTTTCAGATTCATACTAGTCAGATATATTCTTGTGCGGTGACTAGGGGGTGTTGAGTCCAGTTCACTGAGCAGGGAGTAGGCCTTGTCTAGTACATATTTGGCTTATGGAGCGGTGTCTGAGCTAATTTCAAACCCTTGTTTTATGCATCACCCCACCTCACCTTTCCAGTTAAGCAGACATAGTGTGTCTTCTAAAGGTGTGACTCTGTTCTGTTTTGTAATTCAGTTCAAGTGTAGCGATTTTGACATTCCCTCTATAAGCGATATCTTAGGATAAGTGCCTTTTTCTGTGTGACTTATTTCACTTAGAATCATTGTACCTAAATCCACTCATCATGCTGCTAACTAGCCTTATGACATTGATTTCATGGCTGAGTGATATTGCACTGTGCCAAGTACCACCATTTCTTTATCCATTTTTCTCTTTCCTGGTATATTGAAGGTGTACCGAAACGGAGGTTCTTGGCAACAGAGCAGCCGTAAACTTTAGGGTGCCTGTGTCTTGTTGATTTTTAGTTTTCCCAATTTATACGCCCATGAGTGGAAGTGCCCTATGCTCTCTACGCTGTGTTTATTACTTGTTTCAGGACACACCGTACTCTTCTCCAGAGTGCCTGTTGGCAATTTACATCCCGCCCATCAGCGTAGCAAGGCTCCCATGTCTCCATGGCCTGTCCTGCTTTTCTGGTTTTTACAGTTTGTTCAGCATGGCCCTTTTGACCGAGGGCAAGCGAGACTTCTTTGTAGCGCTGATTTCCCCTTCCGGCTTGCTTGGTTGGCCAAAAAGGGCGTATGCGTTTTTTCCTGAATATATTCAGGAAAAAACGCATACGCCCTTTTTGGCCAAGGGCATCATTGTCAACGTTTTGTCACTTTTCATGTGCTTTAAAGGCGAGTCAAATCTACCTCCTGAAATCTGTTTCCTGCAAATCTGCCTTGCTTTCAAATCCTCTTCGTTGCCATCCCTCAATATATTTGTGGACGAGAGATCTCATTTATAACTCTGCACGTTTGTGAATTGCAGTGCCCCTGAGCTCCATTTGTCTCCTCGCTTTTTTGGGAGCTGGCCGCAAAAGCGCAGGATTGCTTCAGGCCCTATTTTGGTTTTGGGGGGCAGGCTGAGCCTGTGGTTCATTCTTCTTCCTGATGGGAAAATGGAGTGACCTGTGCCTGTCCCAACACCTAGGGCTAGTCTCTCGTTGGTTCCCCGTCTTCCCGTTCATCCTCAGGACAAACTGCAACCTGGACGAAACAGGAGGTTAAAGGTGCTGATTCTCCAAGTAGGGAGATGGTTAGTCAAGCGGCTGGAATGGCGAACCCGAGCACAAGGAGAGGAGAAATGAGGTGCGTTTTAGAAACTTTTCCCGATCTCACGGCATACCATCTTCTGGGTTTCCCATGCATGTTTTGATGTAGGAAGATGCCCTTGTACCTGGAGATTTGAGACCCATGGGGTGGGTACCCCGCAGTATTACTTTAAAGTATCTGCATTTGCTCACCCAACCTCACCAATCCTCTCAGCCGCAAGAGTGTCCAGCCTTATGTCTCATCCAGCTGTGGGTCTAGATATGGTCAATCCAGGTTGCATCAGAGACCCTGAACGGATTTTGTAAGAATTTCTCTCTCTTTCACTGTCTTTGCTTTGTGGGTTTTTTAAAGTAATGTATGTTTAGAATGGGGTTTGGCTGCTTTTCCCTGCTGTGTTTATGCCGCTTTACACCCTCTTGATTCACTTGCAGAGAGATATCGATACATAGGTTTTCAGATTCATACTAGTCAGATATATTCTTGTGCGGTGACTAGGGGGTGTTGAGTCCAGTTCACTGAGCAGGGAGTAGGCCTTGTCTAGTACATATTTGGCTTATGGAGCGGTGTCTGAGCTAATTTCAAACCCTTGTTTTATGGATCACCCCACCTCACCTTTCCAGTTAAGCAGACATAGTGTGTCTTCTAAAGGTGTGACTCTGTTCTGTTTTGTAATTCAGTTCAAGTGTAGCGATTTTGACATTCCCTCTATAAGCGATATCTTAGGATAAGTGCCTTTTTCTGTGTGACTTATTTCACTTAGAATCATCGTACCTAAATCCACTCATCATGCTGCTAACTAGCCTTATGACATTGATTTCATGGCTGAGTGATATTGCATTGTGCCAAGTACCACCATTTGTTTATCCATTTTTCTCTTTCCTGGGATATTGAAGGTGGACCAAAGCGGAGGTTCTTGGCAACAGAGCAGCCGTAAACTTTAGGGTGCCTGTGTCTTGTTGATTTTTAGTTTTCCCAATTTATACGCCCATGAGTGGAAGTGCCCTATGCTCTCTACGCTGTGTTTATTACTTGTTTCAGGACACACCGTACTCTTCTCCAGATTGCCTGTTGGCAATTTACATCCCGCCCATCAGCGTAGCAAGGCTCCCATGTCTCCATGGCCTGTCCTGCTTTTCTGGTTTTTACAGTTTGTTCAGCATGGCCCTTTTGAACGAGGGCAAGCGAGACTTCTTTGTGGCGCTGATTTGCCCTTCCGGCTTGCTTGGTTGGCCAAAAAGGGCGTATGCGTTTTTTCCTGAATATATTCAGGAAAAAACGCATACGCCCTTTTTGGCCAAGGGCATCATTGTCAACGTTTTGTCACTTTTCATGTGCTTTAAAGGCGAGTCGAATCTACCTCCTGAAATCTGTTTCCTGCAAATCTGCCTTGCTTTCAAATCCTCTTCGTTGCCTTCCCTCAAAATATTTGTGGACGAGAGATCTCATTTATAACTCTGCACGTTTGTGAATTGCAGTGCCCCTGAGCTCCATTTGTCTCCTCGCTTTTTTGGGAGCTGGCCGCAAAAGCGCAGGATTGCTTCAGGCCCTATTTTGGTTTTGGGGGGCAGGCTGAGCCTGTGGTTCATTCTTCTTCCTGATGGGAAAATGGAGTGACCTGTGCCTGTCCCAACACCTAGGGCTAGTCTCTCGTTGGTTCCCCGTCTTCCCGTTCATCCTCAGGACAAACTGCAACCTGGACGAAACAGGAGGTTAAAGGTGCTGATTCTCCAAGTAGGGAGATGATTAGTCAAGCGGCTGGAATGGCGAACCCGAGCACAAGGAGAGGAGAAATGACGTGCGTTTTAGAAACTTTTCCCGATCTCACGGCATACCATCTTCTGGGTTTCCCATGCATGATTTGATGTAGGAAGATGCCCTTGTACCCGGAGATTTGAGACCCATGGGGTGGGTACCCCGCAGTATTACTTTAAAGTATCTGCATTTGCTCACCCAACCTCACCAATCCTCTCAGCCGCAAGAGTGTCCAGCCTTATGTCTCATCCAGCTGTGGGTCTAGATATGGTCAATCCAGGTTGCATCAGAGACCCTGAACGGATTTTGTAAGAATTTCTCTCTCTTTCACTGTCTTTGCTTTGTGGGTTTTTTAAAGTAATGTATGTTTAGAATGGGGTTTGGCTGCTTTTCCCTGCTGTGTTTATGCCGCTTTACACCCTCTTGATTCACTTGCAGAGAGATATCGATACATAGGTTTTCAGATTCATACTAGTCAGATATATTCTTGTGCGGTGACTAGGGGGTGTTGAGTCCAGTTCACTGAGCAGGGAGTAGGCCTTGTCTAGTACATATTTGGCTTATGGAGCGGTGTCTGAGCTAATTTCAAACCCTTGTTTTATGCATCACCCCACCTCACCTTTCCAGTTAAGCAGCCATAGTGTGTCTTCTAAAGGTGTGACTCTGTTCTGTTTTGTAATTCAGTTCAAGTGTAGCGATTTTGACATTCCCTCTATAAGCGATATCTTAGGATAAGTGCCTTTTTCTGTGTGACTTATTTCACTTAGAATCATCGTACCTAAATCCACTCATCATGCTGCTAACTAGCCTTATGACATTGATTTCATGGCTGAGTGATATTTCATTGTGCCAAGTACCACCATTTCTTTATCCATTTTTCTCTTTCCTGGGATATTGAAGGTGTACCGAAGCGGAGGTTCTTGGCAACAGAGCAGCCGTAAACTTTAGGGTGCCTGTGTCTTGTTGATTTTTAGTTTTCCCAATTTATACGCCCATGAGTGGAAGTGCCCTATGCTCTCTACGCTGTGTTTATTACTTGTTTCAGGACACACCGTACTCTTCTCCAGATTGCCTGTTGGCAATTTACATCCCGCCCATTAGCGTAGCAAGGCTCCCATGTCTCCATGGCCTGTCCTGCTTTTCTGGTTTTTACACTTTGTTCAGCATGGCCCTTTTGACCGAGGGCAAGCGAGACTTCTTTGTAGCGCTGATTTGCCCTTCTGGCTTGCTTGGTTGGCCAAAAAGGGCGTATGCGTTTTTTCCTGAATATATTCAGGAAAAAACGCATACGCCCTTTTTGGCCAAGGGCATCATTGTCAACGTTTTGTCACTTTTCATGTGCTTTAAAGGCGAGTCGAATCTACCTCCTGAAATCTGTTTCCTGCAAATCTGCCTTGCTTTCAAATCCTCTTCGTTGCCTTCCCTCAAAATATTTGTGGACGAGAGATCTCATTTATAACTCTGCACGTTTGTGAATTGCAGTGCCCCTGAGCTCCATTTGTCTCCTCGCTTTTTTGGGAGCTGGCCGCAAAAGCGCAGGATTGCTTCAGGCCCTATTTTGGTTTTGGGGGGCAGGCTGAGCCTGTGGTTCATTCTTCTTCCTGATGTGAAAATGGAGTGACCTGTGCCTGTCCCAACACCTAGGGCTAGTCTCTCGTTGGTTCCCCGTCTTCCCGTTCATCCTCAGGACAAACTGCAACCTGGACGAAACAGGAGGTTAAAGGTGCTGATTCTCCAAGTAGGGAGATGGTTAGTCAAGCGGCTGGAATGGCGAACCCGAGCACAAGGAGAGGAGAAATGAGGTGCGTTTTAGAAACTTTTCCCGATCTCACGGCATACCATCTTCTGGGTTTCCCATGCATGTTTTGATGTAGGAAGATGCCCTTGTACCCGGAGATTTGAGACCTATGGGGTGGGTACCCCGCAGTATTACTTTAAAGTATCTGCATTTGCTCACCCAACCTCACCAATCCTCTCAGCCGCAAGAGTGTCCAGCCTTATGTCTCATCCAGCTGTGGGTCTAGATATGGTCAATCCAGGTTGCATCAGAGACCCTGAACGGATTTTGTAAGAATTTCTCTCTCTTTCACTGTCTTTGCTTTGTGGGTTTTTTAAAGTAATGTATGTTTAGAATGGGGTTTGGCTGCTTTTCCCTGCTGTGTTTATGCCGCTTTACACCCTCTTGATTCACTTGCAGAGAGATATCGATACATAGGTTTTCAGATTCATACTAGTCAGATATATTCTTGTGCGGTGACTAGGGGGTGTTGAGTCCAGTTCACTGAGCAGGGAGTAGGCCTTGTCTAGTACATATTTGGCTTATGGAGCGGTGTCTGAGCTAATTTCAAACCCTTGTTTTATGCATCACCCCACCTCACCTTTCCAGTTAAGCAGCCATAGTGTGTCTTCTAAAGGTGTGACTCTGTTCTGTTTTGTAATTCAGTTCAAGTGTAGCGATTTTGACATTCCCTCTATAAGCGATATCTTAGGATAAGTGCCTTTTTCTGTGTGACTTATTTCACTTAGAATCATCGTACCTAAATCCACTCATCATGCTGCTAACTAGCCTTATGACATTGATTTCATGGCTGAGTGATATTTCATTGTGCCAAGTACCACCATTTCTTTATCCATTTTTCTCTTTCCTGGGATATTGAAGGTGTACCGAAGCGGAGGTTCTTGGCAACAGAGCAGCCGTAAACTTTAGGGTGCCTGTGTCTTGTTGATTTTTAGTTTTCCCAATTTATACGCCCATGAGTGGAAGTGCCCTATGCTCTCTACGCTGTGTTTATTACTTGTTTCAGGACACACCGTACTCTTCTCCAGATTGCCTGTTGGCAATTTACATCCCGCCCATCAGCGTAGCAAGGCTCCCATGTCTCCATGGCCTGTCCTGCTTTTCTGGTTTTTACAGTTTGTTCAGCATGGCCCTTTTGACCGAGGGCAAGCGAGACTTCTTTGTAGCGCTGATTTGCCCTTCCGGCTTGCTTGGTTGGCCAAAAAGGGCGTATGCGTTTTTTCCTGAATATATTCAGGAAAAAACGCATACGCCCTTTTTGGCCAAGGGCATCATTGTCAACGTTTTGCCGCTTTTCATGTGCTTTAAAGGCGAGTCGAATCTACCTCCTGAAATCTGTTTCCTGCAAATCTGCCTTGCTTTCAAATCCTCTTCGTTGCCTTCCCTCAAAATATTTGTGGACGAGAGATCTCATTTATAACTCTGCACGTTTGTGAATTGCAGTGCCCCTGAGCTCCATTTGTCTCCTCGCTTTTTTGGGAGCTGGCCGCAAAAGCGCAGGATTGCTTCAGGCCCTATTTTGGTTTTGGGGGGCAGGCTGAGCCTGTGGTTCATTCTTCTTCCTGATGGGAAAATGGAGTGACCTGTGCCTGTCCCAACACCTAGGGCTAGTCTCTCGTTGGTTCCCCGTCTTCCCGTTCATCCTCAGGACAAACTGCAACCTGGACGAAACAGGAGGTTAAAGGTGCTGATTCTCCAAGTAGGGAGATGGTTAGTCAAGCGGCTGGAATGGCGAACCCGAGCACAAGGAGAGGAGAAATGAGGTGCGTTTTAGAAACTTTTCCCGATCTCACGGCATACCATCTTCTGGGTTTCCCATGCATGTTTTGATGTAGGAAGATGCCCTTGTACCCGGAGATTTGAGACCTATGGGGTGGGTACCCCGCAGTATTACTTTAAAGTATCTGCATTTGCTCACCCAACCTCACCAATCCTCTCAGCCGCAAGAGTGTCCAGCCTTATGTCTCATCCAGCTGTGGGTCTAGATATGGTCAATCCAGGTTGCATCAGAGACCCTGAACGGATTTTGTAAGAATTTCTCTCTCTTTCACTGTCTTTGCTTTGTGGGTTTTTTAAAGTAATGTATGTTTAGAATGGGGTTTGGCTGCTTTTCCCTGCTGTGTTTATGCCGCTTTACACCCTCTTGATTCACTTGCAGAGAGATATCGATACATAGGTTTTCAGATTCATACTAGTCAGATATATTCTTGTGCGGTGACTAGGGGGTGTTGAGTCCAGTTCACTGAGCAGGGAGTAGGCCTTGTCTAGTACATATTTGGCTTATGGAGCGGTGTCTGAGCTAATTTCAAACCCTTGTTTTATGCATCACCCCACCTCACCTTTCCAGTTAAGCAGACATAGTGTGTCTTCTAAAGGTGTGACTCTGTTCTGTTTTGTAATTCAGTTCAAGTGTAGCGATTTTGACATTCCCTCTATAAGCGATATCTTAGGATAAGTGCCTTTTTCTGTGTGACTTATTTCACTTAGAATCATCGTACCTAAATCCACTCATCATGCTGCTAACTAGCCTTATGACATTGATTTCATGGCTGAGTGATATTGCATTGTGCCAAGTACCACCATTTGTTTATCCATTTTTCTCTTTCCTGGGATATTGAAGGTGTACCGAAGCGGAGGTTCTTGGCAACAGAGCAGCCGTAAACTTTAGGGTGCCTGTGTCTTGTTGATTTTTAGTTTTCCCAATTTATACGCCCATGAGTGGAAGTGCCCTATGCTCTCTACGCTGTGTTTATTACTTGTTTCAGGACACACCGTACTCTTCTCCAGATTGCCTGTTGGCAATTTACATCCCGCCCATCAGCGTAGCAAGGCTCCCATGTCTCCATGGCCTCTCCTGCTTTTCTGGTTTTTACAGTTTGTTCAGCATGGCCCTTTTGAACGAGGGCAAGCGAGACTTCTTTGTGGCGCTGATTTGCCCTTCCGGCTTGCTTGGTTGGCCAAAAAGGGCGTATGCGTTTTTTCCTGAATATATTCAGGAAAAAACGCATACGCCCTTTTTGGCCAAGGGCATCATTGTCAACGTTTTGTCACTTTTCATGTGCTTTAAAGGCGAGTCGAATCTACCTCCTGAAATCTGTTTCCTGCAAATCTGCCTTGCTTTCAAATCCTCTTCGTTGCCTTCCCTCAAAATATTTGTGGACGAGAGATCTCATTTATAACTCTGCACGTTTGTGAATTGCAGTGCCCCTGAGCTCCATTTGTCTCCTCGCTTTTTTGGGAGCTGGCCGCAAAAGCGCAGGATTGCTTCAGGCCCTATTTTGGTTTTGGGGGGCAGGCTGAGCCTGTGGTTCATTCTTCTTCCTGATGTGAAAATGGAGTGACCTGTGCCTGTCCCAACACCTAGGGCTAGTCTCTCGTTGGTTCCCCGTCTTCCCGTTCATCCTCAGGACAAACTGCAACCTGGACGAAACAGGAGGTTAAAGGTGCTGATTCTCCAAGTAGGGAGATGGTTAGTCAAGCGGCTGGAATGGCGAACCCGAGCACAAGGAGAGGAGAAATGAGGTGCGTTTTAGAAACCTTTCCCGATCTCATGGCATACCATCTTCTGGGTTTCCCATGCATGTTTTGATGTAGGAAGATGCCCTTGTACCTGGAGATTTGAGACCCATGGGGTGTGTTCCCCGCAGTGTTACTTTAAATTATCTGCGTTTGCTCACCCAACCTCACCAATCCTCTCAGCCCCAAGAGTGTCCAGCCTTATATCTCATCCAGCTGTGGGTCTAGATATGGTCAATCCAGGTTGCATCAGAGACCCTGAACGGATTTTGTAAGAATTTCTCTCTCTTTCACTGTCTTTGCTTTGTGGCTTTTTTAAAGTAATGTATGTTTAAAATGGGGTTTGGCTGCTTTTCCCTGCTGTGTTTATGCCGCTTTACACCCTCTTGATTCACTTGCAGAGAGATATCGATACATAGGTCTTCAGATTCATACTAGTCAGATATATTCTTGTGCGGTGACTAGGGGGTGTTGAGTCCAGTTCACTGAGCAGGGAGTAGGCCTTGTCTAGTACATATTTGGCTTATGGAGCGGTGTCTGAGCTAATTTCAAACCCTTTTTTTATGCATCACCCCACCTCACCTTTCCGGTTAAGCAGCCATAGTGTGTCTTCTAAAGGTGTGACTCTGTTCTGTTTTGTAATTCAGTTCAAGTGTAGCGATTTTGACATTCCCTCTATAAGCGATATCTTAAGATAAGTGTCTTTTTCTGTGTGACTTATTTCACTTAGAATCATCGTACCTAAATCCACTCATCATGCTGCTAACTAGCCTTATGACATTGATTTCATGGCTGAGTGATATTGCATTGTGCCAAGTACCACCATTTCTTTATCCATTTTTCTCTTTCCTGGGATACTGAAGGTGTACCGAAGCGTAGGTTCTTGGCAACAGAGCAGCCGTAAAGTTTGGGGTGCCGGTGTCTTGTTGATTTTTAGTTTTCCCAATTTATACGCCCATGAGTGGAAGTGCCCTATGCTCTCAACGCTGTGTTTATTACTTGTTTCAGGACACACCGTACTCTTCTCCAGAGTGCCTGTTGGCAATTTACATCCCACCCATCAGCGTAGCAAGGCTCCCATGTCTCCATGGCCTGTCCTGCTTTTCTGGTTTTTACAGTTTGTTCAGCATGGCCCTTTTGACCGAGGGCAAGCGAGACTTCTTTGTAGCGCTGATTTGCCCTTCCGGCTTGCTTGGTTGGCCAAAAAGGGCGTATGCGTTTTTTCCTGAATATATTCAGAAAAAAGCGCATACGCCCTTTTTGGCCAAGGGCATCATTGTCAACCTTTTGCCGCTTTTCATGTGCTTTAAAGGCGAGTCGAATCTACCTCCTGAAATCTGTTTCCTGCAAATCTGCCTGCTTTCAAATCCTCTTCGTTGCCTTCCCTCAATATATTTGTGGACGAGAGTTCTCATTTATAACTCTGCACGTTTGTGAATTGCAGTGCCCCTGAGCTCCATTTGTCTCCTCGCTTTTTTTGGGGCTGGCCGCAAAAGCGCAGGATTGCTTCAGGCCCTATTTTGGTTCTGGGGGGCAGGCTGAGCCTGTGGTTCATTCTTCTTCCTGATGGGAAAATGGAGTGACCTGTGCCTGTCCCATCACCTAGGGCTAGTCTCTCGTTGGTTCCCCATCTTCCCGTTCATCCTCAGGACAAATTGCAACCTGGACGAAACAGGAGGTTAAAGGTGCTGATTCTCCAAGTAGAGAGATGGTTAGTCAAGCGGCTGGAATGGCGAACCCGAGCACAAGGAGAGGAGAAATGAGGTGCGTTTTAGAAACATTTCCCGATCTCACGGCATACCATCTTCTGGGTTTCCCATGCATGTTTTGATGTAGGAAGATTCCCTTGTACCTGGAGATTTGAGAACCATGGGGTGGGTACCCCGCGGTATTACTTTAAAGTATCTGCATTTGCTCACCCAACCTCACCAATCCTCTCAGCCCCAAGAGTGTCCAGCCTTATGACTCATCCAGCTGTGGGTCTAGATATGGTCAATCCAGGTTGCATCAGAGACCCTGAACGGATTTGTAAGAATTTCTCTCTCTTTCACTCTCTTTGCTTTGTGGGTTTTTTAAAGTAATGTATGTTTAGAATGGGGTTTGGCTGCTTTTCCCTGCTGTGTTTATGCCGCTTTACACCCTCTTGATTCACTTGCAGAGAGATATCAATACATAGGTTTTCAGATTCATACTAGTCAGATATATTCTTGTGCGGTGACTAGGGGGTGTTGAGTCCAGTACACTGAGCAGGGAGTAGGCCTTGTCTATTACATATTTGGCTTATGGAGCGGTGTCTGAGCTAATTTCAAACCCTTGTTTTATGCATCACCCCACCTCACCTTTCCCGTTAAGCAGCCATAGTGTGTCTTCTAAAGGTGTGCCTCTGTTCTGTTTTGTAATTCAGTTCAAGTGTAGCGATTTTGACATTCCCTCTAGAAGCGATATCTTAGTATAAGGGCCTTTTTCTGTGTGACTTATTTCACTTAGAATCATCGTACCTAAATCCACTCATCATGCTGCTAACTAGCCTTATGTCATTGATTTCATGGCTGAGTGATATTCCATTGTGCCAAGTACCACCATTTCTTTATCCATTTTTCTCTTTCCTGGGTATTGAAGGTGTACCGAAGCGGAGGTTCTTGGCAACAGAGCAGCCGTAAAGTTTGGGGTGCCTGTGTCTTGTTGACTTTTAGTTTTCCCAATTTATACGCCCATGAGTGGAAGTGCCCTATGCTCTCAACGCTGTGTTTATTACTTGTTTCAGGACACACCGTACTCTTCTCCAGAGTGCCTGTTGGGAATTTACATCCCGCCCATCAGCATGGCAAGGCTCCCATGTCTCCATGGCCTGTCCTGCTTTTCTGTTTTTTACACTTTGTTCAGCATGGCCCTTTTGACCGAGGGCAAGCGAGACTTCTTTGTAGCGCTGATTTGCCCTTCAGGCTTGCTTGGTTGGCCAAAAAGGGCGTATGCGTTTTTTCCTGAATATATTCAGGAAAAAACGCATACGCCCTTTTTGGCCAAGGGCATCATTGTCAACGTTTTGCCGCTTTTCATGTGCTTTAAATGCGAGTCGAATCTACCTCCTGAAATCTGTTTCCTGCAAATCTGCCTTGCTTTCAAATCCTCTTCGTTGCCTTCCCTCAATATATTTGTGGACGAGAGTTCTCATTTATAACTCTGCACGTTTGTGAATTGCAGTGCCCCTGAGCTCCATTTGTCTCCTCGCTTTTTGGGGAGCTGGCCGCAAAAGCGCAGGATTGCTTCAGGCCCTATTTTGGTTCTGGGGGGCAGGCTGAGCCTGTGGTTCATTCTTCTTCCTGATGAGAAAATGGAGTGACCTATGCCTGTCCCCACACCTAGGGCTCGTCTCTCGTTGGTTCCGCGTCTTCCCATTCATCCTCAGGACAAATTGCAACCTGTACAATCAGGAGGTTAAAGGTGCTGATTCTCCAAGTAGGGAGATGGTTAGTCAAGCGGCTGGAATGGCCAACCCGAGCACAAGGAGAGGAGAAATGAGGTGCGTTTTAGAAACCTTTCCCGATCTCATGGCATACCATCTTCTGGGTTTCCCATGCATGTTTTGATGTAGGAAGATGCCCTTGTACCTGGAGATTTGAGACCCATGGGGTGTGTTCCCTGCAGTGTTACTTTAAAGTATCTGCATTTGCTCACCCAACCTCACCAATCCTCTCAGCCCCAAGAGTGTCCAGCCTTATGTCTCATCCAGCTGTGGGTCTAGATATGGTCAATCCAGGTTGCATCATAGACCCTGAACGGATTTTGTAAGAATTTCTCTCTCTTTCACTGTCTTTGTTTTGTGGGTTTTTTAAAGTAATTTATGTTTAGAATCGGGCTTGGCTGCTTTTCCCTGCTGTGTTGATGCCGCTTTACACCCTCTTGATTCACTTGCAGAGAGATATCGATACATAGGTTTTCAGATTCTTACTAGTCAGATATATTCTTGTGTGGTGACTAGGGTGTGTTGAGTCCAGTTCACTGAGCAGGGAGTAGGCCTTGTCTATTACATATTTGGCTTATGGAGCGGTCTCTGAGCTAATTTCAAACCCTTGTTTTATGCATCACCCCACCTCACCTTTCCCGTTAAGCAGCCATAGTGTGTCTTCTAAAGGTGTGACTCTGTTCTGTTTTGTAATTCAGTTCAAGTGTAGCGATTTTGACATTCCCTCTATAAGCGATATCTTAGGATAAGTGTCTTTTTCTGTGTGACTTATTTCACTTAGAATCATCGTACCTAAATCCACTCATCATGCTGCTAACTAGCCTTATGACATTGATTTCATGGCTGAGTGATATTCCATTGTGCCAAGTACCACCATTTCTTTATCCATTTTTCTCTTTCCTGGGATATTGAAGGTGTACCGAAGCGGAGGTTCTTGGCAACAGAGCAGCCGTAAACTTTAGGGTGCCTGTGTCTTGTTGATTTTTAGTTTTCCCAATTTATACGCCCATGAGTGGAAGTGCCCTATGCTCTCTACGCTGTGTTTATTACTTGTTTCAGGACACACCGTACTCTTCTCCAGAGTGCCTGTTGGCAATTTACATCCCGCCCATCAGCGTAGCAAGGCTCCCATGTCTCCATGGCCTGTCCTGCTTTTCTGGTTTTTACACTTTGTTCAGCATGGCCCTTTTGACCGAGGGCAAGCGAGACTTCTTTGTAGCGCTGATTTGCCCTTCCGGCTTGCTTGGTTGGCCAAAAAGGGCGTATGCGTTTTTTCCTGAATATATTCAGGAAAAAACGCATACGCCCTTTTTGGCCAAGGGCATCATTGTCAACGTTTTGCCGCTTTTCATGTGCTTTAAAGACGAGTCGAATCTACCTCCTGAAATCTGTTTCCTGCAAATCTGCCTTGCTTTCAAATCCTCTTCGTTGCCTTCCCTCAATATATTTGTGGACGAGAGTTCTCATTTATAACTCTGCACGTTTGTGAATTGCAGTGCCCCTGAGCTCCATTTGTCTCCTCGCTTTTTAGGGAGCTGGCCGCAAAAGCGCAGGATTGTTTCAGGCCCTATTTTAGTTCTGCGGGGCAGGCTGACCCTGTGGTTCATTCTTCTTCCTGATGGGAAAATGGAGTGACCTATGCCTGTCCCAACACCTAGGGCTCGTCTCTCGTTGGTTCTGCGTCTTCCCATTCATCCTCAGGACAAATTGCAACCTGGACGAAACTGGAGGTTAAAGGTGCTGATTCTCCAAGTAGAGAGATGGTTAGTCAAGCGGCTGGAATGGCGAATCCGAGAACAAGGAGAGGAGAAATGAGGTGCGTTTTAGAAACATTTCCCGATCTCACGGCATACCATCTTCTGGGTTTCCCATGCATGTTTTGATGTAGGAAGATTCCCTTGTACCTGGAGATTTGAGACCCATGGGGTGGGTACCCCGCGGTATTACTTTAAAGTATCTGCATTTGCTCACCCAACCTCACCAATCCTCTCAGCCCCAAGAGTGTCCAGCCTTATGTCTCATCCAGCTGTGGGTCTAGATATGGTCAATCCAGGTTGCATCAGAGACCCTGAACGGATTTTGTAAGAATTTCTCTCTCTTTCACTGTCTTTGCTTTGTGGGTTTTTTAAAGTAATGTATGTTTAGAATGGGGTTTGGCTGCTTTTCCCTGCTGTGTTTATGCCGCTTTACACCCTCTTGATTCACTTGCAGAGAGATATCAATACATAGGTTTTCAGATTCATACTAGTCAGATATATTCTTGTGCGGTGACTAGGGGGTGTTGAGTCCAGTACACTGAGCAGGGAGTAGGCCTTGTCTATTACATATTTGGCTTATGGAGCAGTGTCTGAGCTAATTTCAAACCCTTGTTTTATGCATCACCCCACCTCACCTTTCCCGTTAAGCAGCCATAGTGTGTCTTCTAAAGGTGTGACTCTGTTCTGTTTTGTAATTCAGTTCAAGTGTAGCGATTTTGACATTCCCTCTAGAAGCGATATCTTAGGATAAGGGCCTTTTTCTGTGTGACTTATTTCACTTAGAATCATCGTACCTAAATCCACTCATCATGCTGCTAACTAGCCTTATGACATTGATTTCATGGCTGAGTGATATTCCATTGTGCCAAGTACCACCATTTCTTTATCCATTTTTCTCTTTCCTGGGATATTGAAGGTGTACCGAAGCGCAGGTTATTGGCAACGGAGCAGCCGTAAAGTTTGGGGTGCCTGTGTCTTTTTGACTTTTAGTTTTCACAATTTATACGCCCATGAGTGGAAGTGCCCTATGCTCTCTACGCTGTGTTTATTACTTGTTTCAGGACACACCGTACTCTTCTCCAGAGTGCCTGTTGGCAATTTACATCCCGCCCATCAGCGTAGCAAGGCTCCCATGTCTCCATGGCCTGTCCTGCTTTTCTGTTTTTTACATTTTGTTCAGCATGGCCCTTTTGACCGAGGGCAAGCGAGACTTCTTTGTAGCGCTGATTTGCACTTCCGGCTTGCTTGGTTGGCCAAAAAGGGCGTATGCGTTTTTTCCTGAATATATTCAGGAAAAAACGCATACGCCCTTTTTGGCCAAGGGCATCATTGTCAACGTTTTGCCGCTTTTCATGTGCTTTAAAGGCGAGTCGAATCTACCTCCTGAAATCTGTTTCCTGCAAATCTGCCTTGCTTTCAAATCCTCTTCGTTGCCTTCCCTCAATATATTTGTGGACGAGAGTTCTCATTTATAACTCTGCACGTTTGTGAATTGCAGTGCCCCTGAGCTCCATTTGTCTCCTCGCTTTCTTGGGAGCTGGCCGCAAAAGCGCAGGATTGCTTCAGGCCCTATTTTGGTTCTGGGGGGCAGGCTGAGCCTGTGGTTCATTCTTCTTCCTGATGGGAAAATGGAGTGACCTGTGCCTGTCCCAACACCTAGGGCTAGTCTCTCGTTGGTTCCCCGTCTTCCCGTTCATCCTCAGGACAAACTGCAACCTGGACGAAACAGGAGGTTAAAGGTGCTGATTCTCCAAGTAGGGAGATGGTTAGTCAAGCGGCTGGAATGGCGAACTCGAGCACAAGGAGAGGAGAAATGAGGTGCGTTTTAGAAACCTTTCCCGATCTCATGGCATACCATCTTCTGGGTTTCCCATGCATGTTTTGATGTAGGAAGATGCCCTTGTACCTGGAGATTTGAGACCCATGGGGTGGGTACCCCGCGGTATTACTTTAAAGTATCTGCATTTCCTCACCCAGCCTCACCAATCCTCTCAGCCCCAAGAGTGTCCAGCCTTATGTCTCATCCAGCTGTGGGTCTAGATATGGTCAATCCAGGTTGCATCATAGACCCTGAATGGATTTTGTAAGAATTTCTCTCTCTTTAACTGTTTTGTTTTGTGGGTTTTTTAAAGTAATTTATGTTTAGAATCGGGCTTGGCTGATTTTCCCTGCTGTGTTGATGCCGCTTTACACCCTCTTGATTCACTTGCAGAGAGATATCGATACATAGGTTTTCAGATTCTTACTAGTCAAATATATTCTTGTGTGGTGACTAGGGTGTGTTGACTCCAGTTCACTGAGCAGGGAGTAGGCCTTGTCTATTACATATTTGGCTTATGGAGCGGTCTCTGAGCTAATTTCAAACCCTTGTTTTATGCATCACCCCACCTCACCTTTCCAGTTAAGCAGACATAGTGTGTCTTCTAAAGGTGTGACTCTGTTCTGTTTTGTAATTCAGTTCAAGTGTAGCGATTTTGACATTCCCTCTATAAGCGATATCTTAGGATAAGTGCCTTTTTCTGTGTGACTTATTTCACTTAGAATCATTGTACCTAAATCCACTCATCATGCTGCTAACTAGC
Source organism: Eubalaena glacialis (assembly GCF_028564815.1). Lineage (NCBI taxonomy): Eukaryota > Metazoa > Chordata > Mammalia > Artiodactyla > Balaenidae > Eubalaena > Eubalaena glacialis. The sequence goes on from NW_026871243.1 coordinate 401,173, forward strand.
CTTATGACATTGATTTCATGGCTGAGTGATATTGCACTGTGCCAAGTACCACCATTTCTTTATCCATTTTTCTCTTTCCTGGTATATTGAAGGTGTACCGAAACGGAGGTTCTTGGCAACAGAGCAGCCGTAAACTTTAGGGTGCCTGTGTCTTGTTGATTTTTAGTTTTCCCAATTTATACGCCCATGAGTGGAAGTGCCCTATGCTCTCTACGCTGTGTTTATTACTTGTTTCAGGACACACCGTACTCTTCTCCAGAGTGCCTGTTGGCAATTTACATCCCGCCCATCAGCGTAGCAAGGCTCCCATGTCTCCATGGCCTGTCCTGCTTTTCTGGTTTTTACAGTTTGTTCAGCATGGCCCTTTTGACCGAGGGCAAGCGAGTCTTCTTTGTAGCGCTGATTTCCCCTTCCGGCTTGCTTGGTTGGCCAAAAAGGGCGTATGCGTTTTTTCCTGAATATATTCAGGAAAAAACGCATACGCCCTTTTTGGCCAAGGGCATCATTGTCAACGTTTTGTCACTTTTCATGTGCTTTAAAGGCGAGTCAAATCTACCTCCTGAAATCTGTTTCCTGCAAATCTGCCTTGCTTTCAAATCCTCTTCGTTGCCATCCCTCAATATATTTGTGGACGAGAGATCTCATTTATAACTCTGCACGTTTGTGAATTGCAGTGCCCCTGAGCTCCATTTGTCTCCTCGCTTTTTTGGGAGCTGGCCGCAAAAGCGCAGGATTGCTTCAGGCCCTATTTTGGTTTTGGGGGGCAGGCTGAGCCTGTGGTTCATTCTTCTTCCTGATGGGAAAATGGAGTGACCTGTGCCTGTCCCAACACCTAGGGCTAGTCTCTCGTTGGTTCCCCGTCTTCCCGTTCATCCTCAGGACAAACTGCAACCTGGACGAAACAGGAGGTTAAAGGTGCTGATTCTCCAAGTAGGGAGATGGTTAGTCAAGCGGCTGGAATGGCGAACCCGAGCACAAGGAGAGGAGAAATGAGGTGCGTTTTAGAAACTTTTCCCGATCTCACGGCATACCATCTTCTGGGTTTCCCATGCATGTTTTGATGTAGGAAGATGCCCTTGTACCTGGAGATTTGAGACCCATGGGGTGGGTACCCCGCAGTATTACTTTAAAGTATCTGCATTTGCTCACCCAACCTCACCAATCCTCTCAGCCGCAAGAGTGTCCAGCCTTATGTCTCATCCAGCTGTGGGTCTAGATATGGTCAATCCAGGTTGCATCAGAGACCCTGAACGGATTTTGTAAGAATTTCTCTCTCTTTCACTGTCTTTGCTTTGTGGGTTTTTTAAAGTAATGTATGTTTAGAATGGGGTTTGGCTGCTTTTCCCTGCTGTGTTTATGCCGCTTTACACCCTCTTGATTCACTTGCAGAGAGATATCGATACATAGGTTTTCAGATTCATACTAGTCAGATATATTCTTGTGCGGTGACTAGGGGGTGTTGAGTCCAGTTCACTGAGCAGGGAGTAGGCCTTGTCTAGTACATATTTGGCTTATGGAGCGGTGTCTGAGCTAATTTCAAACCCTTGTTTTATGGATCACCCCACCTCACCTTTCCAGTTAAGCAGACATAGTGTGTCTTCTAAAGGTGTGACTCTGTTCTGTTTTGTAATTCAGTTCAAGTGTAGCGATTTTGACATTCCCTCTATAAGCGATATCTTAGGATAAGTGCCTTTTTCTGTGTGACTTATTTCACTTAGAATCATCGTACCTAAATCCACTCATCATGCTGCTAACTAGCCTTATGACATTGATTTCATGGCTGAGTGATATTGCATTGTGCCAAGTACCACCATTTGTTTATCCATTTTTCTCTTTCCTGGGATATTGAAGGTGGACCAAAGCGGAGGTTCTTGGCAACAGAGCAGCCGTAAACTTTAGGGTGCCTGTGTCTTGTTGATTTTTAGTTTTCCCAATTTATACGCCCATGAGTGGAAGTGCCCTATGCTCTCTACGCTGTGTTTATTACTTGTTTCAGGACACACCGTACTCTTCTCCAGATTGCCTGTTGGCAATTTACATCCCGCCCATCAGCGTAGCAAGGCTCCCATGTCTCCATGGCCTGTCCTGCTTTTCTGGTTTTTACAGTTTGTTCAGCATGGCCCTTTTGAACGAGGGCAAGCGAGACTTCTTTGTGGCGCTGATTTGCCCTTCCGGCTTGCTTGGTTGGCCAAAAAGGGCGTATGCGTTTTTTCCTGAATATATTCAGGAAAAAACGCATACGCCCTTTTTGGCCAAGGGCATCATTGTCAACGTTTTGTCACTTTTCATGTGCTTTAAAGGCGAGTCGAATCTACCTCCTGAAATCTGTTTCCTGCAAATCTGCCTTGCTTTCAAATCCTCTTCGTTGCCTTCCCTCAAAATATTTGTGGACGAGAGATCTCATTTATAACTCTGCACGTTTGTGAATTGCAGTGCCCCTGAGCTCCATTTGTCTCCTCGCTTTTTTGGGAGCTGGCCGCAAAAGCGCAGGATTGCTTCAGGCCCTATTTTGGTTTTGGGGGGCAGGCTGAGCCTGTGGTTCATTCTTCTTCCTGATGGGAAAATGGAGTGACCTGTGCCTGTCCCAACACCTAGGGCTAGTCTCTCGTTGGTTCCCCGTCTTCCCGTTCATCCTCAGGACAAACTGCAACCTGGACGAAACAGGAGGTTAAAGGTGCTGATTCTCCAAGTAGGGAGATGATTAGTCAAGCGGCTGGAATGGCGAACCCGAGCACAAGGAGAGGAGAAATGACGTGCGTTTTAGAAACTTTTCCCGATCTCACGGCATACCATCTTCTGGGTTTCCCATGCATGATTTGATGTAGGAAGATGCCCTTGTACCCGGAGATTTGAGACCCATGGGGTGGGTACCCCGCAGTATTACTTTAAAGTATCTGCATTTGCTCACCCAACCTCACCAATCCTCTCAGCCGCAAGAGTGTCCAGCCTTATGTCTCATCCAGCTGTGGGTCTAGATATGGTCAATCCAGGTTGCATCAGAGACCCTGAACGGATTTTGTAAGAATTTCTCTCTCTTTCACTGTCTTTGCTTTGTGGGTTTTTTAAAGTAATGTATGTTTAGAATGGGGTTTGGCTGCTTTTCCCTGCTGTGTTTATGCCGCTTTACACCCTCTTGATTCACTTGCAGAGAGATATCGATACATAGGTTTTCAGATTCATACTAGTCAGATATATTCTTGTGCGGTGACTAGGGGGTGTTGAGTCCAGTTCACTGAGCAGGGAGTAGGCCTTGTCTAGTACATATTTGGCTTATGGAGCGGTGTCTGAGCTAATTTCAAACCCTTGTTTTATGCATCACCCCACCTCACCTTTCCAGTTAAGCAGCCATAGTGTGTCTTCTAAAGGTGTGACTCTGTTCTGTTTTGTAATTCAGTTCAAGTGTAGCGATTTTGACATTCCCTCTATAAGCGATATCTTAGGATAAGTGCCTTTTTCTGTGTGACTTATTTCACTTAGAATCATCGTACCTAAATCCACTCATCATGCTGCTAACTAGCCTTATGACATTGATTTCATGGCTGAGTGATATTTCATTGTGCCAAGTACCACCATTTCTTTATCCATTTTTCTCTTTCCTGGGATATTGAAGGTGTACCGAAGCGGAGGTTCTTGGCAACAGAGCAGCCGTAAACTTTAGGGTGCCTGTGTCTTGTTGATTTTTAGTTTTCCCAATTTATACGCCCATGAGTGGAAGTGCCCTATGCTCTCTACGCTGTGTTTATTACTTGTTTCAGGACACACCGTACTCTTCTCCAGATTGCCTGTTGGCAATTTACATCCCGCCCATTAGCGTAGCAAGGCTCCCATGTCTCCATGGCCTGTCCTGCTTTTCTGGTTTTTACAGTTTGTTCAGCATGGCCCTTTTGACCGAGGGCAAGCGAGACTTCTTTGTAGCGCTGATTTGCACTTCCGGCTTGCTTGGTTGGCCAAAAAGGGCGTATGCGTTTTTTCCTGAATATATTCAGGAAAAAACGCATACGCCCTTTTTGGCCAAGGGCATCATTGTCAACGTTTTGTCACTTTTCATGTGCTTTAAAGGCGAGTCGAATCTACCTCCTGAAATCTGTTTCCTGCAAATCTGCCTTGCTTTCAAATCCTCTTCGTTGCCTTCCCTCAAAATATTTGTGGACGAGAGATCTCATTTATAACTCTGCACGTTTGTGAATTGCAGTGCCCCTGAGCTCCATTTGTCTCCTCGCTTTTTTGGGAGCTGGCCGCAAAAGCGCAGGATTGCTTCAGGCCCTATTTTGGTTTTGGGGGGCAGGCTGAGCCTGTGGTTCATTCTTCTTCCTGATGTGAAAATGGGGTGACCTGTGCCTGTCCCAACACCTAGGGCTAGTCTCTCGTTGGTTCCCCGTCTTCCCGTTCATCCTCAGGACAAACTGCAACCTGGACGAAACAGGAGGTTAAAGGTGCTGATTCTCCAAGTAGGGAGATGGTTAGTCAAGCGGCTGGAATGGCGAACCCGAGCACAAGGAGAGGAGAAATGAGGTGCGTTTTAGAAACTTTTCCCGATCTCACGGCATACCATCTTCTGGGTTTCCCATGCATGTTTTGATGTAGGAAGATGCCCTTGTACCCGGAGATTTGAGACCTATGGGGTGGGTACCCCGCAGTATTACTTTAAAGTATCTGCATTTGCTCACCCAACCTCACCAATCCTCTCAGCCGCAAGAGTGTCCAGCCTTATGTCTCATCCAGCTGTGGGTCTAGATATGGTCAATCCAGGTTGCATCAGAGACCCTGAACGGATTTTGTAAGAATTTCTCTCTCTTTCACTGTCTTTGCTTTGTGGGTTTTTTAAAGTAATGTATGTTTAGAATGGGGTTTGGCTGCTTTTCCCTGCTGTGTTTATGCCGCTTTACACCCTCTTGATTCACTTGCAGAGAGATATCGATACATAGGTTTTCAGATTCATACTAGTCAGATATATTCTTGTGCGGTGACTAGGGGGTGTTGAGTCCAGTTCACTGAGCAGGGAGTAGGCCTTGTCTAGTACATATTTGGCTTATGGAGCGGTGTCTGAGCTAATTTCAAACCCTTGTTTTATGCATCACCCCACCTCACCTTTCCAGTTAAGCAGCCATAGTGTGTCTTCTAAAGGTGTGACTCTGTTCTGTTTTGTAATTCAGTTCAAGTGTAGCGATTTTGACATTCCCTCTATAAGCGATATCTTAGGATAAGTGCCTTTTTCTGTGTGACTTATTTCACTTAGAATCATCGTACCTAAATCCACTCATCATGCTGCTAACTAGCCTTATGACATTGATTTCATGGCTGAGTGATATTTCATTGTGCCAAGTACCACCATTTCTTTATCCATTTTTCTCTTTCCTGGGATATTGAAGGTGTACCGAAGCGGAGGTTCTTGGCAACAGAGCAGCCGTAAACTTTAGGGTGCCTGTGTCTTGTTGATTTTTAGTTTTCCCAATTTATACGCCCATGAGTGGAAGTGCCCTATGCTCTCTACGCTGTGTTTATTACTTGTTTCAGGACACACCGTACTCTTCTCCAGATTGCCTGTTGGCAATTTACATCCCGCCCATCAGCGTAGCAAGGCTCCCATGTCTCCATGGCCTGTCCTGCTTTTCTGGTTTTTACAGTTTGTTCAGCATGGCCCTTTTGACCGAGGGCAAGCGAGACTTCTTTGTAGCGCTGATTTGCCCTTCCGGCTTGCTTGGTTGGCCAAAAAGGGCGTATGCGTTTTTTCCTGAATATATTCAGGAAAAAACGCATACGCCCTTTTTGGCCAAGGGCATCATTGTCAACGTTTTGCCGCTTTTCATGTGCTTTAAAGGCGAGTCGAATCTACCTCCTGAAATCTGTTTCCTGCAAATCTGCCTTGCTTTCAAATCCTCTTCGTTGCCTTCCCTCAAAATATTTGTGGACGAGAGATCTCATTTATAACTCTGCACGTTTGTGAATTGCAGTGCCCCTGAGCTCCATTTGTCTCCTCGCTTTTTTGGGAGCTGGCCGCAAAAGCGCAGGATTGCTTCAGGCCCTATTTTGGTTTTGGGGGGCAGGCTGAGCCTGTGGTTCATTCTTCTTCCTGATGGGAAAATGGAGTGACCTGTGCCTGTCCCAACACCTAGGGCTAGTCTCTCGTTGGTTCCCCGTCTTCCCGTTCATCCTCAGGACAAACTGCAACCTGGACGAAACAGGAGGTTAAAGGTGCTGATTCTCCAAGTAGGGAGATGGTTAGTCAAGCGGCTGGAATGGCGAACCCGAGCACAAGGAGAGGAGAAATGAGGTGCGTTTTAGAAACTTTTCCCGATCTCACGGCATACCATCTTCTGGGTTTCCCATGCATGTTTTGATGTAGGAAGATGCCCTTGTACCCGGAGATTTGAGACCTATGGGGTGGGTACCCCGCAGTATTACTTTAAAGTATCTGCATTTGCTCACCCAACCTCACCAATCCTCTCAGCCGCAAGAGTGTCCAGCCTTATGTCTCATCCAGCTGTGGGTCTAGATATGGTCAATCCAGGTTGCATCAGAGACCCTGAACGGATTTTGTAAGAATTTCTCTCTCTTTCACTGTCTTTGCTTTGTGGGTTTTTTAAAGTAATGTATGTTTAGAATGGGGTTTGGCTGCTTTTCCCTGCTGTGTTTATGCCGCTTTACACCCTCTTGATTCACTTGCAGAGAGATATCGATACATAGGTTTTCAGATTCATACTAGTCAGATATATTCTTGTGCGGTGACTAGGGGGTGTTGAGTCCAGTTCACTGAGCAGGGAGTAGGCCTTGTCTAGTACATATTTGGCTTATGGAGCGGTGTCTGAGCTAATTTCAAACCCTTGTTTTATGCATCACCCCACCTCACCTTTCCAGTTAAGCAGACATAGTGTGTCTTCTAAAGGTGTGACTCTGTTCTGTTTTGTAATTCAGTTCAAGTGTAGCGATTTTGACATTCCCTCTATAAGCGATATCTTAGGATAAGTGCCTTTTTCTGTGTGACTTATTTCACTTAGAATCATCGTACCTAAATCCACTCATCATGCTGCTAACTAGCCTTATGACATTGATTTCATGGCTGAGTGATATTGCATTGTGCCAAGTACCACCATTTGTTTATCCATTTTTCTCTTTCCTGGGATATTGAAGGTGTACCGAAGCGGAGGTTCTTGGCAACAGAGCAGCCGTAAACTTTAGGGTGCCTGTGTCTTGTTGATTTTTAGTTTTCCCAATTTATACGCCCATGAGTGGAAGTGCCCTATGCTCTCTACGCTGTGTTTATTACTTGTTTCAGGACACACCGTACTCTTCTCCAGATTGCCTGTTGGCAATTTACATCCCGCCCATCAGCGTAGCAAGGCTCCCATGTCTCCATGGCCTCTCCTGCTTTTCTGGTTTTTACAGTTTGTTCAGCATGGCCCTTTTGAACGAGGGCAAGCGAGACTTCTTTGTGGCGCTGATTTGCCCTTCCGGCTTGCTTGGTTGGCCAAAAAGGGCGTATGCGTTTTTTCCTGAATATATTCAGGAAAAAACGCATACGCCCTTTTTGGCCAAGGGCATCATTGTCAACGTTTTGTCACTTTTCATGTGCTTTAAAGGCGAGTCGAATCTACCTCCTGAAATCTGTTTCCTGCAAATCTGCCTTGCTTTCAAATCCTCTTCGTTGCCTTCCCTCAAAATATTTGTGGACGAGAGATCTCATTTATAACTCTGCACGTTTGTGAATTGCAGTGCCCCTGAGCTCCATTTGTCTCCTCGCTTTTTTGGGAGCTGGCCGCAAAAGCGCAGGATTGCTTCAGGCCCTATTTTGGTTTTGGGGGGCAGGCTGAGCCTGTGGTTCATTCTTCTTCCTGATGTGAAAATGGAGTGACCTGTGCCTGTCCCAACACCTAGGGCTAGTCTCTCGTTGGTTCCCCGTCTTCCCGTTCATCCTCAGGACAAACTGCAACCTGGACGAAACAGGAGGTTAAAGGTGCTGATTCTCCAAGTAGGGAGATGGTTAGTCAAGCGGCTGGAATGGCGAACCCGAGCACAAGGAGAGGAGAAATGAGGTGCGTTTTAGAAACTTTTCCCGATCTCACGGCATACCATCTTCTGGGTTTCCCATGCATGTTTTGATGTAGGAAGATGCCCTTGTACCCGGAGATTTGAGACCTATGGGGTGGGTACCCCGCAGTATTACTTTAAAGTATCTGCATTTGCTCACCCAACCTCACCAATCCTCTCAGCCGCAAGAGTGTCCAGCCTTATGTCTCATCCAGCTGTGGGTCTAGATATGGTCAATCCAGGTTGCATCAGAGACCCTGAACGGATTTTGTAAGAATTTCTCTCTCTTTCACTGTCTTTGCTTTGTGGGTTTTTTAAAGTAATGTATGTTTAGAATGGGGTTTGGCTGCTTTTCCCTGCTGTGTTTATGCCGCTTTACACCCTCTTGATTCACTTGCAGAGAGATATCGATACATAGGTTTTCAGATTCATACTAGTCAGATATATTCTTGTGCGGTGACTAGGGGGTGTTGAGTCCAGTTCACTGAGCAGGGAGTAGGCCTTGTCTAGTACATATTTGGCTTATGGAGCGGTGTCTGAGCTAATTTCAAACCCTTGTTTTATGCATCACCCCACCTCACCTTTCCAGTTAAGCAGCCATAGTGTGTCTTCTAAAGGTGTGACTCTGTTCTGTTTTGTAATTCAGTTCAAGTGTAGCGATTTTGACATTCCCTCTATAAGCGATATCTTAGGATAAGTGCCTTTTTCTGTGTGACTTATTTCACTTAGAATCATCGTACCTAAATCCACTCATCATGCTGCTAACTAGCCTTATGACATTGATTTCATGGCTGAGTGATATTGCATTGTGCCAAGTACCACCATTTGTTTATCCATTTTTCTCTTTCCTGGGATATTGAAGGTGGACCAAAGCGGAGGTTCTTGGCAACAGAGCAGCCGTAAACTTTAGGGTGCCTGTGTCTTGTTGATTTTTAGTTTTCCCAATTTATACGCCCATGAGTGGAAGTGCCCTATGCTCTCTACGCTGTGTTTATTACTTGTTTCAGGACACACCGTACTCTTCTCCAGATTGCCTGTTGGCAATTTACATCCCGCCCATCAGCGTAGCAAGGCTCCCATGTCTCCATGGCCTGTCCTGCTTTTCTGGTTTTTACAGTTCGTTCAGCATGGCCCTTTTGACCGAGGGCAAGCGAGACTTCTTTGTAGCGCTGATTTGCCCTTCCGGCTTGCTTGGTTGGCCAAAAAGGGCGTATGCGTTTTTTCCTGAATATATTCAGGAAAAAACGCATACGCCCTTTTTGGCCAAGGGCATCATTGTCAACGTTTTGTCACTTTTCATGTGCTTTAAAGGCGAGTCGAATCTACCTCCTGAAATCTGTTTCCTGCAAATCTGCCTTGCTTTCAAATCCTCTTCGTTGCCTTCCCTCAAAATATTTGTGGACGAGAGATCTCATTTATAACTCTGCACGTTTGTGAATTGCAGTGCCCCTGAGCTCCATTTGTCTCCTCGCTTTTTTGGGAGCTGGCCGCAAAAGCGCAGAATTGCTTCAGGCCCTATTTTGGTTTTGGGGGGCAGGCTGAGCCTGTGGTTCATTCTTCTTCCTGATGGGAAAATGGAGTGACCTGTGCCTGTCCCAACACCTAGGGCTAGTCTCTCGTTGGTTCCCCGTCTTCCCGTTCATCCTCAGGACAAATTGCAACCTGGACGAAACAGGAGGTTAAAGGTGCTGATTCTCCAAGTAGGGAGATGGTTAGTCAAGCGGCTGGAATGGCGAACCCGAGCACAAGGAGAGGAGAAATGAGGTGCGTTTTAGAAACCTTTCCCGATCTCATGGCATACCATCTTCTGGGTTTCCCATGCATGTTTTGATGTAGGAAGATGCCCTTGTACCTGGAGATTTGAGACCCATGGGGTGTGTTCCCCGCAGTGTTACTTTAAATTATCTGCGTTTGCTCACCCAACCTCACCAATCCTCTCAGCCCCAAGAGTGTCCAGCCTTATATCTCATCCAGCTGTGGGTCTAGATATGGTCAATCCAGGTTGCATCAGAGACCCTGAACGGATTTTGTAAGAATTTCTCTCTCTTTCACTGTCTTTGCTTTGTGGCTTTTTTAAAGTAATGTATGTTTAGAATGGGGTTTGGCTGCTTTTCCCTGCTGTGTTTATGCCGCTTTACACCCTCTTGATTCACTTGCAGAGAGATATCGATACATAGGTCTTCAGATTCATACTAGTCAGATATATTCTTGTGCGGTGACTAGGGGGTGTTGAGTCCAGTTCACTGAGCAGGGAGTAGGCCTTGTCTAGTACATATTTGGCTTATGGAGCGGTGTCTGAGCTAATTTCAAACCCTTTTTTTATGCATCACCCCACCTCACCTTTCCGGTTAAGCAGCCATAGTGTGTCTTCTAAAGGTGTGACTCTGTTCTGTTTTGTAATTCAGTTCAAGTGTAGCGATTTTGACATTCCCTCTATAAGCGATATCTTAAGATAAGTGTCTTTTTCTGTGTGACTTATTTCACTTAGAATCATCGTACCTAAATCCACTCATCATGCTGCTAACTAGCCTTATGACATTGATTTCATGGCTGAGTGATATTGCATTGTGCCAAGTACCACCATTTCTTTATCCATTTTTCTCTTTCCTGGGATACTGAAGGTGTACCGAAGCGTAGGTTCTTGGCAACAGAGCAGCCGTAAAGTTTGGGGTGCCGGTGTCTTGTTGATTTTTAGTTTTCCCAATTTATACGCCCATGAGTGGAAGTGCCCTATGCTCTCAACGCTGTGTTTATTACTTGTTTCAGGACACACCGTACTCTTCTCCAGAGTGCCTGTTGGCAATTTACATCCCACCCATCAGCGTAGCAAGGCTCCCATGTCTCCATGGCCTGTCCTGCTTTTCTGGTTTTTACAGTTTGTTCAGCATGGCCCTTTTGACCGAGGGCAAGCGAGACTTCTTTGTAGCGCTGATTTGCCCTTCCGGCTTGCTTGGTTGGCCAAAAAGGGCGTATGCGTTTTTTCCTGAATATATTCAGAAAAAAGCGCATACGCCCTTTTTGGCCAAGGGCTCATTGTCAACCTTTTGCCGCTTTTCATGTGCTTTAAAGGCGAGTCGAATCTACCTCCTGAAATCTGTTTCCTGCAAATCTGCCTGCTTTCAAATCCTCTTCGTTGCCTTCCCTCAATATATTTGTGGACGAGAGTTCTCATTTATAACTCTGCACGTTTGTGAATTGCAGTGCCCCTGAGCTCCATTTGTCTCCTCGCTTTTTTTGGGGCTGGCCGCAAAAGCGCAGGATTGCTTCAGGCCCTATTTTGGTTCTGGGGGGCAGGCTGAGCCTGTGGTTCATTCTTCTTCCTGATGGGAAAATGGAGTGACCTGTGCCTGTCCCATCACCTAGGGCTAGTCTCTCGTTGGTTCCCCATCTTCCCGTTCATCCTCAGGACAAATTGCAACCTGGACGAAACAGGAGGTTAAAGGTGCTGATTCTCCAAGTAGAGAGATGGTTAGTCAAGCGGCTGGAATGGCGAACCCGAGCACAAGGAGAGGAGAAATGAGGTGCGTTTTAGAAACATTTCCCGATCTCACGGCATACCATCTTCTGGGTTTCCCATGCATGTTTTGATGTAGGAAGATTCCCTTGTACCTGGAGATTTGAGAACCATGGGGTGGGTACCCCGCGGTATTACTTTAAAGTATCTGCATTTGCTCACCCAACCTCACCAATCCTCTCAGCCCCAAGAGTGTCCAGCCTTATGACTCATCCAGCTGTGGGTCTAGATATGGTCAATCCAGGTTGCATCAGAGACCCTGAACGGATTTGTAAGAATTTCTCTCTCTTTCACTCTCTTTGCTTTGTGGGTTTTTTAAAGTAATGTATGTTTAGAATGGGGTTTGGCTGCTTTTCCCTGCTGTGTTTATGCCGCTTTACACCCTCTTGATTCACTTGCAGAGAGATATCAATACATAGGTTTTCAGATTCATACTAGTCAGATATATTCTTGTGCGGTGACTAGGGGGTGTTGAGTCCAGTACACTGAGCAGGGAGTAGGCCTTGTCTATTACATATTTGGCTTATGGAGCGGTGTCTGAGCTAATTTCAAACCCTTGTTTTATGCATCACCCCACCTCACCTTTCCCGTTAAGCAGCCATAGTGTGTCTTCTAAAGGTGTGCCTCTGTTCTGTTTTGTAATTCAGTTCAAGTGTAGCGATTTTGACATTCCCTCTAGAAGCGATATCTTAGTATAAGGGCCTTTTTCTGTGTGACTTATTTCACTTAGAATCATCGTACCTAAATCCACTCATCATGCTGCTAACTAGCCTTATGTCATTGATTTCATGGCTGAGTGATATTCCATTGTGACAAGTACCACCATTTCTTTATCCATTTTTCTCTTTCCTGGGTATTGAAGGTGTACCGAAGCGGAGGTTCTTGGCAACAGAGCAGCCGTAAAGTTTGGGGTGCCTGTGTCTTGTTGACTTTTAGTTTTCCCAATTTATACGCCCATGAGTGGAAGTGCCCTATGCTCTCAACGCTGTGTTTATTACTTGTTTCAGGACACACCGTACTCTTCTCCAGAGTGCCTGTTGGGAATTTACATCCCGCCCATCAGCATGGCAAGGCTCCCATGTCTCCATGGCCTGTCCTGCTTTTCTGTTTTTTACACTTTGTTCAGCATGGCCCTTTTGACCGAGGGCAAGCGAGACTTCTTTGTAGCGCTGATTTGCCCTTCAGGCTTGCTTGGTTGGCCAAAAAGGGCGTATGCGTTTTTTCCTGAATATATTCAGGAAAAAACGCATACGCCCTTTTTGGCCAAGGGCATCATTGTCAACGTTTTGCCGCTTTTCATGTGCTTTAAATGCGAGTCGAATCTACCTCCTGAAATCTGTTTCCTGCAAATCTGCCTTGCTTTCAAATCCTCTTCGTTGCCTTCCCTCAATATATTTGTGGACGAGAGTTCTCATTTATAACTCTGCACGTTTGTGAATTGCAGTGCCCCTGAGCTCCATTTGTCTCCTCGCTTTTTGGGGAGCTGGCCGCAAAAGCGCAGGATTGCTTCAGGCCCTATTTTGGTTCTGGGGGGCAGGCTGAGCCTGTGGTTCATTCTTCTTCCTGATGGGAAAATGGAGTGACCTATGCCTGTCCCAACACCTATGGCTCGTCTCTCGTTGGTTCTGCGTCTTCCCATTCATCCTCAGGACAAATTGCAACCTGTACAATCAGGAGGTTAAAGGTGCTGATTCTCCAAGTAGGGAGATGGTTAGTCAAGCGGCTGGAATGGCCAACCCGAGCACAAGGAGAGGAGAAATGAGGTGCGTTTTAGAAACCTTTCCCGATCTCATGGCATACCATCTTCTGGGTTTCCCATGCATGTTTTGATGTAGGAAGATGCCCTTGTACCTGGAGATTTGAGACCCATGGGGTGTGTTCCCTGCAGTGTTACTTTAAAGTATCTGCATTTGCTCACCCAACCTCACCAATCCTCTCAGCCCCAAGAGTGTCCAGCCTTATGTCTCATCCAGCTGTGGGTCTAGATATGGTCAATCCAGGTTGCATCATAGACCCTGAACGGATTTTGTAAGAATTTCTCTCTCTTTCACTGTCTTTGTTTTGTGGGTTTTTTAAAGTAATTTATGTTTAGAATCGGGCTTGGCTGCTTTTCCCTGCTGTGTTGATGCCGCTTTACACCCTCTTGATTCACTTGCAGAGAGATATCGATACATAGGTTTTCAGATTCTTACTAGTCAGATATATTCTTGTGTGGTGACTAGGGTGTGTTGAGTCCAGTTCACTGAGCAGGGAGTAGGCCTTGTCTATTACATATTTGGCTTATGGAGCGGTCTCTGAGCTAATTTCAAACCCTTGTTTTATGCATCACCCCACCTCACCTTTCCCGTTAAGCAGCCATAGTGTGTCTTCTAAAGGTGTGACTCTGTTCTGTTTTGTAATTCAGTTCAAGTGTAGCGATTTTGACATTCCCTCTATAAGCGATATCTTAGGATAAGTGTCTTTTTCTGTGTGACTTATTTCACTTAGAATCATCGTACCTAAATCCACTCATCATGCTGCTAACTAGCCTTATGACATTGATTTCATGGCTGAGTGATATTCCATTGTGCCAAGTACCACCATTTCTTTATCCATTTTTCTCTTTCCTGGGATATTGAAGGTGTACCGAAGCGGAGGTTCTTGGCAACAGAGCAGCCGTAAACTTTAGGGTGCCTGTGTCTTGTTGATTTTTAGTTTTCCCAATTTATACGCCCATGAGTGGAAGTGCCCTATGCTCTCTACGCTGTGTTTATTACTTGTTTCAGGACACACCGTACTCTTCTCCAGAGTGCCTGTTGGCAATTTACATCCCGCCCATCAGCGTAGCAAGGCTCCCATGTCTCCATGGCCTGTCCTGCTTTTCTGGTTTTTACACTTTGTTCAGCATGGCCCTTTTGACCGAGGGCAAGCGAGACTTCTTTGTAGCGCTGATTTGCCCTTCAGGCTTGCTTGGTTGGCCAAAAAGGGCGTATGCGTTTTTTCCTGAATATATTCAGGAAAAAACGCATACGCCCTTTTTGGCCAAGGGCATCATTGTCAACGTTTTGCCGCTTTTCATGTGCTTTAAATGCGAGTCGAATCTACCTCCTGAAATCTGTTTCCTGCAAATCTGCCTTGCTTTCAAATCCTCTTCGTTGCCTTCCCTCAATATATTTGTGGACGAGAGTTCTCATTTATAACTCTGCACGTTTGTGAATTGCAGTGCCCCTGAGCTCCATTTGTCTCCTCGCTTTTTGGGGAGCTGGCCGCAAAAGCGCAGGATTGCTTCAGGCCCTATTTTGGTTCTGGGGGGCAGGCTGAGCCTGTGGTTCATTCTTCTTCCTGATGGGAAAATGGAGTGACCTATGCCTGTCCCAACACCTATGGCTCGTCTCTCGTTGGTTCTGCGTCTTCCCATTCATCCTCAGGACAAATTGCAACCTGTACAATCAGGAGGTTAAAGGTGCTGATTCTCCAAGTAGGGAGATGGTTAGTCAAGCGGCTGGAATGGCCAACCCGAGCACAAGGAGAGGAGAAATGAGGTGCGTTTTAGAAACCTTTCCCGATCTCATGGCATACCATCTTCTGGGTTTCCCATGCATGTTTTGATGTAGGAAGATGCCCTTGTACCTGGAGATTTGAGACCCATGGGGTGTGTTCCCTGCAGTGTTACTTTAAAGTATCTGCATTTGCTCACCCAACCTCACCAATCCTCTCAGCCCCAAGAGTGTCCAGCCTTATGTCTCATCCAGCTGTGGGTCTAGATATGGTCAATCCAGGTTGCATCATAGACCCTGAACGGATTTTGTAAGAATTTCTCTCTCTTTCACTGTCTTTGTTTTGTGGGTTTTTTAAAGTAATTTATGTTTAGAATCGGGCTTGGCTGCTTTTCCCTGCTGTGTTGATGCCGCTTTACACCCTCTTGATTCACTTGCAGAGAGATATCGATACATAGGTTTTCAGATTCTTACTAGTCAGATATATTCTTGTGTGGTGACTAGGGTGTGTTGAGTCCAGTTCACTGAGCAGGGAGTAGGCCTTGTCTATTACATATTTGGCTTATGGAGCGGTCTCTGAGCTAATTTCAAACCCTTGTTTTATGCATCACCCCACCTCACCTTTCCCGTTAAGCAGCCATAGTGTGTCTTCTAAAGGTGTGACTCTGTTCTGTTTTGTAATTCAGTTCAAGTGTAGCGATTTTGACATTCCCTCTATAAGCGATATCTTAGGATAAGTGTCTTTTTCTGTGTGACTTATTTCACTTAGAATCATCGTACCTAAATCCACTCATCATGCTGCTAACTAGCCTTATGACATTGATTTCATGGCTGAGTGATATTCCATTGTGCCAAGTACCACCATTTCTTTATCCATTTTTCTCTTTCCTGGGATATTGAAGGTGTACCGAAGCGGAGGTTCTTGGCAACAGAGCAGCCGTAAACTTTAGGGTGCCTGTGTCTTGTTGATTTTTAGTTTTCCCAATTTATACGCCCATGAGTGGAAGTGCCCTATGCTCTCTACGCTGTGTTTATTACTTGTTTCAGGACACACCGTACTCTTCTCCAGAGTGCCTGTTGGCAATTTACATCCCGCCCATCAGCGTAGCAAGGCTCCCATGTCTCCATGGCCTGTCCTGCTTTTCTGGTTTTTACACTTTGTTCAGCATGGCCCTTTTGACCGAGGGCAAGCGAGACTTCTTTGTAGCGCTGATTTGCCCTTCAGGCTTGCTTGGTTGGCCAAAAAGGGCGTATGCGTTTTTTCCTGAATATATTCAGGAAAAAACGCATACGCCCTTTTTGGCCAAGGGCATCATTGTCAACGTTTTGCCGCTTTTCATGTGCTTTAAAGACGAGTCGAATCTACCTCCTGAAATCTGTTTCCTGCAAATCTGCCTTGCTTTCAAATCCTCTTCGTTGCCTTCCCTCAATATATTTGTGGACGAGAGTTCTCATTTATAACTCTGCACGTTTGTGAATTGCAGTGCCCCTGAGCTCCATTTGTCTCCTCGCTTTTTAGGGAGCTGGCCGCAAAAGCGCAGGATTGTTTCAGGCCCTATTTTAGTTCTGCGGGGCAGGCTGACCCTGTGGTTCATTCTTCTTCCTGATGGGAAAATGGAGTGACCTATGCCTGTCCCAACACCTAGGGCTCGTCTCTCGTTGGTTCTGCGTCTTCCCATTCATCCTCAGGACAAATTGCAACCTGGACGAAACTGGAGGTTAAAGGTGCTGATTCTCCAAGTAGAGAGATGGTTAGTCAAGCGGCTGGAATGGCGAATCCGAGAACAAGGAGAGGAGAAATGAGGTGCGTTTTAGAAACATTTCCCGATCTCACGGCATACCATCTTCTGGGTTTCCCATGCATGTTTTGATGTAGGAAGATTCCCTTGTACCTGGAGATTTGAGACCCATGGGGTGGGTACCCCGCGGTATTACTTTAAAGTATCTGCATTTGCTCACCCAACCTCACCAATCCTCTCAGCCCCAAGAGTGTCCAGCCTTATGTCTCATCCAGCTGTGGGTCTAGATATGGTCAATCCAGGTTGCATCAGAGACCCTGAACGGATTTTGTAAGAATTTCTCTCTCTTTCACTGTCTTTGCTTTGTGGGTTTTTTAAAGTAATGTATGTTTAGAATGGGGTTTGGCTGCTTTTCCCTGCTGTGTTTATGCCGCTTTACACCCTCTTGATTCACTTGCAGAGAGATATCAATACATAGGTTTTCAGATTCATACTAGTCAGATATATTCTTGTGCGGTGACTAGGGGGTGTTGAGTCCAGTACACTGAGCAGGGAGTAGGCCTTGTCTATTACATATTTGGCTTATGGAGCAGTGTCTGAGCTAATTTCAAACCCTTGTTTTATGCATCACCCCACCTCACCTTTCCCGTTAAGCAGCCATAGTGTGTCTTCTAAAGGTGTGACTCTGTTCTGTTTTGTAATTCAGTTCAAGTGTAGCGATTTTGACATTCCCTCTAGAAGCGATATCTTAGGATAAGGGCCTTTTTCTGTGTGACTTATTTCACTTAGAATCATCGTACCTAAATCCACTCATCATGCTGCTAACTAGCCTTATGACATTGATTTCATGGCTGAGTGATATTCCATTGTGCCAAGTACCACCATTTCTTTATCCATTTTTCTCTTTCCTGGGATATTGAAGGTGTACCGAAGCGCAGGTTATTGGCAACGGAGCAGCCGTAAAGTTTGGGGTGCCTGTGTCTTTTTGACTTTTAGTTTTCACAATTTATACGCCCATGAGTGGAAGTGCCCTATGCTCTCTATGCTGTGTTTATTACTTGTTTCAGGACACACCGTACTCTTCTCCAGAGTGCCTGTTGGCAATTTACATCCCGCCCATCAGCGTAGCAAGGCTCCCATGTCTCCATGGCCTGTCCTGCTTTTCTGTTTTTTACATTTTGTTCAGCATGGCCCTTTTGACCGAGGGCAAGCGAGACTTCTTTGTAGCGCTGATTTGCACTTCCGGCTTGCTTGGTTGGCCAAAAAGGGCGTATGCGTTTTTTCCTGAATATATTCAGGAAAAAACGCATACGCCCTTTTTGGCCAAGGGCATCATTGTCAACGTTTTGCCGCTTTTCATGTGCTTTAAAGGCGAGTCGAATCTACCTCCTGAAATCTGTTTCCTGCAAATCTGCCTTGCTTTCAAATCCTCTTCGTTGCCTTCCCTCAATATATTTGTGGACGAGAGTTCTCATTTATAACTCTGCACGTTTGTGAATTGCAGTGCCCCTGAGCTCCATTTGTCTCCTCGCTTTCTTGGGAGCTGGCCGCAAAAGCGCAGGATTGCTTCAGGCCCTATTTTGGTTCTGGGGGGCAGGCTGAGCCTGTGGTTCATTCTTCTTCCTGATGGGAAAATGGAGTGACCTGTGCCTGTCCCAACACCTAGGGCTAGTCTCTCGTTGGTTCCCCGTCTTCCCGTTCATCCTCAGGACAAACTGCAACCTGGACGAAACAGGAGGTTAAAGGTGCTGATTCTCCAAGTAGGGAGATGGTTAGTCAAGCGGCTGGAATGGCGAACTCGAGCACAAGGAGAGGAGAAATGAGGTGCGTTTTAGAAACCTTTCCCGATCTCATGGCATACCATCTTCTGGGTTTCCCATGCATGTTTTGATGTAGGAAGATGCCCTTGTACCTGGAGATTTGAGACCCATGGGGTGGGTACCCCGCGGTATTACTTTAAAGTATCTGCATTTCCTCACCCAGCCTCACCAATCCTCTCAGCCCCAAGAGTGTCCAGCCTTATGTCTCATCCAGCTGTGGGTCTAGATATGGTCAATCCAGGTTGCATCATAGACCCTGAATGGATTTTGTAAGAATTTCTCTCTCTTTAACTGTTTTGTTTTGTGGGTTTTTTAAAGTAATTTATGTTTAGAATCGGGCTTGGCTGATTTTCCCTGCTGTGTTGATGCCGCTTTACACCCTCTTGATTCACTTGCAGAGAGATATCGATACATAGGTTTTCAGATTCTTACTAGTCAAATATATTCTTGTGTGGTGACTAGGGTGTGTTGACTCCAGTTCACTGAGCAGGGAGTAGGCCTTGTCTATTACATATTTGGCTTATGGAGCGGTCTCTGAGCTAATTTCAAACCCTTGTTTTATGCATCACCCCACCTCACCTTTCCCGTTAAGCAGCCATAGTGTGTCTTCTAAAGGTGTGACTCTGTTCTCTTTTGTAATTCAGTTCAAGTGTAGCGATTTTGACATTCCCTCTATAAGCGATATCTTAGGATAAGTGTCTTTTTCTGTGTGACTTATTTCACTTAGAATCATCGTACCTAAATCCACTCATCATGCTGCTAAGTAGCCTTATGACATTGATTTCATGGCTGAGTGATATTCCATTGTGCCAAGTACCACCATTTCTTTATCCATTTTTCTCTTTCCTGGGATATTGAAGGTGTACCGAAGCGGAGGTTCTTGGAAACAGAGCAGCCGTAAACTTTAGGGTGCCTGTGTCTTGTTGATTTTTAGTTTTCCCAATTTATATGCCCATGAGTGGAAGTGCCCTATGCTCTCAACGCTGTGTTTATTACTTGTTTCAGGACACACCGTACTCTTCTCCAGAGTGCCTGTTGGCAATTTACATCCCGCCCATCAGCGTAGCAAGGCTCCCATGTCTCCATGGCCTGTCCTGCTTTTCTGGTTTTTACACTTTGTTCAGCATGGCCCTTTTGACCGAGGGCAAGCGAGACTTCTTTGTAGCGCTGATTTGCCCTTCCGGCTTGCTTGGTTGGCCAAAAAGGGCGTATGCGTTTTTTCCTGAATATATTCAGGAAAAAACGCATACGCCCTTTGTGGCCAAGGGCATCATTGTCACCGTTTTGCCGCTTTTCATGTGCTTTAAACGCGAGTCGAATCTACCTCCTGAAATCTGTTTCCTGCAAATCTGCCTTGCTTTCAAATCCTCTTCGTTGCCTTCCCTCAATATATTTGTGCACGAGAGTTCTCATTTATAACACTGCACGTTTGTGAATTGCAGTGCCCCTGAGCTCCATTTGTCTCCTCGCTTTTTAGGGAGCTGGCCGCAAAAGCGCAGGATTGCTTCAGGCCCTATTTTAGTTCTGGGGGGCAGGCTGAGCCTGTGGTTCATTCTTCGTGCTGTTGGGAAAATGGAGTGACCTATGCCTGTCACAACACCTAGGGCTCATCTCTCGTTGGTTCTGCGTCTTCCCATTCATCCTCAGGACAAATTGCAACCTGTAAAATCAGGAGGTTAAAGGTGCTGATTCTCCAAGTAGAGAGATGGTTAGTCAAGCGGCTGGAATGGCGAACCCGAGCACAAGGAGAGGAGAAATGAGGTGCGTTTTAGAAACCTTTCCCGATCTCACGGCATACCATCTTCTGGGTTTCCCATGCATGTTTTGATGTAGGAAGATGCCCTTGTACCTGGAGATTTGAGACCCATGGGGTGGGTACCCCGCGGTATTACTTTAAAGTATCTGCATTTGCTCACCCAACCTCACCAATCCTCTCAGCCCCAAGAGTGTCCAGCCTTATGTCTCATCCAGCTGTGGGTCTAGATATGGTCAATCCAGGTTGCATCAGAGACCCTGAACGGATTTTGTAAGAATTTCTCTCTCTTTCACTGTCTTTGCTTTGTGGGTTTTTTAAAGTAATGTATGTTTAGAATGGAGTTTGGCTGCTTTTCCCTGCTGTGTTTATGCCGCTTTACACCCTCTTGATTCACTTGCAGAGAGATATCAATACATAGGTTTTCAGATTCATACTAGTCAGATATATTCTTGTGCGGTGACTAGGGGGTGTTGAGTCCAGTACACTGAGCAGGGAGTAGGCCTTGTCTATTACATATTTGGCTTATGGAGCGGTGTCTGAGCTAATTTCAAACCCTTGTTTTATGCATCACCCCACCTCACCTTTCCCGTTAAGCAGCCATAGTGTGTCTTCTAAAGGTGTGCCTCTGTTCTTTTTGTAATTCAGTTCAAGTGTAACGATTTTGACATTCCCTCAGTAAGCGATATCTTAGGAGAAGGGCCTTTTACTGTGTGACTTACTTCACTTAGAATCATCGTACCTAAATTCACTCATCATGCTGCTAACTAGCCTTATGACATTGATTTCATGGCTGAGTGATATTCCATTGTGTCAAGTACCACCATTTCTTTATCCATTTTTCTCTTTCCTGGGATATTGAAGGTGTACCGAAGCGGAGGTTCTTGGCAACAGAGCAGCCATAAACTTTAGGGTGCCTGTGTCTTCTTGATTTTTAGTTTTCCCAATTTATACGCCCATGAGTGGAAGTGCCCTATGCTCTCTACGCTGTGTTTATTACTTGTTTCAGGACACACCGTACTCTTCTCCAGAGTGCCTGTTGGCAATTTACATCCCGCCCATCAGCGTAGCAAGGCTCCCCTGTCTCCATGGCCTGTCCTGCTTTTCTGGTTTTTACAGTTTGTTCAGCATGGCCCTTTTGACCGAGGGCAAGCGAGACTTCTTTGTAGCGCTGATTTGCCCTTCTGGCTTGCTTGGTTGGCCAAAAAGGGCGTATGCGTTTTTTCCTGAATATATTCAGGAAAAAACGCATACGCCCTTTTTGGCCAAGGGCATCATTGTCAACGTTTTGCCGCTTTTCATGTGCTTTAAAGGCGAGTCGAATCTACCTCCTGAAATCTGTTTCCTGCAAATCTGCCTTGCTTTCAAATCCTCTTCGTTGCCTTCCCTCAATATATTTGTGGACGAGAGTTCTCATTTATAACTCTGCACGTTTGTGAATTGCAGTGCCCCTGAGCTCTATTTGTCTCCTCGCTTTTTTGGGAGCTGGCCGCAAAAGCGCAGGATTGCTTCAGGCCCTATTTTAGTTCTGGGGGGCAGGCTGAGCCTGTGGTTCATTCTTCTTCCTGATGGGAAAATGGAGTGACCTATGCCTGTCCCAACACCTAGGGCTCGTCTCTCATTGGTTCCACGTTTTCCCGTTCATCCTCAGGACAGATTGCAACCTGTACAATCAGGAGGTTAAAGGTGCTCATTCTCCAAATAGGGAGATGGTTAGTCAAGCAGCTGGAATGGTGAACCCGAGCACAAGGAGAGGAGAAATGAGGTGCGTTTTAGAAACATTTCCCGATCTCACGGCATACCATCTTCTGGGTTTCCCATGCATGTTTTGATGTAGGAAGATTCCCTTGTACCTGGAGATTTGAGACCCATGGGGTGGGTACCCCGCGGTATTACTTTAAAGTATCTGCATTTGCTCACCCAACCTCACCAATCCTCTCAGCCCCAAGAGTGTCCAGCCTTATGTCTCATCCAGCTGTGGGTCTAGATATGGTCAATCCAGGTTGCATCAGAGACCCTGAACGGATTTTGTAAGAATTTCTCTCTCTTTCACTGTCTTTGCTTTGTGGGTTTTTTAAAGTAATGTATGTTTAGAATGGGGTTTGGCTGCTTTTCCCTGCTGTGTTTATGCCGCTTTACACCCTCTTGATTCACTTGCAGAGAGATATCAATACATAGGTTTTCAGATTCATACTAGTCAGATATATTCTTGTGCGGTGACTAGGGGGTGTTGAGTCCAGTACACTGAGCAGGGAGTAGGCCTTGTCTATTACATATTTGGCTTATGGAGCAGTGTCTGAGCTAATTTCAAACCCTTGTTTTATGCATCACCCCACCTCACCTTTCCCGTTAAGCAGCCATAGTGTGTCTTCTAAAGGTGTGACTCTGTTCTGTTTTGTAATTCAGTTCAAGTGTAGCGATTTTGACATTCCCTCTAGAAGCGATATCTTAGGATAAGGGCCTTTTTCTGTGTGACTTATTTCACTTAGAATCATCGTACCTAAATCCACTCATCATGCTGCTAACTAGCCTTATGTCATTGATTTCATGGCTGAGTGATATTCCATTGTGCCAAGTACCACCATTTCTTTATCCATTTTTCTCTTTCCTGGGATATTGAAGGTGTACCGAAGCGCAGGTTATTGGCAACGGAGCAGCCGTAAAGTTTGGGGTGCCTGTGTCTTTTTGACTTTTAGTTTTCACAATTTATACGCCCATGAGTGGAAGTGCCCTATGCTCTCTACGCTGTGTTTATTACTTGTTTCAGGACACACCGTACTCTTCTCCAGAGTGCCTGTTGGCAATTTACATCCCGCCCATCAGCGTAGCAAGGCTCCCATGTCTCCATGGCCTGTCCTGCTTTTCTGTTTTTTACATTTTGTTCAGCATGGCCCTTTTGACCGAGGGCAAGCGAGACTTCTTTGTAGCGCTGATTTGCACTTCCGGCTTGCTTGGTTGGCCAAAAAGGGCGTATGCGTTTTTTCCTGAATATATTCAGGAAAAAACGCATACGCCCTTTTTGGCCAAGGGCATCATTGTCAACGTTTTGCCGCTTTTCATGTGCTTTAAAGGCGAGTCGAATCTACCTCCTGAAATCTGTTTCCTGCAAATCTGCCTTGCTTTCAAATCCTCTTCGTTGCCTTCCCTCAATATATTTGTGGACGAGAGTTCTCATTTATAACTCTGCACGTTTGTGAATTGCAGTGCCCCTGAGCTCCATTTGTCTCCTCGCTTTCTTGGGAGCTGGCCGCAAAAGCGCAGGATTGCTTCAGGCCCTATTTTGGTTCTGGGGGGCAGGCTGAGCCTGTGGTTCATTCTTCTTCCTGATGGGAAAATGGAGTGACCTGTGCCTGTCCCAACACCTAGGGCTAGTGTCTCGTTGGTTCCCCGTCTTCCCGTTCATCCTCAGGACAAACTGCAACCTGGACGAAACAGGAGGTTAAAGGTGCTGATTCTCCAAGTAGGGAGATGGTTAGTCAAGCGGCTGGAATGGCGAACTCGAGCACAAGGAGAGGAGAAATGAGGTGCGTTTTAGAAACCTTTCCCGATCTCATGGCATACCATCTTCTGGGTTTCCCATGCATGTTTTGATGTAGGAAGATTCCCTTGTACCTGGAGATTTGAGACCCATGGGGTGGGTACCCCGCGGTATTACTTTAAAGTATCTGCATTTCCTCACCCAGCCTCACCAATCCTCTCAGCCCCAAGAGTGTCCAGCCTTATGTCTCATCCAGCTGTGGGTCTAGATATGGTCAATCCAAGTTGCATCATAGACCCTGAATGGATTTTGTAAGAATTTCTCTCTCTTTAACTGTTTTGTTTTGTGGGTTTTTTAAAGTAATTTATGTTTAGAATCGGGCTTGGCTGATTTTCCCTGCTGTGTTGATGCCGCTTTACACCCTCTTGATTCACTTGCAGAGAGATATCGATACATAGGTTTTCAGATTCTTACTAGTCAAATATATTCTTGTGTGGTGACTAGGGTGTGTTGACTCCAGTTCACTGAGCAGGGAGTAGGCCTTGTCTATTACATATTTGGCTTATGGAGCGGTCTCTGAGCTAATTTCAAACCCTTGTTTTATGCATCACCCCACCTCACCTTTCCCGTTAAGCAGCCATAGTGTGTCTTCTAAAGGTGTGACTCTGTTCTCTTTTGTAATTCAGTTCAAGTGTAGCGATTTTGACATTCCCTCTATAAGCGATATCTTAGGATAAGTGTCTTTTTCTGTGTGACTTATTTCACTTAGAATCATCGTACCTAAATCCACTCATCATGCTGCTAACTAGCCTTATGACATTGATTTCATGGCTGAGTGATATTCCATTGTGCCAAGTACCACCATTTCTTTATCCATTTTTCTCTTTCCTGGGATATTGAAGGTGTACCGAAGCGGAGGTTCTTGGAAACAGAGCAGCCGTAAACTTTAGGGTGCCTGTGTCTTGTTGATTTTTAGTTTTCCCAATTTATATGCCCATGAGTGGAAGTGCCCTATGCTCTCAACGCTGTGTTTATTACTTGTTTCAGGACACACCGTACTCTTCTCCAGAGTGCCTGTTGGCAATTTACATCCCGCCCATCAGCGTAGCAAGGCTCCCATGTCTCCATGGCCTGTCCTGCTTTTCTGGTTTTTACACTTTGTTCAGCATGGCCCTTTTGACCGAGGGCAAGCGAGACTTCTTTGTAGCGCTGATTTGCCCTTCCGGCTTGCTTGGTTGGCCAAAAAGGGCGTATGCGTTTTTTCCTGAATATATTCAGGAAAAAACGCATACGCCCTTTGTGGCCAAGGGCATCATTGTCACCGTTTTGCCGCTTTTCATGTGCTTTAAACGCGAGTCGAATCTACCTCCTGAAATCTGTTTCCTGCAAATCTGCCTTGCTTTCAAATCCTCTTCGTTGCCTTCCCTCAATATATTTGTGCACGAGAGTTCTCATTTATAACACTGCACGTTTGTGAATTGCAGTGCCCCTGAGCTCCATTTGTCTCCTCGCTTTTTAGGGAGCTGGCCGCAAAAGCGCAGGATTGCTTCAGGCCCTATTTTAGTTCTGGGGGGCAGGCTGAGCCTGTGGTTCATTCCTCGTGCTGATGGGAAAATGGAGTGACCTATGCCTGTCACAACACCTAGGGCTCATCTCTCGTTGGTTCTGCGTCTTCCCATTCATCCTCAGGACAAATTGCAACCTGTAAAATCAGGAGGTTAAAGGTGCTGATTCTCCAAGTAGAGAGATGGTTAGTCAAGCGGCTGGAATGGCGAACCCGAGCACAAGGAGAGGAGAAATGAGGTGCGTTTTAGAAACCTTTCCCGATCTCACGGCATACCATCTTCTGGGTTTCCCATGCATGTTTTGATGTAGGAAGATGCCCTTGTACCTGGAGATTTGAGACCCATGGGGTGGGTACCCCGCGGTATTACTTTAAAGTATCTGCATTTGCTCACCCAACCTCACCAATCCTCTCAGCCCCAAGAGTGTCCAGCCTTATGTCTCATCCAGCTGTGGGTCTAGATATGGTCAATCCAGGTTGCATCAGAGACCCTGAACGGATTTTGTAAGAATTTCTCTCTCTTTCACTGTCTTTGCTTTGTGGGTTTTTTAAAGTAATGTATGTTTAGAATGGAGTTTGGCTGCTTTTCCCTGCTGTGTTTATGCCGCTTTACACCCTCTTGATTCACTTGCAGAGAGATATCAATACATAGGTTTTCAGATTCATACTAGTCAGATATATTCTTGTGCGGTGACTAGGGGGTGTTGAGTCCAGTACACTAAGCAGGGAGTAGGCCTTGTCTATTACATATTTGGCTTATGGAGCGGTGTCTGAGCTAATTTCAAACCCTTGTTTTATGCATCACCCCACCTCACCTTTCCCGTTAAGCAGCCATAGTGTGTCTTCTAAAGGTGTGCCTCTGTTCTTTTTGTAATTCAGTTCAAGTGTAACGATTTTGACATTCCCTCAGTAAGCGATATCTTAGGAGAAGGGCCTTTTACTGTGTGACTTATTTCACTTAGAATCATCGTACCTAAATTCACTCATCATGCTGCTAACTAGCCTTATGACATTGATTTCATGGCTGAGTGATATTCCATTGTGTCAAGTACCACCATTTCTTTATCCATTTTTCTCTTTCCTGGGATATTGAAGGTGTACCGAAGCGGAGGTTCTTGGCAACAGAGCAGCCATAAACTTTAGGGTGCCTGTGTCTTCTTGATTTTTAGTTTTCCCAATTTATACGCCCATGAGTGGAAGTGCCCTATGCTCTCTACGCTGTGTTTATTACTTGTTTCAGGACACACCGTACTCTTCTCCAGAGTGCCTGTTGGCAATTTACATCCCGCCCATCAGCGTAGCAAGGCTCCCATGTCTCCATGGCCTGTCCTGCTTTTCTGGTTTTTACACTTTGTTCAGCATGGCCCTTTTGACCGAGGGCAAGCGAGACTTCTTTGTAGCGCTGATTTGCCCTTCCGGCTTGCTTGGTTGGCCAAAAAGGGCGTATGCGTTTTTTCCTGAATATATTCAGGAAAAAACGCATACGCCCTTTTTGGCCAAGGGCATCATTGTCACCGTTTTGCCGCTTTTCATGTGCTTTAAACGCGAGTCGAATCTACCTCCTGAAATCTGTTTCCTGCAAATCTGCCTTGCTTTCAAATCCTCTTCGTTGCCTTCCCTCAATATATTTGTGGACGAGAGTTCTCATTTATAACTCTGCACGTTTGTGAATTGCAGTGCCCCTGAGCTCTATTTGTCTCCTCGCTTTTTTGGGAGCTGGCCGCAAAAGCGCAGGATTGCTTCAGGCCCTATTTTAGTTCTGGGGGGCAGGCTGAGCCTGTGGTTCATTCTTCTTCCTGATGGGAAAATGGAGTGACCTATGCCTGTCCCAACACCTAGGGCTCGTCTCTCATTGGTTCCACGTTTTCCCGTTCATCCTCAGGACAGATTGCAACCTGTACAATCAGGAGGTTAAAGGTGCTCATTCTCCAAATAGGGAGATGGTTAGTCAAGCAGCTGGAATGGTGAACCCGAGCACAAGGAGAGGAGAAATGAGGTGCGTTTTAGAAACATTTCCCGATCTCACGGCATACCATCTTCTGGGTTTCCCATGCATGTTTTGATGTAGGAAGATTCCCTTGTACCTGGAGATTTGAGACCCATGGGGTGGGTACCCCGCGGTATTACTTTAAAGTATCTGCATTTGCTCACCCAACCTCACCAATCCTCTCAGCCCCAAGAGTGTCCAGCCTTATGTCTCATCCAGCTGTGGGTCTAGATATGGTCAATCCAGGTTGCATCAGAGACCCTGAACGGATTTTGTAAGAATTTCTCTCTCTTTCACTGTCTTTGCTTTGTGGGTTTTTTAAAGTAATGTATGTTTAGAATGGGGTTTGGCTGCTTTTCCCTGCTGTGTTTATGCCGCTTTACACCCTCTTGATTCACTTGCAGAGAGATATCAATACATAGGTTTTCAGATTCATACTAGTCAGATATATTCTTGTGCGGTGACTAGGGGGTGTTGAGTCCAGTACACTGAGCAGGGAGTAGGCCTTGTCTATTACATATTTGGCTTATGGAGCAGTGTCTGAGCTAATTTCAAACCCTTGTTTTATGCATCACCCCACCTCACCTTTCCCGTTAAGCAGCCATAGTGTGTCTTCTAAAGGTGTGACTCTGTTCTGTTTTGTAATTCAGTTCAAGTGTAGCGATTTTGACATTCCCTCTAGAAGCGATATCTTAGGATAAGGGCCTTTTTCTGTGTGACTTATTTCACTTAGAATCATCGTACCTAAATCCACTCATCATGCTGCTAACTAGCCTTATGTCATTGATTTCATGGCTGAGTGATATTCCATTGTGCCAAGTACCACCATTTCTTTATCCATTTTTCTCTTTCCTGGGATATTGAAGGTGTACCGAAGCGCAGGTTATTGGCAACGGAGCAGCCGTAAAGTTTGGGGTGCCTGTGTCTTTTTGACTTTTAGTTTTCACAATTTATACGCCCATGAGTGGAAGTGCCCTATGCTCTCTACGCTGTGTTTATTACTTGTTTCAGGACACACCGTACTCTTCTCCAGAGTGCCTGTTGGCAATTTACATCCCGCCCATCAGCGTAGCAAGGCTCCCATGTCTCCATGGCCTGTCCTGCTTTTCTGTTTTTTACATTTTGTTCAGCATGGCCCTTTTGACCGAGGGCAAGCGAGACTTCTTTGTAGCGCTGATTTGCACTTCCGGCTTGCTTGGTTGGCCAAAAAGGGCGTATGCGTTTTTTCCTGAATATATTCAGGAAAAAACGCATACGCCCTTTTTGGCCAAGGGCATCATTGTCAACGTTTTGCCGCTTTTCATGTGCTTTAAAGGCGAGTCGAATCTACCTCCTGAAATCTGTTTCCTGCAAATCTGCCTTGCTTTCAAATCCTCTTCGTTGCCTTCCCTCAATATATTTGTGGACGAGAGTTCTCATTTATAACTCTGCACGTTTGTGAATTGCAGTGCCCCTGAGCTCCATTTGTCTCCTCGCTTTCTTGGGAGCTGGCCGCAAAAGCGCAGGATTGCTTCAGGCCCTATTTTGGTTCTGGGGGGCAGGCTGAGCCTGTGGTTCATTCTTCTTCCTGATGGGAAAATGGAGTGACCTGTGCCTGTCCCAACACCTAGGGCTAGTGTCTCGTTGGTTCCCCGTCTTCCCGTTCATCCTCAGGACAAACTGCAACCTGGACGAAACAGGAGGTTAAAGGTGCTGATTCTCCAAGTAGGGAGATGGTTAGTCAAGCGGCTGGAATGGCGAACTCGAGCACAAGGAGAGGAGAAATGAGGTGCGTTTTAGAAACCTTTCCCGATCTCATGGCATACCATCTTCTGGGTTTCCCATGCATGTTTTGATGTAGGAAGATGCCCTTGTACCTGGAGATTTGAGACCCATGGGGTGGGTACCCCGCGGTATTACTTTAAAGTATCTGCATTTCCTCACCCAGCCTCACCAATCCTCTCAGCCCCAAGAGTGTCCAGCCTTATGTCTCATCCAGCTGTGGGTCTAGATATGGTCAATCCAGGTTGCATCATAGACCCTGAATGGATTTTGTAAGAATTTCTCTCTCTTTAACTGTTTTGTTTTGTGGGTTTTTTAAAGTAATTTATGTTTAGAATCGGGCTTGGCTGATTTTCCCTGCTGTGTTGATGCCGCTTTACACCCTCTTGATTCACTTGCAGAGAGATATCGATACATAGGTTTTCAGATTCTTACTAGTCAAATATATTCTTGTGTGGTGACTAGGGTGTGTTGACTCCAGTTCACTGAGCAGGGAGTAGGCCTTGTCTATTACATATTTGGCTTATGGAGCGGTCTCTGAGCTAATTTCAAACCCTTGTTTTATGCATCACCCCACCTCACCTTTCCCGTTAAGCAGCCATAGTGTGTCTTCTAAAGGTGTGACTCTGTTCTCTTTTGTAATTCAGTTCAAGTGTAGCGATTTTGACATTCCCTCTATAAGCGATATCTTAGGATAAGTGTCTTTTTCTGTGTGACTTATTTCACTTAGAATCATCGTACCTAAATCCACTCATCATGCTGCTAAGTAGCCTTATGACATTGATTTCATGGCTGAGTGATATTCCATTGTGCCAAGTACCACCATTTCTTTATCCATTTTTCTCTTTCCTGGGATATTGAAGGTGTACCGAAGCGGAGGTTCTTGGAAACAGAGCAGCCGTAAACTTTAGGGTGCCTGTGTCTTGTTGATTTTTAGTTTTCCCAATTTATATGCCCATGAGTGGAAGTGCCCTATGCTCTCAACGCTGTGTTTATTACTTGTTTCAGGACACACCGTACTCTTCTCCAGAGTGCCTGTTGGCAATTTACATCCCGCCCATCAGCGTAGCAAGGCTCCCATGTCTCCATGGCCTGTCCTGCTTTTCTGGTTTTTACACTTTGTTCAGCATGGCCCTTTTGACCGAGGGCAAGCGAGACTTCTTTGTAGCGCTGATTTGCCCTTCCGGCTTGCTTGGTTGGCCAAAAAGGGCGTATGCGTTTTTTCCTGAATATATTCAGGAAAAAACGCATACGCCCTTTTTGGCCAAGGGCATCATTGTCACCGTTTTGCCGCTTTTCATGTGCTTTAAACGCGAGTCGAATCTACCTCCTGAAATCTGTTTCCTGCAAATCTGCCTTGCTTTCAAATCCTCTTCGTTGCCTTCCCTCAATATATTTGTGCACGAGAGTTCTCATTTATAACACTGCACGTTTGTGAATTGCAGTGCCCCTGAGCTCCATTTGTCTCCTCGCTTTTTAGGGAGCTGGCCGCAAAAGCGCAGGATTGCTTCAGGCCCTATTTTAGTTCTGGGGGGCAGGCTGAGCCTGTGGTTCATTCTTCGTGCTGATGGGAAAATGGAGTGACCTATGCCTGTCACAACACCTAGGGCTCATCTCTCGTTGGTTCTGCGTCTTCCCATTCATCCTTAGGACAAATTGCAACCTGTAAAATCAGGAGGTTAAAGGTGCTGATTCTCCAAGTAGAGAGATGGTTAGTCAAGCGGCTGGAATGGCGAACCCGAGCACAAGGAGAGGAGAAATGAGGTGCGTTTTAGAAACCTTTCCCGATCTCACGGCATACCATCTTCTGGGTTTCCCATGCATGTTTTGATGTAGGAAGATGCCCTTGTACCTGGAGATTTGAGACCCATGGGGTGGGTACCCCGCGGTATTACTTTAAAGTATCTGCATTTGCTCACCCAACCTCACCAATCCTCTCAGCCCCAAGAGTGTCCAGCCTTATGTCTCATCCAGCTGTGGGTCTAGATATGGTCAATCCAGGTTGCATCAGAGACCCTGAACGGATTTTGTAAGAATTTCTCTCTCTTTCACTGTCTTTGCTTTGTGGGTTTTTTAAAGTAATGTATGTTTAGAATGGAGTTTGGCTGCTTTTCCCTGCTGTGTTTATGCCGCTTTACACCCTCTTGATTCACTTGCAGAGAGATATCAATACATAGGTTTTCAGATTCATACTAGTCAGATATATTCTTGTGCGGTGACTAGGGGGTGTTGAGTCCAGTACACTGAGCAGGGAGTAGGCCTTGTCTATTACATATTTGGCTTATGGAGCGGTGTCTGAGCTAATTTCAAACCCTTGTTTTATGCATCACCCCACCTCACCTTTCCCGTTAAGCAGCCATAGTGTGTCTTCTAAAGGTGTGCCTCTGTTCTTTTTGTAATTCAGTTCAAGTGTAACGATTTTGACATTCCCTCAGTAAGCGATATCTTAGGATAAGGGCCTTTTTCTCTGTGACTTATTTCACTTAGAATCATCGTACCTAAATTCACTCATCATGCTGCTAACTAGCCTTATGACATTGATTTCATGGCTGAGTGATATTCCATTGTGTCAAGTACCACCATTTCTTTATCCATTTTTCTCTTTCCTGGGATATTGAAGGTGTACCGAAGCGGAGGTTCTTGGCAACAGAGCAGCCATAAACTTTAGGGTGCCTGTGTCTTCTTGATTTTTAGTTTTCCCAATTTATACGCCCATGAGTGGAAGTGCCCTATGCTCTCTACGCTGTGTTTATTACTTGTTTCAGGACACACCGTACTCTTCTCCAGAGTGCCTGTTGGCAATTTACATCCCGCCCATCAGCGTAGCAAGGCTCCCATGTCTCCATGGCCTGTCCTGCTTTTCTGGTTTTTACACTTTGTTCAGCATGGCCCTTTTGACCGAGGGCAAGCGAGACTTCTTTGTAGCGCTGGTTTGCCCTTCCGGCTTGCTTGGTTGGCCAAAAAGGGCGTATGCGTTTTTTCCTGAATATATTCAGGAAAAAACGCATACGCCCTTTTTGGCCAAGGGCATCATTGTCACCGTTTTGCCGCTTTTCATGTGCTTTAAACGCGAGTCGAATCTACCTCCTGAAATCTGTTTCCTGCAAATCTGCCTTGCTTTCAAATCCTCTTCGTTGCCTTCCCTCAATATATTTGTGCACGAGAGTTCTCATTTATAACACTGCACGTTTGTGAATTGCAGTGCCCCTGAGCTCCATTTGTCTCCTCGCTTTTTAGGGAGCTGGCCGCAAAAGCGCAGGATTGCTTCAGGCCCTATTTTAGTTCTGGGGGGCAGGCTGAGCCTGTGGTTCATTCTTCGTGCTGATGGGAAAATGGAGTGACCTATGCCTGTCACAACACCTAGGGCTCGTCTCTCGTTGGTTCTGCGTCTTCCCATTCATCCTCAGGACAAATTGCAACCTGTAAAATCAGGAGGTTAAAGGTGCTGATTCTCCAAGTAGAGAGATGGTTAGTCAAGCGGCTGGAATGGCGAACCCGAGCACAAGGAGAGGAGAAATGAGGTGCGTTTTAGAAACCTTTCCCGATCTCACGGCATACCATCTTCTGGGTTTCCCATGCATGTTTTGATGTAGGAAGATGCCCTTGTACCTGGAGATTTGAGACCCATGGGGTGGGTACCCCGCGGTATTACTTTAAAGTATCTGCATTTGCTCACCCAACCTCACCAATCCTCTCAGCCCCAAGAGTGTCCAGCCTTATGTCTCATCCAGCTGTGGGTCTAGATATGGTCAATCCAGGTTGCATCAGAGACCCTGAACGGATTTTGTAAGAATTTCTCTCTCTTTCACTGTCTTTGCTTTGTGGGTTTTTTAAAGTAATGTATGTTTAGAATGGAGTTTGGCTGCTTTTCCCTGCTGTGTTTATGCCGCTTTACACCCTCTTGATTCACTTGCAGAGAGATATCAATACATAGGTTTTCAGATTCATACTAGTCAGATATATTCTTGTGCGGTGACTAGGGGGTGTTGAGTCCAGTACACTGAGCAGGGAGTAGGCCTTGTCTATTACATATTTGGCTTATGGAGCGGTGTCTGAGCTAATTTCAAACCCTTCTTTTATGCATCACCCCACCTCACCTTTCCCATTAAGCAGCCATAGTGTGTCTTCTAAAGGTGTGCCTCTGTTCTTTTTGTAATTCAGTTCAAGTGTAACGATTTTGACATTCCCTCAGTAAGCGATATCTTAGGAGAAGGGCCTTTTACTGTGTGACTTATTTCACTTAGAATCATCGTACCTAAATTCACTCATCATGCTGCTAACTAGCCTTATGACATTGATTTCATGGCTGAGTGATATTCCATTGTGTCAAGTACCACCATTTCTTTATCCATTTTTCTCTTTCCTGGGATATTGAAGGTGTACCGAAGCGGAGGTTCTTGGCAACAGAGCAGCCATAAACTTTAGGGTGCCTGTGTCTTCTTGATTTTTAGTTTTCCCAATTTATACGCCCATGAGTGGAAGTGCCCTATGCTCTCTACGCTGTGTTTATTACTTGTTTCAGGACACACCGTACTCTTCTCCAGAGTGCCTGTTGGCAATTTACATCCCGCCCATCAGCGTAGCAAGGCTCCCCTGTCTCCATGGCCTGTCCTGCTTTTCTGGTTTTTACAGTTTGTTCAGCATGGCCCTTTTGACCGAGGGCAAGCGAGACTTCTTTGTAGCGATGATTTGCCCTTCTGGCTTGCTTGGTTGGCCAAAAAGGGCGTATGCGTTTTTTCCTGAATATATTCAGGAAAAAACGCATACGCCCTTTTTGGCCAAGGGCATCATTGTCAACGTTTTGCCGCTTTTCATGTGCTTTAAAGGCGAGTCGAATCTACCTCCTGAAATCTGTTTCCTGCAAATCTGCCTTGCTTTCAAATCCTCTTCGTTGCCTTCCCTCAATATATTTGTGGACGAGAGTTCTCATTTATAACTCTGCACGTTTGTGAATTGCAGTGCCCCTGAGCTCTATTTGTCTCCTCGCTTTTTTGGGAGCTGGCCGCAAAAGCGCAGGATTGCTTCAGGCCCTATTTTAGTTCTGGGGGGCAGGCTGAGCCTGTGGTTCATTCTTCTTCCTGATGGGAAAATGGAGTGACCTATGCCTGTCCCAACACCTAGGGCTCGTCTCTCATTGGTTCCACGTTTTCCCGTTCATCCTCAGGACAGATTGCAACCTGTACAATCAGGAGGTTAAAGGTGCTCATTCTCCAAATAGGGAGATGGTTAGTCAAGCAGCTGGAATGGTGAACCCGAGCACAAGGAGAGGAGAAATGAGGTGCGTTTTAGAAACATTTCCCGATCTCACGGCATACCATCTTCTGGGTTTCCCATGCATGTTTTGATGTAGGAAGATTCCCTTGTACTTGGAGATTTGAGACCCATGGGGTGGGTACCCCGCGGTATTACTTTAAAGTATCTGCATTTGCTCACCCAACCTCACCAATCCTCTCAGCCCCAAGAGTGTCCAGCCTTATGTCTCATCCAGCTGTGGGTCTAGATATGGTCAATCCAGGTTGCATCACAGACCCTGAACGGATTTTGTAAGAATTTCTCTCTCTTTCACTGTCTTTGTTTTGTGGGTTTTTTAAGTAATTTATGTTTAGAATCGGGCTTGGCTGCTTTTCCCTGCTGTGCTGATGCCGCTTTACACCCTCTTGATTCACTTGCAGAGAGATATCCATACCTAGGTTTTCAGATTCTTACTAGTCAGATATATTCTTGTGTGGTGACTAGGGTGTGTTGAGTCCAGTTCACTGAGCAGGGAGTAGGCCTTGTCTATTACATATTAGGCTTATGGAGCGGTCTCTGAGCTAATTTCAAACCCTTGTTATATGCATCACCCCACCTCACCTTTCCTGTTAAGCAGCCATAGTGTGTCTTCTAAAGGTGTGACTCTGTTCTGTTTTGTAATTCAGTTCAAGTGTAGCGATTTTGACATTCCCTCTATAAGCGGTATCTTAGGATAAGTGTCTTTTTCTGTGTGACTTATTTCACTTAGAATCATCGTACCTAAATCCACTCATCATGCTGCTAACTAGCCTTATGACATTGATTTCATGGCTGAGTGATATTCCATTGTGCCAAGTACCACCATTTCTTTATACATTTTTCTCTTTCCTGGGATATTGAAGGTGTACCGAAGCGGAGATTCTTGGAAACAGAGCAGCCGTAAACTTTATGGTGCCTGTGTCTTGTTGATTTTTAGTTTTCCCAATTTATACGCCCATGAGTGGAAGTGCCCTATGCTCTCAACGCTGTGTTTATTACTTGTTTCAGGACACACCGTACTCTTCTCCAGAGTGCCTGTTGGCAATTTATATCCCACCCATCAGCGTAGCAAGGCTCCCATGTCTCCATGGCCTGTCCTGCTTTTCTGGTTTTTACTGTTTGTTCAGCATGGCCCTTTTGACCGAGGGCAAGTGAGACTTCTTTGTAGCGCTGATTTGCCCTTCCGGCTTGCTTGGTTGGCCAAAAAGGGCGTATGCGTTTTTTCCTGAATATATTCAGGAAAAAACGCATACGCCCTTTTTGGCCAAGGGCATCATTGTCACCGTTTTGCCGCTTTTCATGTGCTTTAAACGCGAGTCGAATCTACCTCCTGAAATCTGTTTCCTGCAAATCTGCCTTGCTTTCAAATCCTCTTCGTTGCCTTCCCTCAATATATTTGTGGACGAGAGTTCTCATTTATAACTCTGCACGTTTGTGAATTGCAGTGCCCCTGAGCTCCATTTGTCTCCTCGCTTTCTTGGGACCTGGCCGCAAAAGCGCAGGATTGCTTCAGGCCCTATTTTGGTTCTGGGGGGCAGGCTGAGCCTGTGGTTCATTCTTCTTCCTGATGGGAAAATGGAGTGACCTATGCCTGTCCCAACACCTAGGGCTCGTCTCTCATTGGTTCCACGTTTTCCCGTTCATCCTCAGGACAGATTGCAACCTGTACAATCAGGAGGTTAAAGGTGCTCATTCTCCAAATAGGGAGATGGTTAGTCAAGCAGCTGGAATGGTGAACCCGAGCACAAGGAGAGGAGAAATGAGGTGCGTTTTAGAAACCTTTCCCGATCTCATGGCATACCATCTTCTGGGTTTCCCATGCATATTTTGATGTAGGAAGATGCCCTTGTACCTGGAGATTTGAGACCCATGGGGTGTGTTCCCCGCAGTGTTACTTTAAAGTATCTGCGTTTGCTCACCCAACCTCACCAATCCTCTCAGCCCCAAGAGTGTCCAGCCTTATGTCTCATCCAGCTGTGGGTCTAGATATGGTCAATCCAGGTTGCATCAGAGACCCTGAACGGATTTTGTAAGAATTTCTCTCTCTTTCACTGTCTTTGTTTTGTGGGTTTTTTAAGTAATTTATGTTTAGAATCGGGCTTGGCTGCTTTTCCCTGCTGTGTTGATGCCGCTTTACACCCTCTTGATTCACTTGCAGAGAGATATCCATACCTAGGTTTTCAGATTCTTACTAGTCAGATATATTCTCGTGTGGTGACTAGGGTGTGTTGAGTCCAGTTCACTGAGCAGGGAGTAGGCCTTGTCTATTACATATTAGGCTTATGGAGCGGTCTCTGAGCTAATTTCAAACCCTTGTTATATGCATCACCCCACCTCACCTTTCCTGTTAAGCAGCCATAGTGTGTCTTCTAAAGGTGTGACTCTGTTCTGTTTTGTAATTCAGTTCAAGTGTAGCGATTTTGACATTCCCTCTATAAGCGGTATCTTAGGATAAGTGTCTTTTTCTGTGTGACTTATTTCACTTAGAATCATCGTACCTAAATCCACTCATCATGCTGCTAACTAGCCTTATGACATTGATTTCATGGCTGAGTGATATTCCATTGTGCCAAGTACCACCATTTCTTTATACATTTTTCTCTTTCCTGGGATATTGAAGGTGTACCGAAGCGGAGATTCTTGGAAACAGAGCAGCCGTAAACTTTAGGGTGCCTGTGTCTTGTTGATTTTTAGTTTTCCCAATTTATACGCCCATGAGTGGAAGTGCCCTATGCTCTCAACGCTGTGTTTATTACTTGTTTCAGGACACACCGTACTCTTCTCCAGAGTGCCTGTTGGCAATTTATATCCCACCCATCAGCGTAGCAAGGCTCCCATGTCTCCATGGCCTGTCCTGCTTTTCTGGTTTTTACTGTTTGTTCAGCATGGCCCTTTTGACCGAGGGCAAGTGAGACTTCTTTGTAGCGCTGATTTGCCCTTCCGGCTTGCTTGGTTGGCCAAAAAGGGCGTATGCGTTTTTTCCTGAATATATTCAGGAAAAAACGCATACGCCCTTTTTGGCCAAGGGCATCATTGTCAACGTTTTGCCGCTTTTCATGTGCTTTAAAGGCGAGTCGAATCTACCTCCTGAAATCTGTTTCCTGCAAATCTGCCTTGCTTTCAAATCCTCTTCGTTGCCTTCCCTCAATATATTTGTGGACGAGAGTTCTCATTTATAACTCTGCACGTTTGTGAATTGCAGTGCCCCTGAGCTCCATTTGTCTCCTCGCTTTTTTGGGAGCTGGCCGCAAAAGCGCAGGATTGCTTCAGGCCCTATATTGGTTCTGGGGGGCAGGCTGAGCCTGTGGTTCTTTCTTCTTCCTGATGGGAAAATGGAGTGACCTATGCCTGTCCCAAAACCTAGGGCTCGTCGCTCGTTGGTTCCGCGTCTTCGCGTTCATCCTCAGGACAAATTGCAACCTGTACAATTCGGAGGTTAAAGGTGCTGATTCTCCAAGTAGGGAGATGGTTAGTCAAGCGGCTGGAATGGCGAACCCGAGCACAAGGAGAGGAGAAATGAGGTGCGTTTTAGAAACCTTTCCCGATCTCATGGCATACCATCTTC
Organism: Eubalaena glacialis; assembly: GCF_028564815.1. NCBI lineage: Eukaryota > Metazoa > Chordata > Mammalia > Artiodactyla > Balaenidae > Eubalaena > Eubalaena glacialis. Next base: position 439,126 of record NW_026871243.1, read on the forward strand.
TGCGTTTCCCATGCATGTTTTGATGTAGGAAGATGCCCTTGTACCTGGAGATTTGAGACCCATGGGGTGTGTTCCCAGCAGTGTTACTTTAAAGTATCTGCGTTTGCTCACCCAACCTCACCAATCCTCTCAGCCCCAAGAGTGTCCAGCCTTATGTCTCATCCAGCTGTGGGTCTAGATATGGTCAATCCAGGTTGCATCATAGACACTGAACGGATTTTGTAAGAATTTCTCTCTCTTTCACTGTCTTTGTTTTGTGGTTTTTTTAAAGTAATTTATGTTTAGAATCGGGCTTGGCTGCTTTTCCCTGCTGTGTTGATGCCGCTTTACACCCTCTTGATTCACTTGCAGAGAGATATCGATACATAGGTTTTCAGATTCTTACTAGTCAGATATATTCTTGTGTGGTGACTAGGGTGTGTTGAGTCCAGTTCACTGAGCAGGGAGTAGGCCTTGTCTATTACATATTTGGCTTATGGAGCGGTCTCTGAGCTAATTTCAAACCCTTGTTTTATGCATCACCCCACCTCACCTTTCCCGTTAAGCAGCCATAGTGTGTCTTCTAAAGGTGTGACTCTGTTCTCTTTTGTAATTCAGTTCAAGTGTAGCGATTTTGACATTCCCTCTATAAGCAATATCTTAGGTTAAGTGTCTTTTTCTGTGTGACTTATTTCACTTAGAATCATCGTAACTAAATCCACTCATCATGCTGCTAACTAGCCTTATGACATTGATTTCATGGCTGAGTGATATTCCATTGTGCCAAGTACCACCATTTCTTTATCCATTTTTCTCTTTCCTGGGATATTGAAGGTGTACCGAAGCGGAGGTTCTTGGAAACAGAGCAGCCGTAATCTTTAGGGTGCCTGTGTCTTGTTGATTTTTAGTTTCCCAATTTATACGCCCATGAGTGGAAGTGCCCTATGCTCTCTACGCTGTGTTTATTACTTGTTTCAGGACACACCGTACCCTTCTCCAGAGTGCCTGTTGGCAATTTACATCCCGCCCATCAGCGTAGCAAGGCTCCCATGTCTCCATGGCCTGTCCTGCTTTTCTGGTTTTTACACTTTGTTCAGCATGGCCCTTTTGACCGAGGGCAAGCGAGACTTCTTTGTAGCGCTGATTTGCCCTTCCGGCTTGCTTGGTTGGCCAAAAAGGGCGTATGCGTTTTTTCCTGAATATATTCAGGAAAAAACGCATACGCCCTTTTTGGCCAAGGGCATCATTGTCAACGTTTTGCCGCTTTTCATGTGCTTTAAAGGCGAGTCGAATCTACCTCCTGAAATCTGTTTCCTGCATATCTGCCTTGCTTTTAAATCCTCTTCGTTGCCTCCCCTCAATATATTTGTGGACGAGAGTTTTCATTTATAACTCTGCACGTTTGTGAATTGCAGTGCCCGAGAGATCCATTTGTCTCCTCGCTTTTTTGGGAGCTGACCGCAAAAGCGCAGGATTGCTTCAGGCCCTATTTTGGTTCTGGGGGGCAGGCTGAGCCTGTGGTTCATTCTTCTTCCTGATGGGAAAATGGAGTGACCTGTGCCTGTCCCAAAACCTAGGGCCCGTCTCTCGTTGGTTCCCCGTCTTCCCGTTCATCCTCAGGACAAATTGCAACCTGGACGAAACAGGAGGTTAAAGGTGCTGATTCTCCAAGTAGGGAGATGGTTAGTCAAGCGGCTGGAATGGCGAACCCGAGCACAAGGAGAGGAGAAATGAGGTGCGTTTTAGAAACCTTTCCCGATCTCACGGCATACCATCTTCTGGGATTCCCATGCATGTTTTGATGTAGGAAGATTCCCTTGTACCTGGAGATTTGAGACCCATGGGGTGGGTACCCCGCGGTATTACTTTAAAGTATCTGCATTTGCTCACCCAACCTCACCAATCCTCTCAGCCCCAAGAGTGTCCAGCCTTATGTCTCATCCAGCTGTGGGTCTAGATATGGTCAATCCAGGTTGCATCAGAGACCCTGAACGGATTTTGTAAGAATTTCTCTCTCTTTCACTGTCTTTGTTTTGTGGGTTTTTTAAAGTAATGTATGTTTAGAATGGGGTTTGGCTGCTTTTCCCTGCTGTTTTTATGCCGCTTTACACCCTCTTGATTCACTTGCAGAGAGATATCGATACATAGGTTTTTGAGATTCATACTAGTCAGATATATTCTTGTGCGGTGACTAGGGGGTGTTGAGTCCAGTTCACTGAGCAGGGAGTAGGCCTTGTCTAGTACATATTTGGCTTATGGAGCGGTGTCTGAGCTAATTTCAAACCCTTGTTTTATGCATCACCCCACCTCACCTTTCCGGTTACGTAGCCATAGTGTGTCTTCTAAAGGTGTGACTCTGTTCTGTTTTGTAATTCAGTTCAAGTGTAGCGATTTTGGCATTCCCTCTATAAGCGATATCTTAGGATAAGTGCCTTTTTCTGTGTGACTTATTTCACTTAGAATCATCGTACCTAAATCCACTCATCATGCTGCTAAGTAGCCTTATGACATTGATTTCATGGCTGAGTGATATTCCATTGTGCCAAGTACCACCATTTCTTTATCCATTTTTCTCTTTCCTGGGATATTGAAGGTGTACCGAAGCGGAGATTCCTGGAAACTGAGCAGCCGTAAACTTTAGGGTGCCTGTGTCTTGTTGATTTTTAGTTTTCCCAATTTATACGCCCATGAGTGGAAGTGCCCTATGCTCTCTACGCTGTGTTTATTACTTGTTTCAGGACACACCGTACTGTTCTCCAGAGTGCCTGTTGGCAATTTACATCCCGCCCATCAGCGTAGCAAGGCTCCCATGTCTCCATGGCCTGTCCTGCTTTTCTGGTTTTTACACTTTGTTCAGCATGGCCCTTTTGACCGAGGGCAAGCGAGACTTCTTTGTAGCGCTGATTTGCCCTTCCGGCTTGCTTGCTTGGCCTAAAAGGGCGTATGCGTTTTTTCCTGAATATATTCAGGAAAAAACGCATACGCCCTTTTTGGCCAAGGGCATCATTGTCAACGTTTTGCCGCTTTTCATGTGCTTTAAAGGCGAGTCGAATCTACCTCCTGAAATCTGTTTCCTGCAAATCTGCCTTGCTTTCAAATCCTCTTCGTTGCCTTCCCTCAATATATTTGTGGACGAGAGTTCTCATTTATAATTCTGCACGTTTGTGAATTGCAGTGCCCCTGAGCTCCATTTGTCTCCTCGCTTTTTTGGGAGCTGGCCGCAAAAGCGCAAGATTGCTTCAGGCCCTATTTTGGTTCTGGGGGGCAGGCTGAGCCTGTGGTTCATTCTTCTTCCTGATGGGAAAATGGACTGACCTATGCCTGTCCCAACACCTAGGGCTCGTCTCTCGTTGGTTCCGCGTCTTCCCGTTCATCCTCAGGACAAATTGCAACCTGTACAATCAGGAGGTTAAAGGTGCTGATTCTCCAAGTAGGGAGATGGTTAGTCAAGTGGCTGGAATGGCGAACCCGAGCACAAGGAGAGGAGAAATGAGGTGCGTTTTAGAAACCTTTCCCGATCTCACAGCATACCATCTTCTGGGTTTCCCATGCATGTTTTGATGTAGGAAGATTCCCTTGTACCTGGAGATTTGAGAACCATGGGGTGGGTACCCCGCGGTATTACTTTAAAGTATCTGCATTTCTCACCCAACCTCACCAATCCTCTGAGCCCCAAGAGTGTCCAGCCTTATGTCTCATCCAGCTGTGGGTCTAGATATGGTCAATCCAGGTTGCATCATAGACCCTGAACGGATTTTGTAAGAATTTCTCTCTCTTTCACTGTCTTTCTTTTGTGGGTTTTTTAAAGTAATGTATGTTTAGAATCGGGCTTGGCTGCTTTTCCCTGCTGTGTTGATGCCGCTTTACACCCTCTTGATTCACTTGCAGAGAGATATCGATACATAGGTTTTCAGATTCTTACTTGTCAGATATATTCTTGTGTGGTGACTAGGGTGTGTTGAGTCCAGTTCACTGAGCAGGGAGTAGGCCTTGTCTAGTACATATTTGGCTTATGGAGCGGTCTCTGAGCTAATTTCAAACCCTTGTTTTATGCATCACCCCACCTCACCTTTCCAGTTAAGCAGCCATAGTGTGTCTTCTAAAGGTGTGACTCTGTTCTGTTTTGTAATTCAGTTCAAGTGTAGCGATTTTGACATTCCCCCTAAAAGCGATATCTTAGGATAAGTGTCTTTTTCTGTGTGACTTATTTCACTTAGAATCATCGTACCTAAATCCACTCATCATGCTGCTAACTAGCCTTATGACATTGATTTCATGGCTGAGTGATATTCCATTGTGCCAAGTACCACCATTTCTTTATACATTTTTCTCTTTCCTGGGATATTGAAGGTGTACCGAAGCGGAGATTCTTGGAAACAGAGCAGCCGTAAACTTTATGGTGCCTGTGTCTTGTTGATTTTTAGTTTTCCCAATTTATACGCCCATGAGTGGAAGTGCCCTATGCTCTCAACGCTGTGTTTATTACTTGTTTCAGGACACACCGTACTCTTCTCCAGAGTGCCTGTTGGCAATTTACATCCCACCCATCAGCGTAGCAAGGCTCCCATGTCTCCATGGCCTGTCCTGCTTTTCTGGTTTTTACTGTTTGTTCAGCATGGCCCTTTTGACCGAGGGCAAGTGAGACTTCTTTGTAGCGCTGATTTGCCCTTCCGGCTTGCTTGGTTGGCCAAAAAGGGCGTATGCGTTTTTTCCTGAATATATTCAGGAAAAAACGCATACGCCCTTTTTGGCCAAGGGCATCATTGTCACCGTTTTGCCGCTTTTCATGTGCTTTAAACGCGAGTCGAATCTACCTCCTGAAATCTGTTTCCTGCAAATCTGCCTTGCTTTCAAATCCTCTTCGTTGCCTTCCCTCAATATATTTGTGGACGAGAGTTCTCATTTATAACTCTGCACGTTTGTGAATTGCAGTGCCCCTGAGCTCCATTTGTCTCCTCGCTTTCTTGGGACCTGGCCGCAAAAGCGCAGGATTGCTTCAGGCCCTATTTTGGTTCTGGGGGGCAGGCTGAGCCTGTGGTTCATTCTTCTTCCTGATGGGAAAATGGAGTGACCTATGCCTGTCCCAACACCTAGGGCTCGTCTCTCATTGGTCCCACGTTTTCCCGTTCATCCTCAGGACAGATTGCAACCTGTACAATCAGGAGGTTAAAGGTGCTCATTCTCCAAATAGGGAGATGGTTAGTCAAGCAGCTGGAATGGTGAACCCGAGCACAAGGAGAGGAGAAATGAGGTGCGTTTTAGAAACCTTTCCCGATCTCACGGCATACCATCTTCTGGGTTTCCCATGCATGTTTTGATGTAGGAAGATGCCCTTGTACCTGGAGATTTGAGACCCATGGGGTGGGTACCCCGCGGTATTACTTTAAAGTATCTGCATTTGCTCACCCAACCTCACCAATCCTCTCAGCCCCAAGAGTGGCCAGCCTTATGTCTCATCCAGCTGTGGGTCTAGATATGGTCAATCCAGGTTGCATCAGAGACCCTGAACGGATTTTGTAAGAATTTCTCTCTCTTTCACTGTCTTTGCTTTGTGGGTTTTTTAAAGTAATGTATGTTTAGAATGGAGTTTGGCTGCTTTTCCCTGCTGTGTTTATGCCGCTTTACACCCTCTTGATTCACTTGCAGAGAGATATCAATACATAGGTTTTCAGATTCATACTAGTCAGATATATTCTTGTGCGGTGACTAGGGGGTGTTGAGTCCAGTACACTGAGCAGGGAGTAGGCCTTGTCTATTACATATTTGGCTTATGGAGCGGTGTCTGAGCTAATTTCAAACCCTTCTTTTATGCATCACCCCACCTCACCTTTCCCGTTAAGCAGCCATAGTGTGTCTTCTAAAGGTGTGCCTCTGTTCTTTTTGTAATTCAGTTCAAGTGTAACGATTTTGACATTCCCTCAATAAGCGATATCTTAGGAGAAGGGCCTTTTACTGTGTGACTTATTTCACTTAGAATCATCGTACCTAAATTCACTCATCATGCTGCTAACTAGCCTTATGACATTGATTTCATGGCTGAGTGATATTCCATTGTGTCAAGTACCACCATTTCTTTATCCATTTTTCTCTTTCCTGGGATATTGAAGGTGTACCGAAGCGGAGGTTCTTGGCAACAGAGCAGCCATAAACTTTAGGGTGCCTGTGTCTTCTTGATTTTTAGTTTTCCCAATTTATACGCCCATGAGTGGAAGTGCCCTATGCTCTCTACGCTGTGTTTATTACTTGTTTCAGGACACACCGTACTCTTCTCCAGAGTGCCTGTTGGCAATTTACATCCCGCCCATCAGCATAGCAAGGCTCCCCTGTCTCCATGGCCTGTCCTGCTTTTCTGGTTTTTACTGTTTGTTCAGCATGGCCCTTTTGACCGAGGGCAAGCGAGACTTCTTTGTAGCGCTGATTTGCCCTTCTGGCTTGCTTGGTTGGCCAAAAAGGGCGTATGCGTTTTTTCCTGAATATATTCAGGAAAAAACGCATACGCCCTTTTTGGCCAAGGGCATCATTGTCAACGTTTTGCCGCTTTTCATGTGCTTTAAAGGCGAGTCGAATCTACCTCCTGCAATCTGTTTCCTGCAAATCTGCCTTGCTTTCAAATCCTCTTCGTTGCCTTCCCTCAATATATTTGTGGACGAGAGTTCTCATTTATAACACTGCACGTTTGTGAATTGCAGTGCCCCTGAGCTCTATTTGTCTCCTCGCTTTTTTGGGAGCTGGCCGCAAAAGCACAGGATTGCTTCAGGCCCTATATTGGTTCTGGGGGGCAGGCTGAGCCTGTGGTTCTTTCTTCTTCCTGATGGGAAAATGGAGTGACCTATGCCTGTCCCAAAACCTAGGGCTCGTCGCTCGTTGGTTCCGCGTCTTCGCGTTCATCCTCAGGACAAATTGCAACCTGTACAATCAGGAGGTTAAAGGTGCTGATTCTCCAAGTAGGGAGATGGTTAGTCAAGCGGCTGGAATGGCGAACCCGAGCACAAGGAGAGGAGAAATGAGGTGCGTTTTAGAAACCTTTCCCGATCTCATGGCATACCATCTTCTGGGTTTCCCATGCATGTTTTGATGTAGGAAGATGCCCTTGTACCTGGAGATTTGAGACCCATGGGGTGTGTTCCCAGCAGTGTTACTTTAAAGTATCTGCGTTTGCTCACCCAACCTCACCAATCCTCTCAGCCCCAAGAGTGTCCAGCCTTATGTCTCATCCAGCTGTGGGTCTAGATATGGTCAATCCAGGTTGCATCATAGACACTGAACGGATTTTGTAAGAATTTCTCTCTCTTTCACTGTCTTTGTTTTGTGGGTTTTTTAAAGTAATTTATGTTTAGAATCAGGCTTGGCTGCTTTTCCCTGCTGTGTTGATGCCGCTTTACACCCTCTTGATTCACTTGCAGAGAGATATCGATACATAGGTTTTCAGATTCTTACTAGTCAGATATATTCTTGTGTGGTGACTAGGGTGTGTTGAGTCCAGTTCACTGAGCAGGGAGTAGGCCTTGTCTATTACATATTTGGCTTATGGAGCGGTCTCTGAGCTAATTTCAAACCCTTGTTTTATGCATCACCCCACCTCACCTTTCCCGTTAAGCAGCCATAGTGTGTCTTCTAAAGGTGTGACTCTGTTCTCTTTTGTAATTCAGTTCAAGTGTAGCGATTTTGACATTCCCTCTATAAGCAATATCTTAGGTTAAGTGTCTTTTTCTGTGTGACTTATTTCACTTAGAATCATCGTAACTAAATCCACTCATCATGCTGCTAACTAGCCTTATGACATTGATTTCATGGCTGAGTGATATTCCATTGTGCCAAGTACCACCATTTCTTTATCCATTTTTCTCTTTCCTGGGATATTGAAGGTGTACCGAAGCGGAGGTTCTTGGAAACAGAGCAGCCGTAATCTTTAGGGTGCCTGTGTCTTGTTGATTTTTAGTTTTCCCAATTTATACGCCCATGAGTGGAAGTGCCCTATGCTCTCTACGCTGTGTTTATTACTTGTTTCAGGACACACCGTACCCTTCTCCAGAGTGCCTGTTGGCAATTTACATCCCGCCCATCAGCGTAGCAAGGCTCCCATGTCTCCATGGCCTGTCCTGCTTTTCTGGTTTTTACACTTTGTTCAGCATGGCCCTTTTGACCGAGGGCAAGCGAGACTTCTTTGTAGCGCTGATTTGCCCTTCCGGCTTGCTTGGTTGGCCAAAAAGGGCGTATGCGTTTTTTCCTGAATATATTCAGGAAAAAACGCATACGCCCTTTTTGGCCAAGGGCATCATTGTCAACGTTTTGCCGCTTTTCATGTGCTTTAAAGGCGAGTCGAATCTACCTCCTGAAATCTGTTTCCTGCATATCTGCCTTGCTTTCAAATCCTCTTCGTTGCCTCCCCTCAATATATTTGTGGACGAGAGTTCTCATTTATAACTCTGCACGTTTGTGAATTGCAGTGCCCGTGAGATCCATTTGTCTCCTCGCTTTTTTGGGAGCTGACCGCAAAAGCGCAGGATTGCTTCAGGCCCTATTTTGGTTCTGGGGGGCAGGCTGAGCCTGTGGTTCATTCTTCTTCCTGATGGGAAAATGGAGTGACCTGTGCCTGTCCCAAAACCTAGGGCCCGTCTCTCGTTGGTTCCCCGTCTTCCCGTTCATCCTCAGGACAAATTGCAACCTGGACGAAACAGGAGGTTAAAGGTGCTGATTCTCCAAGTAGGGAGATGGTTAGTCAAGCGGCTGGAATGGCGAACCCGAGCACAAGGAGAGGAGAAATGAGGTGCGTTTTAGAAACCTTTCCTGATCTCACGGCATACCATCTTCTGGGTTTCCCATGCATGTTTTGATGTAGGAAGATTCCCTTGTACCTGGAGATTTGAGACCCATGGGGTGGGTACCCCGCGGTATTACTTTAAAGTATCTGCATTTGCTCACCCAACCTCACCAATCCTCTCAGCCCCAAGAGTGTCCAGCCTTATGTCTCATCCAGCTGTGGGTCTAGATATGGTCAATCCAGGTTGCATCAGAGACCCTGAACGGATTTTGTAAGAATTTCTCTCTCTTTCACTGTCTTTGTTTTGTGGGTTTTTTAAAGTAATGTATGTTTAGAATGGGGTTTGGCTGCTTTTCCCTGCTGTTTTTATGCCGCTTTACACCCTCTTGATTCACTTGCAGAGAGATATCGATACATAGGTTTTTGAGATTCATACTAGTCAGATATATTCTTGTGCGGTGACTAGGGGGTGTTGAGTCCAGTTCACTGAGCAGGGAGTAGGCCTTGTCTAGTACATATTTGGCTTATGGAGCGGTGTCTGAGCTAATTTCAAACCCTTGTTTTATGCATCACCCCACCTCACCTTTCCGGTTAAGTAGCCATAGTGTGTCTTCTAAAGGTGTGCCTCTGTTCTGTTTTGTAATTCAGTTCAAGTGTAGCGATTTTGGCATTCCCTCTATAAGCGATATCTTAGGATAAGTGCCTTTTTCTGTGTGACTTATTTCACTTAGAATCATCGTACCTAAATCCACTCATCATGCTGCTAAGTAGCCTTATAACATTGATTTCATGGCTGAGTGATATTCCATTGTGCCAAGTACCACCATTTCTTTATCCATTTTTCTCTTTCCTGGGATATTGAAGGTGTACCGAAGCGGAGATTCTTGGAAACAGAGCAGCCGTAAACTTTAAGGTGCCTGTGTCTTGTTGATTTTTAGTTTTCCCAATTTATACGCCCATGAGTGGAAGTGCCCTATGCTCTCTACGCTGTGTTTATTACTTGTTTCAGGACACACCGTACTGTTCTCCAGAGTGCCTGTTGGCAATTTACATCCCGCCCATCAGCGTAGCAAGGCTCCCATGTCTCCATGGCCTGTCCTGCTTTTCTGGTTTTTACACTTTGTTCAGCATGGCCCTTTTGACCGAGGGCAAGCGAGACTTCTTTGTAGCGCTGATTTGCCCTTCCGGCTTGCTTGCTTGGCCTAAAAGGGCGTATGCGTTTTTTCCTGAATATATTCAGGAAAAAACGCATACGCCCTTTTAGGCCAAGGGCATCATTGTCAACGTTTTGCCGCTTTTCATGTGCTTTAAAGGCGAGTCGAATCTACCTCCTGAAATCTGTTTCCTGCATCCTGCCTTGCTTTCAAATCCTCTTCGTTGCCTTCCCTCAATATATTTGTGGACGAGAGTTCTCATTTATAACTCTGCACGTTTGTGAATTGCAGTGCCCCTGAGCTCCATTTTTCTCCTCGCTTTTTTGGGAGCTGGCCGCAAAAGCGCAGGATTGCTTCAGGCCCTATTTTGGTTCTGGGGGGCAGGCTGAGCCTGTGGTTCATTCTTCTTCCTGATGGGAAAATGGAGTGACCTATGCCTGTCCCAACACCTAGGGCTCGTCTCTCGTTGGTTCCGCGTCTTCCCGTTCATCCTCAGGACAAATTGCAACCTGTACAATCAGGAGGTTAAAGGTGCTGATTCTCCAAGTAGGGAGATGGTTAGTCAAGTGGCTGGAATGGCGAAACCGAGCACAAGGAGAGGAGAAATGAGGTGCGTTTTAGAAAGCTTTCCCGATCTCACAGCATACCATCTTCTGGGTTTCCCATGCATGTTTTGATGTAGGAAGATTCCCTTGTACCTGGAGATTTGAGAACAATGGGGTGGGTATCCCGCGGTATTACTTTGAAGTATCTGCATTTCTCACCCAACCTCACCAATCCTCTGAGCCCCAAGAGTGTCCAGCCTTATGTCTCATCCAGCTGTGGGTCTAGATATGGTCAATCCAGGTTGCATCATAGACCCTGAACGGATTTTGTAAGAATTTCTCTCTCTTTCACTGTCTTTCTTTTGTGGGTTTTTTAAAGTAATGTATGTTTAGAATCGGGCTTGGCTGCTTTTCCCTGCTGTGTTGATGCCGCTTTACACCCTTTTGATTCACTTGCAGAGAGATATCGATACATAGGTTTTCAGATTCTTACTTGTCAGATATATTCTTGTGTGGTGACTAGGGTGTGTTGAGTCCAGTTCACTGAGCAGGGAGTAGGCCTTGTCTAGTACATATTTGGCTTATGGAGCGGTCTCTGAGCTAATTTCAAACCCTTGTTTTATGCATCACCCCACCTCACCTTTCCCGTTAAGCAGCCATAGTGTGTCTTCTAAAGGTGTGACTCTGTTCTGTTTTGTAATTCAGTTCAAGTGTAGCGATTTTGACATTCCCCCTAAAAGCGATATCTTAGGATAAGTGCCTTTTTCTTTGTGACTTATTTCACTTAGAATCATCGTACCTAAATCCACTCATCATGCTGCTAAGTAGCCTTATGAGATTGATTTCATGGCTGAGTGATATTCCATTGTGCCAAGTACCACCATTTCTTTATCCATTTTTCTCTTTCCTGGGATATTGAAGGTGTACCGAAGCGGAGATTCCTGGAAACAGAGCAGCCATAAACTTTAGGGTGCCTGTGTCTTGTTGATTTTTAGTTTTCCCAATTTATACGCCCATGAGTGGAAGTGCCCTATGCTCTCTACGCTGTGTTTATTACTTGTTTCAGGACACACCGTACTCTTCTCCAGAGTGCCTGTTGGCAATTTACATCCCGCCCATCAGCGTAGCAAGGCTCCCATGTCTCCATGGCCTGTCCTGCTTTTCTGGTTTTTACACTTTGTTCAGCATGGCCCTTTTGACCGAGGGCAAGCGAGACTTCTTTGTAGCGCTGATTTGCCCTTCCGGCTTGCTTGGTTGGCCAAAAAGGGCGTATGCGTTTTTTCCTGAATATATTCAGGAAAAAACGCATACGCCCTTTTTGGCCAAGGGCATCATTGTCAACGTTTTGCCGCTTTTCATGTGCTTTAAAGGCGAGTCGAATCTACCTCCTGAAATCTGTTTCCTGCACATCTGCCTTGCTTTCAAATCCTCTTCGTTGCCTTCCCTCAATATATTTGTGGACGAGAGTTCTCATTTATAACTCTGCACGTTTGTGAATTGCAGTGCCCCTGAGCTCCATTTGTCTCCTCGCTTTTTTGGGAGCTGGCCGCAAAAGCGCAGGATTGCTTCAGGCCCTATTTTGGTTCTGGGGGGCAGGCTGAGCCTGTGGTTCATTCTTCTTCCTGATGGGAAAATGGAGTGACCTATGCCTGTCCCAACACCTACGGCTCGTCTCTCGTTGGTTCCGCGTCTTCCCGTTCATCCTCAGGACAAATTGCAACCTGTACAATCAGGAGGTTAAAGGTGCTGATTCTCCAAGTAGGGAGATGGTTAGTCAAGCGGCTGGAATGGCGAACCCGAGCACAAGGAGAGGAGAAATGAGGTGCGTTTTAGAAACCTTTCCCGATCTCATGGCATACCATCTTCTGGGTTTCCCATGCATGTTTTGATGTAGGAAGATGCCCTTGTACCTGGAGATTTGAGACCCATGGGGTGTGTTCCCAGCAGTGTTACTTTAAAGTATCTGGGTTTGCTCACCCAACCTCACCAATCCTCTCAGCCCCAAGAGTGTCCAGCCTTATGTCTCATCCAGCTGTGGGTCTAGATATGGTCAATCCAGGTTGCATCATAGACCCTGAATGGATTTTGTAAGAATTTCTCTCTCTTTAACTGTCTTTGTTTTGTGGGTTTTTAAAAGTAATTTATGTTTAGAATCGGGCTTGGCTGCTTTTCCCTGCTATGTTGATGCCGCTTTACACCCTCTTGATTCACTTGCAGAGAGATATCGATACATAGGTTTTCAGATTCTTACTAGTCAGATATATTCTTGTGTGGTGACTAGGGGGTGTTGAGTCCAGTTCACTGAGCAGGGAGTAGGCCTTGTCTATTACATATTTGCCTTATGGAGCGGTCTCTGAGCTAATTTCAAACCCTTGTTTTATGCATCACCCCACCTCACCTTTCCCGTTAAGCAGCCATAGTGTGTCTTCTAAAGGTGTGACTCTGTTCTGTTTTGTAATTCAGTTCAAGTGTAGCGATTTTGACATTCGCTCTATAAGCGATATCTTAGGATAAGTGTCTTTTTCTGTGTGACTTATTTCACTTAGAATCATCGTACCTAAATCCACTCATCATGCTGCTAAGTAGCCTTATGACATTGATTTCATGGCTGAGTGATATTCCATTGTGCCAAGTACCACCATTTCTTTATCCATTTTTCTCTTTCCTGGGATATTGAAGGTGTACCGAAGTGGAGATTCTTGGAAACAGAGCAGCCGTAAACTTTAGGGTGCCTGTGTCTTGTTGATTTTTAGTTTTCCCAATTTATACGCCCATGAGTGGAAGTGCCCTATGCTCTCTACGCTGTGTTTATTACTTGTTTCAGGACACACCGTACTCTTCTCCAGAGTGCCTGTTGGCAATTTACATCCCGCCCATCAGCGTAGCAAGGCTCCCATGTCTCCATGGCCTGTCCTGCTTTTCTGGTTTTTACACTTTGTTCAGCATGGCCCTTTTGACCGAGGGCAAGCGAGACTTCTTTGTAGCGCTGATTTGCCCTTCCAGCTTGCTTGGTTGGCCAAAAAGGGCGTATGCGTTTTTTCCTGAATATATTCAGGAAAAAACGCATACGCCCTTTTTGGCCAAGGGCATCATTGTCAACGTTTTTCCGCTTTTCATGTGCTTTAAAGGCGAGTCGAATCTACCTCCTGAAATCTGTTTCCTGCAAATCTGCCTTGCTTTCAAATCCTCTTCGTTGCCTTCCCTCAATATATTTGTGGACGAGAGTTCTCATTTATAACTCTGCACGTTTGCGAATTGCAGTGCCCCTGAGCTCCATTTGTCTCCTCGCTTTTTTGGGAGCTGGCCGCAAAAGCACAGGATTGCTTCAGGCCCTATTTTGGTTCTGGGGGGCAGGTTGAGCCTGTGGTTCATTCTTCTTCCTGATGGGAAAATGGAGTGACCTGTGCCTGTCCCAACACCTAGGGCTAGTCTCTCGTTGGTTCCCCGTCTTCCCGTTCATCCTCAGGACAAATTGCAACCTGGACGAAACAGGAGGTTAAAGGTGCTGATTCTCCAAGTAGGGAGATGGTTAGTCAAGCGGCTGGAATGGCGAACCCGAGCACAAGGAGAGGAGAAATGAGGTGCGTTTTAGAAACCTTTCCCGATCTCACGGCATACCATCTTCTGGGTTTCCCATGCATGTTTTGATGTAGGAAGATGCCCTTGTACCTGGAGATTTGAGACCCATGGGGTGTGTACCCCGCGGTGTTACATTAAAATATCTGGGTTTGCTCACCCAACCTCACCAATCCTCTCAGCCCCAAGAGTGTCCAGCCTTATGTCTCATCCAGCTGTGGGTCTAGATATGGTCAATCCAGGTTGCATCATAGACCCTGAATGGATTTTGTAAGAATTTCTCTCTCTTTAACTGTCTTTGTTTTGTGGGTTTTTAAAAGTAATTTATGTTTAGAATCGGGCTTGGCTGCTTTTCCCTGCTATGTTGATGCCGCTTTACACCCTCTTGATTCACTTGCAGAGAGATATCGATACATAGGTTTTCAGATTCTTACTAGTCAGATATATTCTTGTGTGGTGACTAGGGGGTGTTGAGTCCAGTTCACTGAGCAGGGAGTAGGCCTTGTCTATTACATATTTGCCTTATGGAGCGGTCTCTGAGCTAATTTCAAACCCTTGTTTTATGCATCACCCCACCTCACCTTTCCCGTTAAGCAGCCATAGTGTGTCTTCTAAAGGTGTGACTCTGTTCTGTTTTGTAATTCAGTTCAAGTGTAGCGATTTTGACATTCGCTCTATAAGCGATATCTTAGGATAAGGGCCTTTTTCTCTGTGACTTATTTCACTTAGAATCATCGTACCTAAATCCACTCATCATGCTGCTAACTAGCCTTATGACATTGATTTCATGGCTGAGTGATATTCCATTGTGCCAAGTACCACCATTTCTTTATCCATTTTTCTCTTTCCTGGGATATTGAAGGTGTACCGAAGCGGAGGTTCTTGGAAACAGAGCAGCCGTAAACTTTAGGGTGCCTGTGTCTTGTTGATTTTTAGTTTTCCCAATTTATACGCCCATGAGTGGAAGTGCCCTATGCTCTCTACGCTGTGTTTATTACTTGTTTCAGGACACACCGTACTCTTCTCCAGAGTGCCTGTTGGCAATTTACATCCCGCCCATCAGCGTAGCAAGGCTCCCATGTCTCCATGGCCTGTCCTGCTTTTCTGGTTTTTACAGTTTGTTCAGCATGGCCCTTTTGACCGAGGGAAAGCGAGACTTCTTTGTAGCGCTGATTTGCCCTTCCGGCTTGCTTGGTTGGCCAAAAAGGGCGTATGCGTTTTTTCCTGAATATATTCAGGAAAAAACGCATACGCCCTTTTTGGCCAAGGGCATCATAATCAACGTTTTGCCGCTTTTCATGTGCTTTAAAGGCGAATCGAATCTACCTCCTGAAATCTGTTTCCTGCAAATCTGCCTTGCATTCAAATCCTCTTCGTTGCCTTCCCTCAATATATTTGTGGACGAGAGTTCTCTTTTATATCTCTGCACGTTTGTGAATCGCAGTGCCCCTGAGCTCCATTTGTCTCCTCGCTCTTTTGGGAGCTGGCCGCAAAAGCGCAGGATTGCTTCAGGCCCTATTTTGGTTCTGGGGGGCAGGCTGAGCCTGTGGTTCATTCTTCTTCCTGATGGGAAAATGGAGTGACCTGTGCCTGTCCCAACACCTAGGGCTCGTCTCTCATTGGTTCCGCGTCTTCCCGTTCATCCTCAGGACAATTTGCAACCTGGACGAAACAGGAGGTTAAAGGTGCTGATTCTCCAAGTAGGGAAATGGTTAGTGAAGTGGCTGGAATGGCGAACCCGAGCACAAGGAGAGGAGAAATGAGGTGCATTTTAGAAACCTTTCCCGATCTCACGGCATACCATCTTCTGGGTTTCCCATGCATGTTTTGATGTAGGAAGATTCCCTTGTACCTGGAGATTTGAGACCCATGGAGTGGGTACCCCGCGGTATTACTTTAAAGTATCTGCATTTGCTCACCCAACCACACCAATCCTCTCAGCCCCAAGAGTGTCCAGCCTTATGTCTCATCCAGCTGTGGGTCTAGATATGGTCAATCCAGGTTGCATCAGATACCCTGAACGGATTTTGTAAGAATTTCTCTCTCTTTCACTGTCTTTGCTTTGTGGGTTTTTGAAAGTAATGTATGTTTAGAATGGGGTTTGGCTGCTTTTCCCTGCTGTGTTGATGCCGCTATACACCCTCTTGATTCACTTGCAGAGAGATATCGATACATAGGTTTTCAGATTCATACTAGTCAGATATATTCTTGTGCGGTGACTAGGGGGTGTTGAGTCCAGTTCACTGAGCAGGGAGTAGGCCTTGTCTAGTACATATTTGGCTTATGGAGCGGTGTCTGAGCTAATTTCAAACCCTTGTTTTATGCATCACCCCACCTCACCTTTCCGGTTAAGCAGCCATAGTGTGTCTTCTAAAGGTGTGCCTCTGTTCTGTTTTGTAATTCAGTTCAAGTGTAGCGATTTTGACATTCCCTCTATAAGCGATATCTTAGGATAAGTGTCTTTTTCTGTGTGACTTATTTCACTTAGAATCATCGTACCTAAATCCACTCATCATGCTGCTAACTAGCCTTATGACATTGATTTCATGGCTGAGTGATATTCCATTGTGCCAAGTACCACCATTTCTTTATCCATTTTTCTCTTTCCTGGGATATTGAAGGTGTACCGAAGCGGAGATTCTTGGAAATAGAGCAGCCGTAAACTTTAGGGTGCCTGTGTCTTGTTGATTTTTAGTTTTCCCAATTTATACGCCCATGAGTGGAAGTGCCCTATGCTCTCTACGCTGTGTTTATTACTTGTTTCAGGACACACCGTACTCTTCTCCAGAGTGCCTGTTGGCAATTTACATCCCGCCCATCAGCGTAGCAAGGCTCCCATGTCTCCATGGCCTGTCCTGCTTTTCTGGTTTTTACACTTTGTTCAGCATGGCCCTTTTGTCCGAGGGCAAGCAAGACTTCTTTGTAGCGCTGATTTGCCCTTCCAGCTTGCTTGATTGGCCAAAAAGGGCGTATGCGTTTTTTCCTGAATATATTCAGGAAAAAACGCATACGCCCTTTTTGGCCAAGGGCATCATTGTCAACGTTTTGCCGCTTTTCATGTGCTTTAAAGGCGAGTCGAATCTACCTCCTGAAATCTGTTTCCTGCAAATCTGCCTTGCTTTCAAATCCTCTTCGTTGCCTTCCCTCAATATATTTGTGGACGAGAGTTCTCATTTATAACTCTGCACGTTTGTGAATTGCAGTGCCCCTGAGCTCCATTTGTCTCCTCGCTTTTTTGGGAGCTGGCCGCAAAAGCGCAGGATTGCTTCAGGCCCTATATTGGTTCTGGGGGGCAGGCTGAGCCTGTGGTTCATTCTTCTTCCTGATGGGAAAATGGAGTGACCTGTGCCTGTCCCAACACCTAGGGCTAGTCTCTCGTTGGTTCCCCGTCTTCCCGTTTATCTTCAGGACAAATTGCAACCTGGAAGAAACAGGAGGTTAAAGGTGCTGATTCTCCAAGTAGGGAGATGGTTAATCAAGCGGCTGGAATGGCGAACCCGAGCACAAGGAGAGGAGAAATGAGGTGCGTTTTAGAAAGCTTTCCCGATCTCACGGCATACCATCTTCTGGGTTTCCCATGCATGTTTTGATGTAGGAAGATGCCCTTGTACCTGGAGATTTGAGACCCATGGGGTGTGTTCCCAGCAGTGTTACTTTAAAGTATCTGGGTTTGCTCACCCAACCTCACCAATCCTCTCAGCCCCAAGAGTGTCCAGCCTTATGTCTCATCCAGCTGTGGGTCTAGATATGGTCAATCCAGGTTGCATCATAGACCCTGAATGGATTTTGTAAGAATTTCTCTCTCTTTAACTGTCTTTGTTTTGTGGGTTTTTAAAAGTAATTTATGTTTAGAATCGGGCTTGGCTGCTTTTCCCTGCTATGTTGATGCCGCTTTACACCCTCTTGATTCACTTGCAGAGAGATATCGATACATAGGTTTTCAGATTCTTACTAGTCAGATATATTCTTGTGTGGTGACTAGGGGGTGTTGAGTCCAGTTCACTGAGCAGGGAGTAGGCCTTGTCTATTACATATTTGCCTTATGGAGCGGTCTCTGAGCTAATTTCAAACCCTTGTTTTATGCATCACCCCACCTCACCTTTCCCGTTAAGCAGCCATAGTGTGTCTTCTAAAGGTGTGACTCTGTTCTGTTTTGTAATTCAGTTCAAGTGTAGCGATTTTGACATTCGCTCTATAAGCGATATCTTAGGATAAGGGCCTTTTTCTCTGTGACTTATTTCACTTAGAATCATCGTACCTAAATCCACTCATCATGCTGCTAACTAGCCTTATGACATTGATTTCATGGCTGAGTGATATTCCATTGTGCCAAGTACCACCATTTCTTTATCCATTTTTCTCTTTCCTGGGATATTGAAGGTGTACCGAAGCGGAGGTTCTTGGAAACAGAGCAGCCGTAAACTTTAGGGTGCCTGTGTCTTGTTGATTTTTAGTTTTCCCAATTTATACGCCCATGAGTGGAAGTGCCCTATGCTCTCTACGCTGTGTTTATTACTTGTTTCAGGACACACCGTACTCTTCTCCAGAGTGCCTGTTGGCAATTTACATCCCGCCCATCAGCGTAGCAAGGCTCCCATGTCTCCATGGCCTGTCCTGCTTTTCTGGTTTTTACAGTTTGTTCAGCATGGCCCTTTTGACCGAGGGCAAGCGAGACTTCTTTGTAGCGCTGATTTGCCCTTCCGGCTTGCTTGGTTGGCCAAAAAGGGCGTATGCGTTTTTTCCTGAATATATTCAGGAAAAAACGCATACGCCCTTTTTGGCCAAGGGCATCATAATCAACGTTTTGCCGCTTTTCATGTGCTTTAAAGGCGAATCGAATCTACCTCCTGAAATCTGTTTCCTGCAAATCTGCCTTGCATTCAAATCCTCTTCGTTGCCTTCCCTCAATATATTTGTGGACGAGAGTTCTCATTTATAACTCTGCACGTTTGCGAATTGCAGTGCCCCTGAGCTCCATTTGTCTCCTCGCTTTTTTGGGAGCTGGCCGCAAAAGCACAGGATTGCTTCAGGCCCTATTTTGGTTCTGGGGGGCAGGTTGAGCCTGTGGTTCATTCTTCTTCCTGATGGGAAAATGGAGTGACCTGTGCCTGTCCCAACACCTAGGGCTAGTCTCTCGTTGGTTCCCCGTCTTCCCGTTCATCCTCAGGACAAATTGCAACCTGGACGAAACAGGAGGTTAAAGGTGCTGATTCTCCAAGTAGGGAGATGGTTAGTCAAGCGGCTGGAATGGCGAACCCGAGCACAAGGAGAGGAGAAATGAGGTGCGTTTTAGAAACCTTTCCCGATCTCACGGCATACCATCTTCTGGGTTTCCCATGCATGTTTTGATGTAGGAAGATGCCCTTGTACCTGGAGATTTGAGACCCATGGGGTGTGTACCCCGCGGTGTTACATTAAAATATCTGGGTTTGCTCACCCAACCTCACCAATCCTCTCAGCCCCAAGAGTGTCCAGCCTTATGTCTCATCCAGCTGTGGGTCTAGATATGGTCAATCCAGGTTGCATCATAGACCCTGAATGGATTTTGTAAGAATTTCTCTCTCTTTAACTGTCTTTGTTTTGTGGGTTTTTAAAAGTAATTTATGTTTAGAATCGGGCTTGGCTGCTTTTCCCTGCTATGTTGATGCCGCTTTACACCCTCTTGATTCACTTGCAGAGAGATATCGATACATAGGTTTTCAGATTCTTACTAGTCAGATATATTCTTGTGTGGTGACTAGGGGGTGTTGAGTCCAGTTCACTGAGCAGGGAGTAGGCCTTGTCTATTACATATTTGCCTTATGGAGCGGTCTCTGAGCTAATTTCAAACCCTTGTTTTATGCATCACCCCACCTCACCTTTCCCGTTAAGCAGCCATAGTGTGTCTTCTAAAGGTGTGACTCTGTTCTGTTTTGTAATTCAGTTCAAGTGTAGCGATTTTGACATTCGCTCTATAAGCGATATCTTAGGATAAGGGCCTTTTTCTCTGTGACTTATTTCACTTAGAATCATCGTACCTAAATCCACTCATCATGCTGCTAACTAGCCTTATGACATTGATTTCATGGCTGAGTGATATTCCATTGTGCCAAGTACCACCATTTCTTTATCCATTTTTCTCTTTCCTGGGATATTGAAGGTGTACCGAAGCGGAGGTTCTTGGAAACAGAGCAGCCGTAAACTTTAGGGTGCCTGTGTCTTGTTGATTTTTAGTTTTCCCAATTTATACGCCCATGAGTGGAAGTGCCCTATGCTCTCTACGCTGTGTTTATTACTTGTTTCAGGACACACCGTACTCTTCTCCAGAGTGCCTGTTGGCAATTTACATCCCGCCCATCAGCGTAGCAAGGCTCCCATGTCTCCATGGCCTGTCCTGCTTTTCTGGTTTTTACAGTTTGTTCAGCATGGCCCTTTTGACCGAGGGAAAGCGAGACTTCTTTGTAGCGCTGATTTGCCCTTCCGGCTTGCTTGGTTGGCCAAAAAGGGCGTATGCGTTTTTTCCTGAATATATTCAGGAAAAAACGCATACGCCCTTTTTGGCCAAGGGCATCATAATCAACGTTTTGCCGCTTTTCATGTGCTTTAAAGGCGAATCGAATCTACCTCCTGAAATCTGTTTCCTGCAAATCTGCCTTGCATTCAAATCCTCTTCGTTGCCTTCCCTCAATATATTTGTGGACGAGAGTTCTCTTTTATATCTCTGCACGTTTGTGAATCGCAGTGCCCCTGAGCTCCATTTGTCTCCTCGCTCTTTTGGGAGCTGGCCGCAAAAGCGCAGGATTGCTTCAGGCCCTATTTTGGTTCTGGGGGGCAGGCTGAGCCTGTGGTTCATTCTTCTTCCTGATGGGAAAATGGAGTGACCTGTGCCTGTCCCAACACCTAGGGCTCGTCTCTCATTGGTTCCGCGTCTTCCCGTTCATCCTCAGGACAATTTGCAACCTGGACGAAACAGGAGGTTAAAGGTGCTGATTCTCCAAGTAGGGAAATGGTTAGTGAAGTGGCTGGAATGGCGAACCCGAGCACAAGGAGAGGAGAAATGAGGTGCATTTTAGAAACCTTTCCCGATCTCACGGCATACCATCTTCTGGGTTTCCCATGCATGTTTTGATGTAGGAAGATTCCCTTGTACCTGGAGATTTGAGACCCATGGAGTGGGTACCCCGCGGTATTACTTTAAAGTATCTGCATTTGCTCACCCAACCACACCAATCCTCTCAGCCCCAAGAGTGTCCAGCCTTATGTCTCATCCAGCTGTGGGTCTAGATATGGTCAATCCAGGTTGCATCAGATACCCTGAACGGATTTTGTAAGAATTTCTCTCTCTTTCACTGTCTTTGCTTTGTGGGTTTTTGAAAGTAATGTATGTTTAGAATGGGGTTTGGCTGCTTTTCCCTGCTGTGTTGATGCCGCTATACACCCTCTTGATTCACTTGCAGAGAGATATCGATACATAGGTTTTCAGATTCATACTAGTCAGATATATTCTTGTGCGGTGACTAGGGGGTGTTGAGTCCAGTTCACTGAGCAGGGAGTAGGCCTTGTCTAGTACATATTTGGCTTATGGAGCGGTGTCTGAGCTAATTTCAAACCCTTGTTTTATGCATCACCCCACCTCACCTTTCCGGTTAAGCAGCCATAGTGTGTCTTCTAAAGGTGTGCCTCTGTTCTGTTTTGTAATTCAGTTCAAGTGTAGCGATTTTGACATTCCCTCTATAAGCGATATCTTAGGATAAGTGTCTTTTTCTGTGTGACTTATTTCACTTAGAATCATCGTACCTAAATCCACTCATCATGCTGCTAACTAGCCTTATGACATTGATTTCATGGCTGAGTGATATTCCATTGTGCCAAGTACCACCATTTCTTTATCCATTTTTCTCTTTCCTGGGATATTGAAGGTGTACCGAAGCGGAGATTCTTGGAAACAGAGCAGCCGTAAACTTTAGGGTGCCTGTGTCTTGTTGATTTTTAGTTTTCCCAATTTATACGCCCATGAGTGGAAGTGCCCTATGCTCTCTACGCTGTGTTTATTACTTGTTTCAGGACACACCGTACTCTTCTCCAGAGTGCCTGTTGGCAATTTACATCCCGCCCATCAGCGTAGCAAGGCTCCCATGTCTCCATGGCCTGTCCTGCTTTTCTGGTTTTTACACTTTGTTCAGCATGGCCCTTTTGTCCGAGGGCAAGCAAGACTTCTTTGTAGCGCTGATTTGCCCTTCCAGCTTGCTTGATTGGCCAAAAAGGGCGTATGCGTTTTTTCCTGAATATATTCAGGAAAAAACGCATACGCCCTTTTTGGCCAAGGGCATCATTGTCAACGTTTTGCCGCTTTTCATGTGCTTTAAAGGCGAGTCGAATCTACCTCCTGAAATCTGTTTCCTGCAAATCTGCCTTGCTTTCAAATCCTCTTCGTTGCCTTCCCTCAATATATTTGTGGACGAGAGTTCTCATTTATAACTCTGCACGTTTGTGAATTGCAGTGCCCCTGAGCTCCATTTGTCTCCTCGCTTTTTTGGGAGCTGGCCGCAAAAGCGCAGGATTGCTTCAGGCCCTATATTGGTTCTGGGGGGCAGGCTGAGCCTGTGGTTCATTCTTCTTCCTGATGGGAAAATGGAGTGACCTGTGCCTGTCCCAACACCTAGGGCTAGTCTCTCGTTGGTTCCCCGTCTTCCCGTTTATCTTCAGGACAAATTGCAACCTGGAAGAAACAGGAGGTTAAAGGTGCTGATTCTCCAAGTAGGGAGATGGTTAATCAAGCGGCTGGAATGGCGAACCCGAGCACAAGGAGAGGAGAAATGAGGTGCGTTTTAGAAAGCTTTCCCGATCTCACGGCATACCATCTTCTGGGTTTCCCATGCATGTTTTGATGTAGGAAGATGCCCTTGTACCTGGAGATTTGAGACCCATGGGGTGTGTTCCCAGCAGTGTTACTTTAAAGTATCTGGGTTTGCTCACCCAACCTCACCAATCCTCTCAGCCCCAAGAGTGTCCAGCCTTATGTCTCATCCAGCTGTGGGTCTAGATATGGTCAATCCAGGTTGCATCATAGACCCTGAATGGATTTTGTAAGAATTTCTCTCTCTTTAACTGTCTTTGTTTTGTGGGTTTTTAAAAGTAATTTATGTTTAGAATCGGGCTTGGCTGCTTTTCCCTGCTATGTTGATGCCGCTTTACACCCTCTTGATTCACTTGCAGAGAGATATCGATACATAGGTTTTCAGATTCTTACTAGTCAGATATATTCTTGTGTGGTGACTAGGGGGTGTTGAGTCCAGTTCACTGAGCAGGGAGTAGGCCTTGTCTATTACATATTTGCCTTATGGAGCGGTCTCTGAGCTAATTTCAAACCCTTGTTTTATGCATCACCCCACCTCACCTTTCCCGTTAAGCAGCCATAGTGTGTCTTCTAAAGGTGTGACTCTGTTCTGTTTTGTAATTCAGTTCAAGTGTAGCGATTTTGACATTCGCTCTATAAGCGATATCTTAGGATAAGGGCCTTTTTCTCTGTGACTTATTTCACTTAGAATCATCGTACCTAAATCCACTCATCATGCTGCTAACTAGCCTTATGACATTGATTTCATGGCTGAGTGATATTCCATTGTGCCAAGTACCACCATTTCTTTATCCATTTTTCTCTTTCCTGGGATATTGAAGGTGTACCGAAGCGGAGGTTCTTGGAAACAGAGCAGCCGTAAACTTTAGGGTGCCTGTGTCTTGTTGATTTTTAGTTTTCCCAATTTATACGCCCATGAGTGGAAGTGCCCTATGCTCTCTACGCTGTGTTTATTACTTGTTTCAGGACACACCGTACTCTTCTCCAGAGTGCCTGTTGGCAATTTACATCCCGCCCATCAGCGTAGCAAGGCTCCCATGTCTCCATGGCCTGTCCTGCTTTTCTGGTTTTTACAGTTTGTTCAGCATGGCCCTTTTGACCGAGGGCAAGCGAGACTTCTTTGTAGCGCTGATTTGCCCTTCCGGCTTGCTTGGTTGGCCAAAAAGGGCGTATGCGTTTTTTCCTGAATATATTCAGGAAAAAACGCATACGCCCTTTTTGGCCAAGGGCATCATAATCAACGTTTTGCCGCTTTTCATGTGCTTTAAAGGCGAATCGAATCTACCTCCTGAAATCTGTTTCCTGCAAATCTGCCTTGCATTCAAATCCTCTTCGTTGCCTTCCCTCAATATATTTGTGGACGAGAGTTCTCTTTTATAACTCTGCACGTTTGTGAATCGCAGTGCCCCTGAGCTCCATTTGTCTCCTCGCTCTTTTGGGAGCTGGCCGCAAAAGCGCAGGATTGCTTCAGGCCCTATTTTGGTTCTGGGGGGCAGGCTGAGCCTGTGGTTCATTCTTCTTCCTGATGGGAAAATGGAGTGACCTGTGCCTGTCCCAACACCTAGGGCTCGTCTCTCATTGGTTCCGCGTCTTCCCGTTCATCCTCAGGACAATTTGCAACCTGGACGAAACAGGAGGTTAAAGGTGCTGATTCTCCAAGTAGGGAAATGGTTAGTGAAATGGCTGGAATGGCGAACCCGAGCACAAGGAGAGGAGAAATGAGGTGCGTTTTAGAAACCTTTCCCGATCTCACGGCATACCATCTTCTGGGTTTCCCATGCATGTTTTGATGTAGGAAGATTCCCTTGTACCTGGAGATTTGAGACCCATGGAGTGGGTACCCCGCGGTATTACTTTAAAGTATCTGCATTTGCTCACCCAACCACACCAATCCTCTCAGCCCCAAGAGTGTCCAGCCTTATGTCTCATCCAGCTGTGGGTCTAGATATGGTCAATCCAGGTTGCATCAGATACCCTGAACGGATTTTGTAAGAATTTCTCTCTCTTTCACTGTCTTTGCTTTGTGGGTTTTTGAAAGTAATGTATGTTTAGAATGGGGTTTGGCTGCTTTTCCCTGCTGTGTTGATGCCGCTTTACACCCTCTTGATTCACTTGCAGAGAGATATCGATACATAGGTTTTCAGATTCATACTAGTCAGATATATTCTTGTGCGGTGACTAGGGGGTGTTGAGTCCAGTTCACTGAGCAGGGAGTAGGCCTTGTCTAGTACATATTTGGCTTATGGAGCGGTGTCTGAGCTAATTTCAAACCCTTGTTTTATGCATCACCCCACCTCACCTTTCCGGTTAAGCAGCCATAGTGTGTCTTCTAAAGGTGTGCCTCTGTTCTGTTTTGTAATTCAGTTCAAGTGTAGCGATTTTGACATTCCCTCTATAAGCGATATCTTAGGATAAGTGTCTTTTTCTGTGTGACATATTTCACTTAGAATCATCGTACCTAAATCCACTCATCATGCTGCTAACTAGCCTTATGACATTGATTTCATGGCTGAGTGATATTCCATTGTGCCAAGTACCACCATTTCTTTATCCATTTTTCTCTTTCCTGGGATATTGAAGGTGTACCGAAGCGGAGATTCTTGGAAACAGAGCAGCCGTAAACTTTAGGGTGCCTGTGTCTTGTTGATTTTTAGTTTTCCCAATTTATACGCCCATGAGTGGAAGTGCCCTATGCTCTCTACGCTGTGTTTATTACTTGTTTCAGGACACACCGTACTCTTCTCCAGAGTGCCTGTTGGCAATTTACATCCCGCCCATCAGCGTAGCAAGGCTCCCATGTCTCCATGGCCTGTCCTGCTTTTCTGGTTTTTACACTTTGTTCAGCATGGCCCTTTTGACCGAGGGCAAGCAAGACTTCTTTGTAGCGCTGATTTGCCCTTCCAGCTTGCTTGGTTGGCCAAAAAGGGCCTATGCGTTTTTTCCTGAATATATTCAGGAAAAAACGCATACGCCCTTTTTGGCCAAGGGCATCATTGTCAACGTTTTGCCGCTTTTCATGTGCTTTAAAGGCGAGTCGAATCTACCTCCTGAAATCTGTTTCCTGCAAATCTGCCTTGCTTTCAAATCCTCTTCGTTGCCTTCCCTCAATATATTTGTGGACGAGAGTTCTCATTTATAACTCTGCACGTTTGTGAATTGCAGTGCCCCTGAGCTCCATTTGTCTCCTCGCTTTTTTGGGAGCTGGCCGCAAAAGCGCAGGATTGCTTCAGGCCCTATATTGGTTCTGGGGGGCAGGCTGAGCCTGTGGTCCATTCTTCTTCCTGATGGGAAAATGGAGTGACCTGTGCCTGTCCCAACACCTAGGGCTAGTCTCTCGTTGGTTCCCCGTCTTCCCGTTTATCTTCAGGACAAATTGCAACCTGGAAGAAACAGGAGGTTAAAGGTGCTGATTCTCCAAGTAGGGAGATGGTTAATCAAGCGGCTGGAATGGCGAACCCGAGCACAAGGAGAGGAGAAATGAGGTGCGTTTTAGAAACCTTTCCCGATCTCACGGCATACCATCTTCTGGGTTTCCCATGCATGTTTTGATGTAGGAAGATGCCCTTGTACCTGGAGATTTGAGACCCATGGGGTGTGTTCCCAGCAGTGTTACTTTAAAGTATCTGGGTTTGCTCACCCAACCTCAGCAATCCTCTCAGCCCCAAGAGTGTCCAGCCTTATGTCTCATCCAGCTGTGGGTGTAGATATGGTCAATCCAGGTTGCATCATAGACCCTGAATGGATTTTGTAAGAATTTCTCTCTCTTTAACTGTCTTTGTTTTGTGGGTTTTTTAAAGTAATTTATGTTTAGAATCGGGCTTGGCTGCTTTTCCCTGCTGTGTTGATGCCGCTTTACACCCTCTTGATTCACTTGCAGAGAGATATCGATACATAGGTTTTCAGATTCTTACTAATCAGATATATTCTTGTGTGGTGACTAGGGTGTGTTGAGTCCAGTTCACTGAGCAGGGAGTAGGCCTTGCCTATTACATATTTGCCTTATGGAGCAGTCTCTGAGCTAATTTCAAACCCTTGTTTTATGCATCACCCCACCTCACCTTTCCCGTTAAGCAGCCATAGTGTGTCTTCTAAAGGTGTGACTCTGTTCTCTTTTGTAATTCAGTTCAAGTGTAGCGATTTTGACATTCCCTCTATAAGCGATATCTTAGGATAAGGGGCTTTTTCTGTGTGACTTATTTCACTTAGAATCATCGTACCTAAATCCACTCATCATGCTGCTAACAAGCCTTATGACATTGATTTCATGGCTGAGTGATATTCCATTGTGCCAAGTAACACCATTTCTTTATCCATTTTTCTCTTTTCTGGGATATTGAAGGTGTACCAAAGAGGAGATTCTTGGAAACAGAGCAGCCGTAAACTTTAGGGTGCCTGTGTCTTGTTGATTTTTAGTTTTCCCAATTTATACGCCCATGAGTGGAAGTGCCCTATACTCTCTACGCTGTGTTTATTACTTGTTTCAGGACACACCGTACTCTTCTCCAGAGTGCCTGTTGGCAATTTACATCCCGCCCATCAGCGTAGCAAGGCTCCCATGTCTCCATGGCCTGTCCTGCTTTTCTGGTTTTTACACTTTGTTCAGCATGGCCCTTTTGACCGAGGGCAAGCGAGACTTCTTTGTAGCGCTGAATTGCCCTTCGGCTTGCTTGGTTGGCCAAAAAGGGCGTATGCGTTTTTTCCTGAATATATTCAGGAAAAAACGCATACGCCCTTTTTGGCCAAGGACATCATTGTCAACGTTTTGCCGCTTTTCATGTGCTTTAAAGGCGAGTCGAATCTACCTCCTGAAATCTGTTTCCTGCAAATCTGCCTTGCTTTCAAATCCTCTTCGTTGCCTTCCCTCAATATATTTGTGGACGAGAGTTCTCATTTATAACTCTGCACGTTTGTGAATTGCAGTGCCCCTGAGCTCCATTTGTCTCCTCGCTTTTTTGGGAGCTGGCCGCAAAAGCGCAGGATTGCTTCAGGCCCTATTTTGGTTCTGGGGGGCAGGCTGAGCCTGTGGTTCATTCTTCTTCCTGATGGGAAAATGGAGTGACCTATGCCTGTCCCAACACCTAGGGCTCGTCTCTCGTTGGTTCTGCGTCTTCCCATTCATCCTCAGGACAAATTGCAACCTGTACAATCAGGAGGTTAAAGGTGCTGATTCTCCAAGTAGGGAGATGGTTAATCAAGCGGCTGGAATGGCGAACCCGAGCACAAGGAGAGGAGAAATGAGGTGCGTTTTAGAAAGCTTTCCCGATCTCACGGCATACCATATTCTGGGTTTCCCATGCATGTTTTGATGTAGGAAGATGCCCTTGTACCTGGAGATTTGAGACCCATGGGGTGTGTTCCCAGCAGTGTTACTTTAAAGTATCTGGGTTTGCTCACCCAACCTCACCAATCCTCTCAGCCCCAAGAGTGTCCAGCCTTATGTCTCATCCAGCTGTGGGTCTAGATATGGTCAATCCAGGTTGCATCATAGACCCTGAATGGATTTTGTAAGAATTTCTCTCTCTTTAACTGTCTTTGTTTTGTGGGTTTTTAAAAGTAATTTATGTTTAGAATCGGGCTTGGCTGCTTTTCCCTGCTATGTTGATGCCGCTTTACACCCTCTTGATTCACTTGCAGAGAGATATCGATACATAGGTTTTCAGATTCTTACTAGTCAGATATATTCTTGTGTGGTGACTAGGGGGTGTTGAGTCCAGTTCACTGAGCAGGGAGTAGGCCTTGTCTATTACATATTTGCCTTATGGAGCGGTCTCTGAGCTAATTTCAAACCCTTGTTTTATGCATCACCCCACCTCACCTTTCCCGTTAAGCAGCCATAGTGTGTCTTCTAAAGGTGTGACTCTGTTCTGTTTTGTAATTCAGTTCAAGTGTAGCGATTTTGACATTCGCTCTATAAGCGATATCTTAGGATAAGGGCCTTTTTCTCTGTGACTTATTTCACTTAGAATCATCGTACCTAAATCCACTCATCATGCTGCTAACTAGCCTTATGACATTGATTTCATGGCTGAGTGATATTCCATTGTGCCAAGTACCACCATTTCTTTATCCATTTTTCTCTTTCCTGGGATATTGAAGGTGTACCGAAGCGGAGGTTCTTGGAAACAGAGCAGCCGTAAACTTTAGGGTGCCTGTGTCTTGTTGATTTTTAGTTTTCCCAATTTATACGCCCATGAGTGGAAGTGCCCTATGCTCTCTACGCTGTGTTTATTACTTGTTTCAGGACACACCGTACTCTTCTCCAGAGTGCCTGTTGGCAATTTACATCCCGCCCATCAGCGTAGCAAGGCTCCCATGTCTCCATGGCCTGTCCTGCTTTTCTGGTTTTTACAGTTTGTTCAGCATGGCCCTTTTGACCGAGGGCAAGCGAGACTTCTTTGTAGCGCTGATTTGCCCTTCCGGCTTGCTTGGTTGGCCAAAAAGGGCGTATGCGTTTTTTCCTGAATATATTCAGGAAAAAACGCATACGCCCTTTTTGGCCAAGGGCATCATAATCAACGTTTTGCCGCTTTTCATGTGCTTTAAAGGCGAATCGAATCTACCTCCTGAAATCTGTTTCCTGCAAATCTGCCTTGCATTCAAATCCTCTTCGTTGCCTTCCCTCAATATATTTGTGGACGAGAGTTCTCTTTTATAACTCTGCACGTTTGTGAATCGCAGTGCCCCTGAGCTCCATTTGTCTCCTCGCTCTTTTGGGAGCTGGCCGCAAAAGCGCAGGATTGCTTCAGGCCCTATTTTGGTTCTGGGGGGCAGGCTGAGCCTGTGGTTCATTCTTCTTCCTGATGGGAAAATGGAGTGACCTGTGCCTGTCCCAACACCTAGGGCTCGTCTCTCATTGGTTCCGCGTCTTCCCGTTCATCCTCAGGACAATTTGCAACCTGGACGAAACAGGAGGTTAAAGGTGCTGATTCTCCAAGTAGGGAAATGGTTAGTGAAGTGGCTGGAATGGCGAACCCGAGCACAAGGAGAGGAGAAATGAGGTGCGTTTTAGAAACCTTTCCCGATCTCACGGCATACCATCTTCTGGGTTTCCCATGCATGTTTTGATGTAGGAAGATTCCCTTGTACCTGGAGATTTGAGACCCATGGAGTGGGTACCCCGCGGTATTACTTTAAAGTATCTGCATTTGCTCACCCAACCACACCAATCCTCTCAGCCCCAAGAGTGTCCAGCCTTATGTCTCATCCAGCTGTGGGTCTAGATATGGTCAATCCAGGTTGCATCAGATACCCTGAACGGATTTTGTAAGAATTTCTCTCTCTTTCACTGTCTTTGCTTTGTGGGTTTTTGAAAGTAATGTATGTTTAGAATGGGGTTTGGCTGCTTTTCCCTGCTGTGTTGATGCCGCTTTACACCCTCTTGATTCACTTGCAGAGAGATATCGATACATAGGTTTTCAGATTCATACTAGTCAGATATATTCTTGTGCGGTGACTAGGGGGTGTTGAGTCCAGTTCACTGAGCAGGGAGTAGGCCTTGTCTAGTACATATTTGGCTTATGGAGCGGTGTCTGAGCTAATTTCAAACCCTTGTTTTATGCATCACCCCACCTCACCTTTCCGGTTAAGCAGCCATAGTGTGTCTTCTAAAGGTGTGCCTCTGTTCTGTTTTGTAATTCAGTTCAAGTGTAGCGATTTTGACATTCCCTCTATAAGCGATATCTTAGGATAAGTGTCTTTTTCTGTGTGACTTATTTCACTTAGAATCATCGTACCTAAATCCACTCATCATGCTGCTAACTAGCCTTATGACATTGATTTCATGGCTGAGTGATATTCCATTGTGCCAAGTACCACCATTTCTTTATCCATTTTTCTCTTTCCTGGGATATTGAAGGTGTACCGAAGCGGAGATTCTTGGAAACAGAGCAGCCGTAAACTTTAGGGTGCCTGTGTCTTGTTGATTTTTAGTTTTCCCAATTTATACGCCCATGAGTGGAAGTGCCCTATGCTCTCTACGCTGTGTTTATTACTTGTTTCAGGACACACCGTACTCTTCTCCAGAGTGCCTGTTGGCAATTTACATCCCGCCCATCAGCGTAGCAAGGCTCCCATGTCTCCATGGCCTGTCCTGCTTTTCTGGTTTTTACACTTTGTTCAGCATGGCCCTTTTGACCGAGGGCAAGCAAGACTTCTTTGTAGCGCTGATTTGCCCTTCCAGCTTGCTTGGTTGGCCAAAAAGGGCCTATGCGTTTTTTCCTGAATATATTCAGGAAAAAACGCATACGCCCTTTTTGGCCAAGGGCATCATTGTCAACGTTTTGCCGCTTTTCATGTGCTTTAAAGGCGAGTCGAATCTACCTCCTGAAATCTGTTTCCTGCAAATCTGCCTTGCTTTCAAATCCTCTTCGTTGCCTTCCCTCAATATATTTGTGGACGAGAGTTCTCATTTATAACTCTGCACGTTTGTGAATTGCAGTGCCCCTGAGCTCCATTTGTCTCCTCGCTTTTTTGGGAGCTGGCCGCAAAAGCGCAGGATTGCTTCAGGCCCTATATTGGTTCTGGGGGGCAGGCTGAGCCTGTGGTTCATTCTTCTTCCTGATGGAAAATGGAGTGACCTGTGCCTGTCCCAACACCTAGGGCTAGTCTCTCGTTGGTTCCCCGTCTTCCCGTTTATCTTCAGGACAAATTGCAACCTGGAAGAAACAGGAGGTTAAAGGTGCTGATTCTCCAAGTAGGGAGATGGTTAATCAAGCGGCTGGAATGGCGAACCCGAGCACAAGGAGAGGAGAAATGAGGTGCGTTTTAGAAACCTTTCCCGATCTCACGGCATACCATCTTCTGGGTTTCCCATGCATGTTTTGATGTAGGAAGATGCCCTTGTACCTGGAGATTTGAGACCCATGGGGTGTGTTCCCAGCAGTGTTACTTTAAAGTATCTGGGTTTGCTCACCCAACCTCACCAATCCTCTCAGCCCCAAGAGTGTCCAGCCTTATGTCTCATCCAGCTGTGGGTCTAGATATGGTCAATCCAGGTTGCATCATAGACCCTGAATGGATTTTGTAAGAATTTCTCTCGCTTTAACTGTCTTTGTTTTGTGGGTTTTTTAAAGTAATTTACGTTTAGAATGGGGCTTGGCTGCTTTTCCCTGCTGTGTTGATGCCGCTTTACACCCTCTTGATTCACTTGCAGAGAGATATCGATACATAGGTTTTCAGATTCTTACTAATCAGATATATTCTTGTGTGGTGACTAGGGTGTGTTGAGTCCAGTTCACTGAGCAGGGAGTAGGCCTTGTCTATTACATATTTGGCTTATGGAGCGGTCTCTGAGCTAATTTCAAACCCTTGTTTTATGCATCACCCCACCTCACCTTTCCCGTTAAGCAGCCATAATGTGTCTTCTAAAGGTGTGACTCTGTTTTGTTTTGTAATTCAGCTCATGTGTAGCGATTTTGACATTCCCTCTATAAGCGATATCTTAGGATAAGTGTCTTTTTCTGTGTGACTTATTTCACTTAGAATCATCGTACCTAAATCCACTCATCATGCTGCTAAGTAGCCTTATGACATTGATTTCATGGCTGAGTGATATTCCATTGTGCCAAGTACCACCATTTCTTTATCCATTTTTCTCTTTTCTGGGATATTGAAGGTGTACCAAAGAGGAGATTCTTGGAAACAGAGCAGCCGTAAACTTTAGGGTGCCTGTGTCTTGTTGATTTTTAGTTTTCCCAATTTATACGCCCATGAGTGGAAGTGCCCTATACTCTCTACGCTGTGTTTATTACTTGTTTCAGGACACACCGTACTCTTCTCCAGAGTGCCTGTTGGCAATTTACATCCCGCCCATCAGCGTAGCAAGGCTCCCATGTCTCCATGGCCTGTCCTGCTTTTCTGGTTTTTACACTTTGTTCAGCATGGCCCTTTTGACCGAGGGCAAGCGAGACTTCTTTGTAGCGCTGATTTGCCCTTCCGGCTTGCTTGGTTGGCCAAAAAGGGCGTATGCGTTTTTTCCTGAATATATTCAGGAAAAAACGCATACGCCCTTTTTGGCCAAGGGCATCATTGTCAACGTTTTGCCGCTTTTCATGTGCTTTAAAGGCGAGTCGAATCTACCTCCTGAAATCTGTTTCCTGCAAATCTGCCTTGCTTTCAAATCCTCTTCGTTGCCTTCCCTCAATATATTTGTGGACGAGAGTTCTCATTTATAACTCTGCACGTTTGTGAATTGCAGTGCCCCTGAGCTCCATTTGACTCCTCGCTTTTTTGGGAGCTGGCCGCAAAAGCGCAGGATTGCTTCAGGCCCTATTTTGGTTCTGGGGGGCAGGCTGAGCCTGTGGTTCATTCTTCTTCCTGATGGGAAAATGGAGTGACCTGTGCCTGTCCCAACACCTAGGGCTAGTCTCTCGTTGGTTCCCCGTCTTCCCGTTCATCCTCAGGACAAATTGCAACCTGTACAATCAGGAGGTTAAAGGTGCTGATTCTCCAAGTAGGGAGATGGTTAGTCAAGCGGCTGGAATGGCGAACCCGAGCACAAGGAGAGGAGAAATGAGGTGCGTTTTAGAAACCTTTCCCGATCTCATGGCATACCATCTTCTGGGTTTCCCATGCATGTTTTGATGTAGGAAGATGCCCTTGTACCTGGAGATTTGAGACCCATGGGGTGTGTTCCCAGCAGTGTTACTTTAAAGTATCTGGGTTTGCTCACCCAACCTCACCAATCCTCTCAGCCCCAAGAGTGTCCAGCCTTATGTCTCATCCAGCTGTGGGCCTAGATATGGTCAATCCAGGTTGCATCATAGACCCTGAATGGATTTTGTAAGAATTTCTCTCTCTTTAACTGTCTTTGTTTTGTGGGTTTTTTAAAGTAATTTACGTTTAGAATGGGGCTTGGCTGCTTTTCCCTGCTGTGTTGATGCCGCTTTACACCCTCTTGATTCACTTGCAGAGAGATATCGATACATAGGTTTTCAGATTCTTACTAGTCAGATATATTCTTGTGCGGTGACTAGGGGGTGTTGAGTCCAGTTCACTGAGCAGGGAGTAGGCCTTGTCTATTACATATTTGCCTTATGGAGCGGTCTCTGAGCTAATTTCAAACCCTTGTTTTATGCATCACCCCACCTCACCTTTCCGGTTAAGCAGCCATAGTGTGTCTTCTAAAGTTGTGCCTCTGTTCTGTTTTGTAATTCAGTTCAAGTGTAGCGATTTTGACATTCCCTCTATAAGCGATATCTTAGGATAAGTGCCTTTTTCTGTGTCACTTATTTCACTTAGAATCATCGTACCTAAATCCACTCATCATGCTGCTAAGTAGCCTTATGACATTGATTTCATGGCTGAGTGATATTCCATTGTGCCAAGTACCACCATTTCTTTATCCATTTTTCTCTTTCCTGGGATATTGAAGGTGTACCGAAGCGGAGGTTCTTGGAAACAGAGCAGCCGTAAACTTTAGGGTGCCTGTGTCTTGTTGATTTTTAGTTTTCCCAATTTATACGCCCATGAGTGGAAGTGCCCTATGCTCTCTACGCTGTGTTTATTACTTGTTTCAGGACACACCGTACTCTTCTCCAGAGTGCCTGTTGGCAATTTACATCCCGCCCATCAGCGTAGCAAGGCTCCCATGTCTCCATGGCCTGTCCTGCTTTTCTGGTTTTTACAGTTTGTTCAGCATGGCCCTTTTGACCGAGGGCAAGCGAGACTTCTTTGTAGCGCTGATTTGCCCTTCCGGCTTGCTTGGTTGGCCAAAAAGGGCGTATGCGTTTTTTCCTGAATATATTCAGGAAAAAACGCATACGCCCTTTTTGGCCAAGGGCATCATAATCAACGTTTTGCCGCTTTTCATGTGCTTTAAAGGCGAATCGAATCTACCTCCTGAAATCTGTTTCCTGCAAATCTGCCTTGCATTCAAATCCTCTTCGTTGCCTTCCCTCAATATATTTGTGGACGAGAGTTCTCTTTTATAACTCTGCACGTTTGTGAATCGCAGTGCCCCTGAGCTCCATTTGTCTCCTCGCTCTTTTGGGAGCTGGCCGCAAAAGCGCAGGATTGCTTCAGGCCCTATTTTGGTTCTGGGGGGCAGGCTGAGCCTGTGGTTCATTCTTCTTCCTGATGGGAAAATGGAGTGACCTGTGCCTGTCCCAACACCTAGGGCTCGTCTCTCATTGGTTCCGCGTCTTCCCGTTCATCCTCAGGACAATTTGCAACCTGGACGAAACAGGAGGTTAAAGGTGCTGATTCTCCAAGTAGGGAAATGGTTAGTGAAATGGCTGGAATGGCGAACCCGAGCACAAGGAGAGGAGAAATGAGGTGCGTTTTAGAAACCTTTCCCGATCTCACGGCATACCATCTTCTGGGTTTCCCATGCATGTTTTGATGTAGGAAGATTCCCTTGTACCTGGAGATTTGAGACCCATGGAGTGGGTACCCCGCGGTATTACTTTAAAGTATCTGCATTTGCTCACCCAACCACACCAATCCTCTCAGCCCCAAGAGTGTCCAGCCTTATGTCTCATCCAGCTGTGGGTCTAGATATGGTCAATCCAGGTTGCATCAGATACCCTGAACGGATTTTGTAAGAATTTCTCTCTCTTTCACTGTCTTTGCTTTGTGGGTTTTTGAAAGTAATGTATGTTTAGAATGGGGTTTGGCTGCTTTTCCCTGCTGTGTTGATGCCGCTTTACACCCTCTTGATTCACTTGCAGAGAGATATCGATACATAGGTTTTCAGATTCATACTAGTCAGATATATTCTTGTGCGGTGACTAGGGGGTGTTGAGTCCAGTTCACTGAGCAGGGAGTAGGCCTTGTCTAGTACATATTTGGCTTATGGAGCGGTGTCTGAGCTAATTTCAAACCCTTGTTTTATGCATCACCCCACCTCACCTTTCCGGTTAAGCAGCCATAGTGTGTCTTCTAAAGGTGTGCCTCTGTTCTGTTTTGTAATTCAGTTCAAGTGTAGCGATTTTGACATTCCCTCTATAAGCGATATCTTAGGATAAGTGTCTTTTTCTGTGTGACATATTTCACTTAGAATCATCGTACCTAAATCCACTCATCATGCTGCTAACTAGCCTTATGACATTGATTTCATGGCTGAGTGATATTCCATTGTGCCAAGTACCACCATTTCTTTATCCATTTTTCTCTTTCCTGGGATATTGAAGGTGTACCGAAGCGGAGATTCTTGGAAACAGAGCAGCCGTAAACTTTAGGGTGCCTGTGTCTTGTTGATTTTTAGTTTTCCCAATTTATACGCCCATGAGTGGAAGTGCCCTATGCTCTCTACGCTGTGTTTATTACTTGTTTCAGGACACACCGTACTCTTCTCCAGAGTGCCTGTTGGCAATTTACATCCCGCCCATCAGCGTAGCAAGGCTCCCATGTCTCCATGGCCTGTCCTGCTTTTCTGGTTTTTACACTTTGTTCAGCATGGCCCTTTTGACCGAGGGCAAGCAAGACTTCTTTGTAGCGCTGATTTGCCCTTCCAGCTTGCTTGGTTGGCCAAAAAGGGCCTATGCGTTTTTTCCTGAATATATTCAGGAAAAAACGCATACGCCCTTTTTGGCCAAGGGCATCATTGTCAACGTTTTGCCGCTTTTCATGTGCTTTAAAGGCGAGTCGAATCTACCTCCTGAAATCTGTTTCCTGCAAATCTGCCTTGCTTTCAAATCCTCTTCGTTGCCTTCCCTCAATATATTTGTGGACGAGAGTTCTCATTTATAACTCTGCACGTTTGTGAATTGCAGTGCCCCTGAGCTCCATTTGTCTCCTCGCTTTTTTGGGAGCTGGCCGCAAAAGCGCAGGATTGCTTCAGGCCCTATATTGGTTCTGGGGGGCAGGCTGAGCCTGTGGTCCATTCTTCTTCCTGATGGGAAAATGGAGTGACCTGTGCCTGTCCCAACACCTAGGGCTAGTCTCTCGTTGGTTCCCCGTCTTCCCGTTTATCTTCAGGACAAATTGCAACCTGGAAGAAACAGGAGGTTAAAGGTGCTGATTCTCCAAGTAGGGAGATGGTTAATCAAGCGGCTGGAATGGCGAACCCGAGCACAAGGAGAGGAGAAATGAGGTGCGTTTTAGAAACCTTTCCCGATCTCACGGCATACCATCTTCTGGGTTTCCCATGCATGTTTTGATGTAGGAAGATGCCCTTGTACCTGGAGATTTGAGACCCATGGGGTGTGTTCCCAGCAGTGTTACTTTAAAGTATCTGGGTTTGCTCACCCAACCTCAGCAATCCTCTCAGCCCCAAGAGTGTCCAGCCTTATGTCTCATCCAGCTGTGGGTGTAGATATGGTCAATCCAGGTTGCATCATAGACCCTGAATGGATTTTGTAAGAATTTCTCTCTCTTTAACTGTCTTTGTTTTGTGGGTTTTTTAAAGTAATTTATGTTTAGAATCGGGCTTGGCTGCTTTTCCCTGCTGTGTTGATGCCGCTTTACACCCTCTTGATTCACTTGCAGAGAGATATCGATACATAGGTTTTCAGATTCTTACTAATCAG
This sequence comes from Eubalaena glacialis, assembly GCF_028564815.1. Taxonomy (NCBI): domain Eukaryota; kingdom Metazoa; phylum Chordata; class Mammalia; order Artiodactyla; family Balaenidae; genus Eubalaena; species Eubalaena glacialis. The sequence continues at coordinate 476,445 of NW_026871243.1, forward strand.
ATATATTCTTGTGTGGTGACTAGGGTGTGTTGAGTCCAGTTCACTGAGCAGGGAGTAGGCCTTGCCTATTACATATTTGCCTTATGGAGCAGTCTCTGAGCTAATTTCAAACCCTTGTTTTATGCATCACCCCACCTCACCTTTCCCGTTAAGCAGCCATAGTGTGTCTTCTAAAGGTGTGACTCTGTTCTCTTTTGTAATTCAGTTCAAGTGTAGCGATTTTGACATTCCCTCTATAAGCGATATCTTAGGATAAGGGGCTTTTTCTGTGTGACTTATTTCACTTAGAATCATCGTACCTAAATCCACTCATCATGCTGCTAACAAGCCTTATGACATTGATTTCATGGCTGAGTGATATTCCATTGTGCCAAGTAACACCATTTCTTTATCCATTTTTCTCTTTTCTGGGATATTGAAGGTGTACCAAAGAGGAGATTCTTGGAAACAGAGCAGCCGTAAACTTTAGGGTGCCTGTGTCTTGTTGATTTTTAGTTTTCCCAATTTATACGCCCATGAGTGGAAGTGCCCTATACTCTCTACGCTGTGTTTATTACTTGTTTCAGGACACACCGTACTCTTCTCCAGAGTGCCTGTTGGCAATTTACATCCCGCCCATCAGCGTAGCAAGGCTCCCATGTCTCCATGGCCTGTCCTGCTTTTCTGGTTTTTACACTTTGTTCAGCATGGCCCTTTTGACCGAGGGCAAGCGAGACTTCTTTGTAGCGCTGAATTGCCCTTCGGCTTGCTTGGTTGGCCAAAAAGGGCGTATGCGTTTTTTCCTGAATATATTCAGGAAAAAACGCATACGCCCTTTTTGGCCAAGGACATCATTGTCAACGTTTTGCCGCTTTTCATGTGCTTTAAAGGCGAGTCGAATCTACCTCCTGAAATCTGTTTCCTGCAAATCTGCCTTGCTTTCAAATCCTCTTCGTTGCCTTCCCTCAATATATTTGTGGACGAGAGTTCTCATTTATAACTCTGCACGTTTGTGAATTGCAGTGCCCCTGAGCTCCATTTGTCTCCTCGCTTTTTTGGGAGCTGGCCGCAAAAGCGCAGGATTGCTTCAGGCCCTATTTTGGTTCTGGGGGGCAGGCTGAGCCTGTGGTTCATTCTTCTTCCTGATGGGAAAATGGAGTGACCTATGCCTGTCCCAACACCTAGGGCTCGTCTCTCGTTGGTTCTGCGTCTTCCCATTCATCCTCAGGACAAATTGCAACCTGTACAATCAGGAGGTTAAAGGTGCTGATTCTCCAAGTAGGGAGATGGTTAATCAAGCGGCTGGAATGGCGAACCCGAGCACAAGGAGAGGAGAAATGAGGTGCGTTTTAGAAAGCTTTCCCGATCTCACGGCATACCATATTCTGGGTTTCCCATGCATGTTTTGATGTAGGAAGATGCCCTTGTACCTGGAGATTTGAGACCCATGGGGTGTGTTCCCAGCAGTGTTACTTTAAAGTATCTGGGTTTGCTCACCCAACCTCACCAATCCTCTCAGCCCCAAGAGTGTCCAGCCTTATGTCTCATCCAGCTGTGGGTCTAGATATGGTCAATCCAGGTTGCATCATAGACCCTGAATGGATTTTGTAAGAATTTCTCTCTCTTTAACTGTCTTTGTTTTGTGGGTTTTTAAAAGTAATTTATGTTTAGAATCGGGCTTGGCTGCTTTTCCCTGCTATGTTGATGCCGCTTTACACCCTCTTGATTCACTTGCAGAGAGATATCGATACATAGGTTTTCAGATTCTTACTAGTCAGATATATTCTTGTGTGGTGACTAGGGGGTGTTGAGTCCAGTTCACTGAGCAGGGAGTAGGCCTTGTCTATTACATATTTGCCTTATGGAGCGGTCTCTGAGCTAATTTCAAACCCTTGTTTTATGCATCACCCCACCTCACCTTTCCCGTTAAGCAGCCATAGTGTGTCTTCTAAAGGTGTGACTCTGTTCTGTTTTGTAATTCAGTTCAAGTGTAGCGATTTTGACATTCGCTCTATAAGCGATATCTTAGGATAAGGGCCTTTTTCTCTGTGACTTATTTCACTTAGAATCATCGTACCTAAATCCACTCATCATGCTGCTAACTAGCCTTATGACATTGATTTCATGGCTGAGTGATATTCCATTGTGCCAAGTACCACCATTTCTTTATCCATTTTTCTCTTTCCTGGGATATTGAAGGTGTACCGAAGCGGAGGTTCTTGGAAACAGAGCAGCCGTAAACTTTAGGGTGCCTGTGTCTTGTTGATTTTTAGTTTTCCCAATTTATACGCCCATGAGTGGAAGTGCCCTATGCTCTCTACGCTGTGTTTATTACTTGTTTCAGGACACACCGTACTCTTCTCCAGAGTGCCTGTTGGCAATTTACATCCCGCCCATCAGCGTAGCAAGGCTCCCATGTCTCCATGGCCTGTCCTGCTTTTCTGGTTTTTACAGTTTGTTCAGCATGGCCCTTTTGACCGAGGGCAAGCGAGACTTCTTTGTAGCGCTGATTTGCCCTTCCGGCTTGCTTGGTTGGCCAAAAAGGGCGTATGCGTTTTTTCCTGAATATATTCAGGAAAAAACGCATACGCCCTTTTTGGCCAAGGGCATCATAATCAACGTTTTGCCGCTTTTCATGTGCTTTAAAGGCGAATCGAATCTACCTCCTGAAATCTGTTTCCTGCAAATCTGCCTTGCATTCAAATCCTCTTCGTTGCCTTCCCTCAATATATTTGTGGACGAGAGTTCTCTTTTATAACTCTGCACGTTTGTGAATCGCAGTGCCCCTGAGCTCCATTTGTCTCCTCGCTCTTTTGGGAGCTGGCCGCAAAAGCGCAGGATTGCTTCAGGCCCTATTTTGGTTCTGGGGGGCAGGCTGAGCCTGTGGTTCATTCTTCTTCCTGATGGGAAAATGGAGTGACCTGTGCCTGTCCCAACACCTAGGGCTCGTCTCTCATTGGTTCCGCGTCTTCCCGTTCATCCTCAGGACAATTTGCAACCTGGACGAAACAGGAGGTTAAAGGTGCTGATTCTCCAAGTAGGGAAATGGTTAGTGAAGTGGCTGGAATGGCGAACCCGAGCACAAGGAGAGGAGAAATGAGGTGCGTTTTAGAAACCTTTCCCGATCTCACGGCATACCATCTTCTGGGTTTCCCATGCATGTTTTGATGTAGGAAGATTCCCTTGTACCTGGAGATTTGAGACCCATGGAGTGGGTACCCCGCGGTATTACTTTAAAGTATCTGCATTTGCTCACCCAACCACACCAATCCTCTCAGCCCCAAGAGTGTCCAGCCTTATGTCTCATCCAGCTGTGGGTCTAGATATGGTCAATCCAGGTTGCATCAGATACCCTGAACGGATTTTGTAAGAATTTCTCTCTCTTTCACTGTCTTTGCTTTGTGGGTTTTTGAAAGTAATGTATGTTTAGAATGGGGTTTGGCTGCTTTTCCCTGCTGTGTTGATGCCGCTTTACACCCTCTTGATTCACTTGCAGAGAGATATCGATACATAGGTTTTCAGATTCATACTAGTCAGATATATTCTTGTGCGGTGACTAGGGGGTGTTGAGTCCAGTTCACTGAGCAGGGAGTAGGCCTTGTCTAGTACATATTTGGCTTATGGAGCGGTGTCTGAGCTAATTTCAAACCCTTGTTTTATGCATCACCCCACCTCACCTTTCCGGTTAAGCAGCCATAGTGTGTCTTCTAAAGGTGTGCCTCTGTTCTGTTTTGTAATTCAGTTCAAGTGTAGCGATTTTGACATTCCCTCTATAAGCGATATCTTAGGATAAGTGTCTTTTTCTGTGTGACTTATTTCACTTAGAATCATCGTACCTAAATCCACTCATCATGCTGCTAACTAGCCTTATGACATTGATTTCATGGCTGAGTGATATTCCATTGTGCCAAGTACCACCATTTCTTTATCCATTTTTCTCTTTCCTGGGATATTGAAGGTGTACCGAAGCGGAGATTCTTGGAAACAGAGCAGCCGTAAACTTTAGGGTGCCTGTGTCTTGTTGATTTTTAGTTTTCCCAATTTATACGCCCATGAGTGGAAGTGCCCTATGCTCTCTACGCTGTGTTTATTACTTGTTTCAGGACACACCGTACTCTTCTCCAGAGTGCCTGTTGGCAATTTACATCCCGCCCATCAGCGTAGCAAGGCTCCCATGTCTCCATGGCCTGTCCTGCTTTTCTGGTTTTTACACTTTGTTCAGCATGGCCCTTTTGACCGAGGGCAAGCAAGACTTCTTTGTAGCGCTGATTTGCCCTTCCAGCTTGCTTGGTTGGCCAAAAAGGGCCTATGCGTTTTTTCCTGAATATATTCAGGAAAAAACGCATACGCCCTTTTTGGCCAAGGGCATCATTGTCAACGTTTTGCCGCTTTTCATGTGCTTTAAAGGCGAGTCGAATCTACCTCCTGAAATCTGTTTCCTGCAAATCTGCCTTGCTTTCAAATCCTCTTCGTTGCCTTCCCTCAATATATTTGTGGACGAGAGTTCTCATTTATAACTCTGCACGTTTGTGAATTGCAGTGCCCCTGAGCTCCATTTGTCTCCTCGCTTTTTTGGGAGCTGGCCGCAAAAGCGCAGGATTGCTTCAGGCCCTATATTGGTTCTGGGGGGCAGGCTGAGCCTGTGGTTCATTCTTCTTCCTGATGGAAAATGGAGTGACCTGTGCCTGTCCCAACACCTAGGGCTAGTCTCTCGTTGGTTCCCCGTCTTCCCGTTTATCTTCAGGACAAATTGCAACCTGGAAGAAACAGGAGGTTAAAGGTGCTGATTCTCCAAGTAGGGAGATGGTTAATCAAGCGGCTGGAATGGCGAACCCGAGCACAAGGAGAGGAGAAATGAGGTGCGTTTTAGAAACCTTTCCCGATCTCACGGCATACCATCTTCTGGGTTTCCCATGCATGTTTTGATGTAGGAAGATGCCCTTGTACCTGGAGATTTGAGACCCATGGGGTGTGTTCCCAGCAGTGTTACTTTAAAGTATCTGGGTTTGCTCACCCAACCTCACCAATCCTCTCAGCCCCAAGAGTGTCCAGCCTTATGTCTCATCCAGCTGTGGGTCTAGATATGGTCAATCCAGGTTGCATCATAGACCCTGAATGGATTTTGTAAGAATTTCTCTCTCTTTAACTGTCTTTGTTTTTTGGGTTTTTTAAAGTAATTTACGTTTAGAATGGGGCTTGGCTGCTTTTCCCTGCTGTGTTGATGCCGCTTTACACCCTCTTGATTCACTTGCAGAGAGATATCGATACATAGGTTTTCAGATTCTTACTAGTCAGATATATTCTTGTGCGGTGACTAGGGGGTGTAGAGTCCAGTTCACTGAGCAGGGAGTAGGCCTTGTCTATTACATATTTGGCTTATGGAGCGATGTCTGAGCTAATTTCAAACCCTTGTTTTATGCATCACCCCACCTCACCTTTCCGGTTAAGCAGCCATAGTGTGTCTTCTAAAGTTGTGCCTCTGTTCTGTTTTGTAATTCAGTTCAAGTGTAGCGATTTTGACATTCCCTCTATAAGCGATATCTTAGGATAAGTGCCTTTTTCTGTGTCACTTATTTCACTTAGAATCATCGTACCTAAATCCACTCATCATGCTGCTAAGTAGCCTTATGAGATTGATTTCATGGCTGAGTGATATTCCATTGTGCCAAGTACCACCATTTCTTTATCCATTTTTCTCTTTCCTGGGATATTGAAGGTGTACCGAAGCGGAGATTCTTGGAAACAGAGCAGCCGTAAACTTTAGGGTGCCTGTGTCTTGTTGATTTTTAGGTTTCCCAATTTATACGCCCATGAGTGGAAGTGCCCTATGCTCTCTACGCTGTGTTTATTACTTGTTTCAGGACACACCGTACTCTTCTCCAGAGTGCCTGTTGGCAATTTACATCCCGCCCATCAGCGTAGCAAGGCTCCCATGTCTCCATGGCCTGTCCTGCTTTTCTGGTTTTTACACTTTGTTCAGCATGGCCCTTTTGACCGAGGGCAAGCGAGACTTCTTTGTAGCGCTGATTTGCCCTTCCGGCTTGCTTGGTTGGCCAAAAAGGGCGTATGCGTTTTTTCCTGAATATATTCAGGAAAAAACGCATACGCCCTTTTTGGCCAAGGGCATCATTGTCAACGTTTTGCCGCTTTTCATGTGATTTAAAGGCGAGTCGAATCTACCTCCTGAAATCTGTTTCCTGCAAATCTGCCTTGCTTTCAAATCCTCTTCGTTGCTTTCCCTCAATATATTTGTAGAACGAGAGTTCTCATTTATAACTCTGCACGTTTGTGAATTGCAGTGCCCCTGAGCTCCATTTGTCTCCTCGCTTTTTTGGGAGCTGGCCGCAAAAGCGCAGGATTGCTTCAGGCCCTATTTTGGTTCTGGGGGGCAGGCTGAGCCTGTGGTTCATTCTTCTTCCTGATGGGAAAATGGAGTGACCTATGCCTGTCCCAACACCTAGGGCTCGTCTCTCGTTGGTTCCGCGTCTTCCCGTTCATCCTCAGGACAAATTGCAACCTGTACAATCAGGAGGTTAAAGGTGCTGATTCTCCAAGTAGGGAGATGGTTAGTCAAGCGGCTGGAATGGCGAACCCGAGCACAAGGAGAGGAGAAATGAGGTGCGTTTTAGAAACCTTTCCCGATCTCATGGCATACCATCTTCTGGGTTTCCCATGCAGGTTTTGATGTAGGAAGATGCCCTTGTACCTGGAGATTTGAGACCCATGGGGTGTGTTCCCAGCAGTGTTACTTTAAAGTATCTGGGTTTGCTCACCCAACCTCACCAATCCTCTCAGCCCCAAGAGTGTCCAGCCTTATGTCTCATCCAGCTGTGGGTGTAGATATGGTCAATCCAGGTTGCATCATAGACCCTGAATGGATTTTGTAAGAATTTCTCTCGCTTTAACTGTCTTTGTTTTGTGGGTTTTTTAAAGTAATTTATGTTTAGAATCGGGCTTGGCTGCTTTTCCCTGCTGTGTTGATGCCGCTTTACACCCTCTTGATTCACTTGCAGAGAGATATCGATACATAGGTTTTCAGATTCTTACTAATCAGATATATTCTTGTGTGGTGACTAGGGTGTGTTGAGTCCAGTTCACTGAGCAGGGAGTAGGCCTTGTCTATTACATATTTGGCTTATGGAGCGGTCTCTGAGCTAATTTCAAACCCTTGTTTTATGCATCACCCCACCTCACCTTTCCCGTTAAGCAGCCATAATGTGTCTTCTAAAGGTGTGACTCTGTTTTGTTTTGTAATTCAGCTCATGTGTAGCGATTTTGACATTCCCTCTATAAGCGATATCTTAGGATAAGTGTCTTTTTCTGTGTGACTTATTTCACTTAGAATCATCGTACCTAAATCCACTCATCATGCTGCTAAGTAGCCTTATGACATTGATTTCATGGCTGAGTGATATTCCATTGTGCCAAGTACCACCATTTCTTTATCCATTTTTCTCTTTTCTGGGATATTGAAGGTGTACCAAAGAGGAGATTCTTGGAAACAGAGCAGCCGTAAACTTTAGGGTGCCTGTGTCTTGTTGATTTTTAGTTTTCCCAATTTATACGCCCATGAGTGGAAGTGCCCTATACTCTCTACGCTGTGTTTATTACTTGTTTCAGGACACACCGTACTCTTCTCCAGAGTGCCTGTTGGCAATTTACATCCCGCCCATCAGCGTAGCAAGGCTCCCATGTCTCCATGGCCTGTCCTGCTTTTCTGGTTTTTACACTTTGTTCAGCATGGCCCTTTTGACCGAGGGCAAGCGAGACTTCTTTGTAGCGCTGATTTGCCCTTCCGGCTTGCTTGGTTGGCCAAAAAGGGCGTATGCGTTTTTTCCTGAATATATTCAGGAAAAAACGCATACGCCCTTTTTGGCCAAGGGCATCATTGTCAACGTTTTGCCGCTTTTCATGTGCTTTAAAGGCGAGTCGAATCTACCTCCTGAAATCTGTTTCCTGCAAATCTGCCTTGCTTTCAAATCCTCTTCGTTGCCTTCCCTCAATATATTTGTGGACGAGAGTTCTCATTTATAACTCTGCACGTTTGTGAATTGCAGTGCCCCTGAGCTCCATTTGACTCCTCGCTTTTTTGGGAGCTGGCCGCAAAAGCGCAGGATTGCTTCAGGCCCTATTTTGGTTCTGGGGGGCAGGCTGAGCCTGTGGTTCATTCTTCTTCCTGATGGGAAAATGGAGTGACCTGTGCCTGTCCCAACACCTAGGGCTAGTCTCTCGTTGGTTCCCCGTCTTCCCGTTCATCCTCAGGACAAATTGCAACCTGTACAATCAGGAGGTTAAAGGTGCTGATTCTCCAAGTAGGGAGATGGTTAGTCAAGCGGCTGGAATGGCGAACCCGAGCACAAGGAGAGGAGAAATGAGGTGCATTTTAGAAACCTTTCCCGATCTCATGGCATACCATCTTCTGGGTTTCCCATGCATGTTTTGATGTAGGAAGATGCCCTTGTACCTGGAGATTTGAGACCCATGGGGTGTGTTCCCAGCAGTGTTACTTTAAAGTATCTGGGTTTGCTCACCCAACCTCACCAATCCTCTCAGCCCCAAGAGTGTCCAGCCTTATGTCTCATCCAGCTGTGGGTGTAGATATGGTCAATCCAGGTTGCATCATAGACCCTGAATGGATTTTGTAAGAATTTCTCTCTCTTTAACTGTCTTTGTTTTGTGGGTTTTTTAAAGTAATTTATGTTTAGAATCGGGCTTGGCTGCTTTTCCCTGCTGTGTTGATGCCGCTTTACACCCTCTTGATTCACTTGCAGAGAGATATCGATACATAGGTTTTCAGATTCTTACTAATCAGATATATTCTTGTGTGGTGACTAGGGTGTGTTGAGTCCAGTTCACTGAGCAGGGAGTAGGCCTTGTCTATTACATATTTGCCTTATGGAGCGGTCTCTGAGCTAATTTCAAACCCTTGTTTTATGGATCACCCCACCTCACCTTTCCGATTAAGAGGCCATAGTGTGTATTCTAAAGTTGTGCCTCTGTTCTGTTTTGTAATTCAGTTCAAGTGTAGCGATTTTGACATTCCCTCTATAAGCGATATCTTAGGATAAGTGCCTTTTTCTGTGTCACTTATTTCACTTAGAATCATCGTACCTAAATCCACTCATCATGCTGCTAAGTAGTCTTATGAGATTGATTTCATGGCTGAGTGATATTCCATTGTGCCAAGTACCACCATTTCTTTATCCATTTTTCTCTTTCCTGGGATATTGAAGGTGTACCGAAGTGGAGATTCTTGGAAACAGAGCAGCCGTAAACTTTAGGGTGCCTGTGTCTTGTTGATTTTTAGTTTTCCCAATTTATACGCCCATGAGTGGAAGTGCCCTATGCTCTCTACGCTGTGTTTATTACTTGTTTCAGGACACACCGTACTCTTCTCCAGAGTGCCTGTTGGCAATTTACATCCCGCCCATCAGCGTAGCAAGGCTCCCATGTCTCCATGGCCTGTCCTGCTTTTCTCGTTTTTACACTTTGTTCAGCATGGCCCTTTTGACCGAGGGCAAGCGAGACTTCTTTGTAGCGCTGATTTTCCCTTCCGGCTTGCTTGGTTGGCCAAAAAGGGCGTATGCGTTTTTTCCTGAATATATTCAGGAAAAAACGCATACGCCCTTTTTGGCCAAGGGCATCATTGTCAACGTTTTGCCGCTTTTCATGTGCTTTAAAGGCGAGTCGAATCTACCTCCTGAAATCTGTTTCCTGCAAATCTGCCTTGCTTTCAAATCCTCTTCGTTGCCTTCCCTCAATATATTTGTGGACGAGAGTTCTCATTTATAACTCTGCACGTTTGTGAATTGCAGTGCCCCTGAGCTCCATTTGACTCCTCGCTTTTTTGGGAGCTGGCCGCAAAAGCGCAGGATTGCTTCAGGCCCTATTTTGGTTCTGGGGGGCAGGCTGAGCCTGTGGTTCATTCTTCTTCCTGATGGGAAAATGGAGTGACCTGTGCCTGTCCCAACACCTAGGGCTAGTCTCTCGTTGGTTCCCCGTCTTCCCGTTCATCCTCAGGACAAATTGCAACCTGGACGAAACAGGAGGTTAAAGGTGCTGATTCTCCAAGTAGGGAGATGATTAGTCAAGCGGCTGGAATGGCGAACCCGAGCACAAGGAGAGGAGAAATGAGGTGCGTTTTAGAAACCTTTCCCGATCTCACGGCATACCATCTTCTGGGTTTCCCATGCATGTTTTGATGTAGGAAGATGCCCTTGTACCTGGAGATTTGAGACCCATGGGGTGTGTACCCCGCGGTGTTACTTTAAAGTATCTGCGTTTGCTCACCCAACCTCACCAATCCTCTCAGCCCCAAGAGTGTCCAGCCTTATGTCTCATCCAGCTGTGGGTCTAGATATGGTCAATCCAGGTTGCATCAGAGACCCTGAACGGATTTTGTAAGAATTTCTCTCTCTTTCACTGTCTTTGTTTTGTGGGTTTTTTAAAGTAATTTATGTTTAGAATCGGGCTTGGCTGCTTTTCCCTGCTGTGTTGATGCCGCTTTACACCCTCTTGATTCACTTGCAGAGAGATATCGATACATAGGTTTTCAGATTCTTACTAGTCAGATATATTCTTGTGTGGTGACTAGGGTGTGTTGAGACCAGTTCACTGAGCAGGGAGTAGGCCTTGTCTATTACATTTTTGGTTTATGGAGCGGTCTCTGAGCTAATTTCAAACCCTTGTTTTATGCATCACCCCACCTCACCTTTCCCGTTAAGCAGCCATAGTGTGTCTTCTAAAGGTGTGACTCTGTTTTGTTTTGTAATTCAGCTCATGTGTAGCGATTTTGACATTCCCTCTATAAGCGATATCTTAGGATAAGTGTCTTTTTCTGTGTGACTTATTTCACTTAGAATCATCGTACCTAAATCCACTCATCATGCTGCTAACTAGCCTTATGACATTGATTTCATGGCTGAGTGATATTCCATTGTGCCAAGTACCACCATTACTTTATCCATTTTTCTCTTTCCTGGGATACTGAAGGTGTACCGAAGTGGAGGTTCTTGGAAACAGAGCAGCCGTAAACTTTAGGGTGCCTGTGTCTTGTTGATTTTTAGTTTTCCCAATTTATACGCCCATGAGTGGAAGTGCCCTATGCTCTCTACGCTGTGTTTATTACTTGTTTCAGGACACACCGTACACTTCTCCAGAGTGCCTGTTGGCAATTTACATCCCGCCCATCAGCGTAGCAAGGCTCCCATGTCTCCATGGCCTGTCCTGCTTTTCTGGTTTTTACACTTTTTTCAGCATGGCCCTTTTGACCGAGGGCAAGCGAGACTTCTTTGTAGCGCTGATTTTCCCTTCCGGCTTGCTTGGTTGGCCAAAAAGGGCGTATGCGTTTTTTCCTGAATATATTCAGGAAAAAACGCATACGCCCTTTTTGGCCAAGGGCATCATTGTCAACGTTTTGCCGCTTTTCATGTGTTTTAAAGGCGAGTCGAATGTACCTCCTGAAATCTGTTTCCTGCAAATCTGCCTTGCTTTCAAATCCTCTTCGTTGCCTTCCCTCAATATATTTGTGGACGAGAGTTCTCATTTATAACTCTGCACGTTTGTGAATTGCAGTGCCCCTGAGCTCCATTTGACTCCTCGCTTTTTTGGGAGCTGGCCGCAAAAGCGCAGGATTGCTTCAGGCCCTATTTTGGTTCTGGGGGGCAGGCTGAGCCTGTGGTTCATTCTTCTTCCTGATGGGAAAATGGAGTGACCTGTGCCTGTCCCAACACCTAGGGCTAGTCTCTCGTTGGTTCCCCGTCTTCCCGTTCATCCTCAGGACAAATTGCAACCTGGACGAAACAGGAGGTTAAAGGTGCTGATTCTCCAAGTAGGGAGATGATTAGTCAAGCGGCTGGAATGGCGAACCCGAGCACAAGGAGAGGAGAAATGAGGTGCGTTTTAGAAACCTTTCCCGATCTCACGGCATACCATCTTCTGGGTTTCCCATGCATGTTTTGATGTAGGAAGATGCCCTTGTACCTGGAGATTTGAGACCCATGGGGTGTGTACCCCGCGGTGTTACTTTAAAGTATCTGCGTTTGCTCACCCAACCTCACCAATCCTCTCAGCCCCAAGAGTGTCCAGCCTTATGTCTCATCCAGCTGTGGGTCTAGATATGGTCAATCCAGGTTGCATCAGAGACCCTGAACGGATTTTGTAAGAATTTCTCTCTCTTTCACTGTCTTTGTTTTGTGGGTTTTTTAAAGTAATTTATGTTTAGAATCGGGCTTGGCTGCTTTTCCCTGCTGTGTTGATGCCGCTTTACACCCTCTTGATTCACTTGCAGAGAGATATCGATACATAGGTTTTCAGATTCTTACTAGTCAGATATATTCTTGTGTGGTGACTAGGGTGTGTTGAGACCAGTTCACTGAGCAGGGAGTAGGCCTTGTCTATTACATATTCGGTTTATGGAGCGGTCTCTGAGCTAATTTCAAACCCTTGTTTTATGCATCACCCCACCTCACCTTTCCCGTTAAGCAGCCATAGTGTGTCTTCTAAAGGTGTGACTCTGTTTTGTTTTGTAATTCAGCTCATGTGTAGCGATTTTGACATTCCCTCTATAAGCGATATCTTAGGATAAGTGTCTTTTTCTGTGTGACTTATTTCACTTAGAATCATCGTACCTAAATCCACTCATCATGCTGCTAACTAGCCTTATGACATTGATTTCATGGCTGAGTGATATTCCATTGTGCCAAGTACCACCATTACTTTATCCATTTTTCTCTTTCCTGGGATACTGAAGGTGTACCGAAGTGGAGGTTCTTGGAAACAGAGCAGCCGTAAACTTTAGGGTGCCTGTGTCTTGTTGATTTTTAGTTTTCCCAATTTATACGCCCATGAGTGGAAGTGCCCTATGCTCTCTACGCTGTGTTTATTACTTGTTTCAGGACACACCGTACACTTCTCCAGAGTGCCTGTTGGCAATTTACATCCCGCCCATCAGCGTAGCAAGGCTCCCATGTCTCCATGGCCTGTCCTGCTTTTCTGGTTTTTACACTTTTTTCAGCATGGCCCTTTTGACCGAGGGCAAGCGAGACTTCTTTGTAGCGCTGATTTTCCCTTCCGGCTTGCTTGGTTGGCCAAAAAGGGCGTATGCGTTTTTTCCTGAATATATTCAGGAAAAAACGCATACGCCCTTTTTGGCCAAGGGCATCATTGTCAACGTTTTGCCGCTTTTCATGTGTTTTAAAGGCGAGTCGAATCTACCTCCTGAAATCTGTTTCCTGCAAATCTGCCTTGCTTTCAAATCCTCTTCGTTGCCTTCCCTCAATATATTTGTGGACGAGAGTTCTCATTTATAACTCTGCACGTTTGTGAATTGCAGTGCCCCTGAGCTCCATTTGTCTCCTCGCTTTTTTGGGAGCTGGCCGCAAAAACGCAGGATTGCTTCAGGCCCTATTTTGGTTCTGGGGGGCAGGCTGAGCCTGTGGTTCATTCTTCTTCCTGATGGAAAAATGGAGTGACCTATGCCTGTCCCAACACCTAGGGCTCGTCTCTCGTTGGTTCCGCGTTTTCCCGTTCATCCTCAGGACAGATTGCAACCTGTACAATCAGGAGGTTAAAGGTGCTGATTCTCCAAGTAGGGAGATGGTTAGTCAAGCAGCTGGAATGGTGAACACGAGCACAAGGAGAGGAGAAATGAGGTGCGTTTTAGAAACCTTTCCCGATCTCATGGCATACCATCTTCTGGGTTTCCCAGGCATGTTTTGATGTAGGAAGTTGCCATTGTACCTGGAGATTTGAGACCCATGGGGTGTGTTCCCCGCAGTGTTACTTTAAAGTATCTGCGTTTGCTCACCCAACCTCACCAATCCTCTCAGCCCCAAGAGTGTCCAGCCTTATGTCTCATCCAGCTGTGGGTCTAGATATGGTCAATCCAGGTTGCATCATAGACCCTGAACGGATTTTGTAAGAATTTCTCTCTCTTTCACGGTCTTTGTTTTGTGGGTTTTTTAAAGTAATTTACGTTTAGAATCGGTCTTGGCTGCTTTTCCCTGCTGTGTTGATGCCGCTTTACACCCTCTTGATTCACTTGCAGAGAGATATCGATACATAGGTTTTCAGATTCTTACTAGTGTGGTGACTAGGGGGTGTTGAGTCAGTTCACTGAGCAGGGAGTAGGCCTTGTCTATTACATATTTGGCTTATGGAGCGGTGTCTGAGCTAATTTCAAACCCTTGTTTTATGCATCACCCCACCTCACCTTTCCCGTTAAGCAACCATAGTGTGTCTTCTAAAGGTGTGACTCTGTTCTGTTTTGTAATTCAGTTCAAGTGTAGCGATTTTGACATTCCCTCTATAAGTGATATCTTAGGATAAGTGTCTTTTTCTGTTTGACTTATTTCACTTAGAATCATCGTACCTAAATCCACACATCATGCTGCTAACTAGCCTTATGACATTGATTTCATGGCTGAGTGATATTCCATTGTGCCAAGTACCACCATTTCTTTATCCATTTTTCTCTTTCCTGGGATATTGAAGGTGTACCGAAGCGGAGGTTCTTGGAAACAGAGCAGCCGTAAACTTTAGGGTGCCTGTGTCTTGTTGATTTTTAGTTTTCCCAATTTATACGCCCATGAGTGGAAGTGCCCTATGCTCTCTACGCTGTGTTTATTACTTGTTTCAGGACACACCGTACTCTTCTCCAGAGTGCCTGTTGGCAATTTACATCCCGCCCATCAGCGTAGCAAGAATCCCATGTCTCCATGGCCTGTCCTGCTTTTCTGGTTTTTACACTTTGTTCAGCATGGCCCTTTTCACCGAGGGCAAGCGAGACTTCTTTGTAGCGCTGATTTGCCCTTCCGGCTTGCTTGGTTGGCCAAAAAGGGCGTATGCGTTTTTTCCTGAATATATTCAGGAAAAAACGCATACGCCCTTTTTGGCCAAGGGCATCATTGTCAACGTTTTGCCGCTTTTCATGGGCTTTAAACGCGAGTCGAATCTACATCCTGAAATCTGTTTCCTGCAAATCTGCCTTGCTTTCAAATCCTCTTCGTTGCCTTCCCTCAATATATTTGTGGACGAGAGTTCTCATTTATAACTCTGCACGTTTGTGGATTGCAGTGCCCCTGAGCTCCATTTGTCTCCTCGCTTTTTTGGGAGCTGGCCGCAAAAGCGCAGGATTGCTTCAGGCCTTATTTTGGTTCTGGGGGGCAGGCTGAGCCTGTGGTTCATTCTTCTTCCTGATGGGAAAATGGAGTCACCTATGCCTGTCCCAACACCTAGGGCTCGTCTCTCGTTGGTTCCGCGTCTTCCCGTTCATCCTCAGGACAAATTGCAACCTGTAAGAAACAGGAGGTTAAAGGTGCTGATTCTCCAAGTAGGGAGATGGTTAGTCAAGTGGCTGGAATGGCGAACCCGAGCACAAGGAGAGGATAAATGAGGTGCGTTTTAGAAACCTTTCCCGATCTCATGGCATACCATCTTCTGGGTTTCCCATGCATGTTTTGATGTAGGAAGATTCCCTTGTACCTGGAGATTTGAGACCTATGGGGTGTGTTCCCCGCAGTGTTACTTTAAAGTATCTGCGTTTGCTCACCCAACCTCACCAATCCTCTCAGCCCCAAGAGTGTCCAGCCTTATGTCTCATCCAGCTGTGGGTCTAGATATGGTCAATCCAGCTTGCATCAGAGACCCTGAACGGATTTTGTAAGAATTTCTCTCTCTTTCACTGTCTTTGTTTTGTGGGTTTTTTAAAGTAATTTATGTTTAGAATCGGGCTTGGCTGCTTTTCCCTGCTGTGTTGATGCCGCTTTACACCCTCTTGATTCACTTGCAGAGAGATATCGATACATAGGTTTTCAGATTCTTACTAGTCAGATATATTCTTGTGTGGTGTCTAGGGTGTGTTGAGTCCAGTTCACTGAGCAGGGAGTAGGCCTTGTCTATTACATATTTGGCTTATGGAGCGGTCTCTGAGCTAATTTCAAACCCTTGTTTTATGCATCACCCCACCTCACCTTTCCCGTTAAGCAGCCATAGTGTGTCTTCTAAAGGTGTGACTCTGTTCTGTTTTGTAATTCAGTTCAAGTGTAGCGATTTTGACATTCCCTCTATAAGCGATATCTTAGGATAAGTGTCTTTTTCTGTGTGACTTAATTCACTTAGAATCATCGTATCTAAATCCACTCATCATGCAGCTAACTAGCCTTATGACATTGATTTCATGGTTGAGTGATATTCCATTGTGCCAAGTACCACCATTTCTTTATCCATTTTTCTCTTTCCTGGGATATTGAAGGTGTACCGAAGTGGAGGTTCTTGGAAACAGAGCAGCCGTAAACTTTAGGGTGCCTGTGTCTTGTTGATTTTTAGTTTTCCCAATTTATACGCCCTTGCGTGGAAGTGCCCTATGCTCTCTACGCTGTGTTTATTACTTGTTTCAGGACACACCGTACTCTTCTCCAGAGTGCCTGTTGGCAATTTACATCCCGCCCATCAGCGTAGCAAGACTCCCATGTCTCCATGGCCTGTCCTGCTTTTCTCGTTTTTACACTTTGTTCAGCATGGCCCTTTTGACCGAGGGCAAGCGAGACTTCTTTGTAGCGCTGATTTGCCCTTCCGGCCTGCTTGGTTGGCCAAAAAGGGCGAATGCGTTTTTTCCTGAATATATTCAGGAAAAAACGCATTCGCCCTTTTTGGCCAAGGGCATCATTGTCAACGTTTTGCTGCTTTTCATGTACTTTAAAGGCGAGTCGAATCTACCTCCTGAAATCTGTTTCCTGCAAATCTGCCTTGCTTTCAAATCCTCTTCGTTGCCTTCCCTCAATATATTTGTGGACGAGAGTTCTCATTTATAACTCTGCACGTTTGTGAATTGCAGTGCCCCTGAGCTCCATTTGTCTCCTCGCTTTTTTGGGAGCTGGCCGCAAAAGCGCAGGATTGCTTCAGGCCCTATATTGGTTCTGGGGGGCAGGCTGAGCCTGTGGTTCATTCTTCTTCCTGATGGGAAAATGGAGTGACCTATGCCTGTCCCAAAACCTAGGGCTCGTCTCTCGTTGGTTCCGCGTCTTCCCGTTCATCCTCAGGACAAATTGCAACCTGTACAATCAGGAGGTTAAAGGTGCTGATTCTCCAAGTAGGGAGATGGTTAGTCAAGCGGCTGGAATGGCGAACCCGAGCACAAGGAGAGGAGAAATGAGGTGCGTTTTAGAAACCTTTCCCGATCTCATGGCATACCATCTTCTGGGTTTCCCATGCATGTTTTGATGTAGGAAGATGCCCTTGTACCTGGAGATTTGAGACCCATGGGGTGTGTTCCCCGCAGTGTTACTTTAAAGTATCTGCGTTTGCTCACCCAACCTCACCAATCCTCTCAGCCCCAAGAGTGTCCAGCCTTATGTCTCATCCAGCTGTGGGTCTAGATATGGTCAATCCAGGTTGCATCATAGACCCTGAACGGATTTTGTAAGAATTTCTCTCTCTTTCACTGTCTTTGTTTTGTGGGTTTTTTAAAGTAATTTATGTTTAGAATCGGGCTTGGCTGCTTTTCCCTGCTGTGTTGATGCCGCTTTACACCCTCTTGATTCACTTGCAGAGAGATATCGATACATAGGTTTTCAGATTCTTACTAGTCAGATATATTCTTGTGTGGTGACTAGGGTGTGTTGAGTCCAGTTCACTGAGCAGGGAGTAGGCCTTGTCTATTACATATTTGGCTTATGGAGCGGTCTCTGAGCTAATTTCAAACCCTTGTTTTATGCATCACCCCACCTCACCTTTCCCGTTAAGCAGCCATAGTGTGTCTTCTAAAGGTGTGACACTGTTCTGTTTTGTAATTCAGTTCAAGTGTAGCCATTTTGACATTCCCTCTATAAGCGATATCTTAGGATAAGTGTCTTTTTCTGTGTGACTTATTTCACTTAGAATCATCGTACCTAAATCCACTCATCATGCTGCTAACTAGCCTTATGACATTGATTTCATGGCTGAGAGATATTCCATTGTGCCAAGTACCACCATTTCTTTATCCATTTTTCTCTTTCCTGGGATATTGAAGGTGTACTGAAGCGGAGGTTCTTGGAAACAGAGCAGCCGTAAACTTTAGGGTGCCTGTGTCTTGTTGATTTTTAGTTTTCCCAATTTATACGCCCTTGAGTGGAAGTGTCCTATGCTCTCTACGCTGTGTTTATTACTTGTTTCAGGACACACCGTACTCTTCTCCAGAGTGCCTGTTGGCAATTTACGTCCCGCCCATCAGCGTAGCAAGGCTCCCATGTCTCCATGGCCTGTCCTGCTTTTCTGGTTTTTACACTTTGTTCAGCATGGCCCTTTTGACCGAGGGCAAGCGAGACTTCTTTGTAGCGCTGATTTGCCCTTCCGGCTTGCTTGGTTGGCCAAAAAGGGCGTATGCGTTTTTTCCTGAATATATTCAGGAAAAAACGCATACGCCCTTTTTGGCCAAGGGCATCATTGTCAACGTTTTGCCGCTTTTCATGTGCTTTAAAGGCGAGTCGAATCTACCTCCTGAAATCTGTTTCCTGCAAATCTGTCTTGCTTTCAAATCCTCTTCGTTGCCTTCCCTCAATATATTTGTGGACGAGAGTTCTCATTTATAACTCTGCACGTTTGTGAATTGCAGTGCCCCTGAGCTCCATTTGTCTCCTCGCTTTTTTGGGAGCTGGCCGCAAAAGCGCAGGATTGCTTCAGGCCCTATTTTGGTTCTGGGGGGCAGGCTGAGCCTGTGGTTCATTCTTCTTCCTGATGGGAAAATGGAGTGACCTATGCCTGTCCCAACAACTAGGGCTCGTCTCTCGTTGGTTCCGCGTCTTCCCGTTCATCCTCAGGACAAATTGCAACCTGTACAATCAGGAGGTTAAAGGTGCTGATTCTCCAAGTAGGGAGATGGTTAGTCAAGCGGCTGGAATGGCGAACCCGAGCACAAGGAGAGGAGAAATGAGGTGCGTTTTAGAAACCTTTCCCGATCTCATGGCATACCATCTTCTGGGTTTCCCATGCATGTTTTGATGTAGGAAGATGCCCTTGTACCTGGAGATTTGAGACCCATGGGGTGTGTTCCCCGCAGTGTTACTTTAAAGTATCTGCGTTTGCTCACCCAACCTCACCAATCCTCTCAGCCCCAAGAGTGTCCAGCCTTATGTCTCATCCAGCTGTGGGTCTAGATATGGTCAATCCAGGTTGCATCATAGACCCTGAACGGATTTTGTAAGAATTTCTCTCTCTTTCACTGTCTTTGTTTTGTGGGTTTTTTAAAGTAATTTATGTTTAGAATCGGGCTTGGCTGCTTTTCCCTCCTGTGTTGATGCCGCTTTACACCCTCTTGATTCACTTGCAGAGAGATATCGATACATAGGTTTTCAGATTCTTACTAGTCAGATATATTCTTGTGTGGTGACTAGGGTGTGTTGAGTCCAGTTCACTGAGCAGAGAGTAGGCCTTGTCTATTACATATTTGGCTTATGGAGCGGTCTCTGAGCTAATTTCAAACCCTTGTTTTATGCATCACCCCACCTCACCTTTCCCGTTAAGCAGCCATAGTGTGTCTTCTAAAGGTGTGACACTGTTCTGTTTTGTAATTCAGTTCAAGTGTAGCCATTTTGACATTCCCTCTATAAGCGATATCTTAGGATAAGTGTCTTTTTCTGTGTGACTTATTTCACTTAGAATCATCGTATCTAAATCCACTCATCATGCTGCTAACTAGCCTTATGACATTGATTTCATGGCTGAGTGATATTGCATTGTGCCAAGTACCACCATTTCTTTATCCATTTTTCTCTTTCCTGGGATATTGAAGGTGTACCGAAGCGGAGGTTCTTGGAAACAGAGCAGCCGTAAACTTTAGGGTGCCTGTGTCTTGTTGATTTTTAGTTTTCCCAATTTATACGCCCTTGAGTGGAAGTGCCCTATGCTCTCTACGCTGTGTTTATTACTTGTTTCAGGACACACCGTACTCTTCTCCAGAGTGCCTGTTGGCAGTTTACATCCCGCCCATCAGCGTAGCAAGGCTCCCATGTCTCCATGGCCTGTCCTGCTTTTCTGGTTTTTACACTTTGTTTAGCATGGCCCTTTTGACCGAGGGCAAGCGAGACTTCTTTGTAGCGCTGATTTGCCCTTCCGGCTTGCTTGGTTGGCCAAAAAGGGCGTATGCGTTTTTTCCTGAATATATTCAGGAAAAAACGCATACGCCCTTTTTGGCCAAGGGCATCATTGTCAACGTTTTGCCGCTTTTCATGTGCTTTAAAGGCGAGTCGAATCTACCTCCTGAAATCTGTTTCCTGCAAATCTGCCTTGCTTTCAAATCCTCTTCGTTGCCTTCCCTCAATATATTTGTGGACGAGAGTTCTCATTTATAACTCTGCACGTTTGTGAATTGCAGTGCCCCTGAGCTCCATTTGTCTCCTCGCTTTTTTGGGAGCTGGCCGCAAAAGCGCAGGATTGCTTCAGGCCCTATTTTGGTTCTGGGGGGCAGGCTGAGCCTGTGGTTCATTCTTCTTCCTGATGGGAAAATGGAGTGACCTGTGCCTGTCCCAACACCTAGGGCTAGTCTTTCGTTGGTTCCCCGTCTTCCCGTTCATCCTCAGGACAAATTGCAACCTGGACGAAACTGTAGGTTAAAGGTGCTGATTCTCCGATTAGGGAGATGGTTAGTCAAGCGGCTGGAATGGCGAACCCGAGCACAAGGAGAGGAGAAATGAGGTGCGTTTTAGAAACCTTTCCCGATCTCACGGCATACCATCTTCTGGGTTTCCCATGCATGTTTTGATGTAGGAAGATTCCCTTGTACCTGGAGATTTGAGACCCATGGGGTGTGTTCCCCGCAGTGTTACTTTAAAGTATCTGCGTTTGCTCACCCAACCTCACCAATCCTCTCAGCCCCAAGAGTGTCCAGCCTTATGTCTCATCCAGCTGTGGGTCTAGATATGGTCAATCCAGGTTGCATCATAGACCCTGAACGGATTTTGTAAGAATTTCTCTCTCTTTCACTGTCTTTGTTTTGTGGGTTTTTTAAAGTAATGTATTTTTGGAATGGGGTTTGGCTGCTTTTCCCTGCTGTGTTTATGCCGCTTTACAGCCTCTTGATTCACTTGCAGAGAGATATCAATACATAGGTTTTCAGATTCATACTAGTCAGATATATTCTTGTGTGGTGACTAGGGGGTGTTGAGTCCAGTTCACTGAGCAGAGAGTAGGCCTTGTGTATTACATATTTGGCTTATGGAGCGGTGTCTGAGCTAATTTCAAACCCTTGTTTTATGCATCACCCCACCTCACCTTTCCGGTTAAGCAGCCATAGTGTGTCTTCTAAAGGTGTGACTCTGTTCTGTTTTGTAATTCAGTTCAAGTGTAGCGATTTTGACATTCCCTCTATAAGCGATATCTTAGGATAAGTGTCTTTTTCTGTGTGACTTATTTCACTTAGAATCATCGTACCTAAATCCACACATCATGCTGCTAACTAGCCTTATGACATTGATTTCATGGCTGAGTGATATTCCATTGTGCCAAGTACCACCATTTCATTATCCATTTTTCTCTTTCCTGGGATATTGAAGGTGTACTGAAGCGGAGGTTCTTGGAAACAGAGCAGCCGTAAACTTTAGGGTGCATGTGTCTTGTTGATTTTTAGTTTTCCCAATTTATACGCCCATGAGTGGAAGTGCCCTATGCTCTCTACGCTGTGTTTATTACTTGTTTCAGGACACACCGTACTCTTCTCCAGAGTGCCTGTTGGCAATTTACATCCCGCTCATCAGCGTAGCAAGGCTCCCATGTCTCCATGGCCTGTCCTGCTTTTCTGGTTTTTACACTTTGTTCAGCATGGCCCTTTTGACCGAGGGCAAGCGAGACTTCTTTGTAGCGCTGATTTGCCCTTCCGGCTTGCTTGGTTGGCCATAAAGGGCGTATGCGTTTTTTCCTGAATATATTCAGGAAAAAACGCATACTCCCTTTTTGGCCAAGGGCATCATTGTCAACGTTTTGCCGCTTTTCATGTGCTTTAAAGGCGAGTCGAATCTACCTCCTGAAATCTGTTTCCTGCAAATCTGCCTTGCTTTCAAATCCTCTTCGTTGCCTTCCCTCAATATATTTGTGGACGAGAGTTCTCATTTATAACTCTGCACGTTTGTGAATTGCAGTGCCCCTGAGCTCCATTTGTCTCCTCGCTTTTTTGGGAGCTGGCCGCAAAAGCGCAGGATTGCTTCAGGCCCTATTTTGGTTCTGGGGGGCAGGCTGAGCCTGTGGTTCATTCTTCTTCCTGATGGGAAAATGGAGTGACCTATGCCTGTCCCAACACCTAGGGCTCGTCTCTCGTTGGTTCCGCGTCTTCCCGTTCATCCTCAGGACAAATTGCAACCTGTACAATCAGGAGGTTAAAGGTGCTGATTCTCCAAGTAGGGAGATGGTTAGTCAAGCGGCTGGAATGGCGAACCCGAGCACAAGGAGAGGAGAAATGAGGTGCGTTTTAGAAACCTTTCCCGATCTCATGGCATACCATCTTCTGGGTTTCCCATGCATGTTTTGATGTAGGAAGATTCCCTTGTACCTGGAGATTTGAGACCCATGGGGTGTGTTCCCCGCAGTGTTACTTTAAAGTATCTGCGTTTGCTCACCGAACCTCACCAATCCTCTCAGCCCCAAGAGTGTCCAGCCTTATGTCTCATCCAGCTGTGGGTCTAGATATGGTCAATCCAGGTTGCATCATAGACCCTGAACGGATTTTGTAAGAATTTCTCTCTCTTTCACTGTCTTTGTTTTGTGGGTTTTTTAAAGTAATTTATGTTTAGAATCGGGCTTGGCTGCTTTTCCCTGCTGTGTTGATGCCGCTTTACACCCTCTTGATTCACTTGCAGAGAGATATCGATACATAGGTTTTCAGATTCTTACTAGTCAGATATATTCTTGTGTGGTGACTAGGGTGTGTTGAGTCCAGTTCCCTGAGCAGGGAGTAGGCCTTGTCTATTACATATTTGGCTTATGGAACGGTCTCTGAGCTAATTTCAAACCCTTGTTTTATGCATCACCCCACCTCACCTTTCCCGTTAAGCAGCCATAGTGTGTCTTCTAAAGGTGTGACTCTGTTCTGATTTGTAATTCAGTTCAAGTGTAGCGATTTTGACATTCCCTCTATAAGCGATATCTTAGGATAAGTGTCTTTTTCTGTGTGACTTATTTCACTTAGAATCATCGTATCTAAATCCACTCATCATGCTGCTAACTAGCCTTATGACATTGATTTCATGGCTGAGTCATATTCCATTGTGCCAAGTACCACCATTTCTTTATCCATTTTTCTCTTTCCTGGGATATTGAAGGTGTACCGAAGCGGAGGTTCTTGGAAACAGAGCAGCCGTAAACTTTAGGGTGCCTGTGTCTTGTTGATTTTTAGTTTTCCCAATTTATACGCCCATGAGTGGAAGTGCCCTATGCTCTCTACGCTGTGTTTATTACTTGTTTCAGGACACACCGTACTCTTCTCCAGAGTGCCTGTTGGCAATTTATATCCCGCCCATCAGCGTAGCAAGGCTCCCATGTCTCCATGGCCTGTCCTGCTTTTCTGGTTTTTACTGTTTGTTCAGCATGGCCCTTTTGACCGAGGGCAAGCGAGACTTCTTTGTAGCGCTGATTTGCCCTTCCGGCTTGCTTGGTTGGCCAAAAAGGGCGTATGCGTTTTTTCCTGAATATATTCAGGAAAAAACGCATACGCCCTTTTTGGCCAAGGGCATCATTGTCAACGTTTTGCCGCTTTTCATGGGCTTTAAAGGCGAGTCGAATCTACATCCTGAAATCTGTTTCCTGCAAATCTGCCTTGCTTTCAAATCCTCTTCGTTGCCTTCCCTCAATATATTTGTGGACGAGAGTTCTCATTTATAACTCTGCACGTTTGTGAATTGCAGTGCCCCTGAGCTCCATTTGTCTCCTCGCTTTTTTGGGAGCTGGCCGCAAAAGCGCAGGATTGCTTCAGGCCCTATTTTGGTTCTGGGGGGCAGGCTGAGCCTGTGGTTCATTCTTCTTCCTGATGGGAAAATGGAGTGACCTGTGCCTGTCCCAACACCTAGGGCTAGTCTTTCGTTGGTTCCCCGTCTTCCCGTTCATCCTCAGGACAAATTGCAACCTGGACGAAACAGTAGGTTAAAGGTGCTGATTCTCCAAGTAGGGAGATGGTTAGTCAAGCGGCTGGAATGGTGAACCCGAGCACAAGGAGAGGAGAAATGAGGTGCGTTTTAGAAACCTTTCCCGATCTCACGGCATACCATCTTCTGGCTTTCCCATGCATGTTTTGATGTAGGAAGATTCCCTTGTACCTGGAGATTTGAGACCCATGGGGTGTGTTCCCCGCAGTGTTACTTTAAAGTATCTGCGTTTGCTCACCCAACCTCACCAATCCTCTCAGCCCCAAGAGTGTCCAGCCTTATGTCTCATCCAGCCGTGGGTCTAGATATGGTCAATCCAGGTTGCATCATAGACCCTGAACGGATTTTGTAAGAATTTCTCTCTCTTTCACTGTCTTTGTTTTGTGGGTTTTTAAAAGTAATTTATGTTTAGAATCGGGCTTGGCTGCTTTTCCCTGCTGTGTTGATGCCGCTTTACACCCTCTTGATTCACTTGCAGAGAGATATCGATATATAGGTTTTCAGATTCTTACTAGTCAGATATATTCTTGTGCGGTGACTAGGGGGTGTTGAGTCCAGTTCACTGAGCAGGGAGTAGGCCTTGTCTATTACATATTTGGCTTATGGAGCGGTGTCTGAGCTAATTTCAAACCCTTGTTTTATGCATCACCCCACCTCACCTTTCCCGTTAAGCAGCCATAGTGTGTCTTCTAAAGGTGTGACTCTATTCTGTTTTGTAATTCAGTTCAAGTGTAGCGATTTTGACATTCCCTCTATAAGCGATATCTTAGGATAAGTGTCTTTTTCTGTGTGACTTATTTCACTTAGAATCATCGTACCTAAATCCACACATCATGCTGCTAACTAGCCTTATGACATTGATTTCATGGCTGAGTGATATTCCATTGTGCCAAGTACCACCATTTCTTTATCCATTTTTCTCTTTCCTGGGATATTGAAGGTGTACCGAAGCGGAGGTTCTTGGAAACAGAGCAGCCGTAAACTTTAGGGTGCCTGTGTCTTGTTGATTTTTAGTTTTCCCAATTTATACGCCCATGAGTGGAAGTGCCCTATGCTCTCTACGCTGTGTTTATTACTTGTTTCAGGACACACCGTACTCTTCTCCAGAGTGCCTGTTGGCAATTTATATCCCGCCCATCAGCGTAGCAAGGCTCCCATGTCTCCATGGCCTGTCCTGCTTTTCTGGTTTTTACTGTTTGTTCAGCATGGCCCTTTTGACCGAGGGCAAGCGAGACTTCTTTGTAGCGCTGATTTGCCCTTCTGGCTTGCTTGGTTGGCCAAAAAGGGCGTATGCGTTTTTTCCTGAATATATTCAGGAAAAAACGCATACGCCCTTTTTGGCCAAGGGCATCATTGTCAACGTTTTGCCGCTTTTCATGTGCTTTAAAGGCGAGTCGAATCTACCTCCTGAAATCTGTTTCCTGCAAATCTGCCTTGCTTTCAAATCCTCTTTGTTGCCTTCCCTCAATATATTTGTGGACGAGAGTTCTCATTTATAACTCTGCACGTTTGTGAATTGCAGTGCCCCTGAGCTCCATTTGTCTCCTCGCTTTTTTGGGAGCTGGCCGCAAAAGCGCAGGATTGCTTCAGGCCCTATTTTGGTTCTGGGGGGCAGGCTGAGCCTGTGGTTCATTCTTCTTCCTGATGGGAAAATGGAGTGACCTATGCCTGTCCCAACACCTAGGGCTCGTCTCTCGTTGGTTCCGCGTCTTCCCGTTCATCCTCAGGACAAATTGCAACCTGTACAATCAGGAGGTTAAAGGTGCTGATTCTCCAAGTAGGGAGATGGTTAGTCAAGCGGCTGGAATGGCGAACCCGAGCACAAGGAGAGGAGAAATGAGGTGCGTTTTAGAAACCTTTCCCGATCTCATGGCATACCATCTTCTGGGTTTCCCATGCATGTTTTGATGTAGGAAGATTCCCTTGTACCTGGAGATTTGAGACCCATGGGGTGTGTTCCCCGCAGTGTTACTTTAAAGTATCTGCGTTTGCTCACCCAACCTCACCAATCCTCTCAGCCCCAAGAGTGTCCAGCCTTCTGTCTCATCCAGCTGTGGGTCTAGATATGGTCAATCCAGGTTGCGTCATAGACCCTGAACGGATTTTGTAAGAATTTCTCTCTCTTTCACTGTCTTTGTTTTGTGGGTTTTTTAAAGTAATTTATGTTTAGAATCGGGCTTGGCTGCTTTTCCCTGCTGTGTTGATGCCGCTTTACACCCTCTTGATTCACTTGCAGAGAGATATCGATACATAGGTTTTCAGATTCGTACTAGTCAGATATATTCTTGTGTGGTGACTAGGGTGTGTTGAGTCCAGTTCACTGAGCAGGGAGTAGGCCTTGTCTATTACATATTTGGCTTATGGAACGGTCTCTGAGCTAATTTCAAACCCTTGTTTTATGCATCACCCCACCTCACCTTTCCCGTTAAGCAGCCATAGTGTGTCTTCTAAAGGTGTGACTCTGTTCTGATTTGTAATTCAGTTCAAGTGTAGCGATTTTGACATTCCCTCTATAAGCGATATCTTAGGATAAGTGTCTTTTTCTGTGTGACTTATTTCACTTAGAATCATCGTATCTAAATCCACTCATCATGCTGCTAACTAGCCTTATGACATTGATTTCATGGCTGAGTCATATTCCATTGTGCCAAGTACCACCATTTCTTTATCCATTTTTCTCTTTCCTGGGATATTGAAGGTGTACCGAAGCGGAGGTTCTTGGAAACAGAGCAGCCGTAAACTTTAGGGTGCCTGTGTCTTGTTGATTTTTAGTTTTCCCAATTTATACGCCCATGAGTGGAAGTGCCCTATGCTCTCTACGCTGTGTTTATTACTTGTTTCAGGACACACCGTACTCTTCTCCAGAGTGCCTGTTGGCAATTTATATCCCGCCCATCAGCGTAGCAAGGCTCCCATGTCTCCATGGCCTGTCCTGCTTTTCTGGTTTTTACTGTTTGTTCAGCATGGCCGTTTTAACCGAGGGCAAGCGAGACTTCTTTGTAGCGCTGATTTGCCCTTCCGGGTTGCTTGGTTGGCCAAGAAGGGCGTATGCGTTTTTTCCTGAATATATTCAGGAAAAAACGCATACGCCCTTCTTGGCCAAGGGCATCATTGTCAACGTTTTGCCGCTTTTCATGGGCTTTAAAGGCGAGTCGAATCTACCTCCTGAAATCTGTTTCCTGCAAATCTGCCTTGCTTTCAAATCCTCTTCGTTGCCTTCCCTCAATATATTTGTGGACGAGAGTTCTCATTTATAACTCTGCACGTTTGTGAATTGCAGTGCCCCTGAGCTCCATTTGTCTCCTCGCTTTTTTGGGAGCTGGCCGCAAAAGCGCAGGATTGCTTCAGGCCCTATTTTGGTTCTGGGGGGCAGGCTGAGCCTGTGGTTCATTCTTCTTCCTGATGGGAAAATGGAGTGACCTGTGCCTGTCCCAACACCTAGGGCTAGTCTTTCGTTGGTTCCCCGTCTTCCCGTTCATCCTCAGGACAAATTGCAACCTGGACGAAACAGTAGGTTAAAGGTGCTGATTCTCCAAGTAGGGAGATGGTTAGTCAAGCGGCTGGAATGGCGAACCCGAGCACAAGGAGAGGAGAAATGAGGTGCGTTTTAGAAACCTTTCCCGATCTCACGGCATACCATCTTCTGGCTTTCCCATGCATGTTTTGATGTAGGAAGATGCCCTTGTACCTGGAGATTTGAGACCCATGGGGTGTGTTCCCCGCAGTGTTACTTTAAAGTATCTGCGTTTGCTCACCCAACCTCACCAATCCTCTCAGCCCCAAGAGTGTCCAGCCTTATGTCTCATCCAGCTGTGGGTCTAGATATGGTCAATCCAGGTTGCATCATAGACCCTGAACGGATGTTGTAAGAATTTCTCTCACTTTCACTGTCTTTGCTTTGTGGGTTTTTTAAAGTAATGTATGTTTAGAATGGGGTTTGGCTGCTTTTCCCTGCTGTGTTTATGCCGCTTTACACCCTCTTGATTCACTTGCAGAGAGATATCGATACATAGGTTTTCAGATTCTTACTAGTCAGATATATTCTTGTGCGGTGACTAGGGGGTGTTGAGTCCAGTTCACTGAGCAGGGAGTAGGCCTTGTCTATTACATATTTGGCTTATGGAGCGGTGTCTGAGCTAATTTCAAACCCTTGTTTTATGCATCACCCCACCTCACCTTTCCGGTTAAGCAGCCATAGTGTGTCTTCTAAAGGTGTGACTCTGTTCTGTTTGTAATTCAGTTCAAGTGTAGCGATTTTGACATTCCCTCTATAAGCGATATCTTAGGATACGTGTCTTTTTCTGTGTGACTTATTTCACTTAGAATCATCGTACCTAAATCCACACATCATGCTGCTAACTAGCCTTATGACATTGATTTCATGGCTGAGTGATATTCCATTGTGCCAAGTACCACCATTTCTTTATCCATTTTTCTCTTTCCTGGGATATTGAAGGTGTACCGAAGCGGAGGTTCTTGGAAACAGAGCAGCCGTAAACTTTAGGGTGCCTGTGTCTTGTTGATTTTTAGTTTTCCCAATTTATACGCCCATGAGTGGAAGTGCCCTATGCTCTCTACGCTGTGTTTATTACTTGTTTCAGGACACACCGTACTCTTCTCCAGAGTGCCTGTTGGCAATTTATATCCCGCCCATCAGCGTAGCAAGGCTCCCATGTCTCCATGGCCTGTCCTGCTTTTCTGGTTTTTACTGTTTGTTCAGCATGGCCCTTTTGACCGAGGGCAAGCGAGACTTCTTTGTAGCGCTGATTTGCCCTTCCGGCTTGCTTGGTTGGCCAAAAAGGGCGTATGCGTTTTTTCCTGAATATATTCAGGAAAAAACGCATACGCCCTTTTTGGCCAAGGGCATCATTGTCAACGTTTTGCCGCTTTTCATGTGCTTTAAAGGCGAGTCGAATCTACCTCCTGAAATCTGTTTCCTGCAAATCTGCCTTGCTTTCAAATCCTCTTCGTTGCCTTCCCTCAATATATTTGTGGACGAGAGTTCTCATTTATAACTCTGCACGTTTGTGAATTGCAGTGCCCCTGAGCTCCATTTGTCTCCTCGCTTTTTTGGGAGCTGGCCGCAAAAGCGCAGGATTGCTTCAGGCCCTATTTTGGTTCTGGGGGGCAGGCTGAGCCTGTGGTTCATTCTTCTTCCTGATGGGAAAATGGAGTGACCTATGCCTGTCCCAACACCTAGGGCTCGTCTCTCGTTGGTTCCGCGTCTTCCCGTTCATCCTCAGGACAAATTGCAACCTGTACAATCAGGAGGTTAAAGGTGCTGATTCTCCAAGTAGGGAGATGGTTAGTCAAGCGGCTGGAATGGCGAACCCGAGCACAAGGAGAGGAGAAATGAGGTGCGTTTTAGAAACCTTTCCCGATCTCATGGCATACCATCTTCTGGGTTTCCCATGCATGTTTTGATGTAGGAAGATTTCCTTGTACCTGGAGATTTGAGACCCATGGGGTGTGTTCCCCGCAGTGTTACTTTAAAGTATCTGCGTTTGCTCACCCAACCTCACCAATCCTCTCAGCCCCAAGAGTGTCCAGCCTTCTGTCTCATCCAGCTGTGGGTCTAGATATGGTCAATCCAGGTTGCGTCATAGACCCTGAACGGATTTTGTAAGAATTTCTCTCTCTTTCACTGTCTTTGTTTTGTGGGTTTTTTAAAGTAATTTATGTTTAGAATCGGGCTTGGCTGCTTTTCCCTGCTGTGTTGATGCCGCTTTACACCCTCTTGATTCACTTGCAGAGAGATATCGATACATAGGTTTTCAGATTCGTACTAGTCAGATATATTCTTGTGTGGTGACTAGGGTGTGTTGAGTCCAGTTCACTGAGCAGGGAGTAGGCCTTGTCTATTACATATTTGGCTTATGGAACGGTCTCTGAGCTAATTTCAAACCCTTGTTTTATGCATCACCCCACCTCACCTTTCCCGTTAAGCAGCCATAGTGTGTCTTCTAAAGGTGTGACTCTGTTCTGTTTGTAATTCAGTTCAAGTGTAGCGATTTTGACATTCCCTCTATAAGCGATATCTTAGGATAAGTGTCTTTTTCTGTGTGACTTATTTCACTTAGAATCATCGTATCTAAATCCACTCATCATGCTGCTAACTAGCCTTATGACATTGATTTCATGGCTGAGTGATATTCCATTGTGCCAAGTACCACCATTTCTTTATCCATTTTTCTCTTTCCTGGGATATTGAAGGTGTTCCAAAGTGGAGGTTCTTGGAAACAGAGCAGCCGTAAACTTTAGGGTGCCTGTGTCTTGTTGATTTTTAGTTTTCCCAATTTATACGCCCATGAGTGGATGTGCCCTATGCTCTCTACGCTGTGTTTATTACTTGTTTCAGGACACACCGTACTCTTCTCCAGAGTGCCTGTTGGCAATTTATATCCCGCCCATCAGCGTAGCAAGGCTCCCATGTCTCCATGGCCTGTCCTGCTTTTCTGGTTTTTACTGTTTGTTCAGCATGGCCGTTTTAACCGAGGGCAAGCGAGACTTCTTTGTAGCGCTGATTTGCCCTTCCGGCTTGCTTGGTTGGCCAAGAAGGGCGTATGCGTTTTTTCCTGAATATATTCAGGAAAAAACGCATACGCCCTTCTTGGCCAAGGGCATCATTGTCAACGTTTTGCCGCTTTTCATGTGCTTTAAAGGCGAGTCGAATCTACCTCCTGAAATCTGTTTCCTGCAAATCTGCCTTGCTTTCAAATCCTCTTCGTTGCCTTCCCTCAATATATTTGTGGACGAGAGTTCTCATTTATAACTCTGCACGTTTGTGAATTGCAGTGCCCCTGAGCTCCATTTGTCTCCTCGCTTTTTTGGGAGCTGGCCGCAAAAGCGCAGGATTGCTTCAGGCCCTATTTTGGTTCTGGGGGGCAGGCTGAGCCTGTGGTTCATTCTTCTTCCTGATGGGAAAATGGAGTGACCTGTGCCTGTCCCAACACCTAGGGCTAGTCTTTCGTTGGTTCCCCGTCTTCCCGTTCATCCTCAGGACAAATTGCAACCTGGACGAAACAGTAGGTTAAAGGTGCTGATTCTCCAAGTAGGGAGATGGTTAGTCAAGCGGCTGGAATGGCGAACCCGAGCACAAGGAGAGGAGAAATGAGGTGCGTTTTAGAAACCTTTCCCGATCTCACGGCATACCATCTTCTGGCTTTCCCATGCATGTTTTGATGTAGGAAGATGCCCTTGTACCTGGAGATTTGAGACCCATGGGGTGTGTTCCCCGCAGTGTTACTTTAAAGTATCTGCGTTTGCTCACCCAACCTCACCAATCCTCTCAGCCCCAAGAGTGTCCAGCCTTATGTCTCATCCAGCTGTGGGTCTAGATATGGTCAATCCAGGTTGCATCATAGACCCTGAACGGATGTTGTAAGAATTTCTCTCACTTTCACTGTCTTTGCTTTGTGGGTTTTTTAAAGTAATGTATGTTTAGAATGGGGTTTGGCTGCTTTTCCCTGCTGTGTTTATGCCGCTTTACACCCTCTTGATTCACTTGCAGAGAGATATCGATACATAGGTTTTCAGATTCTTACTAGTCAGATATATTCTTGTGCGGTGACTAGGGGGTGTTGAGTCCAGTTCACTGAGCAGGGAGTAGGCCTTGTCTATTACATATTTGGCTTATGGAGCGGTGTCTGAGCTAATTTCAAACCCTTGTTTTATGCATCACCCCACCTCACCTTTCCGGTTAAGCAGCCATAGTGTGTCTTCTAAAGGTGTGACTCTGTTCTGTTTGTAATTCAGTTCAAGTGTAGCGATTTTGACATTCCCTCTATAAGCGATATCTTAGGATAAGTGTCTTTTTCTGTGTGACTTATTTCACTTAGAATCATCGTACCTAAATCCACACTTCATGCTGCTAACTAGCCTTATGACATTGATTTCATGGCTGAGTGATATTCCATTGTGCCAAGTACCACCATTTCTTTATCCATTTTTCTCTTTCCTGGGATATTGAAGGTGTACCGAAGCGGAGGTTCTTGGAAACAGAGCAGCCGTAAACTTTAGGGTGCCTGTGTCTTGTTGATTTTTAGTTTTCCCAATTTATACGCCCATGAGTGGAAGTGCCCTATGCTCTCTACGCTGTGTTTATTACTTGTTTCAGGACACACCGTACTCTTCTCCAGAGTGCCTGTTGGCAATTTATATCCCGCCCATCAGCGTAGCAAGGCTCCCATGTCTCCATGGCCTGTCCTGCTTTTCTGGTTTTTACTGTTTGTTCAGCATGGCCCTTTTGACCGAGGGCAAGCGAGACTTCTTTGTAGCGCTGATTTGCCCTTCCGGCTTGCTTGGTTGGCCAAAAAGGGCGTATGCGTTTTTTCCTGAATATATTCAGGAAAAAACGCATACGCCCTTTTTGGCCAAGGGCATCATTGTCAACGTTTTGCCGCTTTTCATGTGCTTTAAAGGCGAGTCGAATCTACCTCCTGAAATCTGTTTCCTGCAAATCTGCCTTGCTTTCAAATCCTCTTCGTTGCCTTCCCTCAATATATTTGTGGACGAGAGTTCTCATTTATAACTCTGCACGTTTGTGAATTGCAGTGCCCCTGAGCTCCATTTGTCTCCTCGCTTTTTTGGGAGCTGGCCGCAAAAGCGCAGGATTGCTTCAGGCCCTATTTTGGTTCTGGGGGGCAGGCTGAGCCTGTGGTTCATTCTTCTTCCTGATGGGAAAATGGAGAGACCTATGCCTGTCCCAACACCTAGGGCTCGTCTCTCGTTGGTTCCGTGTCTTCCCGTTCATCCTCAGGACAAATTGCAACCTGTACAATCAGGAGGTTAAAGGTGCTGATTCTCCAAGTAGGGAGATGGTTACTCAAGCGGCTGGAATGGCGAACCCGAGCACAAGGAGAGGAGAAATGAGGTGCGTTTTAGAAACCTTTCCCGATCTCACGGCATACCATCTTCTGGCTTTCCCATGCATGTTTTGATGTAGGAAGATTCCCTTGTACCTGGAGATTTGAGACCCATGGAGTGTGTTCCCCGCAGTGTTACTTTAAAGTATCTGCGTTTGCTCACCCAACCTCACCAATCCTCTCAGCCCCAAGAGTGTCCAGCCTTATGTCTCATCCAGCTGTGGGTCTAGATATGGTCAATCCAGGTTGCATCATAGACCCTGAACGGATGTTGTAAGAATTTCTCTCACTTTCACTGTCTTTGCTTTGTGGGTTTTTTAAAGTAATGTATGTTTAGAATGGGGTTTGGCTGCTTTTCCCTGCTGTGTTTATGCCGCTTTACACCCTCTTGATTCACTTGCAGAGAGATATCGATACATAGGTTTTCAGATTCATACTAGTCAGATATATTCTTGTGCGGTGACTAGGGGGTGTTGAGTCCAGTTCACTGAGCAGGGAGTAGGCCTTGTCTATTACATATTTGGCTTATGGAGCGGTGTCTGAGCTAATTTCAAACCCTTGTTTTATGCATCACCCCACCTCACCTTTCCGGTTAAGCAGCCATAGTGTGTCTTCTAAAGGTGTGACTCTGTTCTGTTTTGTAATTCAGTTCAAGTGTAGCGATTTTGACATTCCCTCTATAAGCGATATCTTAGGATAAGTGTCTTTTTCTGTGTGACTTATTTCACTTAGAATCATCGTACCTAAATCCACACATCATGCTGCTAACTAGCCTTATGACATTGATTTCATGGCTGAGTGATATTCCATTGTGCCAAGTAACACCATTTCTTTATCCATTTTTCTCTTTCCTGGGATATTGAAGGTGTACCGAAGCGGAGGTTCTTGTAAACAGAGCAGCAATGAACTTTAGGGTGCCTGTGTCTTGTTGATTTTTAGTTTTCCCAATTTATACGCCCATAAGTGGAAGTGCCCTATGCTCTCAACGCTGTGTTTATTACTTGTTTCAGGACACACCGTACTCTTCTCCAGAGTGCCTGTTGGCAATTTATATCCCGCCCATCAGCGTAGCAAGGCTCCCATGTCTCCATGGCCTGTCCTGCTTTTCTGGTTTTTACTGTTTGTTCAGCATGGCCCTTTTGACCGAGGGCAAGCGAGACTTCTTTGTAGCGCTGATTTGCCCTTCCGGCTTGCTTGGTTGGCCAAAAAGGGCGTATGCGTTTTTTCCTGAATATATTCAGGAAAAAACGCATACGCCCTTTTTGGCCAAGGGCATCATTGTCCACGTTTTGCCGCATTTCATGTGCTTTAAAGGCGAGTCGAATCTACCTCCTGAAATCTGTTTCCTGCAAATCTGCCTTGCTTTCAAATCCTCTTCGTTGCCTTCCCTCAATATATTTGTGGACGAGAGTTCTCATTTATAACTCTGCACGTTTGTGAATTGCAGTGCCCCTGAGCTCCATTTGTCTCCTCGCTTTTTTGGGAGCTGGCCGCAAAAGCGCAGGATTGCTTCAGGCCCTATTTTGGTTCTGGGGGGCAGGCTGAGCCTGTGGTTCATTCTTCTTCCTGATGGGAAAATGGAGTGACCTGTGCCTGTCCCAACACCTAGGGCTAGTCTTTCGTTGGTTCCCCGTTTTCCCGTTCATCCTCAGGACAAATTGCAACCTGGACGAAACAGTAGGTTAAAGGTGCTGATTCTCCAAGTAGGGAGATGGTTAGTCAAGCGGCTGGAATGGCGAACCCGAGCACAAGGAGAGGAGAAATGAGGTGCGTTTTAGAAACCTTTCCCGATCTCACGGCATACCATCTTCTGGCTTTCCCATGCATGTTTTGATGTAGGAAGATGCCCTTGTACCTGGAGATTTGAGACCCATGGGGTGTGTTCCCCGCAGTGTTACTTTAAAGTATCTGCGTTTGCTCACCCAACCTCACCAATCCTCTCAGCCCCAAGAGTGTCCAGCCTTATGTCTCATCCAGCTGTGGGTCTAGATATGGTCAATCCAGGTTGCATCATAGACCCTGAACGGATGTTGTAAGAATTTCTCTCACTTTCACTGTCTTTGCTTTGTGGGTTTTTTAAAGTAATGTATGTTTAGAATGGGGTTTGGCTGCTTTTCCCTGCTGTGTTTATGCCGCTTTACACCCTCTTGATTCACTTGCAGAGAGATATCGATACATAGGTTTTCAGATTCTTACTAGTCAGATATATTCTTGTGCGGTGACTAGGGGGTGTTGAGTCCAGTTCACTGAGCAGGGAGTAGGCCTTGTCTATTACATATTTGGCTTATGGAGCGGTGTCTGAGCTAATTTCAAACCCTTGTTTTATGCATCACCCCACCTCACCTTTCCGGTTAAGCAGCCATAGTGTGTCTTCTAAAGGTGTGACTCTGTTCTGTTTGTAATTCAGTTCAAGTGTAGCGATTTTGACATTCCCTCTATAAGCGATATCTTAGGATAAGTGTCTTTTTCTGTGTGACTTATTTCACTTAGAATCATCGTACCTAAATCCACACTTCATGCTGCTAACTAGCCTTATGACATTGATTTCATGGCTGAGTGATATTCCATTGTGCCAAGTACCACCATTTCTTTATCCATTTTTCTCTTTCCTGGGATATTGAAGGTGTACCGAAGCGGAGGTTCTTGGAAACAGAGCAGCCGTAAACTTTAGGGTGCCTGTGTCTTGTTGATTTTTAGTTTTCCCAATTTATACGCCCATGAGTGGAAGTGCCCTATGCTCTCTACGCTGTGTTTATTACTTGTTTCAGGACACACCGTACTCTTCTCCAGAGTGCCTGTTGGCAATTTATATCCCGCCCATCAGCGTAGCAAGGCTCCCATGTCTCCATGGCCTGTCCTGCTTTTCTGGTTTTTACTGTTTGTTCAGCATGGCCCTTTTGACCGAGGGCAAGCGAGACTTCTTTGTAGCGCTGATTTGCCCTTCCGGCTTGCTTGGTTGGCCAAAAAGGGCGTATGCGTTTTTTCCTGAATATATTCAGGAAAAAACGCATACGCCCTTTTTGGCCAAGGGCATCATTGTCAACGTTTTGCCGCTTTTCATGTGCTTTAAAGGCGAGTCGAATCTACCTCCTGAAATCTGTTTCCTGCAAATCTGCCTTGCTTTCAAATCCTCTTCGTTGCCTTCCCTCAATATATTTGTGGACGAGAGTTCTCATTTATAACTCTGCACGTTTGTGAATTGCAGTGCCCCTGAGCTCCATTTGTCTCCTCGCTTTTTTGGGAGCTGGCCGCAAAAGCGCAGGATTGCTTCAGGCCCTATTTTGGTTCTGGGGGGCAGGCTGAGCCTGTGGTTCATTCTTCTTCCTGATGGGAAAATGGAGAGACCTATGCCTGTCCCAACACCTAGGGCTCGTCTCTCGTTGGTTCCGTGTCTTCCCGTTCATCCTCAGGACAAATTGCAACCTGTACAATCAGGAGGTTAAAGGTGCTGATTCTCCAAGTAGGGAGATGGTTACTCAAGCGGCTGGAATGGCGAACCCGAGCACAAGGAGAGGAGAAATGAGGTGCGTTTTAGAAACCTTTCCCGATCTCACGGCATACCATCTTCTGGCTTTCCCATGCATGTTTTGATGTAGGAAGATTCCCTTGTACCTGGAGATTTGAGACCCATGGAGTGTGTTCCCCGCAGTGTTACTTTAAAGTATCTGCGTTTGCTCACCCAACCTCACCAATCCTCTCAGCCCCAAGAGTGTCCAGCCTTATGTCTCATCCAGCTGTGGGTCTAGATATGGTCAATCCAGGTTGCATCATAGACCCTGAACGGATGTTGTAAGAATTTCTCTCACTTTCACTGTCTTTGCTTTGTGGGTTTTTTAAAGTAATGTATGTTTAGAATGGGGTTTGGCTGCTTTTCCCTGCTGTGTTTATGCCGCTTTACACCCTCTTGATTCACTTGCAGAGAGATATCGATACATAGGTTTTCAGATTCATACTAGTCAGATATATTCTTGTGCGGTGACTAGGGGGTGTTGAGTCCAGTTCACTGAGCAGGGAGTAGGCCTTGTCTATTACATATTTGGCTTATGGAGCGGTGTCTGAGCTAATTTCAAACCCTTGTTTTATGCATCACCCCACCTCACCTTTCCGGTTAAGCAGCCATAGTGTGTCTTCTAAAGGTGTGACTCTGTTCTGTTTTGTAATTCAGTTCAAGTGTAGCGATTTTGACATTCCCTCTATAAGCGATATCTTAGGATAAGTGTCTTTTTCTGTGTGACTTATTTCACTTAGAATCATCGTACCTAAATCCACACATCATGCTGCTAACTAGCCTTATGACATTGATTTCATGGCTGAGTGATATTCCATTGTGCCAAGTAACACCATTTCTTTATCCATTTTTCTCTTTCCTGGGATATTGAAGGTGTACCGAAGCGGAGGTTCTTGTAAACAGAGCAGCAATGAACTTTAGGGTGCCTGTGTCTTGTTGATTTTTAGTTTTCCCAATTTATACGCCCATAAGTGGAAGTGCCCTATGCTCTCAACGCTGTGTTTATTACTTGTTTCAGGACACACCGTACTCTTCTCCAGAGTGCCTGTTGGCAATTTATATCCCGCCCATCAGCGTAGCAAGGCTCCCATGTCTCCATGGCCTGTCCTGCTTTTCTGGTTTTTACTGTTTGTTCAGCATGGCCCTTTTGACCGAGGGCAAGCGAGACTTCTTTGTAGCGCTGATTTGCCCTTCCGGCTTGCTTGGTTGGCCAAAAAGGGCGTATGCGTTTTTTCCTGAATATATTCAGGAAAAAACGCATACGCCCTTTTTGGCCAAGGGCATCATTGTCCACGTTTTGCCGCATTTCATGTGCTTTAAAGGCGAGTCGAATCTACCTCCTGAAATCTGTTTCCTGCAAATCTGCCTTGCTTTCAAATCCTCTTCGTTGCCTTCCCTCAATATATTTGTGGACGAGAGTTCTCATTTATAACTCTGCACGTTTGTGAATTGCAGTGCCCCTGAGCTCCATTTCTCTCCTCGCTTTTTTGGGAGCTGGCCGCAAAAGCGCAGGATTGCTTCAGGCCCTATTTTGGTTCTGGGGGGCAGGCTGAGCCTGTGGTTCATTCTTCTTCCTGATGGGAAAATGGAGTGACCTGTGCCTGTCCCAACACCTAGGGCTAGTCTTTCGTTGGTTCCCCGTCTTCCCGTTCATCCTCAGGACAAATTGCAACCTGGACGAAACAGTAGGTTAAAGGTGCTGATTCTCCAAGTAGGGAGATGGTTAGTCAAGCGGCTGGAATGGCGAACCCGAGCACAAGGAGAGGAGAAATGAGGTGCGTTTTAGAAACCTTTCCCGATCTCATGGCATACCATCTTCTGGGTTTCCCATGCATGTTTTCATGTAGGAAGATGCCCTTGTACCTGGAGATTTGAGACCCATGGGGTGTGTTCCCCACAGTGTTACTTTAAAGTATCTGCGTTTGCTCACCCAACCTCACTAATCCTCTCAGCCCCAAGAGTGTCCAGCCTTCTGTCTCATCCAGCTGTGGGTCTAGATATGGTCAAACCAGGTTGCATCAGAGACCCTGAACGGATTTTGTAAGAATTTCTCTCTCTTTCACTGTCTATGTTTTGTGGGTTTTTTAAAGTAATTTATGTTTAGAATCGGGCTTGGCTGCTTTTCCCTGCTGTGTTGATGCCGCTTTACACCCTCTTGATTCACTTGCAGAGAGATATCGATACAGAGGTTTTCAGATTCTTACTAGTCAGATATATTCTTGTGTGGTGACTAGGGTGTGTTGAGTCCAGTTCACTGAGCAGGGAGTAGGCCTTGTCTATTACATATTTGGCTTATGGAGCGGTCTCTGAGCTAATTTCAAACCCTTGTTTTATGCATCACCCCACCTCACCTTTCCCGTTAAGCAGCCATAGTGTGTCTTCTAAAGGTGTGACTCTGTTCTGTTTTGTAATTCAGTTTAAGTGTAGCGATTTTGACATTCCCTCTATAAGCGATATCTTAGGATAAGTGTCTTTTTCTGTGTGACTTATTTCACTTAGAATCATCGTACCTAAATCCACTCATCATGCTGCTAACTAGCCTTATGACATTGATTTCATGGCTGAGTGATATTCCATTGTGCCAAGTACCACCATTTCTTTATCCATTTTTCTCTTTCCTGGGATATTGAAGGTGTACCGAAGTGGAGGTTCTTGGAAACAGAGCAGCCGTAAACTTTAGGGTGCCTGTGTCTTGTTGATTTTTAGTTTTCCCAATTTATACGCCCATGAGTGGAAGTGCCCTATGCTCTCTACGCTGTGTTTATTACTTGTTTCAGGACACACCGTACTCTTCTCCAGAGTGCCTGTTGGCAATTTATATCCCGCCCATCAGCGTAGCAAGGCTCCCATGTCTCCATGGCCTGTCCTGCTTTTCTGGTTTTTACTGTTTGTTCAGCATGGCCCTTTTGACCGAGGGCAAGCGAGACTTCTTTGTAGCGCTGATTTGCCCTTCTGGCTTGCTTGGTTGGCCAAAAAGGGCGTATGCGTTTTTTCCTGAATATATTCAGGAAAAAACGCATACGCCCTTTTTGGCCAAGGGCATCATTGTCAACGTTTTGCCGCTTTTCATGTGCTTTAAAGGCGAGTCGAATCTACCTCCTGAAATCTGTTTCCTGCAAATCTGCCTTGCTTTCAAATCCTCTTCGTTGCCTTCCCTCAATATATTTGTGGACGAGAGTTCTCATTTATAACTCTGCACGTTTGTGAATTGCAGTGCCCCTGAGCTCCATTTGTCTCCTCGCTTTTTTGGGAGCTGGCCGCAAAAGCGCAGGATTGCTTCAGGCCCTATTTTGGTTCTGGGGGGCAGGCTGAGCCTGTGGTTCATTCTTCTTCCTGATGGGAAAATGGAGTGACCTGTGCCTGTCCCAATACCTAGAGCTAGTCTTTCGTTGGTTCCCCATCTTCCCGTTCATCCTCAGGACAAATTGCAACCTGGACGAAACAGTAGGTTAAAGGTGCTGATTCTCCAAGTAGGGAGATGGTTAGTCAAGCGGCTGGAATGGTGAACCCGAGCACAAGGAGAGGAGAAATGAGGTGCGTTTTGGAAACCTTTCCCGATCTCACGGCATACCATCTTCTGGCTTTCCCATGCATGTTTTGATGTAGGAAGATTCCCTTGTACCTGGAGATTTGAGACCCATGGGGTGTGTTCCCCGCAGTGTTACTTTAAACTATCTGCGTTTGCTCACCCAACCTCACCAATACTCTCAGCCCCAAGAGTGTCCAGCCTTATGTCTCATCCAGCTGTGGGTCTAGATATGGTCAATCCAGGTTGCATCATAGACCCTGAACGGATTTTGTAAGAATTTCTCTCTCTTTCACTGTCTTTGTTTTGTGGGTTTTTTAAAGTAATTTATGTTTAGAATCGGGCTTGGCTGCTTTTCCCTGCTGTGTTGATGCCGCTTTACACCCTCTTGATTCACTTGCAGAGAGATATCGATACAGAGGTTTTCACATTCTTACTAGTCAGTTATATTCTTGTGTGGTGACTAGGGTGTGTTGAGTCCAGTTCACTGAGCAGGGAGTAGGCCTTGTCTATTACATATTTGGCTTATGGAGCGGTCTCTGAGCTAATTTCAAACCCTTGTTTTATGCATCACCCCACCTCACCTTTCCCGTTAAGCAGCCATAGTGTGTCTTCTAAAGGTGTGACTCTGTTCTGTTTTGTAATTCAGTTCAAGTGTAGCGATTTTGACATTCCCTCTATAAGCGATATCTTAGGATAAGTGTCTTTTTCTGTGTGACTTATTTCACTTAGAATCATCGTATCTAAATCCACTCATCATGCTGCTAACTAGCCTTATGACATTGATTTCATGGCTGAGTGATATTCCATTGTGCCAAGTACCACCATTTCTTTATCCATTTTTCTCTTTCCTGGGATATTGAAGGTGTACCGAAGTGGAGGTTCTTGGAAACAGAGCAGCCGTAAACTTTAGGGTG
The DNA here is from genome assembly GCF_028564815.1 of Eubalaena glacialis. Lineage (NCBI taxonomy): Eukaryota > Metazoa > Chordata > Mammalia > Artiodactyla > Balaenidae > Eubalaena > Eubalaena glacialis. The sequence continues at coordinate 517,343 of NW_026871243.1, forward strand.
CCTGTGTCTTGTTGATTTTTAATTTTCCCAATTTATACGCCCTTGAGTGGAAGTGCCCTATGCTCTCTACGCTGTGTTTATTACTTGTTTCAGGACACACCGTACTCTTCTCCAGAGTGCCTGTTGGCAATTTACATCCCGCCCATCAGCGTAGCAAGGCTCCCATGTCTCCATGGCCTGTCCTGCTTTTCTGGTTTTTACACTTTGTTCAGCATGGCCCTTTTGACCGAGGGCAAGCGAGACTTCTTTGTAGCGCTGATTTGCCCTTCAGGCTTGCTTGGTTGGCCAAAAAGGGCGTATGCGTTTTTTCCTGAATATATTCAGGAAAAAACGCATACGCCCTTTTTGGCCAAGGGCATCATTGTCAACGTTTTGCCGCTTTTCATGTGCTTTAAAGGCGAGTCGAATCTACCTCCTGAAATCTGTTTCCTGCAAATCTGCCTTGCTTTCAAATCCTCTTCGTTGCCTTCCCTCAATATATTTGTGGACGAGAGTTCTCATTTATAACTCTGCACGTTTGTGAATTGCAGTGCCCCTGAGCTCCATTTGTCTCCTCGCTTTTTTGGGAGCTGGCCGCAAAAGCGCAGGATTGCTTCAGGCCCTATTTTGGTTCTGGGGGGCAGGCTGAGCCTGTGGTTCATTCTTCTTCCTGATGGGAAAATGGAGTGACCTGTGCCTGTCCCAACACCTAGGGCTAGTCTTTCGTTGGTTCCCCGTCTTCCCGTTCATCCTCAGGACAAATTGCAACCTGGACGAAACAGTAGGTTAAAGGTGCTGATTCTCCAAGTAGGGAGATGGTTACTCAAGCGGCTGGAATGGCGAACCCGAGCACAAGGAGAGGAGAAATGAGGTGCGTTTTAGAAACCTTTCCCGATCTCACGGCATACCATCTTCTGGCTTTCCCATGCATGTTTTGATGTAGGAAGATTCCCTTGTACCTGGAGATTTGAGACCCATGGAGTGTGTTCCCCGCAGTGTTACTTTAAAATATCTGCGTTTGCTCACCCAACCTCACCAATCCTCTCAGCCCCAAGAGTGTCCAGCCTTATGTCTCATCCAGCTGTGGGTCTAGATATGGTCAATCCAGGTTGCATCATAGACCCTGAACGGATGTTGTAAGAATTTCTCTCACTTTCACTGTCTTTGCTTTGTGGGTTTTTTAAAGTAATGTATGTTTAGAATGGGGTTTGGCTGCTTTTCCCTGCTGAGTTTATGCCGCTTTACACCCTCTTGATTCACTTGCAGAGAGATATCGATACATAGGTTTTCAGATTCATACTAGTCAGATATATTCTTGTGCGGTGACTAGGGGGTGTTGAGTCCAGTTCACTGAGCAGGGAGTAGGCCTTGTCTATTACATATTTGGCTTATGGAGCGGTGTCTGACCTAATTTCAAACCCTTGTTTTATGCATCACCCCACCTCACCTTTCCGGTTAAGCAGCCATAGTGTGTCTTCTAAAGGTGTGACTCTGTTCTGTTTTGTAATTCAGTTCAAGTGTAGCGATTTTGACATTCCCTCTATAAGCGATATCTTAGGATAAGTGTCTTTTTCTGTGTGACTTATTTCACTTAGAATCATCGTACCTAAATCCACACATCATGCTGCTAACTAGCCTTATGACATTGATTTCATGGCTGAGTGATATTCCGTTGTGCCAAGTAACACCATTTCTTTATCCATTTTTCTCTTTCCTGGGATATTGAAGGTGTACCGAAGCGGAGGTTCTTGTAAACAGAGCAGCCATGAACTTTAGGGTGCCTGTGTCTTGTTGATTTTTAGTTTTCCCAATTTATACGCCCATGAGTGGAAGTGCCCTATGCTCTCAACGCTGTGTTTATTACTTGTTTCAGGACACACCGTACTCTTCTCCAGAGTGCCTGTTGGCAATTTATATCCCGCCCATCAGCGTAGCAAGGCTCCCATGTCTCCATGGCCTGTCCTGCTTTTCTGGTTTTTACTGTTTGTTCAGCATGGCCCTTTTGACCGAGGGCAAGCGAGACTTCTTTGTAGCGCTGATTTGCCCTTCCGGCTTGCTTGGTTGGCCAAAAAGGGCGTATGCGTTTTTTCCTGAATATATTCAGGAAAAAACGCATACGCCCTTTTTGGCCAAGGGCATCATTGTCCACGTTTTGCCGCATTTCATGTGCTTTAAAGGCGAGTCGAATCTACCTCCTGAAATCTGTTTCCTGCAAATCTGCCTTGCTTTCAAATCCTCTTCGTTGCCTTCCCTCAATATATTTGTGGACGAGAGTTCTCATTTATAACTCTGCACGTTTGTGAATTGCAGTGCCCCTGAGCTCCATTTGTCTCCTCGCTTTTTTGGGAGCTGGCCGCAAAAGCGCAGGATTGCTTCAGGCCCTATTTTGGTTCTGGGGGGCAGGCTGAGCCTGTGGTTCATTCTTCTTCCTGATGGGAAAATGGAGTGACCTGTGCCTGTCCCAATACCTAGGGCTAGTCTTTCGTTGGTTCCCCGTCTTCCCGTTCATCCTCAGGACAAATTGCAACCTGGACGAAACAGTAGGTTAAAGGTGCTGATTCTCCAAGTAGGGAGATGGTTAGTCAAGCGGCTGGAATGGTGAACCCGAGCACAAGGAGAGGAGAAATGAGGTGCGTTTTGGAAACCTTTCCCGATCTCACGGCATACCATCTTCTGGCTTTCCCATGCATGTTTTGATGTAGGAAGATTCCCTTGTACCTGGAGATTTGAGACCCATGGGGTGTGTTCCCCGCAGTGTTACTTTAAAGTATCTGCGTTTGCTCACCCAACCTCACCAATCCTCTCAGCCCCAAGAGTGTCCAGCCTTATGTCTCATCCAGCTGTGGGTCTAGATATGGTCAATCCAGGTTGCATCATAGACCCTGAACGGATTTTGTAAGAATTTCTCTCTCTTTCACTGTCTTTGTTTTGTGGGTTTTTTAAAGTAATTTATGTTTAGAATCGGGCTTGGCTGCTTTTCCCTGCTGTGTTGATGCCGCTTTACACCCTCTTGATTCACTTGCAGAGAGATATCGATACATAGGTTTTCAGATTCTTACTAGTCAGATATATTCTTGTGTGGTGACTAGGGTGTGTTGAGTCCAGTTCACTGAGCAGGGAGTAGGCCTTGTCTATTACATATTTGGCTTATGGAGCGGTCTCTGAGCTAATTTCAAACCCTTGTTTTATGCATCACCCCACCTCACCTTTCCCGTTAAGCAGCCATAGTGTGTCTTCTAAAGGTGTGACTCTGTTCTGTTTTGTAATTCAGTTTAAGTGTAGCGATTTTGACATTCCCTCTATAAGCGATATCTTAGGATAAGTGTCTTTTTCTGTGTGACTTATTTCACTTAGAATCATCGTACCTAAATCCACTCATCATGCTGCTAACTAGCCTTATGACATTGATTTCATGGCTGAGTGATATTCCATTGTGCCAAGTACCACCATTTCTTTATCCATTTTTCTCTTTCCTGGGATATTGAAGGTGTACCGAAGTGGAGGTTCTTGGAAACAGAGCAGCCGTAAACTTTAGGGTGCCTGTGTCTTGTTGATTTTTAGTTTTCCCAATTTATACGCCCATGAGTGGAAGTGCCCTATGCTCTCTACGCTGTGTTTATTACTTGTTTCAGGACACACCGTACTCTTCTCCAGAGTGCCTGTTGGCAATTTATATCCCGCCCATCAGCGTAGCAAGGCTCCCATGTCTCCATGGCCTGTCCTGCTTTTCTGGTTTTTACTGTTTGTTCAGCATGGCCCTTTTGACCGAGGGCAAGCGAGACTTCTTTGTAGCGCTGATTTGCCCTTCCGGCTTGCTTGGTTGGCCAAAAAGGGCGTATGCGTTTTTTCCTGAATATATTCAGGAAAAAACGCATACGCCCTTTTTGGCCAAGGGCATCATTGTCAACGTTTTGCCGCTTTTCATGTGCTTTAAAGGCGAGTCGAATCTACCTCCTGAAATCTGTTTCCTGCAAATCTGCCTTGCTTTCAAATCCTCTTCGTTGCCTTCCCTCAATATATTTGTGGACGAGAGTTCTCATTTATAACTCTGCACGTTTGTGAATTGCAGTGCCCCTGAGCTCCATTTGTCTCCTCGCTTTTTTGGGAGCTGGCCGCAAAAGCGCAGGATTGCTTCAGGCCCTATTTTGGTTCTGGGGGGCAGGCTGAGCCTGTGGTTCATTCTTCTTCCTGATGGGAAAATGGAGTGACCTGTGCCTGTCCCAATACCTAGGGCTAGTCTTTCGTTGGTTCCCCGTCTTCCCGTTCATCCTCAGGACAAATTGCAACCTGGACGAAACAGTAGGTTAAAGGTGCTGATTCTCCAAGTAGGGAGATGGTTAGTCAAGCGGCTGGAATGGTGAACCCGAGCACAAGGAGAGGAGAAATGAGGTGCGTTTTGGAAACCTTTCCCGATCTCACGGCATACCATCTTCTGGCTTTCCCATGCATGTTTTGATGTAGGAAGATTCCCTTGTACCTGGAGATTTGAGACCCATGGGGTGTGTTCCCCGCAGTGTTACTTTAAACTATCTGCGTTTGCTCACCCAACCTCACCAATCCTCTCAGCCCCAAGAGTGTCCAGCCTTATGTCTCATCCAGCTGTGGGTCTAGATATGGTCAATCCAGGTTGCATCATAGACCCTGAACGGATTTTGTAAGAATTTCTCTCTCTTTCACTGTCTTTGTTTTGTGGGTTTTTTAAAGTAATTTATGTTTAGAATCGGGCTTGGCTGCTTTTCCCTGCTGTGTTGATGCCGCTTTACACCCTCTTGATTCACTTGCAGAGAGATATCGATACAGAGGTTTTCAGATTCTTACTAGTCAGATATATTCTTGTGTGGTGACTAGGGTGTGTTGAGTCCAGTTCACTGAGCAGGGAGTAGGCCTTGTCTATTACATATTTGGCTTATGGAGCGGTCTCTGAGCTAATTTCAAACCCTTGTTTTATGCATCACCCCACCTCACCTTTCCCGTTAAGCAGCCATAGTGTGTCTTCTAAAGGTGTGACTCTGTTCTGTTTTGTAATTCAGTTCAAGTGTAGCGATTTTGACATTCCCTCTATAAGCGATATCTTAGGATAAGTGTCTTTTTCTGTGTGACTTATTTCACTTAGAATCATCGTATCTAAATCCACTCATCATGCTGCTAACTAGCCTTATGACATTGATTTCATGGCTGAGTGATATTCCATTGTGCCAAGTACCACCATTTCTTTATCCATTTTTCTCTTTCCTGGGATATTGAAGGTGTACCGAAGTGGAGGTTCTTGGAAACATTGCAGCCGTAAACTTTAGGGTGCCTGTGTCTTGTTGATTTTTAGTTTTCCCAATTTATACGCCCTTGAGTGGAAGTGCCCTATGCTCTCTACGCTGTGTTTATTACTTGTTTCAGGACACACCGTACTCTTCTCCAGAGTGCCTGTTGGCAATTTACATCCCGCCCATCAGCGTAGCAAGGCTCCCATGTCTCCATGGCCTGTCCTGCTTTTCTGGTTTTTACACTTTGTTCAGCATGGCCCTTTTGACCGAGGGCAAGTGAGACTTCTTTGTAGCGCTGATTTGCCCTTCAGGCTTGCTTGGTTGGCCAAAAAGGGCGTATGCGTTTTTTCCTGAATATATTCAGGAAAAAACGCATACGCCCTTTTTGGCCAAGGGCATCATTGTCAACGTTTTGCCGCTTTTCATGTGCTTTAAAGGCGAGTCGAATCTACCTCCTGAAATCTGTTTCCTGCAAATCTGCCTTGCTTTCAAATCCTCTACGTTGCCTTCCCTCAATATATTTGTGGACGAGAGTTCTCATTTATAACTCTGCACGTTTGTGAATTGCAGTGCCCCTGAGCTCCATTTGTCTCCTCGCTTTTTTGGGAGCTGGCCGCAAAAGCGCAGGATTGCTTCAGGCCCTATTTTGGTTCTGGGGGGCAGGCTGAGCCTGTGGTTCATTCTTCTTCCTGATGGGAAAATGGAGTGACCTATGCCTGTCCCAACACCTAGGGCTCGTCTCTCGTTGGTTCTGCGTCTTCCCGTTCATCCTCAGGACAAATTGCAACCTGTACAATCAAGAGGTTAAAGGTGCTGATTTTCCAAGTAGGGAGATGGTTAGTCAAGCGGCTGGAATGGCGAACCCGAGCACAAGGAGAGGAGAAATGAGGTGCGTTTTAGAAACCTTTCCCGATCTCATGGCATACCATCTTCTGGGTTTCCCATGCATGTTTTGATGTAGGAAGATGCCCTTGTACCTGGAGATTTGAGACCCATGGGGTGTGTTCCCCGCAGTGTTACTTTAAAGTATCTGCGTTTGCTCACCCAACCTCACCAATCCTCTCAGCCACAAGAGTGTCCAGCCTTCTGTCTCATCCAGCTGTGGGTCTAGATATGGTCAATCCAGGTTGCATCAGAGACCCTGAACGGATTTTGTAAGAATTTCTCTCTCTTTCACTGTCTTTGTTTTGTGGGTTTTTTAAAGTATTTTATGTTTAGAATCGGGATTGGCTGCTTTTCCCTGCTGTGTTGATGCCGCTTTACACCCTCTTGATTCACTTGCAGAGAGATATCGATACATAGGTTTTCAGATTCTTACTAGTCAGATATATTCTTGTGTGGTGACTAGGGTGTGTTGAGTCCAGTTCACTGAGCAGGGAGTAGGCCTTGTCTATTACATATTTGGCTTATGGAGCGGTCTCTGAGCTAATTTCAAACCCTTGTTTTATGCATCACCCCACCTCACCTTTCCCGTTAAGCAGCCATAGTGTGTCTTCTAAAGGTGTGACTCTGTTCTGTTTTGTAATTCAGTTCAAGTGTAGCGATTTTGACATTCCCTCTATAAGCGATATCTTAGGATAAGTGTCTTTTTCTGTGTGACTTATTTCACTTAGAATCATCGTATCTAAATCCACTCATCATGCTGCTAACTAGCCTTATGACATTGATTTCATGGCTGAGTGATATTCCATTGTGCCAAGTACCACCATTTCTTTATCCATTTTTCTCTTTCCTGGGATATTGAAGGTGTACCGAAGTGGAGGTTCTTGGAAACAGAGCAGCCGTAAACTTTAGGGTGCCTGTGTCTTGTTGATTTTTAGTTTTCCCAATTTATACGCCCATGAGTTGAAGTGCCCTATGCTCTCTACGCTGTGTTTATTACTTGTTTCAGGACACACCGTTCTCTTCTCCAGAGTGCCTGTTGGCAATTTATATCCCGCCCATCAGCGTAGCAAGGCTCCCATGTCTCCATGGCCTGTCCTGCTTTTCTGGTTTTTACTGTTTGTTCAGCATGGCCCTTTTGACCGAGGGCAAGCGAGACTTCTTTGTAGCGCTGATTTGCCCTTCCGGCTTGCTTGGTTGGCCAAAAAGGGCGTATGCGTTTTTTCCTGAATATATTCAGGAAAAAACGCATACGCCCTTTTTGGCCAAGGGCATCATTGTCAACGTTTTGCCGCTTTTCATGTGCTTTAAAGGCGAGTCGAATCTACCTCCTGAAATCTGTTTCCTGCAAATCTGCCTTGCTTTCAAATCCTCTTCGTTGCCTTCCCTCAATATATTTGTGGACGAGAGTTCTCATTTATAACTCTGCACGTTTGTGAATTGCAGTGCCCCTGAGCTCCATTTGTCTCCTCGCTTTTTTGGGAGCTGGCCGCAAAAGCGCAGGATTGCTTCAGGCCCTATTTTGGTTCTGGGGGGCAGGCTGAGCCTGTGGTTCATTCTTCTTCCTGATGGGAAAATGGAGTGACCTGTGCCTGTCCCAATACCTAGGGCTAGTCTTTCGTTGGTTCCCCGTCTTCCCGTTCATCCTCAGGACAAATTGCAACCTGGACGAAACAGTAGGTTAAAGGTGCTGATTCTCCAGGTAGGGAGATGGTTAGTCAAGCGGCTGGAATGGTGAACCCGAGCACAAGGAGAGGAGAAATGAGGTGCGTTTTGGAAACCTTTCCCGATCTCACGGCATACCATCTTCTGGCTTTCCCATGCATGTTTTGATGTAGGAAGATTCCCTTGTACCTGGAGATTTGAGACCCATGGGGTGTGTTCCCCGCAGTGTTACTTTAAAGTATCTGCGTTTGCTCACCCAACCTCACCAATCCTCTCAGCCCCAAGAGTGTCCAGCCTTATGTCTCATCCAGCTGTGGGTCTAGATATGGTCAATCCAGGTTGCATCATAGACCCTGAACGGATTTTGTAAGAATTTCTCTCTCTTTCACTGTCTTTGTTTTGTGGGTTTTTTAAAGTAATTTATGTTTAGAATCGGGCTTGGCTGCTTTTCCCTGCTGTGTTGATGCCGCTTTACACCCTCTTGATTCACTTGCAGAGAGATATCGATACATAGGTTTTCAGATTCTTACTAGTCAGATATATTCTTGTGTGGTGACTAGGGTGTGTTGAGTCCAGTTCACTGAGCAGGGAGTAGGCCTTGTCTATTACATATTTGGCTTATGGAGCGGTCTCTGAGCTAATTTCAAACCCTTGTTTTATGCATCACCCCACCTCACCTTTCCCGTTAAGCAGCCATAGTGTGTCTTCTAAAGGTGTGACTCTGTTCTGTTTTGTAATTCAGTTCAAGTGTAGCGATTTTGACATTCCCTCTATAAGCGATATCTTAGGATAAGTGTCTTTTTCTGTGTGACTTATTTCACTTAGAATCATCGTATCTAAATCCACTCATCATGCTGCTAACTAGCCTTATGACATTGATTTCATGGCTGAGTGATATTCCATTGTGCCAAGTACCACCATTTCTTTATCCATTTTTCTCTTTCCTGGGATATTGAAGGTGTACCGAAGTGGAGGTTCTTGGAAACAGAGCAGCCGTAAACTTTAGGGTGCCTGTGTTTTGTTGATTTTTAGTTTTCCCAATTTATACGCCCATGAGTGGAAGTGCCCTATGCTCTCTACGCTGTGTTTATTACTTGTTTCAGGACACACCGTACTCTTCTCCAGAGTGCCTGTTGGCAATTTACATCCCGCCCATCAGCGTAGCAAGGCTCCCATGTCTCCATGGCCTGTCCTGCTTTTCTGGTTTTTACACTTTGTTCAGCATGGCCCTTTTGACCGAGGGCAAGCGAGACTTCTTTGTAGCGCTGATTTGCCCTTCCGGCTTGCTTGGTTGGCCAAAAAGGGCGTATGCGTTTTTTCCTGAATATATTCAGGAAAAAACGCATACGCCCTTTTTGGCCAAGGGCATCATTGTCAACGTTTTGCCGCTTTTCATGTGCTTTAAAGGCGAGTCGAATCTACCTCCTGAAATCTGTTTCCTGCAAATCTGCCTTGCTTTCAAATCCTCTTCGTTGCCTTCCCTCAATATATTTGTGGACGAGAGTTCTCATTTATAACTCTGCACGTTTGTGAATTGCAGTGCCCCTGAGCTCCATTTGTCTCCTCGCTTTTTTGGGAGCTGGCCGCTAAAGCGCATGATTGCTTCAGGCCCTATTTTGGTTCTGGGGGGCAGGCTGAGCCTGTGGTTCATTCTTCTTCCTCATGGGAAAATGGAGTGACCTGTGCCTGTCCCAACACCTAGGGCTAGTCTTTCGTTGGTTCCCCGTCTTCCCGTTCATCCTCAGGACAAATTGCAACCTGGACGAAACAGTAGGTTAAAGGTGCTGATTCTCCAAGTAGGGAGATGGTTAGTCAAGCGGCTGGAATGGCGAACCCGAGCACAAGGAGAGGAGAAATGAGGTGCGTTTTAGAAACCTTTCCCGATCTCACGGCATACCATCTTCTGGGTTTCCCATGCATGTTTTGATGTAGGAAGATTCCCTTGTACCTGGAGATTTGAGACCCATGGAGTGTGTTCCCCGCAGTGTTACTTTAAAGTATCTGCGTTTGCTCACCCAACCTCACCAATCCTCTCAGCCCCAAGAGTGTCCAGCCTTATGTCTCATCCAGCTGAGGGTCTAGATATGGTCAATCCAGGTTGCATCATAGACCCTGAACGGATGTTGTAAGAATTTCTCTCACTTTCACTGTCTTTGCTTTGTGGGTTTTTTAAAGTAATGTATGTTTAGAATGGGGTTTGGCTGCTTTTCCCTGCTGTGTTTATGCCGCTTTACACCCTCTTGATTCACTTGCAGAGAGATATCGATACATAGGTTTTCAGATTCATACTAGTCAGATATATTCTTGTGCGGTGACTAGGGTGTGTTGAGTCCAGTTCACTGAGCAGGGAGTAGGCCTTGTCTATTACATATTTGGCTTATGGAGCGGTGTCTGAGCTAATTTCAAACCCTTGTTTTATGCATCACCCCACCTCACCTTTCCGGTTAAGCAGCCATAGTGTGTCTTCTAAAGGTGTGACTCTGTTCTGTTTTGTAATTCAGTTCAAGTGTAGCAATTTTGACATTCCCTCTATAAGCGATATCTTAGGATAAGTGTCTTTTTCTGTGTGACTTATTTCACTTAGAATCATCGTACCTACATCCACACATCATGCTGCTAACTAGCCTTATGACATTGATTTCATGGCTGAGTGATTTTCCATTGTGCCAAGTAACACCATTTCTTTATCCATTTTTCTCTTTCCTGGGATATTGAAGGTGTACCGAAGCGGAGGTACTTGTAAACAGAGCAGCCATGAACTTTAGGGTGCCTGTGTCTTGTTGATTTTTAGTTTTCCCAATTTATACGCCCTTGAGTGGAAGTGCCCTATGCTCTCTACGCTGTGTTTATTACTTGTTTCAGAACACACCGTACTCTTCTCCAGAGTGCCTGTTGGCAATTTACGTCCCGCCCATCAGCGTAGCAAGGCTCCCATGTCTCCATGGCCTGTCCTGCTTTTCTGGTTTTTACACTTTGTTCAGCATGGCCCTTTTGACCGAGGGCAAGCGAGAGTTCTTTGTAGCGCTGATTTGCCCTTCCGGCTTGCTTGGTTGGCCAAAAAGGGCGTATGCGTTTTTTCCTGAATATATTCAGGAAAAAACGCATACGCCCTTTTTGGCCAAGGGCATCATTGTCAACGTTTTGCCGCTTTTCATGTGCTTTAAAGGCGAGTCGAATCTACCTCCTGAAATCTGTTTCCTGCAAATCTGCCTTGCTTTCAAATCCTCTTCGTTGCCTTCCCTCAATATATTTGTGGACGAGAGTTCTCATTTATAACTCTGCACGTTTGTGAATTGCAGTGCCCCTGAGCTCCATTTGTCTCCTCGCTTTTTTGGGAGCTGGCCGCAAAAGCGCAGGATTGCTTCAGGCCCTATATTGGTTCTGGGGGGCAGGCTGAGCCTGTGGTTCATTCTTCTTCCTGATGGGAAAATGGAGTGACCTGTGCCTGTCCCAACACTTAGGGCTAGTCTTTCGTTTGTTCCCCGTCTTCCCGTTCATCCTCAGGACAAATTGCAACCTGGACGAAACAGTAGGTTAAAGGTGCTGATTCTCCAAGTAGGGAGATGGTTAGTCAAGCGGCTGGAATGGCGAACCCGAGCACAAGGAGAGGAGAAATGAGGTGCGTTTTAGAAACCTTTCCCGATCTCACGGCATACCATCTTCTGGGTTTCCCAAGCATGTTTTGATGTAGGAAGATTCCCTTGTACCTGGAGATTTGAGACCCATGGGGTGGGTACACCGCGGTATTATTTTAAAGTATCTGCATTTGCTCACACAACCTCACCAATCCTCTCAGCCCCAAGAGTGTCCAGCCTTATGTCTCATCCAGCTGTGGGTCTAGATGTGGTCAATCCAGGTTGCATCATAGACACTGAACGGATTTTGTAAGAATTTCTCTCTCTTTCACTGTCTTTGTTTTGTGGGTTTTTTAAAGTAATTTATGTTTAGAATCGGGCTTGGCTGCTTTTCCCTGCTGTGTTGATGCCGCTTTACACCCTCTTGATTCACTTGCAGAGAGATATCGATACAGAGGTTTTCAGATTCTTACTAGTCAAATATATTCTTGTGTGGTGTCTAGGGTGTGTTGAGTCCAGTTCACTGAGCACGGAGTAGGCCTTGTCTATTACATATTTGGCTTATGGAGCAGTCTCTGAGCTAATTTCAAACCCTTGTTTTATGCATCACCCCACCTCACCTTTCCCGTTAAGCAGCCATAGTGTGTCTTCTAAAGGTGTGACTCTGTTCTGTTTTGTAATTCAGTTCAAGTGTAGCGATTTTGACATTCCCTCTATAAGCGATATCTTAGGATAAGTGTCTTTTTCTGTGTGACTTATTTCACTTAGAATCATCGTATCTAAATCCACTCATCATGCTGCTAACTAGCCTTATGACATTGATTTCATGGCTGAGTGATATTCCACTGTGCCAAGTACCACCATTTCTTTATCCATTTTTCTCTTTCCTGGGATATTGAAGGTGTACCGAAGTGGAGGTTCTTGGAAACAGAGCAGCCGTAAACTTTAGGGTGCCTGTGTCTTGTTGATTTTTAGTTTTCCCAATTTATACGCCCATGAGTGGAAGTGCCCTATGCTCTCTACGCTGTGTTTATTACTTGTTTCAGGACACACCGTACTCTTCTCCAGAGTGCCTGTTGGCAATTTACATCCCGCCCATCAGCGTAGCAAGGCTCCCATGTCTCCATGGCCTGTCCTGCTTTTCTGGTTTTTACACTTTGTTCAGCATGGCCCTTTTGACCGAGGGCAAGCGAGACTTCTTTGTAGCGCTGATTTGCCCTTCCGGCTTGCTTGGTTGGCCAAAAAGGGCGTATGCGTTTTTTCCTGAATATATTCAGGAAAAAACGCATACGCCCTTTTTGGCCAAGGGCATCATTGTCAACGTTTTGCCGCTTTTCATGTGCTTTAAAGGCGAGTCGAATCTACCTCCTGAAATCTGTTTCCTGCAAATCTTCCTTGCTTTCAAATCCTCTTCGTTGCCTTCCCTCAATATATTTGTGGACGAGAGTTCTCATTTATAACTCTGCACGTTTGTGAATTGCAGTGCCCCTGAGCTCCATTTGTCTCCTCGCTTTTTTGGGAGCTGGCCGCAAAAGCGCAGGATTGCTTCAGGCCCTATTTTGGTTCTGGGGGGCAGGCTGAGCCTGTGGTTCATTCTTCTTCCTGATGGGAAAATGGAGTGACCTGTGCCTGTCCCAACACCTAGGGCTAGTCTTTCGTTGGTTCCCCGTCTTCCCGTTCATCCTCAGGACAAATTGCAACCTGGACGAAACAGTAGGTTAAAGGTGCTGATTCTCCAAGTAGGGAGATGTTTAGTCAAGCGGCTGGAATGGCGAACCCGAGCACAAGGAGAGGAGAAATGAGGTGCGTTTTAGAAACCTTTCCCGATCTCACGGCATACCATCTTCTGGCTTTCCCATGCATGTTTTGATGTAGGAAGATTCCCTTGTACCTGGAGATTTGAGACCCATGGGGTGGGTACCCCGCAGTAGTACTTTAAAGTATCTGCATTTGCTCACCCAACCTCACCAATCCTCTCAGCCCCAAGAGTGTCCAGCCTTATGTCTCATCCAGCTGTGGGTCTAGATATGGTCAATCCAGGTTGCATCAGAGACCCTGAACGGATTTTGTAAGAATTTCTCTCTCTTTCACTGTCTTTGCTTTGTGGGTTTTTTAAAGTAATGTATGTTTAGAATGGGGTTTGGCTGCTTTTCCCTGCTGTGTTTATGCCGCTTTACACCCTCTTGATTCACTTGCAGAGAGATATCGATACATAGGTTTTCAGATTCATACTAGTCAGATATATTCTTGTGCGGTGACTAGGGGGTGTTTAGTCCAGTTCACTGAGCAGGGAGTAGGCCTTGTCTATTACATATTTGGCTTATGGAGCGGTGTCTGAGCTAATTTCAAACCCTTGTTTTATGCATCACCCCACCTCACCTTTCCCGTTAAGCAGCCATAGTGTGTCTTCTAAAGGTGTGACTCTGTTCTGTTTTGTAATTCAGTTCAAGTGTAGCGATTTTGACATTCCCTCTATAAGCGATATCTTAGGATAAGTGTCTTTTTCTGTGTGACTTATTTCACTTAGAATCATCGTACCTAAATCCACTCATCATGCTGCTAACTAGCCTTATGACATTGATTTCATGGCTGAGTGATATTACATTGTGCCAAGTACCACCATTTCTTTATCCATTTTTCTCTTTCCTGGGATATTGAAGGTGTACCAAAGTGGAGGTTCTTGGAAACAGAGCAGCCGTAAACTTTAGGGTGCCTGTGTCTTGTTGATTTTTAGTTTTCCCAATTTATACGCCCATGAGTGGAAGTGCCCTATGCTCTCTACGCTGTATTTATTACTTGTTTCAGGACACACCGTACTCTTCTCCAGAGTGCCTGTTGGCAATTTACATCCCGCCCATCAGCGTAGCAAGGCTTCCATGTCTCCATGGCCTGTCCTGCTTTTCTGGTTTTTAGTGTTTGTTCAGCATGGCCCTTTTGACCGAGGGCAAGCGAGACTTCTTTGTAGCGCTGATTTGCCCTTCCGGCTTGCTTGGTTGGCCAAAAAGGGCGTATGCGTTTTTTCCTGAATATATTCAGGAAAAAACGCATACGCCCTTTTTGGCCAAGGGCATCATTGTCAACGTTTTGCCGCTTTTCATGTGCTTTAAAGGCGAGTCGAATCTACCTCCTGAAATCTGTTTCCTGCAAATCTGCCTTGCTTTCAAATCCTCTTCGTTGCCTTCCCTCAATATATTTGTGGACGAGAGTTCTCATTTATAACTCTGCACGTTTGTGAATTGCAGTGCCCCTGAGCTCCATTTGTCTCCTCGCTTTTTTGGGAGCTGGCCGCAAAAGCGCAGGATTGCTTCAGGCCCTATTTTGGTTCTGGGGGGCAGGCTGAGCCTGTGGTTCATTCTTCTTCCTGATGGGAAAATGGAGTGACCTGTGCCTGTCCCAACACCTAGGGCTAGTCTCTCGTTGGTTCCCCGTCTTCACGTTCATCCTCAGGACAAATTGCAACCTGGACGAAACAGTAGGTTAAAGGTGCTGATTCTCCAAGTAGGGAGATGGTTAGTCAAGCGGCTGGAATGGCGAACCCGAGCACAAGGAGAGGAGAAATGAGGTGCGTTTTAGAAACCTTTCCCGATCTCACGGCATACCATCTTCTGGGTTTCCCATGCATGTTTTGATGTAGGAAGATTCCCTTGTACCTGGAGATTTGAGACCCAAGGGGTGGGTACCCCGCGGTATTACTTTAAAGTATCTGCATTTGCTCACCCAACCTCACCAATCCTCTCAGCCCCAAGAGTGTCCAGCCTTATGTCTCATCCAGCTGTGGGTCTAGATATGGTCAATCCAGTTTGCATCAGAGACCCTGAACGGATTTTGTAAGAATTTCTCTCTCTTTCACTGTCTTTGCTTTGTGGGTTTTTTAAAGTAATGTATGTTTAGAATGGGGTTTGGCTGCTTTTCCCTGCTGTGTTTATGCCGCTTTACACCCTCTTGATTCACTTGCAGAGAGATATCGATACATAGGTTTTCAGATTCATACTAGTCAGATATATTCTTGTGCGGTGACTAGGGGGTGTTGAGTCCAGTTCACTGAGCAGGGAGTAGGCCTTGTCTATTACATATTTGGCTTCTGGAGCGGTGTCTGAGCTAATTTCAAACCCTTGTTTTATGCATCACCCCACCTCACCTTTCCCGTTAAGCAGCCATAGTGTGTCTTCTAAAGGTGTGACTCTGTTCTGATTTGTAATTCAGTTCAAGTGTAGCGATTTTGACATTCCCTCTATAAGCGATATCTTAGGATAAGTGTCTTTTTCTGTGTGACTTTTTTCACTTAGAATCATCGTATCTAAATCCACTCATCATGCTGCTAACTAGCCTTATGACATTGATTTCATGGCTGAGTGATATTCCATTGTGCCAAGTACCACCATTTCTTTATCCATTTTTCTCTTTCCTGGGATATTGAAGGTGTACCGAAGCGGAGGTTTTTGGAAACATAGCAGCCGTAACGTTTGGGGTGCCTGTGTCTTGTTGATTTTAGTTTTCCCAATTTATACGCCCATGAGTGGAAGTGCCCTATGCTCTCAACGCTGTGTTTATTACTTGTTTCAGGACACATCGTACTCTTCTCCAGAGTGCCTGTTGGCAATTTACATCCCGCCCATCAGCGTAGCAAGGCTCCCATGTCTCCATGGCCTGTCCTGCTTTTCTGGTTTTTACACTTTGTTCAGCATGGCCCTTTTGACCGAGGGCAAGCGAGACTTCTTTGTAGCACTGATTTGCCCTTCCGGCTTGCTTGGTTGGCCAAAAAGGGCGTATGCGTTTTTTCCTGAATTTATTCAGGAAAAAACGCATACGCCCTTTTTGGCCAAGGGCATCATTGTCAACGTTTTGCCGCTTTTCATGTGCTTTAAAGGCGAGTCGAATCTACCTCCTGAAATCTGTTTCCTGCAAATCTGCCTTGCTTTCAAATCCTCTTCGTTGCCTTCCCTCAATATATTTGTGGACGAGAGTTCTCATTTATAACTCTGCACGTTTGTGAATTGCAGTGCCCCTGAGCTCCATTTGTCTCCTCGCTTTTTTGGGAGCTGGCCGCAAAAGCGCAGGATTGCTTCAGGCCCTATTTTGGTTCTGGGGGGCAGGCTGAGCCTGTGGTTCATTCTTCTTCCTGTTGAGAAAATGGAGTGACCTATGCCTGTCCCAACACCTAGGGCTCGTCTCTCGTTGGTTCCGCGTCTTCCCGTTCATCCTCAGGACAAATTGCAACCTGTACAATCAGGAGGTTAAAGGTGCTGATTCTCCAAGTAGGGAGATGGTTAGTCAAGCAGCTGGAATGGTGAACCCGAGCACAAGGAGAGGAGAAATGAGGTGCGTTTTAGAAACCTTTCCCGATCTCACGGCATACCATCTTCTGGGTTTCCCATGCATGTTTTGATGTAGGAAGATGCCCTTGTACCTGGAGATTTCAGACCCATGGGGTGTGTTCCCCGCAGTGTTACTTTAAAGTATCTCCATTTGCTCACCCAACCTCACCAATCCTGTCAGCCCCAAGAGTGTCCAGCCTTATGTCTCATCCAGCTGTGGGTCTAGATATGGTCAATCCAGGTTGCATCATAGACCCTGAACGGATTTTGTAAAAATTTCTCTCTCTTTCACTGTCTTTGTTTTGTGGGTTTTTTAAAGTAATTTATGTTTAGAATCGGGCTTGGCTGCTTTTCCCTGCTGTGTTGATGCCGCTTTACACCCTCTTGATTCACTTGCAGAGAGATATCGATACAGAGGTTTTCAGATTCTTACTAGTCAGATATATTCTTGTGTGGTGACTAGGGTGTGTTGAGTCCAGTTCACTGAGCAGGGAGTAGGCCTTGTCTATTACATATTTGGCTTATGGAGCGGTCTCTGAGCTAATTTGAAACCCTTGTTTTATGCATCACCCCACCTCACCTTTCCCGTTAAGCAGCCATAGTGTGTCTTCTAAAGGTGTGACTCTGTTCTGTTTTGTAATTCAGTTCAAGTGTAGCGATTTTGACATTCCCTCTATAAGTGATATCTTAGGATAAGTGTCTTTTTCTGTGTGACTTATTTCACTTAGAATCATCGTACCTAAATCCACTCATCATGCTGCTAACTAGCCTTATGACATTGATTTCATGGCTGAGTGATATTCCATTGTGCCAAGTACCACCATTTCTTTATCCATTTTTCTCTTTCCTGGGATATTGAAGGTGTACCGAAGCGGAGGTTTTTGGAAACAGAGCAGCCGTAAACTTTAGGGTGCCTGTGTCTTGTTGATTTTTAGTTTTCCCAATTTATACGCCCAGGAGTGGAAGTGCCCTATGCTCTCTACGCTGTGTTTATTACTTGTTTCAGGACACACCGTACTCTTCTCCAGAGTGCCTGTTGGCAATTTATATCCCGCCCATCAGCGTAGCAAGGCTCCCATGTCTCCATGGCCTGTCCTGCTTTTCTGGTTTTTACTGTTTGTTCAGCATGACCCTTTTGACTGAGGGCAAGCGAGACTTCTTTGTAGCGCTGATTTGCCCTTCCGGCTTGCTTGGTTGGCCAAAAAGGGCGTATGCGTTTTTTCCTGAATATATTCAGGAAAAAACGCATACGCCCTTTTTGGCCAAGGGCATCATTGTCAACGTTTTGCCGCTTTTCATGTGCTTTAAAGGCGAGTCGAATCTACCTCCTGAAATCTGTTTCCTGCAAATCTGCCTTGCTTTCAAATCCTCTTCGTTGCCTTCCCTCAATATATTTGTGGACGAGAGTTCTCATTTATAACTCTGCACGTTTGTGAATTGCAGTGCCCCTGAGCTCCATTTGTCTCCTCGCTTTTTTGGGAGCTGGCCGCAAAAGCGCAGGATTGCTTCAGGCCCTATTTTGGTTCTGGGGGGCAGGCTGAGCCTGTGGTTCATTCTTCTTCCTGATGGGAAAATGGAGTGACTATGCCTGTCCCAACACGTAGGGCTGGTCTCTCGTTGGTTCCGCGTCTTCCCGTTCATCCTCAGGACAAATTGCAACCTGTACAATCAGGAGGTTAAAGGTGCTGATTCTCCAAGTAGGGAGATGGTTAGTCAAGCGGCTGGAATGGCGAACCCGAGCACAAGGAGAGGAGAAATGAGGTGCGTTTTAGAAACCTTTCCCGATCTCATGGCATACCATCTTCTGGGTTTCCCATGCATGTTTTGATGTAGGAAGATTCCCTTGTACCTGGAGATTTGAGACCCATGGGGTGTGTTCTCCGCAGTGTTACTTTAATGTATATGCGTTTGCTCACCCAACCTCACCAATCCTCTCAGCCCCAAGAGTGTCCAGCCTTATGTCTCATCCAGCTGTGGGTCTAGATATGGTCAATCCAGGTTGCATCAGAGACGCTGAACGGAATTTGTAAGAATTTCTCTCTCTTTCACTGTCTTTGCTTTGTGGGTTTTTTAAAGTAATGTATGTTTAGAATGGGGTTTGGCTGCTTTTCCCTGCTGTGTTTATGCCGCTTTACACCCTCTTGATTCACTTGCAGAGAGATATCAATACATAGGTTTTCAGATTCATACTAGTCAGATATATTCTTGTGCGGTGACTAGGGGGTGTTGAGTCCAGTTCACTGAGCAGGGAGTAGGCCTTGTCTATTACATATTTGGCTTATGGAGCGGTGTCTGAGCTAATTTCAAACCCTTGTTTTATGCATCACTCCACCTCACCTTTCCCGTTAAGCAGCCATAGTGTGTCTTCTAAAGGTGTGACTCTGTTCTGTTTTGTAATTCATTTCAAGTGTAGCGATTTTGACATTCCCTCTATAAGCGATATCTTAGGATAAGTGTCTTTTTCTGTGTGACTTATTTCACTTAGAATCATCGTACCTAAATCCACTCATCATGCTGCTAACTAGCCTTATGACATTGATTTCATGGCTGAGTGATATTCCATTCTGCCAAGTACCACCATTTCTTTATCCATTTTTCTCTTTCCTGGGATATTAAAGGTGTACCGAAGCGGAGGTTCTTGGAAACAGAGCAGCCATAAAGTTTGGGGTGCCTGTGTCTTGTTGACTTTTAGTTTTCCCAATTTATACGCCCATGAGTGGAAGTGCCCTATGCTCTCAACGCTGTGTTTATTACTTGTTTCAGGACACACCGTACTCTTCTCCAGAGTGCCTGTTGGCAATTTACATCCCGCCCATCAGCGTAGCAAGGCTTCCATGTCTCCATGGCCTGTCCTGCTTTTTTGATTTTTACATTTTGTTCAGCATGGCCCTTTTGAACGAGGGCAAGCGAGACTTCTTTGTAGCGCTGATTTGCACTTCCGGCTTGCTTGGTTGGCCAAAAAGGGCGTATGCGTTTTTTCCTGAATATATTCAGGAAAAAACGCATACGCCCTTTTTGGCCAAGGGCATCATTGTCAACGTTTTGCCGCTTTTCATGTGCTTTAAAGGCGAGTCGAATCTATCTCCTGAAATCTGTTTCCTGCAAATCTGCCTTGCTTTCAAATCCTCTTCGTTGTCTTCCCTCAATATATTTGTGGACGAGAGTTCTCATTTATAACTCTGCACGTTTGTGAATTGCAGTGCCCCTGAGCTCCATTTGTCTCCTCGCTTTTTTGGGAGCTGGCAGCAAAAGCGCAGGATTGCTTCAGGCCCTATTTTGGTTCTGGGGGGCAGGCTGAGCCTGTGGTTCATTCTTCTTCCTGATGGGAAAATGGAGTGACCTATGCCTCTCCCAACACCTAGGGCTCGTCTCTCGTTGATTCCGCGTCTTCCCGTTCATCCTCAGGACAAATTGCAACCTGTACAATCAGGAGGTTAAAGGTGCTGATTCTCCAAGTAGGGAGATGGTTAGTCAAGTGGCTGGAATGGCGAACCCGAGCACAAGGAGAGGAGAAATGAGGTGCGTTTTAGAAACCTTTCCCGATCTCATGGCATACCATCTTCTGGGTTTCCCATGCATGTTTTGATGTAGGAAGATTCCCTTGTACCTGGAGATTTGAGACCCATGGGGTGTGTTCCCCGAAGTGTTACTTTAAAGTATCTGCATTTGCTCACCCAACCTCACCAACCCTCTCAGCCCCAAGAGTGTCCAGCCTTATGTCTCATCCAGCTGTGTGTCTTGATATGGTCAATCCAGGTTGCATCATAGACCCTGAACGGATTTTGTAAGAATTTCTCTCTCTTTCACTGTCTTTGTTTTGTGGGTTTTTTAAAGTAATTTATGTTTAGAATCGGGCTTGGCTGCTTTTCCCTGCTGTGTTGATGCCGCTTTACACCCTCTTGATTCACTTGCAGAGAGATATCGATACATAGGTTTTCAGATTCTTACTAGTCAGATATATTCTTGTGTGTTGACTAGGGTGTGTTGAGTCCAGTTCACTGAGCAGGGAGTAGGCCTTGTCTATTACATATTTGGCTTATGGAGCGGTCTCTGAGCTAATTTCAAACCCTTGTTTTATGCATAACCCCACCTCACCTTTCCCGTTAAGCAGCCATAGTGTGTCTTCTAAAGGTGTGACTCTGTTCTGTTTTGTAATTCAGTTCAAGTGTAGCGATTTTGACATTCCCTCTATAAGCGATATCTTAGGATAAGTGTCTTTTTCTGTGTGACTTATTTCACTTAGAATCATCGTATCTAAATCCACTCATCATGCTGCTAACTAGCCTTATGACATTGATTTCATGGCTGAGTGATATTCCACTGTGCCAAGTACCACCATTTCTTTATCCATTTTTCTCTTTCCTGGGATATTGAAGGTGAACCGAAGTGGAGGTTCTTGGAAACAGAGCAGCCGTAAACTTTAGGGTGCCTGTGTCTTGTTGATTTTTAGTTTTCCCAATTTATACGCCCATGAGTGGAAGTGCCCTATGCTCTCAACGCTGTGTTTATTACTTGTTTCAGGACACACCGTACTCTTCTCCAGAGTGCCTGTTGGCAATTTACATCCCGCCCATCAGCGTAGCAAGGCTTCCATGTCTCCATGGCCTGTCCTGCTTTTCTGGTTTTTACACTTTTTTCAGCATGGCCCTTTTGACCGAGGGCAAGCGAGACTTCTTTGTAGCGCTGATTTGCCCTTCCGGCTTGCTTGATTGGCCAAAAAGGGCGTATGCGTTTTTTCCTGAATATATTCAGGAAAAAACGCATACGCCCTTTTTGGCCAAGGGCATCATTGTCAACGTTTTGCCGCTTTTCATGTGCTTTAAAGGTGAGTCGAATCTACCTCCTGAAATCTGTTTCCTGCAAATCTGCCTTGCTTTCAAATCCTCTTCGTTGCCTTCCCTCAATATATTTGTGGACGAGAGTTCTCATTCATAACTCTGCACGTTTGTGAATTGCAGTGCCCCTGAGCTCCATTTGTCTCCTCGCTTTTTTGGGAGCTGGCCGCAAAAGCGCAGGATTGCTTCAGGCCCTATTTTGGTTCTGGGGGGCAGGCTGAGCCTGTGGTTCATTCTTCTTCCTGATGGGAAAATGGAGTGACCTGTGCCTGTCCCAACACCTAGGGCTAGTCTTTCGTTTGTTCCCCGTCTTCCCGTTCATCCTCAGGACAAATTGCAACCTGGACGAAACAGTAGGTTAAAGGTGCTGATTCTCCAAGTAGGGAGATGGTTAGTCAAGCGGCTGGAATGGCGAACCCGAGCACAAGGAGAGGAGAAATGAGGTGCGTTTTAGAAACCTTTCCCGATTTCACGGCATACCATCTTCTGGGTTTCCCATGCATGTTTTGATGTAGGAAGATTCCCTTGTACCTGGAGATTTGAGACCCATGGGATGGGTACCCCGCAGTATTATTTTAAAGTATCTGCATTTGCTCACCCAACCTCACCAATCCTCTCAGCCCCAAGAGTGTCCAGCCTTATGTCTCATCCAGCTGTGGGTCTAGATATGGTCAATCCAGGTTGCATCAGAGACCCTGAACGGATTTTGTAAGAATTTCTCTCTCTTTCACTGTCTTTGCTTTGTGGGTTTTTTAAAGTAATGTATGTTTAGAATGGGGTTTGGCTGCTTTTCCCTGCTGTGTTTATGCCGCTTTACACCCTCTTGATTCACTTGCAGAGAGATATCGATACATAGGTTTTCAGATTCATACTAGTCAGATATATTCTTGTGCGGTGACTAGGGGGTGTTGAGTCCAGTTCACTGAGCAGGGAGTAGGCCTTGTCTATTACATATTTGGCTTATGGAGCGGTCTCTGAGCTCATTTCAAACCCTTGTTTTATGCATCACCCCACCTCACCTTTCCCGTTAAGCAGCCATAGTGTGTCTTCTAAAGGTGTGACTCTGTTCTGTTTTGTAATTCAGTCCAAGTGTAGCGATTTTGACATTCCCTCTATAAGCGATATCTTAGGATAATGTCTTTTTCTGTGTGACTTATTTCACTTAGAATCATCGTACCTAAATCCACTCATCATGCTGCTAACTAGCCTTATGACATTGATTTCATGGCTGAGTGATATTCCATTGTGCCAAGTACCACCATTTCTTTATCCATTTTTCTCTTTCCTGGGATATTGAAGGTGTACTGAAGCGGAGGTTCTTGGAAACAGAGCAGCCGTAAACTTTAGGGTGCCTGTGTCTTGTTGATTTTTAGTTTTCCCAATTTATACGCCCATGAGTGGAAGTGCCCTATGCTCTCTACGCTGTGTTTATTACTTGTTTCAGGACACACCGTACTCTTCTCCAGAGTGCCTGTTGGCAATTTATATCCCGCCCATCAGCGTAGCAAGGCTCCCATGTCTCCATGGCCTGTCCTGCTTTTCTGGTTTTTACTGTTTGTTCAGCATGGCCCTTTTGACTGAGGGCAAGCGAGACTTCTTTGTAGCGCTGATTTGCCCTTCCGGCTTGCTTGGTTGGCCAAAAAGGGCGTATGCGTTTTTTCCTGAATATATTCAGGAAAAAACGCATACGCCCTTTTTGGCCAAGGGCATCATTGTCAACGTTTTGCCGCTTTTCATGTGCTTTAAAGGCGAGTCGAATCTACCTCCTGAAATCTGTTTCCTGCAAATCTGCCTTGCTTTCAAATCCTCTTCGTTGCCTTCCCTCAATATATTTGTGGACGAGAGTTCTCATTTATAACTCTGCACATTTGTGAATTGCAGTGCCCCTGAGCTCCATTTGTCTCCTCGCTTTTTTGGGAGCTGGCCGCAAAAGCGCAGGATTGCTTCAGGCCCTATTTTGGTTCTGGGGGGCAGGCTGAGCCTGTGGTTCATTCTTCTTCCTGATGGGAAAATGGAGTGACCTATGCCTGTCCCAACACCTAGGGCTCCTCTCTCGTTGGTTCCGCGTCTTCCTGTTCATCCTCAGGACAAATTGCAACCTGTACAATCAGGAGGTTAAAGGTGCTGATTCTCCAAGTAGGGAGATGGTTAGTCAAGCGGCTGGAATGGCGAACCCGAGCACAAGGAGAGGAGAAATGAGGTGCGTATTAGAAACCTT
Source organism: Eubalaena glacialis (assembly GCF_028564815.1). NCBI lineage: Eukaryota > Metazoa > Chordata > Mammalia > Artiodactyla > Balaenidae > Eubalaena > Eubalaena glacialis. Next base: position 541,070 of record NW_026871243.1, read on the forward strand.
TCCCGATCTCATGGCATACCATCTTCTGGGTTTCCCATGCATGTTTTGATGTAGGAAGATGCCCTTGTACCTGGAAATTTGAGACCCATGGGGTGTGTTCTCCGCAGTGTTACTTTAAAGTATATGCGTTTGCTCACCCAACCTCACCAATCCTCTCAGCCCCAGGAATGTCCAGCTTTATGTCTCATCCAGCTATGGGTCTAGATATGGTCAATCCAGGTTGCATCAGAGACCCTGAACGGATTTTGTAAGAATTTCTCTCTCTTTCACTGTCTTTGTTTTGTGGGTTTTTTAAAGTAATTTATGTTTAGAATCGGGCATGGCTGCTTTTCCCTGCTGTGTTGATGCCGCTTTACACCCTCTTGATTCACTTGCAGAGAGATATCGATACATAGGTTTTCAGATTCTTACTAGTCAGATATATTCTTGTGTGGTGACTAGGGTGTGTTGAGTCCAGTTCACTGAGCAGGGAGTAGGCCTTGTCTATTACATATTTGGCTTATGGAGCGGTCTCTGAGCTAATTTCAAACCCTTGTTTTATGCATCACCCCACCTCACCTTTCCCGTTAAGCAGCCATAGTGTGTCTTCTAAAGGTGTGACTCTGTTCTGTTTTGTAATTCAGTTCAAGTGTAGCGATTTTGACATTCCCTCTATAAGCGATATCTTAGGATAAGTGTCTTTTTCTGTGTGACTTATTTCACTTAGAATCATCGTATCTAAATCCACTCATCATGCTGCTAACTAGCCTTATGACATTGATTTCATGGCTGAGTGATATTCCATTGTGCCAAGTACCACCATTTCTTTATCCATTTTTCTCTTTCCTGGGATATTGAAGGTGTATCGAAGTGGAGGTTCTTGGAAACAGAGCAGCCGTAAACTTTAGGGTGCCTGTGTCTTGTTGATTTTTAGTTTTCCCAATTTATACGCCCTTGAGTGGAAGTGCCCTATGCTCTCTACGCTGTGTTTATTACTTGTTTCAGGACACACCGTACTCTTCTCCAGAGTGCCTGTTGGCAATTTACATCCCGCCCATCAGCGTAGCAAGGCTTCCATGTCTCCATGGCCTGTCCTGCTTTTCTGGTTTTTACACTTTGTTCAGCATGGCCCTTTTGACCGAGGGCAAGCGAGACTTCTTTGTAGCGCTGATTTGCCCTTCCGGCTTGCTTGGTTGGCCAAAAAGGGCGTATGCGTTTTTTCCTGAATATATTCAGGAAAAAACGCATACGCCCTTTTTGGCCAAGGGCATCATTGTCAACGTTTTGCCGCTTTTCATGTGCTTTAAAGGCGAGTCGAATCTACCTCCTGAAATCTGTTTCCTGCAAATCTGCCTTGCTTTCAAATCCTCTTCGTTGCCTTCCCTCAATATATTTGTGGACGAGAGTTCTCATTCATAACTCTGCACGTTTGTGAATTGCAGTGCCCCTGAGCTCCATTTGTCTCCTCGCTTTTTTGGGAGCTGGCCGCAAAAGCGCAGGATTGCTTCAGGCCCTATTTTGGTTCTGGGGGGCAGGCTGAGCCTGTGGTTCATTCTTCTTCCTGATGGGAAAATGGAGTGACCTGTGCCTGTCCCAACACCTAGGGCTAGTCTTCCGTTGGTTCCCCGTCTTCCCGTTCATCCTCAGGACACATTGCAACCTGGACGAAACAGGAGGTTAAAGGTGCTGATTCTCCAAGTAGGGAGATGGTTAGTCAAGCGGCTGGAATGGCGAACCCGAGCACAAGGAGAGGAGAAATGAGGTGCGTTTTAGAAACCTTTCCCGATCTCACGGCATACCATCTTCTGGCTTTCCCATGCATGTTTTGATGTAGGAAGATGCCCTTGTACCTGGAGATTTGAGACCCATGGGCTGGGTACCCCGCGGTATTACTTTAAAGTATCTGCATTTGCTCACCCAACCTCACCAATCCTCTCAGCCCCAAGAGTGTCCAGCCTTATGTCTCATCCAGCTGTGGGTCTAGATATGGTCAATCCAGGTTGCATCAGAGACCCTGAACGGATTTTGTAAGAATTTCTCTCTCTTTCACTGTCTTTGCTTTGTGGGTTTTTTAAAGTAATGTATGTTTAGAATGGGGTTTGGCTGCTTTTCCCTGCTGTGTTTATGCCGCTTTACACCCTCTTGATTCACTTGCAGAGAGATATCGATACATAGGTTTTCAGATTCATACTAGTCAGATATATTCTTGTGCGGTTACTAGGGGGTGTTGAGTCCAGTTCACTGAGCAGGGAGTAGGCCTTGTCTATTACATATTTGGCTTATGGAGCGGTCTCTGAGCTAATTTCAAACCCTTGTTTTATGCATCACCCCACCTCACCTTTCCCGTTAAGCAGCCATAGTGTGTCTTCTAAAGGTGTGACTCTGTTCTGTTTTGTAATTCAGTTCAAGTGTAGCGATTTTGACATTCCCTCTATAAGCGATATCTTAGGATAAGTGTCTTTTTCTGTGTGACTTATTTCACTTAGAATCATCGTACCTAAATCCACTCATCATGCTGATAACTAGCCTTATGACATTGATTTCATGGCTGAGTGATATTCCATTGTGCCAAGTACCACCATATCTTTATCCATTTTTCTCTTTCCTGGGATATTGAAGGTGTACCGAAGTGGAGGTTCTTGGAAACAGAGCAGCCGTAAACTTTAGGGTGCCTGTGTCTTGTTGATTTTTAGTTTTCCCAATTTATACGCCCTTGAGTGGAAGTGCCCTATGCTCTCAACGCTGTGTTTATTACTTGTTTCAGGACACACCGTACTCTTCTCCAGAGTGCCTGTTGGCAATTTACATCCCGCCCATCAGCGTAGCAAGGCTCCCATGTCTCCATGGCCTGTCCTGCTTTTCTGGTTTTTACTGTTTGTTCAGCATGGCCCTTTTGACCGAGGGCAAGCGAGACTTCTTTCTAGCGCTGATTTGCCCTTCCGGGTTGCTTGGTTGGCCAAAAAGGGCGTATGCGTTTTTTCCTGAATATATTCAGGAAAAAACGCATACGCCCTTTTTGGCCAAGGGCATCATTGTCAACGTTTTGCCGCTTTTCATGTGCTTTAAAGGCGAGTCGAATCTACCTCCTGAAATCTGTTTCCTGCAAATCTGCCTTGCTTTCAAATCCTCTTCGTTGCCTTCCCTCAATATATTTGTGGACGAGAGTTCTCATTTATAACTCTGCACGTTTGTGAATTGCAGTGCCCCTGAGCTCCATTTGTCTCCTCGCTTTTTTGGGAGCTGGCCGCAAAAGCGCAGGATTGCTTCAGGCCCTATTTTGGTTCTGGGGGGCAGGCTGAGCCTGTGGTTCATTCTTCTTCCTGATGGGAAAATGGAGTGACCTATGCCTGTCCCAACACCTAGGGCTCGTCTCTCGTTGGTTCCGCGTCTTCCCGTTCATCCTCAGGACAAATTGCAACCTGTACAATCAGGAGGTTAAAGGTGCTGATTCTCCAAGTAGGGAGATGGTTAGTCAAGCGGCTGGAATGGCGAACCCGAGCCCAAGGAGAGGAGAAATGAGGTGCGTTTTAGAAACCTTTCCCGATCTCATGGCATACCATCTTCTGGGTTTCCCATGCATGTTTTGATGTAGGAAGATTCCCTTGTACCTGGAGATTTGAGACCCATGGGGTGTGTTCCCCGAAGTGTTACTTTAAAGTATCTGCATTTGCTCACCCAACCTCACCAATCCTCTCAGCCCCAAGAGTGTCCAGCCTTATGTCTCATCCAGCTGTGTGTCTTGATATGGTCAATCCAGGTTGCATCATAGACCCTGAACGGATTTTGTAAGAATTTCTCTCTCTTTCACTGTCTTTGTTTTGTGGGTTTTTTAAAGTAATTTATGTTTAGAATCGGGCTTGGCTGCTTTTCCCTGCTGTGTTGATGCCGCTTTACACCCTCTTGATTCACTTGCAGAGAGATATCGATACATAGGTTTTCAGATTCTTACTAGTCAGATATATTCTTGTGTGTTGACTAGGGTGTGTTGAGTCCAGTTCACTGAGCAGGGAGTAGGCCTTGTCTATTACATATTTGGCTTATGGAGCGGTCTCTGAGCTAATTTCAAACCCTTGTTTTATGCATCACCCCACCTCACCTTTCCCGTTAAGCAGCCATAGTGTGTCTTCTAAAGGTGTGACTCTGTTCTGTTTTGTAATTCAGTTCAAGTGTAGCGATTTTGACATTCCCTCTATAAGCGATATCTTAGGATAAGTGTCTTTTTCTGTGTGACTTATTTCACTTAGAATCATCCTATCTAAATCCACTCATCATGCTGCTAACTAGCCTTATGACATTGATTTCATGGCTGAGTGATATTCCATTGTGCCAAGTACCACCATTTCTTTATCCATTTTTCTCTTTCCTGGGATATTGAAGGTGTACCGAAGTGGAGGTTCTTGGAAACAGAGCAGCCGTAAACTTTAGGGTGCCTGTGTCTTGTTGATTTTTAGTTTTCCCAATTTATACGCCCATGAGTGGAAGTGCCCTATGCTCTCTACGCTGTGTTTATTACTTGTTTCAGGACACACCGTACTCTTCTCCAGAGTGCCTGTTGGCAATTTACATCCCGCCCATCAGCGTAGCAAGGCTTCCATGTCTCCATGGCCTGTCCTGCTTTTCTGGTTTTTACACTTTGTTCAGCATGGCCCTTTTGACCGAGGGCAAGCGAGACTTCTTTGTAGCGCTGATTTGCCCTTCCGGCTTGCTTGGTTGGCCAAAAAGGGCGTATGCGTTTTTTCCTGAATATATTCAGGAAAAAACGCATACGCCCTTTTTGGCCAAGGGCATCATTGTCAACGTTTTGCCGCTTTTCATGTGCTTTAAAGGCGAGTCGAATCTACCTCCTGAAATCTGTTTCCTGCAAATCTGCCTTGCTTTCAAATCCTCTTCGTTGCCTTCCCTCAATATATTTGTGGACGAGAGTTCTCATTCATAACTCTGCACGTTTGTGAATTGCAGTGCCCCTGAGCTCCATTTGTCTCCTCGCTTTTTTGGGAGCTGGCCGCAAAAGCGCAGGATTGCTTCAGGCCCTATTTTGGTTCTGGGGGGCAGGCTGAGCCTGTGGTTCATTCTTCTTCCTGATGGGAAAATGGAGTGACCTGTGCCTGTCCCAACACCTAGGGCTAGTCTTTCGTTGGTTCCCCGTCTTCCCGTTCATCCTCAGGACAAATTGCAACCTGGACGAAACAGTAGGTTAAAGGTGCTGATTCTCCAAGTAGGGAGATGGTTAGTCAAGCGGCTGGAATGGCGAACCCGAGCACAAGGAGAGGAGAAATGAGGTGCGTTTTAGAAACCTTTCCCGATCTCACGGCATACCATCTTCTGGCTTTCCCATGCATGTTTTGATGTAGGAAGATTCCCTTGTACCTGGAGATTTGAGACCCATGGGGTGGGTACCCCGCGGTATTACTTTAAAGTATCTGCATTTGCTCACCCAACCTCACCAATCCTCTCAGCCCCAAGAGTGTCCAGCCTTATGTCTCATCCAGCTGTGGGTCTTGATATGGTCAATCCAGGTTGCATCATAGACCCTGAACGGATTTTGTAAGAATTTCTCTCTCTTTCACTGTCTTTGTTTTGTGGGTTTTTTAAAGTAATTTATGTTTAGAATCGGGCTTGGCTGCTTTTCCCTGCTGTGTTGATGCCGCTTTACACCCTCTTGATTCACTTGCAGAGAGATATCGATACATAGGTTTTCAGATTCTTACTAGTCAGATATATTCTTGTGTGGTGACTAGGGTGTGTTGAGTCCAGTTCACTGAGCAGGGAGTAGGCCTTGTCTATTACATATTTGGCTTATGGAGCGGTCTCTGAGCTAATTTCAAACCCTTGTTTTATGCATCACCCCACCTCACCTTTCCCGTTAAGCAGCCATAGTGTGTCTTCTAAAGGTGTGACTCTGTTCTGTTTTGTAATTCAGTTCAAGTGTAGCGATTTTGACATTCCCTCTATAAGCGATATCTTAGGATAAGTGTCTTTTTCTGTGTGACTTATTTCACTTAGAATCATCGTATCTAAATCCACTCATCATGCTGCTAACTAGCCTTATGACATTGATTTCATGGCTGAGTGATATTCCACTGTGCCAAGTACCACCATTTCTTTATCCATTTTTCTCTTTCGTGGGATATTGAAGGTGTACCGAAGTGGAGGTTCTTGGAAACAGAGCAGCCGTAAAATTTAGGGTGCCTGTGTCTTGTTGATTTTTAGTTTTCCCAATTTATATGCCCATGAGTTGAAGTACCCTATGCTCTCAACGCTGTGTTTATTACTTGTTTCAGGACACACCGTACTCTTCTCCAGAGTGCCTGTTGGCAATTTACATCCCGCCCATCAGCGTAGCAAGGCTCCCATGTCTCCATGGCCTGTCCTGCTTTTCTGGTTTTTACACTTTGTGCAGCATGGCCTTTTTGACCTAGGGCAAGCGAGACTTCTTTGTAGCGCTGATTTGCCCTTCAGGCTTGCTTGCTTGGCCAAAAAGGGCGTATGCGTTTTTTCCTGAATATATTCAGGAAAAAACGCATACGCCCTTTTTGGCCAAGGGCATCATTGTCAACGTTTTGCCGCTTTTCATGTGCTTTAAAGGCGAGTCGAATCTACCTCCTGAAATCTGTTTCCTGCAAATCTGCCTTGCTTTCAAATCCTCTTCGTTGCCTTCCCTCAATATATTTGTGGACGAGAGTTCTCATTTATAACTCTGCACGTTTGTGAATTGCAGTGCCCCTGAGCTCCATTTGTCTCCTCGCTTTTTTGGGAGCTGGCCGCAAAAGCGCAGGATTGCTTCAGGCCCTATTTTGGATCTGGGGGGCAGGCTGAGCCTGTGGTTCATTCTTCTTCCTGATGGGAAAATGGAGTGACCTGTGCCTGTCCCAACACCTAGGGCTAGTCTTTCGTTGGTTCCCCGTCTTCCCGTTCACCCTCAGGACAAATTGCAACCTGGACGAAACAGGAGGTTAAAGGTGCTGATTCTCCAAGTAGGGAGATGGTTAGTCAAGCGGCTGGAATGGTGAACCCGAGCACAAGGAGAGGAGAAATGAGGTGCGTTTTAGAAACCTTTCCCGATCTCACGGCATACCATCATCTGGGTTTCCCATGCATGTTTTGATGTAGGAAGATTTCCTTGTACCTGGAGATTTGAGACCCATGGGGTGGGTACCCCGCGGTATTACTTTAAAGTATCTGCATTTGCTCACCCAACCTCACCAATCCTCTCAGCCCCAAGAGTGTCCAGCCTTATGTCTCATCCAGCTGTGGGTCTAGATATGGTCAATCCAGGTTGCATCAGAGACCCTGAACGGATTTTGTAAGAATTTCTCTCTCTTTCACTGTCTTTGCTTTGTGGGTTTTTTAAAGTAATGTATGTTTAGAATGGGGTTTGGCTGCTTTTCCCTGCTGTGTTTATGCCGCTTTACACCCTCTTGATTCACTTGCAGAGAGATATCAATACATAGGTTTTCAGATTCATACTAGTCAGATATATTCTTGTGCGGTGACTAGGGGGTGTTGAGTCCAGTTCACTGAGCAGGGAGTAGGCCTTGTCTATTACATATTTGGCTTATGGAGCGGTGTCTGAGCTAATTTCAAACCCTTGTTTTATGCATCACCCCACCTCACCTTTCCCGTTAAGCAGCCATAGTGTGTCTTCTAAAGGTGTGCCTCTGTTCTGTTTTGTAATTCAGTTCAAGTGTAGCGATTTTGACATTCCCTCTATAAGCGATATCTTAGGATAAGTGTCTTTTTCTGTGTGACTTATTTCACTTAGAATCATCGTACCTAAATCCACTCATCATGCTGCTAACTAGCCTTATGACATTGATTTCATGGCTTAATGATATTCCATTGTGCCAAGTACCACCATTTCTTTATCCATTTTTCTCTTTCCTGGGATATTGAAGGTGTACCGAAGCGGAGGTTCTTGGCAACAGAGCAGCTGTAAAGTTTGGGGTGCCTGTGTCTTGTTGATTTTTAGTTTTCCCAATTTATACGCCCATGAGTGGAAGTGCCCTATGCTCTCTACGCTGTGTTTATTACTTGTTTCAGGACACACCGTACTCTTCTCCAGAGTGCCTGTTGGCAATTTATATCCCGCCCATCAGCGTAGCAAGGCTCCCATGTCTCCATGGCCTGTCCTGCTTTTCTGGTTTTTACTGTTTGTTCAGCATGGCCCTTTTGACTGAGGGCAAGCGAGACTTCTTTGTAGCGCTGATTTGCCCTTCCGGCTTGCTTGGTTGGCCAAAAAGGGCGTATGCGTTTTTTCCTGAATATATTCAGGAAAAAACGCATACGCCCTTTTTGGCCAAGGGCATCATTGTCAACGTTTTGCCGCTTTTCATGTGCTTTAAAGGCGAGTCGAATCTACCTCCTGAAATCTGTTTCCTGCAAATCTGCCTTGCTTTCAAATCCTCTTCGTTGCCTTCCCTCAATATATTTGTGGACGAGAGTTCTCATTTATAACTCTGCACATTTGTGAATTGCAGTGCCCCTGAGCTCCATTTGTCTCCTCGCTTTTTTGGGAGCTGGCCGCAAAAGCGCAGGATTGCTTCAGGCCCTATTTTGGTTCTGGGGGGCAGGCTGAGCCTGTGGTTCATTCTTCTTCCTGATGGGAAAATGGAGTGACCTATGCCTGTCCCAACACCTAGGGCTCCTCTCTCGTTGGTTCCGCGTCTTCCTGTTCATCCTCAGGACAAATTGCAACCTGTACAATCAGGAGGTTAAAGGTGCTGATTCTCCAAGTAGGGAGATGGTTAGTCAAGCGGCTGGAATGGCGAACCCGAGCACAAGGAGAGGAGAAATGAGGTGCGTATTAGAAACCTTTCCCGATCTCATGGCATACCATCTTCTGGGTTTCCCATGCATGTTTTGATGTAGGAAGATGCCCTTGTACCTGGAAATTTGAGACCCATGGGGTGTGTTCTCCGCAGTGTTACTTTAAAGTATATGCGTTTGCTCACCCAACCTCACCAATCCTCTCAGCCCCAGGAATGTCCAGCTTTATGTCTCATCCAGCTATGGGTCTAGATATGGTCAATCCAGGTTGCATCAGAGACCCTGAACGGATTTTGTAAGAATTTCTCTCTCTTTCACTGTCTTTGTTTTGTGGGTTTTTTAAAGTAATTTATGTTTAGAATCGGGCTTGGCTGCTTTTCCCTGCTGTGTTGATGCCGCTTTACACCCTCTTGATTCACTTGCAGAGAGATATCGATACATAGGTTTTCAGATTCTTACTAGTCAGATATATTCTTGTGTGGTGACTAGGGTGTGTTGAGTCCAGTTCACTGAGCAGGGAGTAGGCCTTGTCTATTACATATTTGGCTTATGGAGCGGTCTCTGAGCTAATTTCAAACCCTTGTTTTATGCATCACCCCACCTCACCTTTCCCGTTAAGCAGCCATAGTGTGTCTTCTAAAGGTGTGACTCTGTTCTGTTTTGTAATTCAGTTCAAGTGTAGCGATTTTCACATTCCCTCTATAAGCGATATCTTAGGATAAGTGTCTTTTTCTGTGTGACTTATTTCACTTAGAATCATCGTATCTAAATCCACTCATCATGCTGCTAACTAGCCTTATGACATTGATTTCATGGCTGAGTGATATTCCATTGTGCCAAGTACCACCATTTCTTTATCCATTTTTCTCTTTCCTGGGATATTGAAGGTGTATCGAAGTGGAGGTTCTTGGAAACAGAGCAGCCGTAAACTTTAGGGTGCCTGTGTCTTGTTGATTTTTAGTTTTCCCAATTTATACGCCCTTGAGTGGAAGTGCCCTATGCTCTCTACGCTGTGTTTATTACTTGTTTCAGGACACACCGTACTCTTCTCCAGAGTGCCTGTTGGCAATTTACATCCCGCCCATCAGCGTAGCAAGGCTTCCATGTCTCCATGGCCTGTCCTGCTTTTCTGGTTTTTACACTTTGTTCAGCATGGCCCTTTTGACCGAGGGCAAGCGAGACTTCTTTGTAGCGCTGATTTGCCCTTCCGGCTTGCTTGGTTGGCCAAAAAGGGCGTATGCGTTTTTTCCTGAATATATTCAGGAAAAAACGCATACGCCCTTTTTGGCCAAGGGCATCATTGTCAACGTTTTGCCGCTTTTCATGTGCTTTAAAGGCGAGTCGAATCTACCTCCTGAAATCTGTTTCCTGCAAATCTGCCTTGCTTTCAAATCCTCTTCTTTGCCTTCCCTCAATATATTTGTGGACGAGAGTTCTCATTCATAACTCTGCACGTTTGTGAATTGCAGTGCCCCTGAGCTCCATTTGTCTCCTCGCTTTTTTGGGAGCTGGCCGCAAAAGCGCAGGATTGCTTCAGGCCCTATTTTGGTTCTGGGGGGCAGGCTGAGCCTGTGGTTCATTCTTCTTCCTGATGGGAAAATGGAGTGACCTGTGCCTGTCCCAACACCTAGGGCTAGTCTTCCGTTGGTTCCCCGTCTTCCCGTTCATCCTCAGGACACATTGCAACCTGGACGAAACAGGAGGTTAAAGGTGCTGATTCTCCAAGTAGGGAGATGGTTAGTCAAGCGGCTGGAATGGCGAACCCGAGCACAAGGAGAGGAGAAATGAGGTGCGTTTTAGAAACCTTTCCCGATCTCACGGCATACCATCTTCTGGCTTTCCCATGCATGTTTTGATGTAGGAAGATGCCCTTGTACCTGGAGATTTGAGACCCATGGGCTGGGTACCCCGCGGTATTACTTTAAAGTATCTGCATTTGCTCACCCAACCTCACCAATCCTCTCAGCCCCAAGAGTGTCCAGCCTTATGTCTCATCCAGCTGTGGGTCTAGATATGGTCAATCCAGGTTGCATCAGAGACCCTGAACGGATTTTGTAAGAATTTCTCTCTCTTTCACTGTCTTTGCTTTGTGGGTTTTTTAAAGTAATGTATGTTTAGAATGGGGTTTGGCTGCTTTTCCCTGCTGTGTTTATGCCGCTTTACACCCTCTTGATTCACTTGCAGAGAGATATCGATACATAGGTTTTCAGATTCATACTAGTCAGATATATTCTTGTGCGGTTACTAGGGGGTGTTGAGTCCAGTTCACTGAGCAGGGAGTAGGCCTTGTCTATTACATATTTGGCTTATGGAGCGGTGTCTGAGCTAATTTCAAACCCTTGTTTTATGCATCACCCCACCTCACCTTTCCCGTTAAGCAGCCATAGTGTGTCTTCTAAAGGTGTGACTCTGTTCTGTTTTGTAATTCAGTTCAAGTGTAGCGATTTTGACATTCCCTCTATAAGCGATATCTTAGGATAAGTGTCTTTTTCTGTGTGACTTATTTCACTTAGAATCATCGTACCTAAATCCACTCATCATGCTGATAACTAGCCTTATGACATTGATTTCATGGCTGAGTGATATTCCATTGTGCCAAGTACCACCATATCTTTATCCATTTTTCTCTTTCCTGGGATATTGAAGGTGTACCGAAGTGGAGGTTCTTGGAAACAGAGCAGCCGTAAACTTTAGGGTGCCTGTGTCTTGTTGATTTTTAGTTTTCCCAATTTATACGCCCTTGAGTGGAAGTGCCCTATGCTCTCAACGCTGTGTTTATTACTTGTTTCAGGACACACCGTACTCTTCTCCAGAGTGCCTGTTGGCAATTTACATCCCGCCCATCAGCGTAGCAAGGCTCCCATGTCTCCATGGCCTGTCCTGCTTTTCTGGTTTTTACTGTTTGTTCAGCATGGCCCTTTTGACCGAGGGCAAGCGAGACTTCTTTCTAGCGCTGATTTGCACTTCCGGGTTGCTTGGTTGGCCAAAAAGGGCGTATGCGTTTTTTCCTGAATATATTCAGGAAAAAACGCATACGCCCTTTTTGGCCAAGGGCATCATTGTCAACGTTTTGCCGCTTTTCATGTGCTTTAAAGGCGAGTCGAATCTACCTCCTGAAATCTGTTTCCTGCAAATCTGCCTTGCTTTCAAATCCTCTTCGTTGCCTTCCCTCAATATATTTGTGGACGAGAGTTCTCATTTATAACTCTGCACGTTTGTGAATTGCAGTGCCCCTGAGCTCCATTTGTCTCCTCGCTTTTTTGGGAGCTGGCCGCAAAAGCGCAGGATTGCTTCAGGCCCTATTTTGGTTCTGGGGGGCAGGCTGAGCCTGTGGTTCATTCTTCTTCCTGATGGGAAAATGGAGTGACCTATGCCTGTCCCAACACCTAGGGCTCGTCTCTCGTTGGTTCCGCGTCTTCCCGTTCATCCTCAGGACAAATTGCAACCTGTACAATCAGGAGGTTAAAGGTGCTGATTCTCCAAGTAGGGAGATGGTTAGTCAAGCGGCTGGAATGGCGAACCCGAGCACAAGGAGAGGAGAAATGAGGTGCGTTTTAGAAACCTTTCCCGATCTCATGGCATACCATCTTCTGGGTTTCCCATGCATGTTTTGATGTAGGAAGATTCCCTTGTACCTGGAGATTTGAGACCCATGGGGTGTGTTCCCCGAAGTGTTACTTTAAAGTATCTGCATTTGCTCACCCAACCTCACCAATCCTCTCAGCCCCAAGAGTGTCCAGCCTTATGTCTCATCCAGCTGTGGGTCTTGATATGGTCAATCCAGGTTGCATCATAGACCCTGAACGGATTTTGTAAGAATTTCTCTCTCTTTCACTGTCTTTGTTTTGTGGGTTTTTTAAAGAAATTTATGTTTAGAATCGGGCTTGGCTGCTTTTCCCTGCTGTGTTGATGCCGCTTTACACCCTCTTGATTCACTTGCAGAGAGATATCGATATATAGGTTTTCAGATTCTTACTAGTCAGATATATTCTTGTGTGGTGACTAGGGTGTGTTGAGTCCAGTTCACTGAGCAGGGAGTAGGCCTTGTCTATTACATATTTGGCTTATGGAGCGGTCTCTGAGCTAATTTCAAACCCTTGTTTTATGCATCACCCCACCTCACCTTTCCCGTTAAGCAGCCATAGTGTGTCTTCTAAAGGTGTGACTCTGTTCTGTTTTGTAATTCAGTTCAAGTGTAGCGATTTTGACATTCCCTCTATAAGCGATATCTTAGGATAAGTGTCTTTTTCTGCGTGACTTATTTCACTTAGAATCATCGTACCTAAATCCACTCATCATGCTGCTAACTAGCCTTATGACATTGATTTCATGGCTGAGTGATATTCCATTGTGCCAAGTACCACCATTTCTTTATCCATTTTTCTCTTTCCTGGGATATTGAAGGTGTACCGAAGTGGAGGTTCTTGGAAACAGAGCAGCCGTAAAGTTTGGGGTGCCTGTGTCTTGTTGATTTTTAGTTTTCCCAATTTATACGCCCATGAGTGGAAGTGCCCTATGCTCTCAACGCTGTGTTTATTACTTGTTTCAGGACACACCGTACTCTTCTCCAGAGTGCCTGTTGGCAATTTACATCCCGCCCATCAGCGTAGCAAGGCTCCCATGTCTCCATGGCCTGTCCTGCTTTTCTGGTTTTTACACTTTGTTCGGCATAGCCCTTTTGACCGAGGGCAAGCGAGACTTCTTTGTGGTGCTGATTTGCCCTTCCGGCTTGCTTGGTTGGCCAAAAAGGGCGTATGCGTTTTTTCCTGAATATATTCAGGAAAAAACGCATACGCCCTTTTTGGCCTAGGGCATCATTGTCAACTTTTTGCCGCTTTTCATGTGCTTTAAAGGCGAGTCGAATCTACCTCCTGAAATCTGTTTCCTGCAAATCTGCCTTGCTTTCAAATCCTCTTCGTTGCCTTCCCTCAATATATTTGTGGACGAGAGTTCTCATTTATAACTCTGCACGTTTGTGAATTGCAGTGCCCCTGAGCTCCATTTGTCTCCTCGCTTTTTTGGGAGCTGGCCGCAAAAGCGCAGGATTGCTTCAGGCCCTATTTTGGTTCTGGGGGGCAGGCTGAGCCTGTGGTTCATTCTTCTTCCTGATGGGAAAATGGAGTGACCTGTGCCTGTCCCAACACCTAGGGCTAGTCTCTCGTTGGTTCCCCGTCTTCCCGTTCATCCTCAGGACAAATAGCAACCTGGACGAAACAGGAGGTTAAAGGTGCTGATTCTCCAAGTAGGGAGATGGTTAGTCAAGCGGCTGGAATGGCGAACCCGAGCACAAAGAGAGGAGAAATGAGGTGCGTTTTATAAACCATTCCCGATATCATGGCATACCATCTTCTGGGTTTCCCATGCATGTTTTGATGTAGGAAGATTCCCTTGTACCTGGAGATTTGAGACCCATGGGGTGGGTACCCCGCGGTATTACTTTAAAGTATCTGCATTTGCTCACCCAACCTCACCAATCCTCTCAGCGCCAAGAGTGTCCAGCCTTATGTCTCATCCAGCTGTGGGTCTAGATATGGTCAATCCAGGTTGCATCAGAGACCCTGAACGGATTTTGTAAGAATTTCTCTCTCTTTCACTGTCTTTGCTTTGTGGGTTTTTTAAAGTAATGTATGTTTAGAATGGGGATTGGCTGCTTTTCCCTGCTGTGTTTATGCCGCTTTACACCCTCTTGATTCACTTGCAGAGAGATATCAATACATAGGTTTTCAGATTCATACTAGTCAGATATATTCTTGTGCGGTGACTAGGGGGTGTTGAGTCCAGTTCACTGAGCAGGGAGTAGGCCTTGTCTATTACATATTTGGCTTATGGAGCGGTGTCTGAGCTAATTTCAAACCCTTGTTTTATGCATCACCCCACCTCACCTTTCCGGTTAAGCAGCCATAGGGTGTCTTCTAAAGGTGTGCCTCTGTTCTGTTTTGTAATTCAGTTCAAGTGTAGCGATTTTGACATTCCCTCTATAAGCGATATCTTAGGATAAGTGCCTTTTTCTGTGTGACTTATTTCACTTAGAATCATCGTACCTAAATCCACTCATCATGCTGCTAACTAGCCTTATGACATTGATTTCATGGCTGAGTGATATTGCATTGTGCCAAGTACCACCATTTCTTTATCCATTTTTCTCTTTCCTGGGATATTGAAGGTGTACCGAAGCGGAGGTTCTTGGAAACAGAGCAGCCGTAAAGTTTGGGGTGCCTGTGTCTTGTTGACTTTTAGTTTTCCCAATTTATACGCCCATGAGTGGAAGTGCCCTATGCTCTCAACGCTGTGTTTATTACTTGTTTCAGGACACACCGTACTCTTCTCCAGAGTGCCTGTTGGCAATTAACATCCCGCCCATCAGCGTAGCAAGGCTCCCATGTCTCCATGGCCTGTCCTGCTTTTCTGGTTTTTACACTTTGTTCAGCATGGCCCTTTTGACCGAGGGCAAGCGAGACTTCTTTGTAGCGCTGATTTGCCCTTCCGGCTTGCTTGGTTGGCCAAAAAGGGCGTATGCGTTTTTTCCTGAATATATTCAGGAAAAAACGCATACGCCCTTTTTGGCCAAGGGCATCATTGTCAACGTTTTGCCGCTTTTCATGTGCTTTAAAGGCGAGTCGAATCTACCTCCTGAAATCTGTTTCCTGCAAATCTGCCTTGCTTTCAAATCCTCTTCGTTGCCTTCCCTCAATATATTTGTGGACGAGAGTTCTCATTTATAACTCTGCACGTTTGTGAATTGCAGTGCCCCTGAGCTCCATTTGTCTCCTCGCTTTTTTGGGAGCTGGCCGCAAAAGCGCAGGATTGCTTCAGGTCCTATTTTGGTTCTGGGGGGCAGGCTGAGCCTGTGGTTCATTCTTCTTCCTGATGGGAAAATGGAGTGACCTGTGCCTGTCCCAACACCTAGGGCTAGTCTCTCGTTGGTTCCCCGTCTTCCCGTTCATCCTCAGGACAAATAGCAACCTGGACGAAACAGGAGGTTAAAGGTGCTGATTCTCCAAGTAGGGAGATGGTTAGTCAAGCGGCTGGAATGGCGAACCCGAGCACAAAGAGAGGAGAAATGAGGTGCGTTTTATAAACCATTCCCGATATCATGGCATACCATCTTCTGGGTTTCCCATGCATGTTTTGATGTAGGAAGATTCCCTTGTACCTGGAGATTTGAGACCCATGGGGTGGGTACCCCGCGGTATTACTTTAAAGTATCTGCATTTGCTCACCCAACCTCACCAATCCTCTCAGCGCCAAGAGTGTCCAGCCTTATGTCTCATCCAGCTGTGGGTCTAGATATGGTCAATCCAGGTTGCATCAGAGACCCTGAACGGATTTTGTAAGAATTTCTCTCTCTTTCACTGTCTTTGCTTTGTGGGTTTTTTAAAGTAATGTATGTTTAGAATGGGGATTGGCTGCTTTTCCCTGCTGTGTTTATGCCGCTTTACACCCTCTTGATTCACTTGCAGAGAGATATCATTACATAGGTTTTCAGATTCATACTAGTCAGATATATTCTTGTGCGGTGACTAGGGGGTGTTGAGTCCAGTTCACTGAGCAGGGAGTAGGCCTTGTCTATTACATATTTGGCTTATGGAGCGGTGTCTGAGCTAATTTCAAACCCTTGTTTTATGCATCACCCCACCTCACCTTTCCGGTTAAGCAGCCATAGTGTGTCTTCTAAAGGTGTGCCTCTGTTCTGTTTTGTAATTCAGTTCAAGTGTAGCGATTTTGACATTCCCTCTATAAGCGATATCTTAGGATAAGTGCCTTTTTCTGTGTGACTTATTTCACTTAGAATCATCGTACCTAAATCCACTCATCATGCTGCTAACTAGCCTTATGACATTGATTTCATGGCTGAGTGATATTGCATTGTGCCAAGTACCACCATTTCTTTATCCATTTTTCTCTTTCCTGGGATATTGAAGGTGTACCGAAGCGGAGGTTCTTGGAAACAGAGCAGCCGTAAAGTTTGGGGTGCCTGTGTCTTGTTGACTTTTAGTTTTCCCAATTTATATGCCCATGAGTGGAAGTGCCCTATGCTCTCAACGCTGTGTTTATTACTTGTTTCAGGACACACCGTACTCTTCTCCAGAGTGCCTGTTGGCAATTTACATCCCGCCCATCAGCGTAGCAAGGCTCCCATGTCTCCATGGCCTGTCCTGCTTTTCTGGTTTTTACACTTTGTTCAGCATGGCCCTTTTGACCGAGGGCAAGCGAGACTTCTTTGTAGCGCTGATTTGCCCTTCCGGCTTGCTTGGTTGGCCAAAAAGGGCGTATGCGTTTTTTCCTGAATATATTCAGGAAAAAACGCATACGCCCTTTTTGGCCAAGGGCATCATTGTCAACGTTTTGCCGCTTTTCATGTGCTTTAAAGGCGAGTCGAATCTACCTCCTGAAATCTGTTTCCTGCAAATCTGCCTTGCTTTCAAATCCTCTTCGTTGCCTTCCCTCAATATATTTGTGGACGAGAGTTCTCATTTATAACTCTGCACGTTTGTGAATTGCAGTGCCCCTGAGCTCCATTTGTCTCCTCGCTTTTTTGGGAGCTGGCCGCAAAAGCGCAGGATTGCTTCAGGCCCTATTTTGGTTCTGGGGGGCAGGCTGAGCCTGTGGTTCATTCTTCTTCCTGATGAGAAAATGGAGTGACCTATGCCTGTCCCCACACCTAGGGCTCGTCTCTCGTTGGTTCCGCGTCTTCCCGTTCATCCTCAGGACAAATTGCAACCTGTACAATCAGGAGGTTAAAGGTGCTGATTCTCCAAGTAGGGAGATGGTTAGTCAAGCAGCTGGAATGGTGAACCCGAGCACAAGGCGAGGAGAAATGAGGTGCATTTTAGAAACCTTTCCCGATCTCATGGCATACCATCTTCTGGGTTTCCCATGCATGTTTTGATGTAGGAAGATGCCCTTGTACCTGGAGATTTGAGACCCATGGGGTGTGTTCCCCGCAGTGTTACTTTAAAGTATCTGCGTTTGCTCACCCAACCTCACCAATCCTCTCAGCGCCAAGAGTGTCCAGCCTTATGTCTCATCCAGCTGTGGGTCTAGATATGGTCAATCCAGGTTGCATCATAGACCCTGAACGGATTTTGTAAGAATTTCTCTCTCTTTCACTGTCTTTGTTTTGTGGGTTTTTTAAAGAAATTTATGTTTAGAATCGGGCTTGGCTGCTTTTCCCTGCTGTGTTGATGCCGCTTTACACCCTCTTGATTCACTTGCAGAGAGATATCGATATATAGGTCTTCAGATTCTTACTAGTCAGATATATTCTTGTGTGGTGACTAGGGTGTGTTGAGTCCAGTTCACTGAGCAGGGAGTAGGCCTTGTCTATTACATATTTGGCTTATGGAGCGGTCTCTGAGCTAATTTCAAACCCTTGTTTTATGCATCACCCCACCTCACCTTTCTCGTTAAGCAGCCATAGTGTGTCTTCTAAAGGTGTGACTCTGTTCTGTTTTGTAATTCAGTTCAAGTGTAGCGATTTTGACATTCCCTCTATAAGCGATATCTTAGGACAAGTGCCTTTTTCTGTGTGACTTATTTCACTTAGAATCATCGTACCTAAATCCACTCATCATGCTGCTAACTAGCCTTATGACATTGATTTCATGGCTGAGTGATATTCCATTGTGCCAAGTACCACCATTTCTTTATCCATTTTTCTCTTTCCTGGGATATTGAAGGTGTACCGAAGCGGAGGTTCTTGGCAACAGAGCAGCTGTAAAGTTTGGGGTGCCTGTGTCTTGTTGATTTTTAGTTTTCCCAATTTATACGCCCATGAGTGGAAGTGCCCTATGCTCTCAACGCTGTGTTTATTACTTGTTTCAGGACACACCGTACTCTTCTCCAGAGTGCCTGTTGGCAATTTACATCCCGCCCATCAGCGTAGCAAGGCTCCCATGTCTCCATGGCCTGTCCTGATTTTCTGGTTTTTACACTTTGTTCAGCATGGCCCTTTTGACCGAGGGCAAGCGAGACTTCTTTGTAGCGCTGATTTGCCCTTCCGGCTTGCTTGGTTGGCCAAAAAGGGCGTATGCGTTTTTTCCTGAATATATTCAGGAAAAAACGCATACGCCCTTTTTGGCCAAGGGCATCATTGTCAACGTTTTGCCGCTTTTCATGTGCTTTAAAGGCGAGTCGAATCTACCTCCTGAAATCTGTTTCCTGCAAATCTGCCTTGCTTTCAAATCCTCTTCGTTGCCTTCCCTCAATATATTTGTGGACGAGAGTTCTCATTTATAACTCTGCACGTTTGTGAATTGCAGTGCCCCTGAGCTCCATTTGTCTCCTCGCTTTTTTGGGAGCTGGCCGCAAAAGCGCAGGATTGCTTCAGGCCCTATTTTGGTTCTGGGGGGCAGGCTGAGCCTGTGGTTCATTCTTCTTTCTGATGGGAAAATGGAGTGACCTATGCCTGTCCCAACACCTAGGGCTAGTCTTTCGTTTGTTCCCCGTCTTCCCGTTCATCCTCAGGACAAATTGCAACCTGGACGAAACAGTAGGTTAAAGGTGCTGATTCTCCAAGTAGGGAGATGGTTAATCAAGCGGCTGGAATGGCGAACCCGAGCACAAGGAGAGGAGAAATGAGGTGCATTTTAGAAACCTTTACCGATCTCATGGCATACCATCTTCTGGGTTTCCCATGCATGTTTTGATGTAGGAAGATACCCTTGTACCTGGAGATTTGAGACCCGTGGGGTGTGTTCCCCGCAGTGTTACTTTAAAGTATCTGCGTTTGCTCACCCAACCTCACCAATCCTCTCAGCCCCAAGAGTGTCCAGCCTTATGTCTCATCCAGCTGTGGGTCTAGATATGGTCAATCCAGGTTGCATCATAGACCCTGAACGGATTTTGTAAGAATTTCTCTCTCTTTCACTGTCTTTGCTTTGTGGGTTTTTTAAAGAAATTTATGTTTAGAATCGGGCTTGGCTGCTTTTCCCTGCTGTGTTGATGCCGCTTTACACCCTCTTGATTCACTTGCAGAGAGATATCGATATATAGGTTTTCAGATTCTTACTAGTCAGATATATTCTTCTGTGGTGACTAGGGTGTGTTGAGTCCAGTTCACTGAGCAGGGAGTAGGCCTTGTCTATTACATATTTGGCTTATGGAGCGGTCTCTGAGCTAATTTCAAACCCTTGTTTTATGCATCACCCCACCTCACCTTTCCCGTTAAGCAGCCATAGTGTGTCTTCTAAAGGTGTGACTCTGTTCTGTTTTGTAATTCAGTTCAAGTGTAGCTATTTTGACATTCCCTCTATAAGCGATATCTTAGGATAAGTGTCTTTTTCTGCGTGACTTATTTCACTTAGAATCATCGTACCTAAATCCACTCATCATGCTGCTAACTAGCCTTATGACATTGATTTCATGGCTGAGTGATATTCCATTGTGCCAAGTACCACCATTTCTTTATCCATTTTTCTCTTTCCTGGGATATTGAAGGTGTACCGAAGTGGAGGTTCTTGGAAACAGAGCAGCCGTAAAGTTTGGGGTGCCTGTGTCTTGTTGATTTTTAGTTTTCCCAATTTATACGCCCATGAGTGGAAGTGCCCTATGCTCTCAACGCTGTGTTTATTACTTGTTTCAGGACACACCGTACTCTTCTCCAGAGTGCCTGTTGGCAATTTACATCCCGCCCATCAGCGTAGCAAGGCTCCCATGTCTCCATGGCCTGTCCTGCTTTTCTGGTTTTTACACTTTGTTCGGCATAGCCCTTTTGACCGAGGGCAAGCGAGACTTCTTTGTGGTGCTGATTTGCCCTTCCGGCTTGCTTGGTTGGCCAAAAAGGGCGTATGCGTTTTTTCCTGAATATATTCAGGAAAAAACGCATACGCCCTTTTTGGCCAAGGGCATCATTGTCAACTTTTTGCCGCTTTTCATGTGCTTTAAAGGCGAGTCGAATCTACCTCCTGAAATCTGTTTCCTGCAAATCTGCCTTGCTTTCAAATCCTCTTCGTTGCCTTCCCTCAATATATTTGTGGACGAGAGTTCTCATTTATAACTCTGCACGTTTGTGAATTGCAGTGCCCCTGAGCTCCATTTGTCTCCTCGCTTTTTTGGGAGCTGGCCGCAAAAGCGCAGGATTGCTTCAGGCCCTATTTTGGTTCTGGGGGGCAGGCTGAGCCTGTGGTTCATTCTTCTTCCTGATGGGAAAATGGAGTGACCTGTGCCTGTCCCAACACCTAGGGCTAGTCTCTCGTTGGTTCCCCGTCTTCCCGTTCATCCTCAGGACAAATAGCAACCTGGACGAAACAGGAGGTTAAAGGTGCTGATTCTCCAAGTAGGGAGATGGTTAGTCAAGCGGCTGGAATGGCGAACCCGAGCACAAAGAGAGGAGAAATGAGGTGCGTTTTATAAACCATTCCCGATATCATGGCATACCATCTTCTGGGTTTCCCATGCATGTTTTGATGTAGGAAGATTCCCTTGTACCTGGAGATTTGAGACCCATGGGGTGGGTACCCCGCGGTATTACTTTAAAGTATCTGCATTTGCTCACCCAACCTCACCAATCCTCTCAGCGCCAAGAGTGTCCAGCCTTATGTCTCATCCAGCTGTGGGTCTAGATATGGTCAATCCAGGTTGCATCAGAGACCCTGAACGGATTTTGTAAGAATTTCTCTCTCTTTCACTGTCTTTGCTTTGTGGGTTTTTTAAAGTAATGTATGTTTAGAATGGGGATTGGCTGCTTTTCCCTGCTGTGTTTATGCCGCTTTACACCCTCTTGATTCACTTGCAGAGAGATATCAATACATAGGTTTTCAGATTCATACTAGTCAGATATATTCTTGTGCGGTGACTAGGGGGTGTTGAGTCCAGTTCACTGAGCAGGGAGTAGGCCTTGTCTATTACATATTTGGCTTATGGAGCGGTGTCTGAGCTAATTTCAAACCCTTGTTTTATGCATCACCCCACCTCACCTTTCCGGTTAAGCAGCCATAGGGTGTCTTCTAAAGGTGTGCCTCTGTTCTGTTTTGTAATTCAGTTCAAGTGTAGCGATTTTGACATTCCCTCTATAAGCGATATCTTAGGATAAGTGCCTTTTTCTGTGTGACTTATTTCACTTAGAATCATCGTACCTAAATCCACTCATCATGCTGCTAACTAGCCTTATGACATTGATTTCATGGCTGAGTGATATTGCATTGTGCCAAGTACCACCATTTCTTTATCCATTTTTCTCTTTCCTGGGATATTGAAGGTGTACCGAAGCGGAGGTTCTTGGAAACAGAGCAGCCGTAAAGTTTGGGGTGCCTGTGTCTTGTTGACTTTTAGTTTTCCCAATTTATACGCCCATGAGTGGAAGTGCCCTATGCTCTCAACGCTGTGTTTATTACTTGTTTCAGGACACACCGTACTCTTCTCCAGAGTGCCTGTTGGCAATTAACATCCCGCCCATCAGCGTAGCAAGGCTCCCATGTCTCCATGGCCTGTCCTGCTTTTCTGGTTTTTACACTTTGTTCAGCATGGCCCTTTTGACCGAGGGCAAGCGAGACTTCTTTGTAGCGCTGATTTGCCCTTCCGGCTTGCTTGGTTGGCCAAAAAGGGCGTATGCGTTTTTTCCTGAATATATTCAGGAAAAAACGCATACGCCCTTTTTGGCCAAGGGCATCATTCTCAACGTTTTGCCGCTTTTCATGTGCTTTAAAGGCGAGTCGAATCTACCTCCTGAAATCTGTTTCCTGCAAATCTGCCTTGCTTTCAAATCCTCTTCGTTGCCTTCCCTCAATATATTTGTGGACGAGAGTTCTCATTTATAACTCTGCACGTTTGTGAATTGCAGTGCCCCTGAGCTCCATTTGTCTCCTCGCTTTTTTGGGAGCTGGCCGCAAAAGCGCAGGATTGCTTCAGGTCCTATTTTGGTTCTGGGGGGCAGGCTGAGCCTGTGGTTCATTCTTCTTCCTGATGGGAAAATGGAGTGACCTGTGCCTGTCCCAACACCTAGGGCTAGTCTCTCGTTGGTTCCCCGTCTTCCCGTTCATCCTCAGGACAAATAGCAACCTGGACGAAACAGGAGGTTAAAGGTGCTGATTCTCCAAGTAGGGAGATGGTTAGTCAAGCGGCTGGAATGGCGAACCCGAGCACAAAGAGAGGAGAAATGAGGTGCGTTTTATAAACGATTCCCGATATCATGGCATACCATCTTCTGGGTTTCCCATGCATGTTTTGATGTAGGAAGATTCCCTTGTACCTGGAGATTTGAGACCCATGGGGTGGGTACCCCGCGGTATTACTTTAAAGTATCTGCATTTGCTCACCCAACCTCACCAATCCTCTCAGCGCCAAGAGTGTCCAGCCTTATGTCTCATCCAGCTGTGGGTCTAGATATGGTCAATCCAGGTTGCATCAGAGACCCTGAACGGATTTTGTAAGAATTTCTCTCTCTTTCACTGTCTTTGCTTTGTGGGTTTTTTAAAGTAATGTATGTTTAGAATGGGGATTGGCTGCTTTTCCCTGCTGTGTTTATGCCGCTTTACACCCTCTTGATTCACTTGCAGAGAGATATCAATACATAGGTTTTCAGATTAATACTAGTCAGATATATTCTTGTGCGGTGACTAGGGGGTGTTGAGTCCAGTTCACTGAGCAGGGAGTAGGCCTTGTCTATTACATATTTGGCTTATGGAGCGGTGTCTGAGCTAATTTCAAACCCTTGTTTTATGCATCACCCCACCTCACCTTTCCGGTTAAGCAGCCATAGTGTGTCTTCTAAAGGTGTGCCTCTGTTCTGTTTTGTAATTCAGTTCAAGTGTAGCGATTTTGACATTCCCTCTATAAGCGATATCTTAGGATAAGTGCCTTTTTCTGTGTGACTTATTTCACTTAGAATCATCGTACCTAAATCCACTCATCATGCTGCTAACTAGCCTTATGACATTGATTTCATGGCTGAGTGATATTGCATTGTGCCAAGTACCACCATTTCTTTATCCATTTTTCTCTTTCCTGGGATATTGAAGGTGTACCGAAGCGGAGGTTCTTGGAAACAGAGCAGCCGTAAAGTTTGGGGTGCCTGTGTCTTGTTGACTTTTAGTTTTCCCAATTTATATGCCCATGAGTGGAAGTGCCCTATGCTCTCAACGCTGTGTTTATTACTTGTTTCAGGACACACCGTACTCTTCTCCAGAGTGCCTGTTGGCAATTTACATCCCGCCCATCAGCGTAGCAAGGCTCCCATGTCTCCATGGCCTGTCCTGCTTTTCTGGTTTTTACACTTTGTTCAGCATGGCCCTTTTGACCGAGGGCAAGCGAGACTTCTTTGTAGCGCTGATTTGCCCTTCCGGCTTGCTTGGTTGGCCAAAAAGGGCGTATGCGTTTTTTCCTGAATATATTCAGGAAAAAACGCATACGCCCTTTTTGGCCAAGGGCATCATTGTCAACGTTTTGCCGCTTTTCATGTGCTTTAAAGGCGAGTCGAATCTACCTCCTGAAATCTGTTTCCTGCAAATCTGCCTTGCTTTCAAATCCTCTTCGTTGCCTTCCCTCAATATATTTGTGGACGAGAGTTCTCATTTATAACTCTGCACGTTTGTGAATTGCAGTGCCCCTGAGCTCCATTTGTCTCCTCGCTTTTTTGGGAGCTGGCCGCAAAAGCGCAGGATTGCTTCAGGCCCTATTTTGGTTCTGGGGGGCAGGCTGAGCCTGTGGTTCATTCTTCTTCCTGATGGGAAAATGGAGTGACCTGTGCCTGTCCCAACACCTAGGGCTAGTCTCTCGTTGGTTCCCCGTCTTCCCGTTCATCCTCAGGACAAATAGCAACCTGGACGAAACAGGAGGTTAAAGGTGCTGATTCTCCAAGTAGGGAGATGGTTAGTCAAGCGGCTGGAATGGCGAACCCGAGCACAAAGAGAGGAGAAATGAGGTGCGTTTTATAAACGATTCCCGATATCATGGCATACCATCTTCTGGGTTTCCCATGCATGTTTTGATGTAGGAAGATTCCCTTGTACCTGGAGATTTGAGACCCATGGGGTGGGTACCCCGCGGTATTACTTTAAAGTATCTGCATTTGCTCACCCAACCTCACCAATCCTCTCAGCGCCAAGAGTGTCCAGCCTTATGTCTCATCCAGCTGTGGGTCTAGATATGGTCAATCCAGGTTGCATCAGAGACCCTGAACGGATTTTGTAAGAATTTCTCTCTCTTTCACTGTCTTTGCTTTGTGGGTTTTTTAAAGTAATGTATGTTTAGAATGGGGATTGGCTGCTTTTCCCTGCTGTGTTTATGCCGCTTTACACCCTCTTGATTCACTTGCAGAGAGATATCAATACATAGGTTTTCAGATTAATACTAGTCAGATATATTCTTGTGCGGTGACTAGGGGGTGTTGAGTCCAGTTCACTGAGCAGGGAGTAGGCCTTGTCTATTACATATTTGGCTTATGGAGCGGTGTCTGAGCTAATTTCAAACCCTTGTTTTATGCATCACCCCACCTCACCTTTCCGGTTAAGCAGCCATAGTGTGTCTTCTAAAGGTGTGCCTCTGTTCTGTTTTGTAATTCAGTTCAAGTGTAGCGATTTTGACATTCCCTCTATAAGCGATATCTTAGGATAAGTGCCTTTTTCTGTGTGACTTATTTCACTTAGAATCATCGTACCTAAATCCACTCATCATGCTGCTAACTAGCCTTATGACATTGATTTCATGGCTGAGTGATATTGCATTGTGCCAAGTACCACCATTTCTTTATCCATTTTTCTCTTTCCTGGGATATTGAAGGTGTACCGAAGCGGAGGTTCTTGGAAACAGAGCAGCCGTAAAGTTTGGGGTGCCTGTGTCTTGTTGACTTTTAGTTTTCCCAATTTATATGCCCATGAGTGGAAGTGCCCTATGCTCTCAACGCTGTGTTTATTACTTGTTTCAGGACACACCGTACTCTTCTCCAGAGTGCCTGTTGGCAATTTACATCCCGCCCATCAGCGTAGCAAGGCTCCCATGTCTCCATGGCCTGTCCTGCTTTTCTGGTTTTTACACTTTGTTCAGCATGGCCCTTTTGACCGAGGGCAAGCGAGACTTCTTTGTAGCGCTGATTTGCCCTTCCGGCTTGCTTGGTTGGCCAAAAAGGGCGTATGCGTTTTTTCCTGAATATATTCAGGAAAAAACGCATACGCCCTTTTTGGCCAAGGGCATCATTGTCAACGTTTTGCCGCTTTTCATGTGCTTTAAAGGCGAGTCGAATCTACCTCCTGAAATCTGTTTCCTGCAAATCTGCCTTGCTTTCAAATCCTCTTCGTTGCCTTCCCTCAATATATTTGTGGACGAGAGTTCTCATTTATAACTCTGCACGTTTGTGAATTGCAGTGCCCCTGAGCTCCATTTGTCTCCTCGCTTTTTTGGGAGCTGGCCGCAAAAGCGCAGGATTGCTTCAGGCCCTATTTTGGTTCTGGGGGGCAGGCTGAGCCTGTGGTTCATTCTTCTTCCTGATGAGAAAATGGAGTGACCTATGCCTGTCCCCACACCTAGGGCTCGTCTCTCGTTGGTTCCGCGTCTTCCCGTTCATCCTCAGGACAAATTGCAACCTGTACAATCAGGAGGTTAAAGGTGCTGATTCTCCAAGTAGGGAGATGGTTAGTCAAGCAGCTGGAATGGTGAACCCGAGCACAAGGAGAGGAGAAATGAGGTGCATTTTAGAAACCTTTCCCGATCTCATGGCATACCATCTTCTGGGTTTCCCATGCATGTTTTGATGTAGGAAGATGCCCTTGTACCTGGAGATTTGAGACCCATGGGGTGTGTTCCCCGCAGTGTTACTTTAAAGTATCTGCGTTTGCTCACCCAACCTCACCAATCCTCTCAGCGCCAAGAGTGTCCAGCCTTATGTCTCATCCAGCTGTGGGTCTAGATATGGTCAATCCAGGTTGCATCATAGACCCTGAACGGACTTTGTAAGAATTTCTCTCTCTTTCACTGTCTTTGTTTTGTGGGTTTTTTAAAGAAATTTATGTTTAGAATCGGGCTTGGCTGCTTTTCCCTGCTGTGTTGATGCCGCTTTACACCCTCTTGATTCACTTGCAGAGAGATATCGATATATAGGTCTTCAGATTCTTACTAGTCAGATATATTCTTGTGTGGTGACTAGGGTGTGTTGAGTCCAGTTCACTGAGCAGGGAGTAGGCCTTGTCTATTACATATTTGGCTTATGGAGCGGTCTCTGAGCTAATTTCAAACCCTTGTTTTATGCATCACCCCACCTCACCTTTCTCGTTAAGCAGCCATAGTGTGTCTTCTAAAGGTGTGACTCTGTTCTGTTTTGTAATTCAGTTCAAGTGTAGCGATTTTGACATTCCCTCTATAAGCGATATCTTAGGACAAGTGCCTTTTTCTGTGTGACTTATTTCACTTAGAATCATCGTACCTAATTCCACTCATCATGCTGCTAACTAGCCTTATGACATTGATTTCATGGCTGAGTGATATTCCATTGTGCCAAGTACCACCATTTCTTTATCCATTTTTCTCTTTCCTGGGATATTGAAGGTGTACCGAAGCGGAGGTTCTTGGCAACAGAGCAGCTGTAAAGTTTGGGGTGCCTGTGTCTTGTTGATTTTTAGTTTTCCCAATTTATACGCCCATGAGTGGAAGTGCCCTATGCTCTCAACGCTGTGTTTATTACTTGTTTCAGGACACACCGTACTCTTCTCCAGAGTGCCTGTTGGCAATTTACATCCCGCCCATCAGCGTAGCAAGGCTCCCATGTCTCCATGGCCTGTCCTGATTTTCTGGTTTTTACACTTTGTTCAGCATGGCCCTTTTGACCGAGGGCAAGCGAGACTTCTTTGTAGCGCTGATTTGCGCTTCCGGCTTGCTTGGTTGGCCAAAAAGGGCGTATGCGTTTTTTCCTGAATATATTCAGGAAAAAACGCATACGCCCTTTTTGGCCAAGGGCATCATTGTCAACGTTTTGCCGCTTTTCATGTGCTTTAAAGGCGAGTCGAATCTACCTCCTGAAATCTGTTTCCTGCAAATCTGCCTTGCTTTCAAATCCTCTTCGTTGCCTTCCCTCAATATATTTGTGGACGAGAGTTCTCATTTATAACTCTGCACGTTTGTGAATTGCAGTGCCCCTGAGCTCCATTTGTCTCCTCGCTTTTTTGGGAGCTGGCCGCAAAAGCGCAGGATTGCTTCAGGCCCTATTTTGGTTCTGGGGGGCAGGCTGAGCCTGTGGTTCATTCTTCTTTCTGATGGGAAAATGGAGTGACCTGTGCCTGTCCCAACACCTAGGGCTAGTCTTTCGTTGGTTCCCCGTCTTCCCGTTCATCCTCAGGACAAATTGCAACCTGGACGAAACAGGAGGTTAAAGGTGCTGATTCTCCAAGTAGGGAGATGGTTAGTCAAGCGGCTGGAATGGCGAACCCGAGCACAAGGAGAGGAGAAATGAGGTGCATTTTAGAAACCTTTCCCGATCTCATGGCATACCATCTTCTGGGTTTCCCATGCATGTTTTGATGTAGGAAGATGCCCTTGTACCTGGAGATTTGAGACCCATGGGGTGTGTTCCCCGCAGTGTTACTTTAAAGTATCTGCGTTTGCTCACCCAACCTCACCAATCCTCTCAGCCCCAAGAGTGTCCAGCCTTATGTCTCATCCAGCTGTGGGTCTAGATATGGTCAATCCAGGTTGCATCATAGACCCTGAACGGATTTTGTAAGAATTTCTCTCTCTTTCACTGTCTTTGCTTTGTGGGTTTTTTAAAGTAATGTATGTTTAGAATGGGGCTTGGCTGCTTTTCCCTGCTGTGTTTATGCCGCTTTACACCCTCTTGATTCACTTGCAGAGAGATATCGATACAGAGGTTTTCAGATTCTTACTAGTCAGATATATTCTTGTGTGGTGACTAGGGTGTGTTGAGTCCAGTTCACTGAGCAGGGAGTAGGCCTTGTCTATTACATATTTGGCTTATGGAGCGGTCTCTGAGCTAATTTCAAACCCTTGTTTTATGCATCACCCCACCTCACCTTTCCCGTTAAGCAGCCATAGTGTGTCTTCTAAAGGTGTGACTCTGTTCTGTTTTGTAATTCAGTTCAAGTGTAGCGATTTTCACATTCCCTCTATAAGCGATATCTTAGGATAAGTGTCTTTTTCTGTGTGACTTATTTCACTTAGAATCATCGAACCTAAATCCACTCATCATGCTGCTAACTAGCCTTATGATATTGATTTCATGGCTGAGTGATATTCCATTGTGCCAAGTACCACCATTTCTTTATCCATTTTTCTCTTTCCTGGGATATTGAAGGTGTACCGAAGCGGAGGTTCTTGGAAACAGAGCAGCCGTAAACTTTAGGGTGCCTGTGTCTTGTTGATTTTTAGTTTTCCCAATTTATACGCCCATGAGTGGAATTGCCCTATGCTCTCTACGCTGTGTTTTTTACTTGTTTCAGGACACACCGTACTCTTCTCCAGAGTGCCTGTTGGCAATTTACATCCCGCTCATCAGCGTAGCAAGGCTCCCATGTCTCCATGGCCTGTCCTGCTTTTCTGGTTTTTACAATTTGTTCAGCATGGCCCTTTTGACCGAGGGCAAGCGAGACTTCTTTGTAGCGCTGATTTGCCCTTCCGGCTTGCTTGGTTGGCCAAAAAGGGCGTATGCGTTTTTTCCTGAATATATTCAGGAAAAAACGCATACGCCCTTTTTGGCCAAGGGCATCATTGTCAACGTTTTGCCGCTTTTCATGTGCTTTAAAGGCGAGTCGAATCTACCTCCTGAAATCTGTTTCCTGCAAATCTGCCTTGCTTTCAAATCCTCTGCGTTGCCTTCCCTCAATATATTTGTGGACGAGAGTTCTCATTTATAACTCTGCACGTTTGTGAATTGCAGTGCCCCTGAGCTCCATTTGTCTCCTCGCTTTTTTGGGAGCTGGCCGCAAAAGCGCAGGATTGCTTCAGGCCCTATTTTGGTTCTGGGGGGCAGGCTGAGCCTGTGGTTCATTCTTCTTTCTGATGGGAAAATGGAGTGACCTGTGCCTGTCCCAACACCTAGGGCTAGTCTTTCGTTGGTTCCCCGTCTTCACGTTCATCCTCAGGACAAATTGCAACCTGGACGAAACAGGAGGTTAAAGGTGCTGATTCTCCAAGTAGGGAGATGGTTAGTCAAGCGGCTGGAATGGCGAACCCGAGCACAAGGAGAGGAGAAATGAGGTGCATTTTAGAAACCTTTCCCGATCTCATGGCATACCATTTTCTGGGTTTCCCATGCATGTTTTGATGTAGGAAGATGCCCTTGTACCTGGAGATTTGAGACCCGTGGGGTGTGTTCCCCGCAGTGTTACTTTAAAGTATCTGCGTTTGCTCACCCAACCTCACCAATCCTCTCAGCCCCAAGAGTGTCCAGCCTTATGTCTCATCCAGCTGTGGGTCTAGATATGGTCAATCCAGGTTGCATCATAGACCCTGAACGGATTTTGTAAGAATTTCTCTCTCTTTCACTGTCTTTGTTTTGTGGGTTTTTTAAAGAAATTTATGTTTAGAATCGGGCTTGGCTGCTTTTCCCTGCTGTGTTGATGCCGCTTTACACCCTCTTGATTCACTTGCAGAGAGATATCGATATATAGGTCTTCAGATTCTTACTAGTCAGATATATTCTTGTGTGGTGACTAGGGTGTGTTGAGTCCAGTTCACTGAGCAGGGAGTAGGCCTTGTCTATTACATATTTGGCTTATGGAGCGGTCTCTGAGCTAATTTCAAACCCTTGTTTTATGCATCACCCCACCTCACCTTTCCCGTTAAGCAGCCATAGTGTGTCTTCTAAAGGTGTGACTCTGTTCTGTTTTGTAATTCAGTTCAAGTGTAGCGATTTTGACATTCCCTCTATAAGCGATATCTTAGGATAAGTGTCTTTTTCTGTGTGACTTATTTCACTTAGAATCATCGTACCTAAATCCACTCATCACGCTGCTAACTAGCCTTATGACATTGATTTCATGGCTGAGTGATATTCCATTGTGCCAAGTACCACCATTTCTTTATCCATTTTTCTCTTTCCTGGGATATTGAAGGTGTACCGATGTGGAGGTTCTTGGAAATAGAGCAGCCATAAAGTTTGGGGTGCCTGTGTCTTGTTGATTTTTACTTTTCCCAATTTATACGCCCATGAGTGGAAGTGCCCTATGCTCTCAACGCTGTGTTTATTACTTGTTTCAGGACACACCGTACTCATCTCCAGAGTGCCTGTTGGCAATTTACATCCCGCCCATCAGCGTAGCAAGGCTCCCATGTCTCCATGGCCTGTCCTGCTTTTCTGGTTTTTACACTTTGTTCGGCATGGCCCTTTTGACCGAGGGCAAGCGAGACTTCTTTGTAGCGCTGATTTGCCCTTCCGGCTTGCTTGGTTGGCCAAAAAGGGCGTATGCGTTTTTTCCTGAATATATTCAGGAAAAAACGCATACGCCCTTTTTGGCCAAGGGCATCATTGTCAACGTTTTGCCGCTTTTCATGTGCTTTAAAGGCGAGTCTAATCTACCTCCTGAAATCTGTTTCCTGCAAATCTGCCTTGCTTTCAAATCCTCTTCGTTGCCTTCCCTCAATATATTTGTGGACGAGAGTTCTCATTTATAACTCTGCACGTTTGTGAATTGCAGTGCCCCTGAGCTCCATTTGTCTCCTCGCTTTTTTGGGAGCTGGCCGCAAAAGCGCAGGATTGCTTCAGGCCCTATTTTGGTTCTGGGGGGCAGGCTGAGCCTGTGGTTCATTCTTCTTCCTGATGGGAAAATGGAGTGACCTATGCCTGTCCCAACACCTAGGGCTCGTCTCTCGTTGGTTCCCCGTCTTCACGTTCATCCTCAGGACAAATTGCAACCTGTACAATCAGGAGGTTAAAGGTGCTGATTCTTCAAGTAGGGAGATGGTTAGTCAAGCACCTGGAATGGTGAACCCGAGCACAAGGAGAGGAGAAATGAGGTGCATTTTAGAAACCTTTCCCGATCTCATGGCATACCATCTTCTGGGTTTCCCATGCATGTTTTGATGTAGGAAGATGCCCTTGTACCTGGAGATTTGAGACCCATGGGGTGTGTTCCCCGCAGTGTTACTTTAAAGTATCTGCGTTTGCTCACCCAACCTCACCAATCCTCTCAGCCCCAAGAGTGTCCAGCCTTATGTCTCATCCAGCTGTGGGTCTAGATATGGTCAATCCAGGTTGCATCATAGACCCTGAACGGATTTTGTAAGAATTTCTCTCTCTTTCACTGTCTTTGCTTTGTGGGTTTTTTAAAGTAATGTATGTTTAGAATGGGGTTTGGCTGCTTTTCCCTGCTGTGTTTATGCCGCTTTACACCCTCTTGATTCACTTGCAGAGAGATATCGATACATAGGTTTTCAGATTCTTACTTGTCAGATATATTCTTGTGTGGTGACTAGGGTGTGTTGAGTCCAGTTCACTGAGCAGGGAGTAGGCCTTGTCTATTACATATTTGGCTTATGGAGCGGTCTCTGAGCTAATTTCAAACCCTTGTTTTATGCATCACCCCACCTCACCTTTCCCGTTAAGCAGCCATAGTGTGTCTTCTAAAGGTGTGACTCTGTTCTGTTTTGTAATTCAGTTCAAGTGTAGCGATTTTGACATTCCCTCTATAAGCGATATCTTAGGATAAGTGTCTTTTTCTGTGTGACTTATTTCACTTAGAATCATCGAACCTAAATCCACTCATCATGCTGCTAACTAGCCTTATGATATTGATTTCATGGCTGAGTGATATTCCATTATGCCAAGTACCACCATTTCTTTATCCATTTTTCTCTTTCCTGGGATATTGAAGGTGTACCGAAGCGGAGGTTCTTGGAAACAGAGCAGCCGTAAACTTTAGGGTGCCTGTGTCTTGTTGATTTTTAGTTTTCCCAATTTATACGCCCATGAGTGGAAGTGCCCTATGCTCTCTACGCTGTGTTTATTACTTGTTTGAGGACACACCGTACTCTTCTCCAGAGTGCCTGTTGGCAATTTACATCCCGCCCATCAGCGTAGCAAGGCTCCCATGTCTCCATGGCCTGTCCTGCTTTTCTGGTTTTTACAATTTGTTCAGCATGGCCCTTTTGACCGAGGGCAAGCGAGACTTCTTTGTACCGCTGATTTGCCCTTCTGGCTTGCTTGGTTGGCCAAAAAGGGCGTATGCGTTTTTTCCTGAATATATTCAGGAAAAAACGCATACGCCCTTTTTGGCCAAGGGCATCATTGTCAACGTTTTGCCGCTTTTCATGTGCTTTAAAGGCGAGTCGAATCTACCTCCTGAAATCTGTTTCCTGCAAATCTGCCTTGCTTTCAAATCCTCTTCGTTGCCTTCCCTCAATATATTTGTGGACGAGAGTTCTCATTTATAACTCTGCACGTTTGTGAATTGCAGTGCCCCTGAGCTCCATTTGTCTCCTCGCTTTTTTGGGAGCTGGCCGCAAAAGCGCAGGATTGCTTCAGGCCCTATTTTGGTTCTGGGGGGCAGGCTGAGCCTGTGGTTCATTCTTCTTCCTGATGGGAAAATGGAGTGACCTATGCATGTCCCAACACCTAGGGCTCGTCTCTCGTTGGTTCCCCGTCTTCACGTTCATCCTCAGGACAAATTGCAACCTGTACAATCAGGAGGTTAAAGGTGCTGATTCTCCAAGTAGGGAGATGGTTAGTCAAGCAGCTGGAATGGTGAACCCGAGCACAAGGAGAGGAGAAATGAGGTACATTTTAGAAACCTTTCCCGATCTCATGGCATACCATCTTCTGGGTTTCCCATGCATGTTTTGATGTAGGAAGATGCCCTTGTACCTGGAGATTTGATACCCATGTGGTGTGTTCCCCGCAGTGTTACTTTAAAGTATCTGCGTTTGCTCACCCAACCTCACCAATCCTCTCAGCCCCAAGAGTGTCCAGCCTTATGTCTCATCCAGCTGTGGGTCTAGATATGGTCAATCCAGGTTGCATCAGAGACCCTGAACGGATTTTGTAAGAATTTCTCTCTCTTTCACTGTCTTTGTTTTGTGGGTTTTTTAAAGTAATGTATGTTTAGAATCGGGCTTGGCTGCTTTTCCCTGCTGTGTTGATGCCGCTTCACACCCTCTTGATTCACTTGCAGAGAGATATCGATACATAGGTTTTCAGATTCTTACTAGTCAGATATATTCTTGTGTGGTGACTAGGGTGTGTTGAGTCCAGTTCACTGAGCAGGGAGTAGGCCTTGTCTATTACATATTTGGCTTATGGAGCGGTCTCTGAGCTAATTTGAAACCCTTGTTTTATGCATCACCCCACCTCACCTTTCCCGTTAAGCAGCCATAGTGTGTCTTCTAAAGGTGTGACTCTGTTCTGTTTTGTAATTCAGTTCAAGTGTAGCGATTTTGACATTCCCTCTATAAGCGATATCTTAGGATAAGTGTCTTTTTCTGTGTGACTTATTTCACTTAGAATCATCGTACCTAAATCCACTCATCATGCTGCTAACTAGCCTTATGACATTGATTTCATGGCTGAGTGATATTCCATTGTGCCAAGTACCACCATTTCTTTATCCATTTTTCTCTTTCCTGGGATATTGAAGGTGTACCGAAGCGGAGGTTCTTGGAAACAGAGCAGCCGTAAAGTTTGGGGTGCCTGTGTCTTGTTGATTTTTAGTTTTCCCCATTTATACACCCATGAGTGGAAGTGCCCTATGCTCTCTACGCTGTGTTTATTACTTGTTTGAGAACACACCGTACTCTTCTCCAGAGTGCCTGTTGGCAATTTACATCCCGCCCATCAGCGTAGTAAGGCTGCCATGTCTCCATGGCCTGTCCTGCTTTTCTGGTTTTTACACTTTGTTCAGCATGGCCCTTTTGACCGAGGGCAAGCGAGACTTCTTTGTAGCGTTGATTTGCACTTCCGGCTTGCTTGGTTGGCCAAAAAGGGCGTATGCGTTTTTTCCTGAATATATTCAGGAAAAAACACATACGCCCTTTTTGGCCAAGGGCATCATTGTCAACGTTTTGCCGCTTTTCATGTGCTTTAAAGGCGAGTCGAATCTACCTCCTGAAATCTGTTTCCTGCAAATCTGCCTTGCTTTCAAATCCTCTTCGTTGCCTTCCCTCAATATATTTGTGGACGAGAGTTCTCATTTATAACTCTGCACGTTTGTGAATTGCAGTGCCCCTGAGCTCCATTTGTCTCCTCGCTTTTTTGGGAGCTGGCCGCAAAAGCGCAGGATTGCTTCAGGCCCTATTTTGGTTCTGGGGGGCAGGCTGAGCCTGTGGTTCATTCTTCTTCCTGATGGGAAAATGGAGTGACCTGTGCCTGTCCCAACACCTAGGGCTAGTCTCTCGTTGGTTCCCCGTCTTCCCGTTCATCCTCAGGACAAATTGCAACCTGGACGAAACAGGAGGTTAAAGGTGCTGATTCTCCAAGTAGGGAGATGGTTAGTCAAGCGGCTGGAATGGCGAACCCGAGCACAAGGAGAGGAGAAATGAGGTGCGTTTTAGAAACCATTCCCGATATCATGGCATACCATCTTCTGGGTTTCCCATGCATGTTTTGATGTAGGAAGATGCCCTTGTACCTGGAGATTTGAGACCCATGGGGTGGGTACCCCGCGGTATTACTTTAAAGTATCTGCATTTGCTCACCCAACCTCACCAATCCTCTCAGCCCCAAGAGTGTCCAGCCTTATGTCTCATCCAGCTGTGGGTCTAGATATGGTCAATCCAGGTTGCATCAGAGACCCTGAACGGATTTTGTAAGAATTTCTCTCTCTTTCACTGTCTTTGCTTTGTGGGTTTTTTAAAGTAATGTATGTTTAGAATGCGGTTTGGCTGCTTTTCCCTGCTGTGTTTATGCCGCTTTACACCCTCTTGATTCACTTGCAGAGAGATATCAATACATAGGTTTTCAGATTCATACTAGTCAGATATATTCTTGTGCGGTGACTAGGGGGTGTTGAGTCCAGTTCACTGAGCAGGGAGTAGGCCTTGTCTATTACATATTTGGCTTATGGAGCGGTGTCTGAGCTAATTTCAAACCCTTGTTTTATGCATCACCCCACCTCACCTTTCCGGTTAAGCAGCCATAGTGTGTCTTCTAAAGGTGTGCCTCTGTTCTGTTTTGTAATTCAGTTCAAGTGTAGCGATTTTGACATTCCCTCTATAAGCGATATCTTAGGATAAGTGTCTTTTTCTGTGTGACTTATTTCACTTAGAATCATCGTACCTAAATCCACTCATCATGCTGCTAACTAGCCTTATGACATTCATTTCATGGCTGAGTGATATTCCATTGTGCCAAGTACCACCATTTCTTTATCCATTTTTCTCTTTCCTGGGATATTGAAGGTGTACCGAAGCGGAGGTTCTTGGAAACAGAGCAGCCGTAAACTTTAGGGTGCCTGTGTCTTGTTGATTTTTAGTTTTCCCCATTTATACACCCATGAGTGGAAGTGCCCTATGCTCTCTACGCTGTGTTTATTACTTGTTTGAGGACACACCGTACTCTTCTCCAGAGTGCCTGTTGGCAATTTACATCCCGCCCATCAGCGTAGCAAGGCTCCCATGTCTCCATGGCCTGTCCTGCTTTTCTGGTTTTTACAGTTTGTTCAGCATGGCCCTTTTGACCGAGGGCAAGCGAGACTTCTTTGTAGCGCTGATTTGCCCTTCCGGCTTGCTTGGTTGGCCAAAAAGGGCGTATGCGTTTTTTCCTGAATATATTCAGGAAAAAACGCATACGCCCTTTTTGGCCAAGGGCATCATTGTCAACGTTTTGCCGCTTTTCATGTGCTTTAAAGGCGAGTCGAATCTACCTCCTGAAATCTGTTTCCTGCAAATCTGCCTTGCTTTCAAATCCTCTTCGTTGCCTTCCCTCAATATATTTGTGGACGAGAGTTCTCATTTATAACTCTGCACGTTTGTGAATTGCAGTGCCCCTGAGCTCCATTTGTCTCCTCGCTTTTTTGGGAGCTGGCCGCAAAAGCGCAGGATTGCTTCAGGCCCTATTTTGGTTCTGGGGGGCAGGCTGAGCCTGTGGTTCATTCTTCTTCCTGATGGGAAAATGGAGTGACCTGTGCCTGTCCCAACACCTAGGGCTAGTCTCTCGTTGGTTCCCCGTCTTCCCGTTCATCCTCAGGACACATTGCAACCTGGACGAAACAGGAGGTTAAAGGTGCTGATTCTCCAAGTAGGGAGATGGTTAGTCAAGCGGCTGGAATGTCGAACCCGAGCACAAGGAGAGGAGAAATGAGGTGCGTTTTAGACACCATTCCCGATATCATGGCATACCATCTTCTGGGTTTCCCATGCATGTTTTGATGTAGGAAGATGCCCTTGTACCTGGAGATTTGATACCCATGGGGTGTGTTCCCCGCAGTGTTACTTTAAAGTATCTGCGTTTGCTCACCCAACCTCACCAATCCTCTCAGCCCCAAGAGTGTCCAGCCTTATGTCTCATCCAGCTGTGGGTCTAGATATGGTCAATCCAGGTTGCATCAGAGACCCTGAACGGATTTTGTAAGAATTTCTCTCTCTTTCACTGTCTTTGTTTTGTGGGTTTTTTAAAGTAATGTATGTTTAGAATCGGGCTTGGCTGCTTTTCCCTGCTGTGTTGATGCCGCTTTACACCCTCTTGATTCACTTGCAGAGAGATATCGATACATAGGTTTTCAGATTCTTACTAGTCAGATATATTCTTGTGTGGTGACTAGGGGGTGTTGAGTCCAGTTCACTGAGCAGGGAGTAGGCCTTGTCTATTACATATTTGGCTTATGGAGCGGTCTCTGAGCTAATTTGAAACCCTTGTTTTATGCATCACCCCACTTCACCTTTCCCGTTAAGCAGCCATAGTGTGTCTTCTAAAGGTGTGACTCTGTTCTGTTTTGTAATTCAGTTCAAGTGTAGCGATTTTGACGTTCCCTCTATAAGCGATATCTTAGGATAAGTGTCTTTTTCTGTGTGACTTATTTCACTTAGAATCATCGTACCTAAATCCACTCATCATGCTGCTAACTAGCCTTATGACATTGATTTCATGGCTGAGTGATATTCCATTGTGCCAAGTACCACCATTTCTTTATCCATTTTTCTCTTTCCTGGGATATTGAAGGTGTACCGAAGCGGAGGTTCTTGTAAACAGAGCAGCCGTAAACTTTAGGGTGCCTGTGTCTTGTTGATTTTTAGTTTTCCCCATTTATACACCCATGAGTGGAAGTGCCCTATGCTCTCT
Organism: Eubalaena glacialis; assembly: GCF_028564815.1. Lineage (NCBI taxonomy): Eukaryota > Metazoa > Chordata > Mammalia > Artiodactyla > Balaenidae > Eubalaena > Eubalaena glacialis. The sequence continues at coordinate 578,961 of NW_026871243.1, forward strand.
ACGCTGTGTTTATTACTTGTTTGAGGACACACCGTACTATTCTCCAGTGTGCCTGTTGGCAATTTACATCCCGCCCATCAGCATAGTAAGGCTGCCATGTCTCCATGGCCTGTCCTGCTTTTCTGGTTTTTACACTTTGTTCAGCATGGCCCTTTTGACCGAGGGCAAGCGAGACTTCTTTGTAGCGTTGATTTGCACTTCCGGCTTGCTTGGTTGGCCAAAAAGGGCGTATGCGTTTTTTCCTGAATATATTCAGGAAAAAACGCATACGCCCTTTTTGGCCAAGGGCATCATTGTCAACGTTTTGCCGCTTTTCATGTGCTTTAAAGGCGAGTCGAATCTACCTCCTGAAATCTGTTTCCTGCAAATCTGCCTTGCTTTCAAATCCTCTTCGTTGCCTTCCCTCAATATATTTGTGGACGAGAGTTCTCATTTATAACTCTGCACGTTTGTGAATTGCAGTGCCCCTGAGCTCCATTTGTCTCCTCGCTTTTTTGGGAGCTGGCCGCAAAAGCGCAGGATTGCTTCAGGCCCTATTTTGGTTCTGGGGGGCAGGCTGAGCCTGTGGTTCATTCTTCTTCCTGATGGGAAAATGGAGTGACCTGTGCCTGTCCCAACACCTAGGGCTAGTCTCTCGTTGGTTCCCCGTCTTCCCGTTCATCCTCAGGATAAATTGCAACCTGGACGAAACAGGAGGTTAAAGGTGCTGATTCTCCAAGTAGGGAGATGGTTAGTCAAGCGGCTGGAATGGCGAACCCGAGCACAAGGAGAGGAGAAATGAGGTGCGTTTTAGAAACCATTCCCGATATCATGTCATACCATCTTCTGGGTTTCCCATGCATGTTTTGATGTAGGAAGATGCCCTTGTACCTGGAGATTTGAGACCCATGGGGTGGGTACCCCGCGGTATTACTTTAAAGTATCTGCATTTGCTCACCCAACCTCACCAATCCTCTCAGCCCCAAGAGTGTCCAGCCTTATGTCTCATCCAGCTGTGGGTCTAGATATGGTCAATCCAGGTTGCATCAGAGACCCTGAACGGATTTTGTAAGAATTTCTCTCTCTTTCACTGTCTTTGCTTTGTGGGTTTTTTAAAGTAATGTATGTTTAGAATGGGGTTTGGCTGCTTTTCCCTGCTGTGTTTATGCCGCTTTACACCCTCTTGATTCACTTGCAGAGAGATATCAATACATAGGTTTTCAGATTCATACTAGTCAGATATATTCTTGTGCGGTGACTAGGGGGTGTTGAGTCCAGTTCACTGAGCAGGGAGTAGGCCTTGTCTATTACATATTTGGCTTATGGAGCGGTGTCTGAGCTAATTTCAAACCCTTGTTTTATGCATCACCCCACCTCACCTTTCCGGTTAAGCAGCCATAGTGTGTCTTCTAAAGGTGTGCCTCTGTTCTGTTTTGTAATTCAGTTCAAGTGTAGCGATTTTGACATTCCCTCTATAAGCGATATCTTAGGACAAGTGCCTTTTTCTGTGTGACTTATTTCACTTAGAATCATCGTACCTAAATCCACTCATCATGCTGCTATCTAGCCTTATGACATTGATTTCATGGCTGAGTGATATTGCATTGTGCCAAGTACCACCATTTCTTTATCCATTTTTCTCTTTCCTGGGATATTGAAGGTGTACCGAAGCGGAGGTTCTTGTAAACAGAGCAGCCGTAAAGTTTGGGGTGCCTGTGTCTTGTTGATTTTTAATTTTCCCAATTTATACGCCCATGAGTGGAAGTGCCCTATGCTCTCAACGCTGTGTTTATTACTTGTTTCAGGACACACCGTACTCATCTCCAGAGTGCCTGTTGGCAATTTACATCCCGCCCATCAGCGTAGCAAGGCTCCCATGTCTCCATGGCCTGTCCTGCTTTTCTGGTTTTTACACTTTGTTCAGCATGGCCCTTTTGACCGAGGGCAAGCGAGACTTCTTTGTAGCGCTGATTTGCCCTTCCGGCTTGCTTGGTTGGCCAAAAAGGGCGTATGCGTTTTTTCCTGAATATATTCAGGAAAAAACGCATACGCCCTTTTTGGCCAAGGGCATCATTGTCAACGTTTTGCCGCTTTTCATGTGCTTTAAAGGCGAGTCGAATCTACCTCCTGAAATCTGTTTCCTGCAAATCTGCCTTGCTTTCAAATCCTCTTCGTTGCCTTCCTTCAATATATTTGTGGACGAGAGTTCTCATTTATTACTCTGCACATTTGTGAATTGCAGTGCCCCTGAGCTCCATTTGTCTCCTCGCTTTTTTGGGAGCTGGCCGCAAAAGCGCAGGATTGCTTCAGGCCCTATTTTGGTTCTGGGGGGCAGGCTGAGCCTGTGGTTCATTCTTCTTCCTGATGGGAAAATGGAGTGACCTATGCCTGTCCCAACACCTAGGGCTCGTCTCTCGTTGGTTCCCCGTCTTCACGTTCATCCTCAGGACAAATTGCAACCTGTACAATCAGGAGGTTAAAGGTGCTGATTCTCCAAGTAGGGAGATGGTTAGTCAAGCAGCTGGAATGGTGAACCCGAGCACAAGGAGAGGAGAAATGAGGTGCATTTTAGAAACCTTTCCCGATCTCATGGCATACCATCTTCTGGGTTTCCCATGCATGTTTTGATGTAGGAAGATGCCCTTGTACCTGGAGATTTGAGACCCATGGGGTGTGTTCCCCGCAGTGTTACTTTAAAGTATCTGCGTTTGCTCACCCAACCTCACCAATCCTCTCAGCCCCAAGAGTGTCCAGCCTTATGTCTCATCCAGCTGTGGGTCTAGATATGGTCAATCCAGGTTGCATCAGAGACCCTGAACGGATTTTGTAAGAATTTCTCTCTCTTTCACTGTCTTTGTTTTGTGGGTTTTTTAAAGTAATGTATGTTTAGAATCGGGCTTGGCTGCTTTTCCCTGCTGTGTTGATGCCGCTTTACACCCTCTTGATTCACTTGCAGAGAGATATCGATACATAGGTTTTCAGATTCTTACTAGTCAGATATATTCTTGTGTGGTGACTAGGGGGTGTTGAGTCCAGTTCACTGAGCAGGGAGTAGGCCTTGTCTATTACATATTTGGCTTATGGAGCGGTCTCTGAGCTAATTTGAAACCCTTGTTTTATGCATCACCCCACCTCACCTTTCCCGTTAAGCAGCCATAGTGTGTCTTCTAAAGGTGTGACTCTGTTCTGTTTTGTAATTCAGTTCAAGTGTAGCGATTTTGACATTCCCTCTATAAGCGATATCTTAGGATAAGTGTCTTTTTCTGTGTGACTTATTTCACTTAGAATCATCGTACCTAAATCCACTCATCATGCTGCTAACTAGCCTTATGACATTGATTTCATGGCTGAGTGATATTCCATTGTGCCAAGTACCACCATTTCTTTATCCATTTTTCTCTTTCCTGGGATATTGAAGGTGTACCGAAGCGGAGGTTCTTGGAAACAGAGCAGCCGTAAACTTTAGGGTGCCTGTGTCTTGTTGATTTTTAGTTTTCCCCAATTATACACCCATGAGTGGAAGTGCCCTATGCTCTCTACGCTGTGTTTATTACTTGTTTCAGGACACACCGTACTCTTCTCCAGAGTGCCTGTTGGCAATTTACATCCCGCCCATCAGCGTAGTAAGGCTGCCATGTCTCCATGGCCTGTCCTGCTTTTCTGGTTTTTACACTTTGTTCAGCATGGCCCTTTTGACCGAGGGCAAGCGAGACTTCTTTGTAGCGTTGATTTGCACTTCCGGCTTGCTTGGTTGGCCAAAAAGGGCGTATGCGTTTTTTCCTGAATATATTCAGGAAAAAACGCAAACGCCCTTTTTGGCCAAGGGCATCATTGTCAACGTTTTGCCGCTTTTCATGTGCTTTAAAGGCGAGTCGAATCTACCTCCTGAAATCTGTTTCCTGCAAATCTGCCTTGCTTTCAAATCCTCTTCGTTGCCTTCCCTCAATATATTTGTGGACGAGAGTTCTCATTTATAACTCTGCACGTTTGTGAATTGCAGTGCCCCTGAGCTCCATTTGTCTCCTCGCTTTTTTGGGAGCTGGCCGCAAAAGCGCAGGATTGCTTCAGGCCCTATTTTGGTTCTGGGGGGCAGGCTGAGCCTGTGGTTCATTCTTCTTCCTGATGGGAAAATGGAGTGACCTGTGCCTGTCCCAACACCTAGGGCTAGTCTCTCGTTGGTTCCCCGTCTTCCCGTTCATCCTCAGGATAAATTGCAACCTGGACGAAACAGGAGGTTAAAGGTGCTGATTCTCCAAGTAGGGAGATGGTTAGTCAAGCGGCTGGAATGGCGAACCCGAGCACAAGGAGAGGAGAAATGAGGTGCGTTTTAGAAACCATTCCCGATATCATGGCATACCATCTTCTGGGTTTCCCATGCATGTTTTGATGTAGGAAGATGCCCTTGTACCTGGAGATTTGAGACCCATGGGGTGGGTACCCCGCGGTATTACTTTAAAGTATCTGCATTTGCTCACCCAACCTCACCAATCCTCTCAGCCCCAAGAGTGTCCAGCCTTATGTCTCATCCAGCTGTGGGTCTAGATATGGTCAATCCAGGTTGCATCAGAGACCCTGAACGGATTTTGTAAGAATTTCTCTCTCTTTCACTGTCTTTGCTTTGTGGGTTTTTTAAAGTAATGTATGTTTAGAATGGGGTTTGGCTGCTTTTCCCTGCTGTGTTTATGCCGCTTTACACCCTCTTGATTCACTTGCAGAGAGATATCAATACATAGGTTTTCAGATTCATACTAGTCAGATATATTCTTGTGCGGTGACTAGGGGGTGTTGAGTCCAGTTCACTGAGCAGGGAGTAGGCCTTGTCTATTACATATTTGGCTTATGGAGCGGTGTCTGAGCTAATTTCAAACCCTTGTTTTATGCATCACCCCACCTCACCTTTCCGGTTAAGCAGCCATAGTGTGTCTTCTAAAGGTGTGCCTCTGTTCTGTTTTGTAATTCAGTTCAAGTGTAGCGATTTTGACATTCCCTCTATAAGCGATATCTTAGGACAAGTGCCTTTTTCTGTGTGACTTATTTCACTTAGAATCATCGTACCTAAATCCACTCATCATGCTGCTATCTAGCCTTATGACATTGATTTCATGGCTGAGTGATATTGCATTGTGCCAAGTACCACCATTTCTTTATCCATTTTTCTCTTTCCTGGGATATTGAAGGTGTACCGAAGCGGAGGTTCTTGTAAACAGAGCAGCCGTAAAGTTTGGGGTGCCTGTGTCTTGTTGATTTTTAATTTTCCCAATTTATACGCCCATGAGTGGAAGTGCCCTATGCTCTCAACGCTGTGTTTATTACTTGTTTCAGGACACACCGTACTCATCTCCAGAGTGCCTGTTGGCAATTTACATCCCGCCCATCAGCGTAGCAAGGCTCCCATGTCTCCATGGCCTGTCCTGCTTTTCTGGTTTTTACACTTTGTTCAGCATGGCCCTTTTGACCGAGGGCAAGCGAGACTTCTTTGTAGCGCTGATTTGCCCTTCCGGCTTGCTTGGTTGGCCAAAAAGGGCGTATGCGTTTTTTCCTGAATATATTCAGGAAAAAACGCATACGCCCTTTTTGGCCAAGGGCATCATTGTCAACGTTTTGCCGCTTTTCATGTGCTTTAAAGGCGAGTCGAATCTACCTCCTGAAATCTGTTTCCTGCAAATCTGCCTTGCTTTCAAATCCTCTTCGTTGCCTTCCTTCAATATATTTGTGGACGAGAGTTCTCATTTATTACTCTGCACATTTGTGAATTGCAGTGCCCCTGAGCTCCATTTGTCTCCTCGCTTTTTTGGGAGCTGGCCGCAAAAGCGCAGGATTGCTTCAGGCCCTATTTTGGTTCTGGGGGGCAGGCTGAGCCTGTGGTTCATTCTTCTTCCTGATGGGAAAATGGAGTGACCTATGCCTGTCCCAACACCTAGGGCTCGTCTCTCGTTGGTTCCCCGTCTTCACGTTCATCCTCAGGACAAATTGCAACCTGTACAATCAGGAGGTTAAAGGTGCTGATTCTCCAAGTAGGGAGATGGTTAGTCAAGCAGCTGGAATGGTGAACCCGAGCACAAGGAGAGGAGAAATGAGGTGCATTTTAGAAACCTTTCCCGATCTCATGGCATACCATCTTCTGGGTTTCCCATGCATGTTTTGATGTAGGAAGATGCCCTTGTACCTGGAGATTTGAGACCCATGGGGTGTGTTCCCCGCAGTGTTACTTTAAAGTATCTGCGTTTGCTCACCCAACCTCACCAATCCTCTCAGCCCCAAGAGTGTCCAGCCTTATGTCTCATCCAGCTGTGGGTCTAGATATGGTCAATCCAGGTTGCATCAGAGACCCTGAACGGATTTTGTAAGAATTTCTCTCTCTTTCACTGTCTTTGTTTTGTGGGTTTTTTAAAGTAATGTATGTTTAGAATCGGGCTTGGCTGCTTTTCCCTGCTGTGTTGATGCCGCTTTACACCCTCTTGATTCACTTGCAGAGAGATATCGATACATAGGTTTTCAGATTCTTACTAGTCAGATATATTCTTGTGTGGTGACTAGGGGGTGTTGAGTCCAGTTCACTGAGCAGGGAGTAGGCCTTGTCTATTACATATTTGGCTTATGGAGCGGTCTCTGAGCTAATTTGAAACCCTTGTTTTATGCATCACCCCACCTCACCTTTCCCGTTAAGCAGCCATAGTGTGTCTTCTAAAGGTGTGACTCTGTTCTGTTTTGTAATTCAGTTCAAGTGTAGCGATTTTGACATTCCCTCTATAAGCGATATCTTAGGATAAGTGTCTTTTTCTGTGTGACTTATTTCACTTAGAATCATCGTACCTAAATCCACTCATCATGCTGCTAACTAGCCTTATGACATTGATTTCATGGCTGAGTGATATTCCATTGTGCCAAGTACCACCATTTCTTTATCCATTTTTCTCTTTCCTGGGATATTGAAGGTGTACCGAAGCGGAGGTTCTTGGAAACAGAGCAGCCGTAAACTTTAGGGTGCCTGTGTCTTGTTGATTTTTAGTTTTCCCCATTTATACACCCATGAGTGGAAGTGACCTATGCTCTCTACGCTGTGTTTATTACTTGTTTCAGGACACACCGTACTCTTCTCCAGAGTGCCTGTTGGCAATTTACATCCCGCCCATCAGCGTAGCAAGGCTGCCATGTCTCCATGGCCTGTCCTGCTTTTCTGGTTTTTACACTTTGTTCAGCATGGCCCTTTTGACCGAGGGCAAGCGAGACTTCTTTGTAGCGTTGATTTGCACTTCCGGCTTGCTTGGTTGGCCAAAAAGGGCGTATGCGTTTTTTCCTGAATATATTCAGGAAAAAACGCATACGCCCTTTTTGGCCAAGGGCATCATTGTCAACGTTTTGCCGCTTTTCATGTGCTTTAAAGGTGAGTCGAATCTACCTCCTGAAATCTGTTTCCTGCAAATCTGCCTTGCTTTCAAATCCTCTTCGTTGCCTTCCCTCAATATATTTGTGGACGAGAGTTCTCATTTATAACTCTGCACGTTTGTGAATTGCAGTGTCCCTGAGCTCCATTTGTCTCCTCGCTTTTTTGGGAGCTGGCCGCAAAAGCGCAGGATTGCTTCAGGCCCTATTTTGGTTCTGGGGGGCAGGCTGAGCCTGTGGTTCATTCTTCTTCCTGATGGGAAAATGGAGTGACCTGTGCCTGTCCCAACACCTAGGGCTAGTCTCTCGTTGGTTCCCCGTCTTCCCGTTCATCCTCAGGACAAATTGCAACCTGGACGAAACAGGAGGTTAAAGGTGCTGATTCTCCAAGTAGGGAGATGGTTAGTCAAGCGGCTGGAATGGCGAACCCGAGCACAAGGAGAGGAGAAATGAGGTGCGTTTCAGAAACCATTCCCGATATCATGGCATACCATCTTCTGGGTTTCCCATGCATGTTTTGATGTAGGAAGATTCCCTTGTACCTGGAGATTTGAGACCCATGGGGTGGGTACCCCGCGGTATTACTTTAAAGTATCTGCATTTGCTCACCCAACCTCACCAATCCTCTCAGCCCCAAGAGTGTCCAGCCTTATGTCTCATCCAGCTGTGGGTCTAGATATGGTCAATCCAGGTTGCATCAGAGACCGTGAACGGATTTTGTAAGAATTTCTCTCTCTTTCACTGTCTTTGCTTTGTGGGTTTTTTAAAGTAATGTATGTTTAGAATGGGGTTTGGCTGCTTTTCCCTGCTGTGTTTATGCCGCTTTACACCCTCTTGATTCACTTGCAGAGAGATATCAATACATAGGTTTTCAGATTCATACTAGTCAGATATATTCTTGTGCGGTGACTAGGGGGTGTTGAGTCCAGTTCACTGAGCAGGGAGTAGGCCTTGTCTATTACATATTTGGCTTATGGAGCGGTGTCTGAGCTAATTTCAAACCCTTGTTTTATGCATCACCCCACCTCACCTTTCCGGTTAAGCAGCCATAGTGTGTCTTCTAAAGGTGTGCCTCTGTTCTGTTTTGTAATTCAGTTCAAGTGTAGCGATTTTGACATTCCCTCTATAAGCGATATCTTAGGACAAGTGCCTTTTTCTGTGTGACTTATTTCACTTAGAATCATCGTACCTAAATCCACTCATCATGCTGCTAACTAGCCTTATGACATTGATTTCATGGCTGAGTGATATTCCATTGTGCCAAGTACCACCATTTCTTTATCCATTTTTCTCTTTCCTGGGATATTGAAGGTGTACCGAAGCGGAGGTTCTTGGAAACAGAGCAGCCGTAAACTTTAGGGTGCCTGTGTCTTGTTGATTTTTAGTTTTCCCCAATTATACACCCATGAGTGGAAGTGCCCTATGCTCTCTACGCTGTGTTTATTACTTGTTTCAGGACACACCGTACTCTTCTCCAGAGTGCCTGTTGGCAATTTACATCCCGCCCATCAGCGTAGTAAGGCTGCCATGTCTCCATGGCCTGTCCTGCTTTTCTGGTTTTTACACTTTGTTCAGCATGGCCCTTTTGACCGAGGGCAAGCGAGACTTCTTTGTAGCGTTGATTTGCACTTCCGGCTTGCTTGGTTGGCCAAAAAGGGCGTATGCGTTTTTTCCTGAATATATTCAGGAAAAAACGCATACGCCCTTTTTGGCCAAGGGCATCATTGTCAACGTTTTGCCGCTTTTCATGTGCTTTAAAGGCGAGTCGAATCTACCTCCTGAAATCTGTTTCCTGCAAATCTGCCTTGCTTTCAAATCCTCTTCGTTGCCTTCCCTCAATATATTTGTGGACGAGAGTTCTCATTTATAACTCTGCACATTTGTGAATTGCAGTGCCCCTGAGCTCCATTTGTCTCCTCGCTTTTTTGGGAGCTGGCCGCAAAAGCGCAGGATTGCTTCAGGCCCTATTTTGGTTCTGGGGGGCAGGCTGAGCCTGTGGTTCATTCTTCTTCCTGATGGGAAAATGGAGTGACCTGTGCCTGTCCCAACACCTAGGGCTAGTCTCTCGTTGGTTCCCCGTCTTCCCGTTCATCCTCAGGACAAATTGCAACCTGGACGAAACAGGAGGTTAAAGGTGCTGATTCTCCAAGTAGGGAGATGGTTAGTCAAGCGGCTGGAATGGCGAACCCGAGCACAAGGAGAGGAGAAATAAGGTGCGTTTTAGACACCATTCCCGATATCATGGCATACCATCTTCTGGGTTTCCCATGCATGTTTTGATGTAGGAAGATTCCCTTGTACCTGGAGATTTGAGACCCATGGGGTGGGTACCCCGCGGTATTACTTTAAAGTATCTGCATTTGCTCACCCAACCTCACCAATCCTCTCAGCCCCAAGAGTGTCCAGCCTTATGTCTCATCCAGCTGTGGGTCTAGATATGGTCAATCCAGGTTGCATCAGAGACCGTGAACGGATTTTGTAAGAATTTCTCTCTCTTTCACTGTCTTTGCTTTGTGGGTTTTTTAAAGTAATGTATGTTTAGAATGGGGTTTGGCTGCTTTTCCCTGCTGTGTTTATGCCGCTTTACACCCTCTTGATTCACTTGCAGAGAGATATCAATACATAGGTTTTCAGATTCATACTAGTCAGATATATTCTTGTGCGGTGACTAGGGGGTGTTGAGTCCAGTTCACTGAGCAGGGAGTAGGCCTTGTCTATTACATATTTGGCTTATGGAGCGGTGTCTGAGCTAATTTCAAACCCTTGTTTTATGCATCACCCCACCTCACCTTTCCGGTTAAGCAGCCATAGTGTGTCTTCTAAAGGTGTGCCTCTGTTCTGTTTTGTAATTCAGTTCAAGTGTAGCGATTTTGACATTCCCTCTATAAGCGATATCTTAGGATAAGTGTCTTTTTCTGTGTGACTTATTTCACTTAGAATCATCGTACCTAAATCCACTCATCATGCTGCTAACTAGCCTTATGACATTGATTTCATGGCTGAGTGATATTCCATTGTGCCAAGTACCACCATTTCTTTATCCATTTTTCTCTTTCCTGGGATATTGAAGGTGTACCGAAGCGGAGGTTCTTGGAAACAGAGCAGCCGTAAAGTTTGGGGTGCCTGTGTCTTGTTGATTTTTAGTTTTCCCCATTTATACACCCATGAGTGGAAGTGCCCTATGCTCTCTACGCTGTGTTTATTACTTGTTTGAGAACACACCGTACTCTTCTCCAGAGTGCCTGTTGGCAATTTACATCCCGCCCATCAGCGTAGTAAGGCTGCCATGTCTCCATGGCCTGTCCTGCTTTTCTGGTTTTTACACTTTGTTCAGCATGGCCCTTTTGACCGAGGGCAAGCGAGACTTCTTTGTAGCGTTGATTTGCACTTCCGGCTTGCTTGGTTGGCCAAAAAGGGCGTATGCGTTTTTTCCTGAATATATTCAGGAAAAAACGCATACGCCCTTTTTGGCCAAGGGCATCATTGTCAACGTTTTGCCGCTTTTCATGTGCTTTAAAGGCGAGTCGAATCTACCTCCTGAAATCTGTTTCCTGCAAATCTGCCTTGCTTTCAAATCCTCTTCGTTGCCTTCCCTCAATATATTTGTGGACGAGAGTTCTCATTTATAACTCTGCACATTTGTGAATTGCAGTGCCCCTGAGCTCCATTTGTCTCCTCGCTTTTTTGGGAGCTGGCCGCAAAAGCGCAGGATTGCTTCAGGCCCTATTTTGGTTCTGGGGGGCAGGCTGAGCCTGTGGTTCATTCTTCTTCCTGATGGGAAAATGGAGTGACCTGTGCCTGTCCCAACACCTAGGGCTAGTCTCTCGTTGGTTCCCCGTCTTCCCGTTCATCCTCAGGACAAATTGCAACCTGGACGAAACAGGAGGTTAAAGGTGCTGATTCTCCAAGTAGGGAGATGGTTAGTCAAGCGGCTGGAATGGCGAACCCGAGCACAAGGAGAGGAGAAATAAGGTGCGTTTTAGACACCATTCCCGATATCATGGCATACCATCTTCTGGGTTTCCCATGCATGTTTTGATGTAGGAAGATTCCCTTGTACCTGGAGATTTGAGACCCATGGGGTGGGTACCCCGCGGTATTACTTTAAAGTATCTGCATTTGCTCACCCAACCTCACCAATCCTCTCAGCCCCAAGAGTGTCCAGCCTTATGTCTCATCCAGCTGTGGGTCTAGATATGGTCAATCCAGGTTGCATCAGAGACCCTGAACGGATTTTGTAAGAATTTCTCTCTCTTTCACTGTCTTTGCTTTGTGGGTTTTTTAAATTAATGTATGTTTAGAATGGGGTTTGGCTGCTTTTCCCTGCTGTGTTTATGCCTCTTTACACCCTCTTGATTCACTTGCAGAGAGATATCAATACATAGGTTTTCAGATTCATACTAGTCAGATATATTCTTGTGCGGTGACTAGGGGGTGTTGAGTCCAGTTCACTGAGCAGGGAGTAGGCCTTGTCTATTACATATTTGGCTTATGGAGCGGTGTCTGAGCTAATTTCAAACCCTTGTTTTATGCATCACCCCACCTCACCTTTCCGGTTAAGCAGGCATAGTGTGTCTTCTAAAGGTGTGCCTCTGTTCTGTTTTGTAATTCAGTTCAAGTGTAGCGATTTTGACATTCCCTCTATAAGCGATATCTTAGGATAAGTGTCTTTTTCTGTGTGACTTATTTCACTTAGAATCATCGTACCTAAATCCACTCATCATGCTGCTAACTAGCCTTATGACATTGATTTCATGGCTGAGTGATATTCCATTGTGCCAAGTACCACCATTTCTTTATCCATTTTTCTCTTTCCTGGGATATTGAAGGTGTACCGAAGCGGAGGTTCTTGGAAACAGAGCAGCCGTAAACTTTAGGGTGCCTGTGTCTTGTTGATTTTTAGTTTTCCCCAATTATACACCCATGAGTGGAAGTGCCCTATGCTCTCTACGCTGTGTTTATTACTTGTTTCAGGACACACCGTACTCTTCTCCAGAGTGCCTGTTGGCAATTTACATCCCGCCCATCAGCGTAGTAAGGCTGCCATGTCTCCATGGCCTGTCCTGCTTTTCTGGTTTTTACACTTTGTTCAGCATGGCCCTTTTGACCGAGGGCAAGCGAGACTTCTTTGTAGCGTTGATTTGCACTTCCGGCTTGCTTGGTTGGCCAAAAAGGGCGTATGCTTTTTTTCCTGAATATATTCAGGAAAAAACGCATACGCCCTTTTTGGCCAAGGGCATCATTGTCAACGTTTTGCCGCTTTTCATGTGCTTTAAAGGCGAGTCGAATCTACCTCCTGAAATCTGTTTCCTGCAAATCTGCCTTGCTTTCAAATCCTCTTCGTTGCCTTCCCTCAATATATTTGTGGACGAGAGTTCTCATTTATAACTCTGCACGTTTGTGAATTGCAGTGCCCCTGAGCTCCATTTGTCTCCTCGCTTTTTTGGGAGCTGGCCGCAAAAGCGCAGGATTGCTTCAGGCCCTATTTTGGTTCTGGGGGGCAGGCTGAGCCTGTGGTTCATTCTTCTTCCTGATGGGAAAATGGAGTGACCTGTGCCTGTCCCAACACCTAGGGCTAGTCTCTCGTTGGTTCCCCGTCTTCCCGTTCATCCTCAGGACAAATTGCAACCTGGACGAAACAGGAGGTTAAAGGTGCTGATTCTCCAAGTAGGGAGATGGTTAGTCAAGCGGCTGGAATGGCGAACCCGAGCACAAGGAGAGGAGAAATGAGGTGCGTTTTAGAAACCATTCCCGATATCATGGCATACCATCTTCTGGGTTTCCCATGCATGTTTTGATGTAGGAAGATTCCCTTGTACCTGGAGATTTGAGACCCATGGGGTGGGTACCCCGCGGTATTACTTTAAAGTATCTGCATTTGCTCACCCAACCTCACCAATCCTCTCAGCCCCAAGAGTGTCCAGCCTTATGTCTCATCCAGCTGTGGGTCTAGATATGGTCAATCCAGGTTGCATCAGAGACCCTGAACGGATTTTGTAAGAATTTCTCTCTCTTTCACTGTCTTTGCTTTGTGGGTTTTTTAAAGTAATGTATGTTTAGAATGGGGTTTGGCTGCTTTTCCCTGCTGTGTTTATGCCGCTTTACACCCTCTTGATTCACTTGCAGAGAGATATCAATACATAGGTTTTCAGATTCATACTAGTCAGATATATTCTTGTGCGGTGACTAGGGGGTGTTGAGTCCAGTTCACTGAGCAGGGAGTAGGCCTTGTCTATTACATATTTGGCTTATGGAGCGGTGTCTGAGCTAATTTCAAACCCTTGTTTTATGCATCACCCCACTTCAACTTTCCAGTTAAGCAGCCATAGTGTGTCTTCTAAAGGTGTGCCTCTGTTCTGTTTTGTAATTCAGTTCAAGTGTAGCGATTTTGACATTCCCTCTATAAGCGATATCTTAGGATAAGTGTCTTTTTCTGTGTGACTTATTTCACTTAGAATCATCGTACCTAAATCCACTCATCATGCTGCTAACTAGCCTTATGACATTGATTTCATGGCTGAGTGATATTCCATTGTGCCAAGTACCACCATTTCTTTATCCATTTTTCTCTTTCCTGGGATATTGAAGGTGTACCGAAGCGGAGGTTCTTGGAAACAGAGCAGCCGTAAAGTTTGGGGTGCCTGTGTCTTGTTGATTTTTAGTTTTCCCCATTTATACACCCATGAGTGGAAGTGCCCTATGCTCTCTACGCTGTGTTTATTACTTGTTTGAGAACACACCGTACTCTTCTCCAGAGTGCCTGTTGGCAATTTACATCCCGCCCATCAGCGTAGTAAGGCTGCCATGTCTCCATGGCCTGTCCTGCTTTTCTGGTTTTTACACTTTGTTCAGCATGGCCCTTTTGACCGAGGGCAAGCGAGACTTCTTTGTAGCGTTGATTTGCACTTCCGGCTTGCTTGGTTGGCCAAAAAGGGCGTATGCGTTTTTTCCTGAATATATTCAGGAAAAAACGCATACGCCCTTTTTGGCCAAGGGCATCATTGTCAACGTTTTGCCGCTTTTCATGTGCTTTAAAGGCGAGTCGAATCTACCTCCTGAAATCTGTTTCCTGCAAATCTGCCTTGCTTTCAAATCCTCTTCGTTGCCTTCCCTCAATATATTTGTGGACGAGAGTTCTCATTTATAACTCTGCACATTTGTGAATTGCAGTGCCCCTGAGCTCCATTTGTCTCCTCGCTTTTTTGGGAGCTGGCCGCAAAAGCGCAGGATTGCTTCAGGCCCTATTTTGGTTCTGGGGGGCAGGCTGAGCCTGTGGTTCATTCTTCTTCCTGATGGGAAAATGGAGTGACCTGTGCCTGTCCCAACACCTAGGGCTAGTCTCTCGTTGGTTCCCCGTCTTCCCGTTCATCCTCAGGACAAATTGCAACCTGGACGAAACAGGAGGTTAAAGGTGCTGATTCTCCAAGTAGGGAGATGGTTAGTCAAGCGGCTGGAATGGCGAACCCGAGCACAAGGAGAGGAGAAATAAGGTGCGTTTTAGACACCATTCCCGATATCATGGCATACCATCTTCTGGGTTTCCCATGCATGTTTTGATGTAGGAAGATTCCCTTGTACCTGGAGATTTGAGACCCATGGGGTGGGTACCCCGCGGTATTACTTTAAAGTATCTGCATTTGCTCACCCAACCTCACCAATCCTCTCAGCCCCAAGAGTGTCCAGCCTTATGTCTCATCCAGCTGTGGGTCTAGATATGGTCAATCCAGGTTGCATCAGAGACCCTGAACGGATTTTGTAAGAATTTCTCTCTCTTTCACTGTCTTTGCTTTGTGGGTTTTTTAAATTAATGTATGTTTAGAATGGGGTTTGGCTGCTTTTCCCTGCTGTGTTTATGCCTCTTTACACCCTCTTGATTCACTTGCAGAGAGATATCAATACATAGGTTTTCAGATTCATACTAGTCAGATATATTCTTGTGCGGTGACTAGGGGGTGTTGAGTCCAGTTCACTGAGCAGGGAGTAGGCCTTGTCTATTACATATTTGGCTTATGGAGCGGTGTCTGAGCTAATTTCAAACCCTTGTTTTATGCATCACCCCACCTCACCTTTCCGGTTAAGCAGGCATAGTGTGTCTTCTAAAGGTGTGCCTCTGTTCTGTTTTGTAATTCAGTTCAAGTGTAGCGATTTTGACATTCCCTCTATAAGCGATATCTTAGGATAAGTGTCTTTTTCTGTGTGACTTATTTCACTTAGAATCATCGTACCTAAATCCACTCATCATGCTGCTAACTAGCCTTATGACATTGATTTCATGGCTGAGTGATATTCCATTGTGCCAAGTACCACCATTTCTTTATCCATTTTTCTCTTTCCTGGGATATTGAAGGTGTACCGAAGCGGAGGTTCTTGGAAACAGAGCAGCCGTAAACTTTAGGGTGCCTGTGTCTTGTTGATTTTTAGTTTTCCCCAATTATACACCCATGAGTGGAAGTGCCCTATGCTCTCTACGCTGTGTTTATTACTTGTTTCAGGACACACCGTACTCTTCTCCAGAGTGCCTGTTGGCAATTTACATCCCGCCCATCAGCGTAGTAAGGCTGCCATGTCTCCATGGCCTGTCCTGCTTTTCTGGTTTTTACACTTTGTTCAGCATGGCCCTTTTGACCGAGGGCAAGCGAGACTTCTTTGTAGCGTTGATTTGCACTTCCGGCTTGCTTGGTTGGCCAAAAAGGGCGTATGCTTTTTTTCCTGAATATATTCAGGAAAAAACGCATACGCCCTTTTTGGCCAAGGGCATCATTGTCAACGTTTTGCCGCTTTTCATGTGCTTTAAAGGCGAGTCGAATCTACCTCCTGAAATCTGTTTCCTGCAAATCTGCCTTGCTTTCAAATCCTCTTCGTTGCCTTCCCTCAATATATTTGTGGACGAGAGTTCTCATTTATAACTCTGCACGTTTGTGAATTGCAGTGCCCCTGAGCTCCATTTGTCTCCTCGCTTTTTTGGGAGCTGGCCGCAAAAGCGCAGGATTGCTTCAGGCCCTATTTTGGTTCTGGGGGGCAGGCTGAGCCTGTGGTTCATTCTTCTTCCTGATGGGAAAATGGAGTGACCTGTGCCTGTCCCAACACCTAGGGCTAGTCTCTCGTTGGTTCCCCGTCTTCCCGTTCATCCTCAGGACAAATTGCAACCTGGACGAAACAGGAGGTTAAAGGTGCTGATTCTCCAAGTAGGGAGATGGTTAGTCAAGCGGCTGGAATGGCGAACCCGAGCACAAGGAGAGGAGAAATGAGGTGCGTTTTAGAAACCATTCCCGATATCATGGCATACCATCTTCTGGGTTTCCCATGCATGTTTTGATGTAGGAAGATTCCCTTGTACCTGGAGATTTGAGACCCATGGGGTGGGTACCCCGCGGTATTACTTTAAAGTATCTGCATTTGCTCACCCAACCTCACCAATCCTCTCAGCCCCAAGAGTGTCCAGCCTTATGTCTCATCCAGCTGTGGGTCTAGATATGGTCAATCCAGGTTGCATCAGAGACCCTGAACGGATTTTGTAAGAATTTCTCTCTCTTTCACTGTCTTTGCTTTGTGGGTTTTTTAAAGTAATGTATGTTTAGAATGGGGTTTGGCTGCTTTTCCCTGCTGTGTTTATGCCGCTTTACACCCTCTTGATTCACTTGCAGAGAGATATCAATACATAGGTTTTCAGATTCATACTAGTCAGATATATTCTTGTGCGGTGACTAGGGGGTGTTGAGTCCAGTTCACTGAGCAGGGAGTAGGCCTTGTCTATTACATATTTGGCTTATGGAGCGGTGTCTGAGCTAATTTCAAACCCTTGTTTTATGCATCACCCCACTTCAACTTTCCAGTTAAGCAGCCATAGTGTGTCTTCTAAAGGTGTGCCTCTGTTCTGTTTTGTAATTCAGTTCAAGTGTAGCGATTTTGACATTCCCTCTATAAGCGATATCTTAGGACAAGTGCCTTTTTCTGTGTGACTTATTTCACTTAGAATCATCGTACCTAAATCCACTCATCATGCTGCTAACTAGCCTTATGACATTGATTTCATGGCTGAGTGATATTCCATTGTGCCAAGTACCACCATTTCTTTATCCATTTTTCTCTTTCCTGGGATATTGAAGGTGTACCGAAGCGGAGGTTCTTGGAAACAGAGCAGCCGTAAACTTTAGGGTGCCTGTGTCTTGTTGATTTTTAGTTTTCCCCAATTATACACCCATGAGTGGAAGTGCCCTATGCTCTCTACGCTGTGTTTATTACTTGTTTCAGGACACACCGTACTCTTCTCCAGAGTGCCTGTTGGCAATTTACATCCCGCCCATCAGCGTAGTAAGGCTGCCATGTCTCCATGGCCTGTCCTGCTTTTCTGGTTTTTACACTTTGTTCAGCATGGCCCTTTTGACCGAGGGCAAGCGAGACTTCTTTGTAGCGTTGATTTGCACTTCCGGCTTGCTTGGTTGGCCAAAAAGGGCGTATGCGTTTTTTCCTGAATATATTCAGGAAAAAACGCATACGCCCTTTTTGGCCAAGGGCATCATTGTCAACGTTTTGCCGCTTTTCATGTGCTTTAAAGGCGAGTCGAATCTACCTCCTGAAATCTGTTTCCTGCAAATCTGCCTTGCTTTCAAATCCTCTTCGTTGCCTTCCCTCAATATATTTGTGGACGAGAGTTCTCATTTATAACTCTGCACATTTGTGAATTGCAGTGCCCCTGAGCTCCATTTGTCTCCTCGCTTTTTTGGGAGCTGGCCGCAAAAGCGCAGGATTGCTTCAGGCCCTATTTTGGTTCTGGGGGGCAGGCTGAGCCTGTGGTTCATTCTTCTTCCTGATGGGAAAATGGAGTGACCTGTGCCTGTCCCAACACCTAGGGCTAGTCTCTCGTTGGTTCCCCGTCTTCCCGTTCATCCTCAGGACAAATTGCAACCTGGACGAAACAGGAGGTTAAAGGTGCTGATTCTCCAAGTAGGGAGATGGTTAGTCAAGCGGCTGGAATGGCGAACCCGAGCACAAGGAGAGGAGAAATAAGGTGCGTTTTAGACACCATTCCCGATATCATGGCATACCATCTTCTGGGTTTCCCATGCATGTTTTGATGTAGGAAGATTCCCTTGTACCTGGAGATTTGAGACCCATGGGGTGGGTACCCCGCGGTATTACTTTAAAGTATCTGCATTTGCTCACCCAACCTCACCAATCCTCTCAGCCCCAAGAGTGTCCAGCCTTATGTCTCATCCAGCTGTGGGTCTAGATATGGTCAATCCAGGTTGCATCAGAGACCGTGAACGGATTTTGTAAGAATTTCTCTCTCTTTCACTGTCTTTGCTTTGTGGGTTTTTTAAAGTAATGTATGTTTAGAATGGGGTTTGGCTGCTTTTCCCTGCTGTGTTTATGCCGCTTTACACCCTCTTGATTCACTTGCAGAGAGATATCAATACATAGGTTTTCAGATTCATACTAGTCAGATATATTCTTGTGCGGTGACTAGGGGGTGTTGAGTCCAGTTCACTGAGCAGGGAGTAGGCCTTGTCTATTACATATTTGGCTTATGGAGCGGTGTCTGAGCTAATTTCAAACCCTTGTTTTATGCATCACCCCACCTCACCTTTCCGGTTAAGCAGCCATAGTGTGTCTTCTAAAGGTGTGCCTCTGTTCTGTTTTGTAATTCAGTTCAAGTGTAGCGATTTTGACATTCCCTCTATAAGCGATATCTTAGGATAAGTGTCTTTTTCTGTGTGACTTATTTCACTTAGAATCATCGTACCTAAATCCACTCATCATGCTGCTAACTAGCCTTATGACATTGATTTCATGGCTGAGTGATATTCCATTGTGCCAAGTACCACCATTTCTTTATCCATTTTTCTCTTTCCTGGGATATTGAAGGTGTACCGAAGCGGAGGTTCTTGGAAACAGAGCAGCCGTAAAGTTTGGGGTGCCTGTGTCTTGTTGATTTTTAGTTTTCCCCATTTATACACCCATGAGTGGAAGTGCCCTATGCTCTCTACGCTGTGTTTATTACTTGTTTGAGAACACACCGTACTCTTCTCCAGAGTGCCTGTTGGCAATTTACATCCCGCCCATCAGCGTAGTAAGGCTGCCATGTCTCCATGGCCTGTCCTGCTTTTCTGGTTTTTACACTTTGTTCAGCATGGCCCTTTTGACCGAGGGCAAGCGAGACTTCTTTGTAGCGTTGATTTGCACTTCCGGCTTGCTTGGTTGGCCAAAAAGGGCGTATGCGTTTTTTCCTGAATATATTCAGGAAAAAACGCATACGCCCTTTTTGGCCAAGGGCATCATTGTCAACGTTTTGCCGCTTTTCATGTGCTTTAAAGGCGAGTCGAATCTACCTCCTGAAATCTGTTTCCTGCAAATCTGCCTTGCTTTCAAATCCTCTTCGTTGCCTTCCCTCAATATATTTGTGGACGAGAGTTCTCATTTATAACTCTGCACATTTGTGAATTGCAGTGCCCCTGAGCTCCATTTGTCTCCTCGCTTTTTTGGGAGCTGGCCGCAAAAGCGCAGGATTGCTTCAGGCCCTATTTTGGTTCTGGGGGGCAGGCTGAGCCTGTGGTTCATTCTTCTTCCTGATGGGAAAATGGAGTGACCTGTGCCTGTCCCAACACCTAGGGCTAGTCTCTCGTTGGTTCCCCGTCTTCCCGTTCATCCTCAGGACAAATTGCAACCTGGACGAAACAGGAGGTTAAAGGTGCTGATTCTCCAAGTAGGGAGATGGTTAGTCAAGCGGCTGGAATGGCGAACCCGAGCACAAGGAGAGGAGAAATAAGGTGCGTTTTAGACACCATTCCCGATATCATGGCATACCATCTTCTGGGTTTCCCATGCATGTTTTGATGTAGGAAGATTCCCTTGTACCTGGAGATTTGAGACCCATGGGGTGGGTACCCCGCGGTATTACTTTAAAGTATCTGCATTTGCTCACCCAACCTCACCAATCCTCTCAGCCCCAAGAGTGTCCAGCCTTATGTCTCATCCAGCTGTGGGTCTAGATATGGTCAATCCAGGTTGCATCAGAGACCCTGAACGGATTTTGTAAGAATTTCTCTCTCTTTCACTGTCTTTGCTTTGTGGGTTTTTTAAATTAATGTATGTTTAGAATGGGGTTTGGCTGCTTTTCCCTGCTGTGTTTATGCCTCTTTACACCCTCTTGATTCACTTGCAGAGAGATATCAATACATAGGTTTTCAGATTCATACTAGTCAGATATATTCTTGTGCGGTGACTAGGGGGTGTTGAGTCCAGTTCACTGAGCAGGGAGTAGGCCTTGTCTATTACATATTTGGCTTATGGAGCGGTGTCTGAGCTAATTTCAAACCCTTGTTTTATGCATCACCCCACCTCACCTTTCCGGTTAAGCAGGCATAGTGTGTCTTCTAAAGGTGTGCCTCTGTTCTGTTTTGTAATTCAGTTCAAGTGTAGCGATTTTGACATTCCCTCTATAAGCGATATCTTAGGATAAGTGTCTTTTTCTGTGTGACTTATTTCACTTAGAATCATCGTACCTAAATCCACTCATCATGCTGCTAACTAGCCTTATGACATTGATTTCATGGCTGAGTGATATTCCATTGTGCCAAGTACCACCATTTCTTTATCCATTTTTCTCTTTCCTGGGATATTGAAGGTGTACCGAAGCGGAGGTTCTTGGAAACAGAGCAGCCGTAAACTTTAGGGTGCCTGTGTCTTGTTGATTTTTAGTTTTCCCCAATTATACACCCATGAGTGGAAGTGCCCTATGCTCTCTACGCTGTGTTTATTACTTGTTTCAGGACACACCGTACTCTTCTCCAGAGTGCCTGTTGGCAATTTACATCCCGCCCATCAGCGTAGTAAGGCTGCCATGTCTCCATGGCCTGTCCTGCTTTTCTGGTTTTTACACTTTGTTCAGCATGGCCCTTTTGACCGAGGGCAAGCGAGACTTCTTTGTAGCGTTGATTTGCACTTCCAGCTTGCTTGGTTGGCCAAAAAGGGCGTATGCTTTTTTTCCTGAATATATTCAGGAAAAAAAGCATACGCCCTTTTTGGCCAAGGGCATCATTGTCAACGTTTTGCCGCTTTTCATGTGCTTTAAAGGCGAGTCGAATCTACCTCCTGAAATCTGTTTCCTGCAAATCTGCCTTGCTTTCAAATCCTCTTCGTTGCCTTCCCTCAATATATTTGTGGACGAGAGTTCTCATTTATAACTCTGCACGTTTGTGAATTGCAGTGCCCCTGAGCTCCATTTGTCTCCTCGCTTTTTTGGGAGCTGGCCGCAAAAGCGCAGGATTGCTTCAGGCCCTATTTTGGTTCTGGGGGGCAGGCTGAGCCTGTGGTTCATTCTTCTTCCTGATGGGAAAATGGAGTGACCTGTGCCTGTCCCAACACCTAGGGCTAGTCTCTCGTTGGTTCCCCGTCTTCCCGTTCATCCTCAGGACAAATTGCAACCTGGACGAAACAGGAGGTTAAAGGTGCTGATTCTCCAAGTAGGGAGATGGTTAGTCAAGCGGCTGGAATGGCGAACCCGAGCACAAGGAGAGGAGAAATGAGGTGCGTTTTAGAAACCATTCCCGATATCATGGCATACCATCTTCTGGGTTTCCCATGCATGTTTTGATGTAGGAAGATTCCCTTGTACCTGGAGATTTGAGACCCATGGGGTGGGTACCCCGCGGTATTACTTTAAAGTATCTGCATTTGCTCACCCAACCTCACCAATCCTCTCAGCCCCAAGAGTGTCCAGCCTTATGTCTCATCCAGCTGTGGGTCTAGATATGGTCAATCCAGGTTGCATCAGAGACCCTGAACGGATTTTGTAAGAATTTCTCTCTCTTTCACTGTCTTTGCTTTGTGGGTTTTTTAAAGTAATGTATGTTTAGAATGGGGTTTGGCTGCTTTTCCCTGCTGTGTTTATGCCGCTTTACACCCTCTTGATTCACTTGCAGAGAGATATCAATACATAGGTTTTCAGATTCATACTAGTCAGATATATTCTTGTGCGGTGACTAGGGGGTGTTGAGTCCAGTTCACTGAGCAGGGAGTAGGCCTTGTCTATTACATATTTGGCTTATGGAGCGGTGTCTGAGCTAATTTCAAACCCTTGTTTTATGCATCACCCCACTTCAACTTTCCAGTTAAGCAGCCATAGTGTGTCTTCTAAAGGTGTGCCTCTGTTCTGTTTTGTAATTCAGTTCAAGTGTAGCGATTTTGACATTCCCTCTATAAGCGATATCTTAGGACAAGTGCCTTTTTCTGTGTGACTTATTTCACTTAGAATCATCGTACCTAAATCCACTCATCATGCTGCTAACTAGCCTTATGACATTGATTTCATGGCTGAGTGATATTGCATTGTGCCAAGTACCACCATTTCTTTATCCATTTTTCTCTTTCCTGGGATATTGAAGGTGTACCGAAGCGGAGGTTCTTGGAAACAGAGCAGCCGTAAAGTTTGGGGTGCCTGTGTCTTGTTGATTTTTAGTTTTCCCCATTTATACACCCATGAGTGGAAGTGCCCTATGCTCTCTACGCTGTGTTTATTACTTGTTTCAGGACACACCGTACTCATCTCCAGAGTGCCTGTTGGCAATTTACATCCTGCCCATCAGCGTAGCAAGGCTCCCATGTCTCCATGGCCTGTCCTGCTTTTCTGGTTTTTACACTTTGTTCAGCATGGCCCTTTTGACCGAGGGCAAGCGAGACTTCTTTGTAGCGCTGATTTGCCCTTCCGGCTTGCTTGGTTGGCCAAAAAGGGCGTATGCGTTTTTTCCTGAATATATTCAGGAAAAAACGCATACGCCCTTTTTGGCCAAGGGCATCATTGTCAACCTTTTGCCGCTTTTCATGTGCTTTAAAGGCGAGTCGAATCTACCTCCTGAAATCTGTTTCCTGCAAATCTGCCTTGCTTTCAAATCCTCTTCGTTGCCTTCCCTCAATATATTTGTGGACGAGAGTTCTCATTTATAACTCTGCACGTTTGTGAATTGCAGTGCCCCTGAGCTCCATTTGTCTCCTCGCTTTTTTGGGAGCTGGCCGCAAAAGCGCAGGATTGCTTCAGGCCCTATTTTGGTTCTGGGGGGCAGGCTGAGCCTGTGGTTCATTCTTCTTCCTGATGGGAAAATGGAGTGACCTGTGCCTGTCCCAACACCTAGGGCTAGTCTCTCGTTGGTTCCCCGTCTTCACGTTCATCCTCAGGACAAATTGCAACCTGTACAATCAGGAGGTTAAAGGTGCTGATTCTCCAAGTAGGGAGATGGTTAGTCAAGCGGCTGGAATGGTGAACCCGAGCACAAGGAGAGGAGAAATGAGGTGCGTTTTAGAAACCTTTCCCGATCTCATGGCATACCATCTTCTGGGTTTCCCATGCATGTTTTGATGTAGGAAGATGCCCTTGTACCTGGAGATTTGATACCCATGGGGTGTGTTCCCCGCAGTGTTACTTTAAATATCTGCGTTTGCTCACCCAACCTCACCAATCCTCTCAGCCCCAAGAGTGTCCAGCCTTATGTCTCATCCAGCTGTGGGTCTAGATATGGTCAATCCAGGTTGCATCATAGACCCTGAACGGATTTTGTAAGAATTTCTCTCTCTTTCACTGTCTTTGTTTTGTGGGTTTTTTAAAGTAATTTATGTTTAGAATCGGGCTTGGCTGCTTTTCCCTGCTGTGTTGATGCCGCTTTACACCCTCTTGATTCACTTGCAGAGAGATATCGATACATAGGTTTTCAGATTCTTACTAGTCAGATATATTCTTGTGTGGTGACTAGGGTGTGTTGAGTCCAGTTCACTGAGCAGGGAGTAGGCCTTGTCTATTACATATTTGGCTTATGGAGCGGTCTCTGAGCTAATTTGAAACCCTTGTTTTATGCATCACCCCACCTCACCTTTCCCGTTAAGCAGCCATAGTGTGTCTTCTAAAGGTGTGACTCTGTTCTGTTTTGTAATTCAGTTCAAGTGTAGCGATTTTGACATTCCCTCTATAAGCGATATCTTAGGATAAGTGTCTTTTTCTGTGTGACTTATTTCACTTAGAATCATCGTACCTAAATCCACTCATCATGCTGCTAACTAGCCTTATGACATTGATTTCATGGCTGAGTGATATTCCATTGTGCCAAGTACCACCATTTCTTTATCCATTTTTCTCTTTCCTGGGATATTGAAGGTGTACCGAAGCGGAGGTTCTTGGAAACAGAGCAGCCGTAAACTTTAGGGTGCCTGTGTCTTGTTGATTTTTAGTTTTCCCCATTTATACACCCATGAGTGGAAGTGCCCTATGCTCTCTACGCTGTGTTTATTACTTGTTTCAGGACACACCGTACTCTTCTCCAGAGTGCCTGTTGTCAATTTACATCCCGCCCATCAGCGTAGTAAGGCTGCCATGTCTCCAAGGCCTGTCCTGCTTTTCTGGTTTTTACACTTTGTTCAGCATGGCCCTTTTGACCGAGGGCAAGCGAGACTTCTTTGTAGCGTTGATTTGCACTTCCGGCTTGCTTGGTTGGCCAAAAAGGGCGTATGCGTTTTTTCCTGAATATATTCAGGAAAAAACGCATACGCCCTTTTTGGCCAAGGGCATCATTGTCAACGTTTTGCCGCTTTTCATGTGCTTTAAAGGCGAGTCGAATCTACCTCCTGAAATCTGTTTCCTGCAAATCTGCCTTGCTTTCAAATCCTCTTCGTTGCCTTCCCTCAATATATTTGTGGACGAGAGTTCTCATTTATAACTCTGCACGTTTGTGAATTGCAGTGCCCCTAAGCTCCATTTGTCTCCTCGCTTTTTTGGGAGCTGGCCGCAAAAGCGCAGGATTGCTTCAGGCCCTATTTTGGTTCTGGGGGGCAGGCTGAGCCTGTGGTTCATTCTTCTTCCTGATGGGAAAATGGAGTGACCTATGCCTGTCCCAACACCTAGGGCTAGTCTCTCGTTGGTTCCCCGTCTTCCCGTTCATCCTCAGGACAAATTGCAACCTGGACGAAACAGGAGGTTAAAGGTGCTGATTCTCCAAGTAGGGAGATGGTTAGTCAAGCGGCTGGAATGGCGAACCCGAGCACAAGGAGAGGAGAAATGAGGTGCGTTTTAGAAACCATTCCCGATATCATGGCATACCATCTTCTGGGTTTCCCATGCATGTTTTGATGTAGGAAGATTCCCTTGTACCTGGAGATTTGAGACCCATGGGGTGGGTACCCCGCGGTATTACTTTAAAGTATCTGCATTTGCTCACCCAACCTCACCAATCCTCTCAGCCCCAAGAGTGTCCAGCCTTATGTCTCATCCAGCTGTGGGTCTAGATATGGTCAATCCAGGTTGCATCAGAGACCCTGAACGGATTTTGTAAGAATTTCTCTCTCTTTCACTGTCTTTGCTTTGTGGGTTTTTTAAAGTAATGTATGTTTATAATGGGGTTTGGCTGCTTTTCCCTGCTGTGTTTATGCCGCTTTACACCCTCTTGATTCACTTGCAGAGAGATATCAATACATATGTTTTCAGATTCATACTAGTCAGATATATTCTTGTGCGGTGACCAGGGGGTGTTGAGTCCAGTTCACTGAGCAGGGAGTAGGCCTTGTCTATTACATATTTGGCTTATGGAGCGGTGTCTGAGCTAATTTCAAACCCTTGTTTTATGCATCACCCCACCTCACCATTCCGGTTAAGCAGGCATAGTGTGTCTTCTAAAGGTGTGCCTCTGTTCTGTTTTGTAATTCAGTTCAAGTGTAGCGATTTTGACATTCCCTCTATAAGCGATATCTTAGGATAAGTGCCTTTTTCTGTGTGACTTATTTCACTTAGAATCATCGTACCTAAATACACTCATCATGCTGCTAACTAGCCTTATGACATTGATTTCATGGCTGAGTGATACTGCATTGTGCCAAGTACCACCAGTTCTTTATCCATTTTTCTATTTCCTGGGATATTGAAGGTGTACCGAAGCGGAGGTTCTTGGAAACAGAGCAGCCGTAAAGTTTGGGGTGCCTGTGTCTTGTTGATTTTTAGTTTTCCCAATTTATACGCCCATGAGTGGAAATGCCCTATGCTCTCAACGCTGTGTTTATTACTTGTTTCAGGACACACCGTACTCATCTCCAGAGTGCCTGTTGGCAATTTACATCCCGCCCATTAGCGTAGCAAGGCTCCCATGTCTCCATGGCCTGTCCTGCTTTTCTGGTTTTTACACTTTGTTCAGCATGGCCCTTTTGACCGAGGGCAAGCGAGACTTCTTTGTAGCGCTGATTTGCCCTTCCGGCTTGCTTGGTTGGCCAAAAAGGGCGTATGCGTTTTTTCCTGAATATATTCAGGAAAAAACGCATACGCCCTTTTTGGCCAAGGGCATCATTGTCAACGTTTTGCCGCTTTTCATGTGCTTTAAAGGCGAGTCGAATCTACCTCCTGAAATCTGTTTCCTGCAAATCTGCCTTGCTTTCAAATCCTCTTCGTTGCCTTCCTTCAATATATTTGTGGACGAGAGTTCACATTTATAACTCTGCACGTTTGTGAATTGCAGTGCCCCTGAGCTCCATTTGTCTCCTCGCTTTTTTGGGAGCTGGCCGCAAAAGCGCAGGATTGCTTCAGGCCCTATTTTGGTTCTGGGGGGCAGGCTGAGCCTGTGGTTCATTCTTCTTCCTGATGGGAAAATGGAGTAACCTATGCCTGTCCCAACACCTAGGGCTCGTCTCTCGTTGGTTCCCCGTCTTCACGTTCATCCTCAGGACAAATTGCAACCTGTACAATCAGGAGGTTAAAGGTGCTGATTCTCCAAGTAGGGAGATGGTTAGTCAAGCAGCTGGAATGGTGAACCCGTGCACAAGGAGAGGCGAAATGAGGTGCATTTTAGAAACCTTTCCCGATCTCATGGCATACCATCTTCTGGGTTTCCCATGCATGTTTTGATGTAGGAAGATGCCCTTGTAACTGGAGATTTGATACCCATGGGGTGTGTTCCCCGCAGTGTTACTTTAAAGTATCTGCGTTTGCTCACCCAACCTCACCAATCCTCTCAGCCCCAAGAGTGTCCAGCCTTATGTCTCATCCAGCTGTGGGTCTAGATATGGTCAATCCAGGTTGCATCATAGAACCTGAACGGATTTTATAAGGATTTCTCTCTCTTTCACTGTCTTTGTTTTGTGGGTTTTTTAAAGTAATTTATGTTTAGAATCGGGCTTGGCTGCTTTTCCCTGCTGTGTTGATGCCGCTTTAC
Organism: Eubalaena glacialis; assembly: GCF_028564815.1. Classification (NCBI taxonomy): domain Eukaryota; kingdom Metazoa; phylum Chordata; class Mammalia; order Artiodactyla; family Balaenidae; genus Eubalaena; species Eubalaena glacialis. The sequence continues at coordinate 606,497 of NW_026871243.1, forward strand.
ACCCTCTTGATTCACTTGCAGAGAGATATCGATACATAGGTTTTCAGATTCTTACTAGTCAGATATATTCTTGTGTGGTGACTAGGGTGTGTTGAGTCCAGTTCACTGAGCAGGGAGTAGGCCTTGTCTATTACATATTTGGCTTATGGAGCGGTCTCTGAGCTAATTTGAAACCCTTGTTTTATGCATCACCCCACCTCACCTTTCCCGTTAAGCAGCCATAGTGTGTCTTCTAAAGGTGTGACTCTGTTCTGTTTTGTAATTCAGTTCAAGTGTAGCGATTTTGACATTCCCTCTATAAGCGATATCTTAGGATAAGTGTCTTTTTCTGTGTGACTTATTTCACTTAGAATCATCGTACCTAAATCCACTCATCATGCTGCTAACTAGCCTTATGACATTGATTTCATGGCTGAGTGATATTCCATTGTGCCAAGTACCACCATTTCTTTATCCATTTTTCTCTTTCCTGGGATATTGAAGGTGTACCGAAGCGGAGGTTCTTGGAAACAGAGCAGCCGTAAACTTTAGGGTGCCTGTGTCTTGTTGATTTTTAGTTTTCCTCATTTATACACCCATGAGTGGAAGTGCCCTATGCTCTCTACGCTGTGTTTATTACTTGTTTGAGGACACACCGTACTCTTCTCCAGAGTGCCTGTTGGCAATTTACATCCCGCCCATCAGCGTAGTAAGGCTGCCATGTCTCCATGGCCTGTCCTGCTTTTCTGGTTTTTACACTTTGTTCAGCATGGCCCTTTTGACCGAGGGCAAGCGAGACTTCTTTGTAGCGTTGATTTGCACTTCCGGCTTGCTTGGTTGGCCAAAAAGGGCGTATGCGTTTTTTCCTGAATATATTCAGGAAAAAACGCATACGCCCTTTTTGGCCAAGGGCATCATTGTCAACTTTTGGCCGCTTTTCATGTGCTTTAAAGGCGAGTCGAATCTACCTCCTGAAATCTGTTTCCTGCAAATCTGCCTTGCTTTCAAATCCTCTTCGTTGCCTTCCCTCAATATATTTGTGGACGAGAGTTCTCATTTATAACTCTGCACGTTTGTGAATGGCAGTGCCCCTGAGCTCCATTTGTCTCCTCGCTTTTTTGGGAGCTGGCCGCAAAAGCGCAGGATTGCTTCAGGCCCTATTTTGGTTCTGGGGGGCAGGCTGAGCCTGTGGTTCATTCTTCTTCCTGATGGGAAAATGGAGTGACCTGTGCCTGTCCCAACACCTAGGGCTAGTCTCTCGTTGGTTCCCCGTCTTCCCGTTCATCCTCAGGACACATTGCAACCTGGACGAAACAGGAGGTTAAAGGTGCTGATTCTCCAAGTAGGGAGATGGTTAGTCAAGCGGCTGGAATGGCGAACCCGAGCACAAGGAGAGGAGAAATGAGGTGCGTTTTAGAAACCTTTCCCGATCTCATGGCATACCATCTTCTGGGTTTCCCATGCATGTTTTGATGTAGGAAGATGCCCTTGTACCTGGAGATTTGAGACCCATGGGGTGTGTTCCCCGCAGTGTTACTTTAAATATCTGCGTTTGCTCACCCAACCTCACCAATCCTCTCAGCCCCAAGAGTGTCCAGCCTTATGTCTCATCCAGCTGTGGGTCTAGATATGGTCAATCCAGGTTGCATCAGAGACCCTGAACGGATTTTGTAAGAATTTCTCTCTCTTTCACTGTCTTTGCTTTGTGGGTTTTTTAAAGTAATGTATGTTTAGAATGGGGTTTGGCTGCTTTTCCCTGCTGTGTTGATGCCGCTTTACACCCTCTTGATTCACTTGCAGAGAGATATCAATACATAGGTTTTCAGATTCATACTAGTCAGATATATTCTTGTGCGGTGACTAGGGGGTGTTGAGTCCAGTTCACTGAGCAGGGAGTAGGCCTTGTCTATTACATATTTGGCTTATGGAGCGGTGTCTGAGCTAATTTCAAACCCTTGTTTTATGCATCACCCCACCTCACCTTTCCAGTTAAGCAGCCATAGTGTGTCTTCTAAAGGTGTGCCTCTGTTCTGTTTTGTAATTCAGTTCAAGTGTAGCGATTTTGACATTCCCTCTATAAGCGATATCTTAGGACAAGTGCCTTTTTCTGTGTGACTTATTTCACTTAGAATCATCGTACCTAAATCCACTCATCATGCTGCTAACTAGCCTTATGACATTGATTTCATGGCTGAGTGATATTCCATTGTGCCAAGTACCACCATTTCTTTATCCATTTTTCTCTTTCCTGGGATATTGAAGGTGTACCGAAGCGGAGGTTCTTGGAAACAGAGCAGCCGTAAAGTTTGGGGTGCCTGTGTCTTGTTGATTTTTAGTTTTCCCCATTTATACACCCATGAGTGGAAGTGCCCTATGCTCTCTACGCTGTGTTTATTACTTGTTTCAGGACACACCGTACTCATCTCCAGAGTGCCTGTTGGCAATTTACATCCCGCCCATCAGCGTAGCAAGGCTCCCATGTCTCCATGGCCTGTCCTGCTTTTCTGGTTTTTACACTTTGTTCAGCATGGCCCTTTTGACCGAGGGCAAGCGAGACTTCTTTGTAGCGCTGATTTGCCCTTCCGGCTTGCTTGGTTGGCCAAAAAGGGCGTATGCGTTTTTTCCTGAATATATTCAGGAAAAAACGCATACGCCCTTTTTGGCCAAGGGCATCATTGTCAACCTTTTGCCGCTTTTCATGTGCTTTAAAGGCGAGTCGAATCTACCTCCTGAAATCTGTTTCCTGCAAATCTGCCTTGCTTTCAAATCCTCTTCGTTGCCTTCCCTCAATATATTTGTGGACGAGAGTTCTCATTTATAACTCTGCACGTTTGTGAATTGCAGTGCCCCTGAGCTCCATTTGTCTCCTCGCTTTTTTGGGAGCTGGCCGCAAAAGCGCAGGATTGCTTCAGGCCCTATTTTGGTTCTGGGGGGCAGGCTGAGCCTGTGGTTCATTCTTCTTCCTGATGGGAAAATGGAGTGACCTGTGCCTGTCCCAACACCTAGGGCTAGTCTCTCGTTGGTTCCCCGTCTTCCCGTTCATCCTCAGGACACATTGCAACCTGGACGAAACAGGAGGTTAAAGGTGCTGATTCTCCAAGTAGGGAGATGGTTAGTCAAGCGGCTGGAATGGCGAACCCGAGCACAAGGAGAGGAGAAATGAGGTGCGTTTTAGAAACCATTCCCGATATCATGGCATACCAACTTCTGGGTTTCCCATGCATGTTTTGATGTAGGAAGATTCCCTTGTACCTGGAGATTTGAGACCCATGGGGTGTGTTCCCCGCAGTGTTACTTTAAATATCTGCGTTTGCTCACCCAACCTCACCAATCCTCTCAGCCCCAAGAGTGTCCAGCCTTATGTCTCATCCAGCTGTGGGTCTAGATATGGTCAATCCAGGTTGCATCAGAGACCCTGAACGGATTTTGTAAGAATTTCTCTCTCTTTCACTGTCTTTGCTTTGTGGGTTTTTTAAAGTAATGTATGTTTAGAATGGGGTTTGGCTGCTTTTCCCTGCTGTGTTGATGCCGCTTTACACCCTCTTGATTCACTTGCAGAGAGATATCAATACATAGGTTTTCAGATTCATACTAGTCAGATATATTCTTGTGCGGTGACTAGGGGGTGTTGAGTCCAGTTCACTGAGCAGGGAGTAGGCCTTGTCTATTACATATTTGGCTTATGGAGCGGTGTCTGAGCTAATTTCAAACCCTTGTTTTATGCATCACCCCACCTCACCTTTCCAGTTAAGCAGCCATAGTGTGTCTTCTAAAGGTGTGCCTCTGTTCTGTTTTGTAATTCAGTTCAAGTGTAGCGATTTTGACATTCCCTCTATAAGCGATATCTTAGGACAAGTGCCTTTTTCTGTGTGACTTATTTCACTTAGAATCATCGTACCTAAATCCACTCATCATGCTGCTAACTAGCCTTATGACATTGATTTCATGGCTGAGTGATATTCCATTGTGCCAAGTACCACCATTTCTTTATCCATTTTTCTCTTTCCTGGGATATTGAAGGTGTACCGAAGCGGAGGTTCTTGGAAACAGAGCAGCCGTAAAGTTTGGGGTGCCTGTGTCTTGTTGATTTTTAGTTTTCCCCATTTATACACCCATGAGTGGAAGTGCCCTATGCTCTCTACGCTGTGTTTATTACTTGTTTCAGGACACACCGTACTCATCTCCAGAGTGCCTGTTGGCAATTTACATCCCGCCCATCAGCGTAGCAAGGCTCCCATGTCTCCATGGCCTGTCCTGCTTTTCTGGTTTTTACACTTTGTTCAGCATGGCCCTTTTGACCGAGGGCAAGCGAGACTTCTTTGTAGCGCTGATTTGCCCTTCCGGCTTGCTTGGTTGGCCAAAAAGGGCGTATGCGTTTTTTCCTGAATATATTCAGGAAAAAACGCATACGCCCTTTTTGGCCAAGGGCATCATTGTCAACCTTTTGCCGCTTTTCATGTGCTTTAAAGGCGAGTCGAATCTACCTCCTGAAATCTGTTTCCTGCAAATCTGCCTTGCTTTCAAATCCTCTTCGTTGCCTTCCCTCAATATATTTGTGGACGAGAGTTCTCATTTATAACTCTGCACGTTTGTGAATTGCAGTGCCCCTGAGCTCCATTTGTCTCCTCGCTTTTTTGGGAGCTGGCCGCAAAAGCGCAGGATTGCTTCAGGCCCTATTTTGGTTCTGGGGGGCAGGCTGAGCCTGTGGTTCATTCTTCTTCCTGATGGGAAAATGGAGTGACCTGTGCCTGTCCCAACACCTAGGGCTAGTCTCTCGTTGGTTCCCCGTCTTCCCGTTCATCCTCAGGACACATTGCAACCTGGACGAAACAGGAGGTTAAAGGTGCTGATTCTCCAAGTAGGGAGATGGTTAGTCAAGCGGCTGGAATGGCGAACCCGAGCACAAGGAGAGGAGAAATGAGGTGCGTTTTAGAAACCATTCCCGATATCATGGCATACCAACTTCTGGGTTTCCCATGCATGTTTTGATGTAGGAAGATTCCCTTGTACCTGGAGATTTGAGACCCATGGGGTGGGTACCCCGCGGTATTACTTTAAAGTATCTGCATTTGCTCACCCAACCTCACCAATCCTCTCAGCCCCAAGAGTGTCCAGCCTTATGTCTCATCCAGCTGTGGGTCTAGATATGGTCAATCCAGGTTGCATCAGAGACCCTGAACGGATTTTGTAAGAATTTCTCTCTCTTTCACTGTCTTTGTTTTGTGGGTTTTTTAAAGTAATTTATGTTTAGAATCGGGCTTGGCTGCTTTTCCCTGCTGTGTTGATGCCGCTTTACACCCTCTTGATTCACTTGCAGAGAGATATCGATACATAGGTTTTCAGATTCTTACTAGGCAGATATATTCTTGTGTGGTGACTAGGGTGTGTTGAGTCCAGTTCACTGAGCAGGGAGTAGGCCTTGTCTATTACATATTTGGCTTATGGAGCTGTCTCTGAGCTAATTTCAAACCCTTGTTTTATGCATCACCCCACCTCACTTTTCCGGTTAAGCAGCCATAGTGTGTCTTCTAAAGGTGTGCCTCCGTTCTGTTTTGTAATTCAGTTCAAGTGTAGCGATTTTGACATTCCCTCTATAAGCGATATCTTAGGATAAGTGCCTTTTTCTGTGTGACTTATTTCACTTAGAATCATCGGACCTAAATCCACTCATCATGCTGCTAACTAGCCTTATGACATTGATTTCATGGCTGAGTGATATTCCATTGTGCCAAGTACCACCATTTCTTTATCCATTTTTCTATTTCCTGGGATATTGAAGGTGTACCGAAGCGGAGGTTCTTGTAAACAGAGCAGCCGTAAAGTTTGGGGTGCCTGTGTCTTGTTGATTTTTAGTTTTCCCGATTTATACGCCCATGAGTGGAAGTGCCCTATGCTCTCAACGCTGTGTTTATTACTTGTTTCAGGACACACCGTACTCATCTCCAGAGTGCCTGTTGGCAATTTACATCCCGCCCATCAGCGTAGCAAGGCTCCCATGTCTCCATGGCCTGTCCTGCTTTTCTGGTTTTTACACTTTGTTCAGCATGGCCCTTTTGACCGAGGGCAAGCGAGACTTCTTTGTAGCGCTGATTTGCCCTTCCGGCTTGCTTGGTTGGCCAAAAAGGGCGTATGCGTTTTTTCCTGAATATATTCAGGAAAAAACGCATACGCCCTTTTTGGCCAAGGGCATCATTGTCAACGTTTTGCCGCTTTTCATGTGCTTTAAAGGCGAGTCGAATCTACCTCCTGAAATCTGTTTCCTGCAAATCTGCCTTGCTTTCAAATCCTCTTCGTTGCCTTCCTTCAATATATTTGTGGACGAGAGTTCTCATTTATAACTCTGCACGTTTGTGAATTGCAGTGCCCCTGAGCTCCATTTGTCTCCTCGCTTTTTTGGGAGCTGGCCGCAAAAGCGCAGGATTGCTTCAGGCCCTATTTTGGTTCTGGGGGGCAGGCTGAGCCTGTGGTTCATTCTTCTTCCTGATGGGAAAATGGAGTGACCTGTGCCTGTCCCAACACCTAGGGCTAGTCTCTCGTTGGTTCCCCGTCTTCCCGTTCATCCTCAGGACAAATTGCAACCTGGACGAAACAGGAGGTTAAAGGTGCTGATTCTCCAAGTAGGGAGATGGTTAGTCAAGCGGCTGGAATGGCGAACCCGAGCACAAGGAGAGGAGAAATGAGGTGCGTTTTAGAAACCATTCCCGATATCATGGCATACCATCTTCTGGGTTTCCCATGCATGTTTTGATGTAGGAAGATTCCCTTGTACCTGGAGATTTGAGACCCATGGGGTGGGTACCCCGCGGTATTACTTTAAAGTATCTGCATTTGCTCACCCAACCTCACCAATCCTCTCAGCCCCAAGAGTGTCCAGCCTTATGTCTCATCCAGCTGTGGGTCTAGATATGGTCAATCCAGGTTGCATCAGAGACCCTGAACGGATTTTGTAAGAATTTCTCTCTCTTTCACTGTCTTTGCTTTGTGGGTTTTTTAAAGTAATGTATGTTTAGAATGGGGTTTGGCTGCTTTTCCCTGCTGTGTTTATGCCGCTTTACACCCTCTTGATTCACTTGCAGAGAGATATCAATACATAGGTTTTCAGATTCATACTAGTCAGATATATTCTTGTGCGGTGACTAGGGGGTGTTGAGTCCAGTTCACTGAGCAGGGAGTAGGCCTTGTCTATTACATATTTGGCTTATGGAGCGGTGTCTGAGCTAATTTCAAACCCTTGTTTTATGCATCACCCCACCTCACCTTTCCAGTTAAGCAGCCATAGTGTGTCTTCTAAAGGTGTGCCTCTGTTCTGTTTTGTAATTCAGTTCAAGTGTAGCGATTTTGACATTCCCTCTATAAGCGATATCTTAGGACAAGTGCCTTTTTCTGTGTGACTTATTTCACTTAGAATCATCGTACCTAAATCCACTCATCATGCTGCTAACTAGCCTTATGACATTGATTTCATGGCTGAGTGATATTCCATTGTGCCAAGTACCACCAGTTCTTTATCCATTTTTCTCTTTCCTGGGATATTGAAGGTGTACCGAAGCGGAGGTTCTTGGAAACAGAGCAGCCGTAAAGTTTGGGGTGCCTGTGTCTTGTTGATTTTTAGTTTTCCCCATTTATACACCCATGAGTGGAAGTGCCCTATGCTCTCTACGCTGTGTTTATTACTTGTTTCAGGACACACCGTACTCATCTCCAGAGTGTCTGTTGGCAATTTACATCCCGCCCATCAGCGTAGCAAGGCTCCCATGTCTCCATGGCCTGTCCTGCTTTTCTGGTTTTTACACTTTGTTCAGCATGGCCCTTTTGACCGAGGGCAAGCGAGACTTCTTTGTAGCGCTGATTTGCCCTTCCGGCTTGCTTGGTTGGCCAAAAAGGGCGTATGCGTTTTTTCCTGAATATATTCAGGAAAAAACGCATACGCCCTTTTTGGCCAAGGGCATCATTGTCAACCTTTTGCCGCTTTTCATGTGCTTTAAAGGCGAGTCGAATCTACCTCCTGAAATCTGTTTCCTGCAAATCTGCCTTGCTTTCAAATCCTCTTCGTTGCCTTCCCTCAATATATTTGTGGACGAGAGTTCTCATTTATAACTCTGCACGTTTGTGAATTGCAGTGCCCCTGAGCTCCATTTGTCTCCTCGCTTTTTTGGGAGCTGGCCGCAAAAGCGCAGGATTGCTTCAGGCCCTATTTTGGTTCTGGGGGGCAGGCTGAGCCTGTGGTTCATTCTTCTTCCTGATGGGAAAATGGAGTGACCTGTGCCTGTCCCAACACCTAGGGCTAGTCTCTCGTTGGTTCCCCGTCTTCCCGTTCATCCTCAGGACACATTGCAACCTGGACGAAACAGGAGGTTAAAGGTGCTGATTCTCCAAGTAGGGAGATGGTTAGTCAAGCGGCTGGAATGGCGAACCCGAGCACAAGGAGAGGAGAAATGAGGTGCGTTTTAGAAACCATTCCCGATATCATGGCATACCAACTTCTGGGTTTCCCATGCATGTTTTGATGTAGGAAGATTCCCTTGTACCTGGAGATTTGAGACCCATGGGGTGGGTACCCCGCGGTATTACTTTAAAGTATCTGCATTTGCTCACCCAACCTCACCAATCCTCTCAGCCCCAAGAGTGTCCAGCCTTATGTCTCATCCAGCTGTGGGTCTAGATATGGTCAATCCAGGTTGCATCAGAGACCCTGAACGGATTTTGTAAGAATTTCTCTCTCTTTCACTGTCTTTGTTTTGTGGGTTTTTTAAAGTAATTTATGTTTAGAATCGGGCTTGGCTGCTTTTCCCTGCTGTGTTGATGCCGCTTTACACCCTCTTGATTCACTTGCAGAGAGATATCGATACATAGGTTTTCAGATTCTTACTAGGCAGATATATTCTTGTGTGGTGACTAGGGTGTGTTGAGTCCAGTTCACTGAGCAGGGAGTAGGCCTTGTCTATTACATATTTGGCTTATGGAGCGGTCTCTGAGCTAATTTCAAACCCTTGTTTTATGCATCACCCCACCTCACCTTTCCCGTTAAGCAGCCATAGTGTGTCTTCTAAAGGTGTGACTCTGTTCTGTTTTGTAATTCAGTTCAAGTGTAGCGATTTTGACATTCCCTCTATAAGCGATATCTTAGGATAAGTGTCTTTTTCTGTGTGACTTATTTCACTTAGAATCATCGTACCTAAATCCACTCATCATGCTGCTAACTAGCCTTATGACATTGATTTCATGGCTGAGTGATATTCCATTGTGCCAAGTACCACCATTTCTTTATCCATTTTTCTCTTTCCTGGGATATTGAAGGTGTACCGAAGCGGAGGTTCTTGGAAACAGAGCAGCCGTAAACTTTAGGGTGCCTGTGTCTTGTTGATTTTTAGTTTTCCCCATTTATACACCCATGAGTGGAAGTGCCCTATGCTCTCTACGCTGTGTTTATTACTTGTTTCAGGACACACCGTACTCTTCTCCAGAGTGCCTGTTCTCAATTTACATCCCGCCCATCAGCGTAGTAAGGCTGCCATGTCTCCAAGGCCTGTCCTGCTTTTCTGGTTTTTACACTTTGTTCAGCATGGCCCTTTTGACCGAGGGCAAGCGAGACTTCTTTGTAGCGTTGATTTGCACTTCCGGCTTGCTTGGTTGGCCAAAAAGGGCGTATGCGTTTTTTACTGAATATATTCAGGAAAAAACGCATACGCCCTTTTTGGCCAAGGGCATCATTGTCAACCTTTTGCCGCTTTTCATGTGCTTTAAAGGCGAGTCGAATATACCTCCTGAAATCTGTTTCCTGCAAATCTGCCTTGCTTTCAAATCCTCTTCGTTGCCTTCCCTCAATATATTTGTGGACGAGAGTTCTCATTTATAACTCTGCACGTTTGTGAATTGCAGTGCCCCTAAGCTCCATTTGTCTCCTCGCTTTTTTGGGAGCTGGCCGCAAAAGCGCAGGATTGCTTCAGGCCCTATTTTGGTTCTGGGGGGCAGGCTGAGCCTGTGGTTCATTCTTCTTCCTGATGGGAAAATGGAGTGACCTATGCCTGTCCCAACACCTAGGGCTAGTCTCTCGTTGGTTCCCCGTCTTCCCGTTCATCCTCAGGACAAATTGCAACCTGGACGAAACAGGAGGTTAAAGGTGCTGATTCTCCAAGTAGGGAGATGGTTAGTCAAGCGGCTGGAATGGCGAACCCGAGCACAAGGAGAGGAGAAATGAGGTGCGTTTTAGAAACCATTCCCGATATCATGGCATACCATCTTCTGGGTTTCCCATGCATGTTTTGATGTAGGAAGATTCCCTTGTACCTGGAGATTTGAGACCCATGGGGTGGGTACCCCGCGGTATTACTTTAAAGTATCTGCATTTGCTCACCCAACCTCACCAATCCTCTCAGCCCCAAGAGTGTCCAGCCTTATGTCTCATCCAGCTGTGGGTCTAGATATGGTCAATCCAGGTTGCATCAGAGACCCTGAACGGATTTTGTAAGAATTTCTCTCTCTTTCACTGTCTTTGCTTTGTGGGTTTTTTAAAGTAATGTATGTTTATAATGGGGTTTGGCTGCTTTTCCCTGCTGTGTTTATGCCGCTTTACACCCTCTTGATTCACTTGCAGAGAGATATCAATACATAGGTTTTCAGATTCATACTAGTCAGATATATTCTTGTGCGGTGACCAGGGGGTGTTGAGTCCAGTTCACTGAGCAGGGAGTAGGCCTTGTCTATTACATATTTGGCTTATGGAGCGGTGTCTGAGCTAATTTCAAACCCTTGTTTTATGCATCACCCCACCTCACCATTCCGGTTAAGCAGGCATAGTGTGTCTTCTAAAGGTGTGCCTCTGTTCTGTTTTGTAATTCAGTTCAAGTGTAGCGATTTTGACATTCCCTCTATAAGCGATATCTTAGGATAAGTGCCTTTTTCTGTGTGACTTATTTCACTTAGAATCATCGTACCTAAATTCACTCATCATGCTGCTAACTAGCCTTATGACATTGATTTCATGGCTGAGTGATACTGCATTGTGCCAAGTACCACCAGTTCTTTATCCATTTTTCTATTTCCTGGGATATTGAAGGTGTACCGAAGCGGAGGTTCTTGGAAACAGAGCAGCCGTAAAGTTTGGGGTGCCTGTGTCTTGTTGATTTTTAGTTTTCCCAATTTATACGCCCATGAGTGGAAGTGCCCTATGCTCTCAACGCTGTGTTTATTACTTGTTTCAGGACACACCGTACTCATCTCCAGAGTGCCTGTTGGCAATTTACATCCCGCCCATCAGCGTAGCAAGGCTCCCATGTCTCCATGGCCTGTCCTGCTTTTCTGGTTTTTACACTTTGTTCAGCATGGCCCTTTTGACCGAGGGCAAGCGAGACTTCTTTGTAGCGCTGATTTGCCCTTCCGGCTTGCTTGGTTGGCCAAAAAGGGCGTATGCGTTTTTTCCTGAATATATTCAGGAAAAAACGCATACGCCCTTTTTGGCCAAGGGCATCATTGTCAACGTTTTGCCGCTTTTCATGTGCTTTAAAGGCGAGTCGAATCTACCTCCTGAAATCTGTTTCCTGCAAATCTGCCTTGCTTTCAAATCCTCTTCGTTGCCTTCCTTCAATATATTTGTGGACGAGAGTTCTCATTTATAACTCTGCACGTTTGTGAATTGCAGTGCCCCTGAGCTCCATTTGTCTCCTCGCTTTTTTGGGAGCTGGCCGCAAAAGCGCAGGATTGCTTCAGGCCCTATTTTGGTTCTGGGGGGCAGGCTGAGCCTGTGGTTCATTCTTCTTCCTGATGGGAAAATGGAGTGACCTATGCCTGTCCCAACACCTAGGGCTCGTCTCTCTTTGGTTCCCCGTCTTCACGTTCATCCTCAGGACAAATTGCAACCTGTACAATCAGGAGGTTAAAGGTGCTGATTCTCCAAGTAGGGAGATGGTTAGTCAAGCAGCTGGAATGGTGAACCCGTGCACAAGGAGAGGAGAAATGAGGTGCATTTTAGAAACCTTTCCCAATCTCATGGCATACCATCTTCTGGGTTTCCCATGCATGTTTTGATATAGGAAGATGCCCTTGTAACTGGAGATTTGATACCCATGGGGTGTGTTCCCCGCAGTGTTACTTTAAAGTATCTGCGTTTGCTCACCCAACCTCACCAATCCTCTCAGCCCCAAGAGTGTCCAGCCTTATGTCTCATCCAGCTGTGGGTCTAGATATGGTCAATCCAGGTTGCATCATAGAACCTGAACGGATTTTGTAAGAATTTCTCTCTCTTTCACTGTCTTTGTTTTGTGGGTTTTTTAACGTAATTTATGTTTAGAATCGGGCTTGGCTGCTTTTCCCTGCTGTGTTGATGCCGCTTTACACCCTCTTGATTCACTTGCAGAGAGATATCGATACATAGGTTTTCAGATTCTTACTAGTCAGATATATTCTTGTGTGGTGACTAGGGTGTGTTGAGTCCAGTTCACTGAGCAGGGAGTAGGCCTTGTCTATTACATATTTGGCTTATGGAGCGGTCTCTGAGCTAATTTCAAACCCTTGTTTTATGCATCACCCCACCTCACCTTTCCCGTTAAGCAGCCATAGTGTGTCTTCTAAAGGTGTGACTCTGTTCTGTTTTGTAATTCAGTTCAAGTGTAGCGATTTTGACATTCCCTCTATAAGCGATATCTTAGGATAAGTGTCTTTTTCTGTGTGACTTATTTCACTTAGAATCATCGTACCTAAATCCACTCATCATGCTGCTAACTAGCCTTATGACATTGATTTCATGGCTGAGTGATATTCCATTGTGCCAAGTACCACCATTTCTTTATCCATTTTTCTCTTTCCTGGGATATTGAAGGTGTACCGAAGCGGAGGTTCTTGGAAACAGAGCAGCCGTAAACTTTAGGGTGCCTGTGTCTTGTTGATTTTTAGTTTTCCTCATTTATACACCCATGAGTGGAAGTGCCCTATGCTCTCTACGCTGTGTTTATTACTTGTTTGAGGACACACCGTACTCTTCTCCAGAGTGCCTGTTGGCAATTTACATCCCGCCCATCAGCGTAGTAAGGCTGCCATGTCTCCATGGCCTGTCCTGCTTTTCTGGTTTTTACACTTTGTTCAGCATGGCCCTTTTGACCGAGGGCAAGCGAGACTTCTTTGTAGCGTTGATTTGCACTTCCGGCTTGCTTGGTGGGCCAAAAAGGGCGTATGCGTTTTTTCCTGAATATATTCAGGAAAAAACGCATACGCCCTTTTTGGCCAAGGGCATCATTGTCAACGTTTTGCCGCTTTTCATGTGCTTTAAAGGCGAGTCGAATCTACCTCCTGAAATCTGTTTCCTGCAAATCTGCCTTGCTTTCAAATCCTCTTCGTTGCCTTCCCTCAATATATTTGTGGACGAGAGTTCTCATTTATAACTCTGCACGTTTGTGAATTGCAGTGCCCCTGAGCTCCATTTGTCTCCTCGCTTTTTTGGGAGCTGGCCGCAAAAGCGCAGGATTGCTTCAGGCCCTATTTTGGTTCTGGGGGGCAGGCTGAGCCTGTGGTTCATTCTTCTTCCTGATGGGAAAATGGAGTGACCTGTGCCTGTCCCAACACCTAGGGCTAGTCTCTCGTTGGTTCCCCGTCTTCACGTTCATCCTCAGGACACATTGCAACCTGGACGAAACAGGAGGTTAAAGGTGCTGATTCTCCAAGTAGGGAGATGGTTAGTCAAGCGGCTGGAATGGCGAACCCGAGCACAAGGAGAGGAGAAATGAGGTGCGTTTTAGAAACCTTTCCCGATCTCATGGCATACCATCTTCTGGGTTTCCCATGCATGTTTTGATGTAGGAAGATTCCCTTGTACCTGGAGATTTGAGACCCATGGGGTGGGTACCCCGCGGTATTACTTTAAAGTATCTGCATTTGCTCACCCAACCTCACCAATCCTCTCAGCCCCAAGAGTGTCCAGCCTTATGTCTCATCCAGCTGTGGGTCTAGATATGGTCAATCCAGGTTGCATCAGAGACCCTGAACGGATTTTGTAAGAATTTCTCTCTCTTTCACTGTCTTTGCTTTGTGGGTTTTTTAAAGTAATGTATGTTTAGAATGGGGTTTGGCTGCTTTTCCCTGCTGTGTTTATGCCGCTTTACACCCTCTTGATTCACTTGCAGAGAGATATAATTACATAGGTTTTCAGATTCATACTAGTCAGATATATTCTTGTGCGGTGACTAGGGGGTGTTGAGTCCAGTTCACTGAGCAGGGAGTAGGCCTTGTCTATTACATATTTGGCTTATGGAGCGGTGTCTGAGCTAATTTCAAACCCTTGTTTTATGCATCACCCCACCTCACTTTTCCGGTTAAGCAGCCATAGTGTGTCTTCTAAAGGTGTGCCTCCGTTCTGTTTTGTAATTCAGTTCAAGTGTAGCGATTTTGACATTCCCTCTATAAGCGATATCTTAGGATAAGTGCCTTTTTCTGTGTGACTTATTTCACTTAGAATCATCGGACCTAAATCCACTCATCATGCTGCTAACTAGCCTTATGACATTGATTTCATGGCTGAGTGATATTGCATTGTGCCAAGTACCACCATTTCTTTATCCATTTTTCTATTTCCTGGGATATTGAAGGTGTACCGAAGCGGAGGTTCTTGTAAACAGAGCAGCCGTAAAGTTTGAGGTGCCTGTGTCTTGTTGATTTTTAGTTTTCCCGATTTATACGCCCATGAGTGGAAGTGCCCTATGCTCTCAACGCTGTGTTTATTACTTGTTTCAGGACACACCGTACTCATCTCCAGAGTGCCTGTTGGCAATTTACATCCCGCCCATCAGCGTAGCAAGGCTCCCATGTCTCCATGGCCTGTCCTGCTTTTCTGGTTTTTACACTTTGTTCAGCATGGCCCTTTTGACCGAGGGCAAGCGAGACTTCTTTGTAGCGCTGATTTGCCCTTCCGGCTTGCTTGGTTGGCCAAAAAGGGCGTATGCGTTTTTTCCTGAATATATTCAGGAAAAAACGCATACGCCCTTTTTGGCCAAGGGCATCATTGTCAACGTTTTGCCGCTTTTCATGTGCTTTAAAGGCGAGTCGAATCTACCTCCTGAAATCTGTTTCCTGCAAATCTGCCTTGCTTTCAAATCCTCTTCGTTGCCTTCCTTCAATATATTTGTGGACGAGAGTTCTCATTTATAACTCTGCACGTTTGTGAATTGCAGTGCCCCTGAGCTCCATTTGTCTCCTCGCTTTTTTGGGAGCTGGCCGCAAAAGCGCAGGATTGCTTCAGGCCCTATTTTGGTTCTGGGGGGCAGGCTGAGCCTGTGGTTCATTCTTCTTCCTGATGGGAAAATGGAGTGACCTGTGCCTGTCCCAACACCTAGGGCTAGTCTCTCGTTGGTTCCCCGTCTTCACGTTCATCCTCAGGACAAATTGCAACCTGTACAATCAGGAGGTTAAAGGTGCTGATTCTCCAAGTAGGGAGATGGTTAGTCAAGCGGCTGGAATGGTGAACCCGAGCACAAGGAGAGGAGAAATGAGGTGCGTTTTAGAAACCTTTCCCGATCTCATGGCATACCATCTTCTGGGTTTCCCATGCATGTTTTGATGTAGGAAGATGCCCTTGTACCTGGAGATTTGATACCCATGGGGTGTGTTCCCCGCAGTGTTACTTTAAAGTATCTGCGTTTGCTCACCCAACCTCACCAATCCTCTCAGCCCCAAGAGTGTCCAGCCTTATGTCTCATCCAGCTGTGGGTCTAGATATGGTCAATCCAGGTTGCATCATAGACCCTGAACGGATTTTGTAAGAATTTCTCTCTCTTTCACTGTCTTTGTTTTGTGGGTTTTTTAAAGTAATGTATGTTTAGAATCGGGCTTGGCTGCTTTTCCCTGCTGTGTTGATGCCGCTTTACACCCTCTTGATTCACTTGCAGAGAGATATCGATACATAGGTTTTCAGATTCTTACTAGTCAGATATATTCTTGTGTGGTGACTAGGGTGTGTTGAGTCCAGTTCACTGAGCAGGGAGTAGGCCTTGTCTATTACATATTTGGCTTATGGAGCGGTCTCTGAGCTAATTTCAAACCCTTGTTTTATGCATCACCCCACCTCACCTTTCCCGTTAAGCAGCCATAGTGTGTCTTCTAAAGGTGTGACTCTGTTCTGTTTTGTAATTCAGTTCAAGTGTAGCGATTTTGACATTCCCTCTATAAGCGATATCTTAGGATAAGTGTCTTTTTCTGTGTGACTTATTTCACTTAGAATCATCGTACCTAAATCCACTCATCATGCTGCTAACTAGCCTTATGACATTGATTTCATGGCTGAGTGATATTCCATTGTGCCAAGTACCACCATTTCTTTATCCATTTTTCTCTTTCCTGGGATATTGAAGGTGTACCGAAGCGGAGGTTCTTGGAAACAGAGCAGCCGTAAACTTTAGGGTGCCTGTGTCTTGTTGATTTTTAGTTTTCCCCATTTATACACCCATGAGTGGAAGTGCCCTATGCTCTCTACGCTGTGTTTATTACTTGTTTCAGGACACACCGTACTCTTCTCCAGAGTGCCTGTTGTCAATTTACATCCCGCCCATCAGCGTAGTAAGGCTGCCATGTCTCCAAGGCCTGTCCTGCTTTTCTGGTTTTTACACTTTGTTCAGCATGGCCCTTTTGACCGAGGGCAAGCGAGACTTCTTTGTAGCGTTGATTTGCACTTCCGGCTTGCTTGGTTGGCCAAAAAGGGCGTATGCGTTTTTTCCTGAATATATTCAGGAAAAAACGCATACGCCCTTTTTGGCCAAGGGCATCATTGTCAACCTTTTGCCGCTTTTCATGTGCTTTAAAGGCGAGTCGAATCTACCTCCTGAAATCTGTTTCCTGCAAATCTGCCTTGCTTTCAAATCCTCTTCGTTGCCTTCCCTCAATATATTTGTGGACGAGAGTTCTCATTTATAACTCTGCACGTTTGTGAATTGCAGTGCCCCTAAGCTCCATTTGTCTCCTCGCTTTTTTGGGAGCTGGCCGCAAAAGCGCAGGATTGCTTCAGGCCCTATTTTGGTTCTGGGGGGCAGGCTGAGCCTGTGGTTCATTCTTCTTCCTGATGGGAAAATGGAGTGACCTATGCCTGTCCCAACACCTAGGGCTAGTCTCTCGTTGGTTCCCCGTCTTCCCGTTCATCCTCAGGACAAATTGCAACCTGGAAGAAACAGGAGGTTAAAGGTGCTGATTCTCCAAGTAGGGAGATGGTTAGTCAAGCGGCTGGAATGGCGAACCCGAGCACAAGGAGAGGAGAAATGAGGTGCGTTTTAGAAACCATTCCCGATATCATGGCATACCATCTTCTGGGTTTCCCATGCATGTTTTGATGTAGGAAGATTCCCTTGTACCTGGAGATTTGAGACCCATGGGGTGGGTACCCCGCGGTATTACTTTAAAGTATCTGCATTTGCTCACCCAACCTCACCAATCCTCTCAGCCCCAAGAGTGTCCAGCCTTATGTCTCATCCAGCTGTGGGTCTAGATATGGTCAATCCAGGTTGCATCAGAGACCCTGAACGGATTTTGTAAGAATTTCTCTCTCTTTCACTGTCTTTGCTTTGTGGGTTTTTTAAAGTAATGTATGTTTATAATGGGGTTTGGCTGCTTTTCCCTGCTGTGTTTATGCCGCTTTACACCCTCTTGATTCACTTGCAGAGAGATATCAATACATAGGTTTTCAGATTCATACTAGTCAGATATATTCTTGTGCGGTGACCAGGGGGTGTTGAGTCCAGTTCACTGAGCAGGGAGTAGGCCTTGTCTATTACATATTTGGCTTATGGAGCGGTGTCTGAGCTAATTTCAAACCCTTGTTTTATGCATCACCCCACCTCACCTTTCCGGTTAAGCAGGCATAGTGTGTCTTCTAAAGGTGTGCCTCTGTTCTGTTTTGTAATTCAGTTCAAGTGTAGCGATTTTGACATTCCCTCTATAAGCGATATCTTAGGATAAGTGCCTTTTTCTGTGTGACTTATTTCACTTAGAATCATCGTACCTAAATACACTCATCATGCTGCTAACTAGCCTTATGACATTGATTTCATGGCTGAGTGATACTGCATTGTGCCAAGTACCAGCAGTTCTTTATCCATTTTTCTATTTCCTGGGATATTGAAGGTGTACCGAAGCGGAGGTTCTTGGAAACAGAGCAGCCGTAAAGTTTGGGGTGCCTGTGTCTTGTTGATTTTTAGTTTTCCCAATTTATACGCCCATGAGTGGAAGTGCCCTATGCTCTCAACGCTGTGTTTATTACTTGTTTCAGGACACACCGTACTCATCTCCAGAGTGCCTGTTGGCAATTTACATCCCGCCCATCAGCGTAGCAAGGCTCCCATGTCTCCATGGCCTGTCCTGCTTTTCTGGTTTTTACACTTTGTTCAGCATGGCCCTTTTGACCGAGGGCAAGCGAGACTTCTTTGTAGCGCTGATTTGCCCTTCCGGCTTGCTTGGTTGGCCAAAAAGGGCGTATGCGTTTTTTCCTGAATATATTCAGGAAAAAACGCATACGCCCTTTTTGGCCAAGGGCATCATTGTCAACGTTTTGCCGCTTTTCATGTGCTTTAAAGGCGAGTCGAATCTACCTCCTGAAATCTGTTTCCTGCAAATCTGCCTTGCTTTCAAATCCTCTTCGTTGCCTTCCTTCAATATATTTGTGGACGAGAGTTCTCATTTATAACTCTGCACGTTTGTGAATTGCAGTGCCCCTGAGCTCCATTTGTCTCCTCGCTTTTTTGGGAGCTGGCCGCAAAAGCGCAGGATTGCTTCAGGCCCTATTTTGGTTCTGGGGGGCAGGCTGAGCCTGTGGTTCATTCTTCTTCCTGATGGGAAAATGGAGTGACCTATGCCTGTCCCAACACCTAGGGCTCGTCTCTCGTTGGTTCCCCGTCTTCACGTTCATCCTCAGGACAAATTGCAACCTGTACAATCAGGAGGTTAAAGGTGCTGATTCTCCAAGTAGGGAGATGGTTAGTCAAGCAGCTGGAATGGTGAACCCGTGCACAAGGAGAGGCGAAATGAGGTGCATTTTAGAAACCTTTCCCGATCTCATGGCATACCATCTTCTGGGTTTCCCATGCATGTTTTGATGTAGGAAGATGCCCTTGTAACTGGAGATTTGATACCCATGGGGTGTGTTCCCCGCAGTGTTACTTTAAAGTATCTGCGTTTGCTCACCCAACCTCACCAATCCTCTCAGCCCCAAGAGTGTCCAGCCTTATGTCTCATCCAGCTGTGGGTCTAGATATGGTCAATCCAGGTTGCATCATAGAACCTGAACGGATTTTGTAAGAATTTCTCTCTCTTTCACTGTCTTTGTTTTGTGGGTTTTTTAACGTAATTTATGTTTAGAATCGGGCTTGGCTGCTTTTCCCTGCTGTGTTGATGCCGCTTTACACCCTCTTGATTCACTTGCAGAGAGATATCGATACATAGGTTTTCAGATTCTTACTAGTCAGATATATTCTTGTGTGGTTACTAGGGTGTGTTGAGTCCAGTTCACTGAGCAGGGAGTAGGCCTTGTCTATTACATATTTGGCTTATGGAGCGGTCTCTGAGCTAATTTCAAACCCTTGTTTTATGCATCACCCCACCTCACCTTTCCCGTTAAGCAGCCATAGTGTGTCTTCTAAAGGTGTGACTCTGTTCTGTTTTGTAATTCAGTTCAAGTGTAGCGATTTTGACATTCCCTCTATAAGCGATATCTTAGGATAAGTGTCTTTTTCTGTGTGACTTATTTCACTTAGAATCATCGTACCTAAATCCACTCATCATGCTGCTAACTAGCCTTATGACATTGATTTCATGGCTGAGTGATATTCCATTGTGCCAAGTACCACCATTTCTTTATCCATTTTTCTCTTTCCTGGGATATTGAAGGTGTACCGAAGCGGAGGTTCTTGGAAACAGAGCAGCCGTAAACTTTAGGGTGCCTGTGTCTTGTTGATTTTTAGTTTTCCTCATTTATACACCCATGAGTGGAAGTGCCCTATGCTCTCTACGCTGTGTTTATTACTTGTTTGAGGACACACCGTACTCTTCTCCAGAGTGCCTGTTGGCAATTTACATCCCGCCCATCAGCGTAGTAAGGCTGCCATGTCTCCATGGCCTGTCCTGCTTTTCTGGTTTTTACACTTTGTTCAGCATGGCCCTTTTGACCGAGGGCAAGCGAGACTTCTTTGTAGCGTTGATTTGCACTTCCGGCTTGCTTGGTGGGCCAAAAAGGGCGTATGCGTTTTTTCCTGAATATATTCAGGAAAAAACGCATACGCCCTTTTTGGCCAAGGGCATCATTGTCAACTTTTTGCCGCTTTTCATGTGCTTTAAAGGCGAGTCGAATCTACCTCCTGAAATCTGTTTCCTGCCAATCTGCCTTGCTTTCAAATCCTCTTCGTTGCCTTCCCTCAATATATTTGTGGACGAGAGTTCTCATTTATAACTCTGCACGTTTGTGAATTGCAGTGCCCCTGAGCTCCATTTGTCTCCTCGCTTTTTTGGGAGCTGGCCGCAAAAGCGCAGGATTGCTTCAGGCCCTATTTTGGTTCTGGGGGGCAGGCTGAGCCTGTGGTTCATTCTTCTTCCTGATGGGAAAATGGAGTGACCTGTGCCTGTCCCAACACCTAGGGCTAGTCTCTCGTTGGTTCCCCGTCTTCCCGTTCATCCTCAGGACACATTGCAACCTGGACGAAACAGGAGGTTAAAGGTGCTGATTCTCCAAGTAGGGAGATGGTTAGTCAAGCGGCTGGAATGGCGAACCCGAGCACAAGGAGAGGAGAAATGAGGTGCGTTTTAGAAACCTTTCCCGATCTCATGGCATACCATCTTCTGGGTTTCCCATGCATGTTTTGATGTAGGAAGATTCCCTTGTACCTGGAGATTTGAGACCCATGGGGTGGGTACCCCGCGGTATTACTTTAAAGTATCTGCATTTGCTCACCCAACCTCACCAATCCTCTCAGCCCCAAGAGTGTCCAGCCTTATGTCTCATCCAGCTGTGGGTCTAGATATGGTCAATCCAGGTTGCATCAGAGACCCTAAACGGATTTTGTAAGAATTTCTCTCTCTTTCACTGTCTTTGCTTTGTGGTTTTTTTAAGTAATGTATGTTTAGAATGGGGTTTGGCTGCTTTTCCCTGCTGTGTTTATGCCGCTTTACACCCTCTTGATTCACTTGCAGAGAGATATAATTACATAGGTTTTCAGATTCATACTAGTCAGATATATTCTTGTGCGGTGACTAGGGGGTGTTGAGTCCAGTTCACTGAGCAGGGAGTAGGCCTTGTCTATTACATATTTGGCTTATGGAGCGGTGTCTGAGCTAATTTCAAACCCTTGTTTTATGCATCACCCCACCTCACTTTTCCGGATAAGCAGCCATAGTGTGTCTTCTAAAGGTGTGCCTCCGTTCTGTTTTGTAATTCAGTTCAAGTGTAGCGATTTTGACATTCCCTCTATAAGCGATATCTTAGGATAAGTGCCTTTTTCTGTGTGACTTATTTCACTTAGAATCATCGGACCTAAATCCACTCATCATGCTGCTAACTAGCCTTATGACATTGATTTCATGGCTGAGTGATATTGCATTGTGCCAAGTACCACCATTTCTTTATCCATTTTTCTATTTCCTGGGATATTGAAGGTGTACCGAAGCGGAGGTTCTTGGAAACAGAGCAGCCGTAAAGTTTGGGGTGCCTGTGTCTTGTTGATTTTTAGTTTTCCCGATTTATACGCCCATGAGTGGAAGTGCCCTATGCTCTCAACGCTGTGTTTATTACTTGTTTCAGGACACACCGTACTCATCTCCAGAGTGCCTGTTGGCAATTTACATCCCGCCCATTAGCGTAGCAAGGCTCCCATGTCTCCATGGCCTGTCCTGCTTTTCTGGTTTTTACACTTTGTTCAGCATGGCCCTTTTGACCGAGGGCAAGCGAGACTTCTTTGTAGCGCTGATTTGCCCTTCCGGCTTGCTTGGTTGGCCAAAAAGGGCGTATGCGTTTTTTCCTGAATATATTCAGGAAAAAACGCATACGCCCTTTTTGGCCAAGGGCATCATTGTCAACGTTTTGCCGCTTTTCATGTGCTTTAAAGGCGAGTCGAATCTACCTCCTGAAATCTGTTTCCTGCAAATCTGCCTTGCTTTCAAATCCTCTTCGTTGCCTTCCTTCAATATATTTGTGGACGAGAGTTCTCATTTATAACTCTGCACGTTTGTGAATTGCAGTGCCCCTGAGCTCCATTTGTCTCCTCGCTTTTTTGGGAGCTGGCCGCAAAAGCGCAGGATTGCTTCAGGCCCTATTTTGGTTCTGGGGGGCAGGCTGAGCCTGTGGTTCATTCTTCTTCCTGATGGGAAAATGGAGTGACCTATGCCTGTCCCAACACCTAGGGCTCGTCTCTCGTTGGTTCCCCGTCTTCACGTTCATCCTCAGGACAAATTGCAACCTGTACAATCAGGAGGTTAAAGGTGCTGATTCTCCAAGTAGGGAGATGGTTAGTCAAGCAGCTGGAATGGTGAACCCGTGCACAAGGAGAGGCGAAATGAGGTGCATTTTAGAAACCTTTCCCGATCTCATGGCATACCATCTTCTGGGTTTCCCATGCATGTTTTGATGTAGGAAGATGCCCTTGTAACTGGAGATTTGATACCCATGGGGTGTGTTCCCCGCAGTGTTACTTTAAAGTATCTGCGTTTGCTCACCCAACCTCACCAATCCTCTCAGCCCCAAGAGTGTCCAGCCTTATGTCTCATCCAGCTGTGGGTCTAGATATGGTCAATCCAGGTTGCATCATAGAACCTGAACGGATTTTGTAAGAATTTCTCTCTCTTTCACTGTCTTTGTTTTGTGGGTTTTTTAACGTAATTTATGTTTAGAATCGGGCTTGGCTGCTTTTCCCTGCTGTGTTGATGCCGCTTTACACCCTCTTGATTCACTTGCAGAGAGATATCGATACATAGGTTTTCAGATTCTTACTAGTCAGATATATTCTTGTGTGGTGACTAGGGTGTGTTGAGTCCAGTTCACTGAGCAGGGAGTAGGCCTTGTCTATTACATATTTGGCTTATGGAGCGGTCTCTGAGCTAATTTCAAACCCTTGTTTTATGCATCACCCCACCTCACCTTTCCCGTTAAGCAGCCATAGTGTGTCTTCTAAAGGTGTGACTCTGTTCTGTTTTGTAATTCAGTTCAAGTGTAGCGATTTTGACATTCCCTCTATAAGCGATATCTTAGGATAAGTGTCTTTTTCTGTGTGACTTATTTCACTTAGAATCATCGTACCTAAATCCACTCATCATGCTGCTAACTAGCCTTATGACATTGATTTCATGGCTGAGTGATATTCCATTGTGCCAAGTACCACCATTTCTTTATCCATTTTTCTCTTTCCTGGGATATTGAAGGTGTACCGAAGCGGAGGTTCTTGGAAACAGAGCAGCCGTAAACTTTAGGGTGCCTGTGTCTTGTTGATTTTTAGTTTTCCTCATTTATACACCCATGAGTGGAAGTGCCCTATGCTCTCTACGCTGTGTTTATTACTTGTTTGAGGACACACCGTACTCTTCTCCAGAGTGCCTGTTGGCAATTTACATCCCGCCCATCAGCGTAGTAAGGCTGCCATGTCTCCATGGCCTGTCCTGCTTTTCTGGTTTTTACACTTTGTTCAGCATGGCCCTTTTGACCGAGGGCAAGCGAGACTTCTTTGTAGCGTTGATTTGCACTTCCGGCTTGCTTGGTGGGCCAAAAAGGGCGTATGCGTTTTTTCCTGAATATATTCAGGAAAAAACGCATACGCCCTTTTTGGCCAAGGGCATCATTGTCAACTTTTTGCCGCTTTTCATGTGCTTTAAAGGCGAGTCGAATCTACCTCCTGAAATCTGTTTCCTGCAAATCTGCCTTGCTTTCAAATCCTCTTCGTTGCCTTCCCTCAATATATTTGTGGACGAGAGTTCTCATTTATAACTCTGCACGTTTGTGAATTGCAGTGCCCCTGAGCTCCATTTGTCTCCTCGCTTTTTTGGGAGCTGGCCGCAAAAGCGCAGGAATGCTTCAGGCCCTATTTTGGTTCTGGGGGGCAGGCTGAGCCTGTGGTTCATTCTTCTTCCTGATGGGAAAATGGAGTGACCTGTGCCTGTCCCAACACCTAGGGCTAGTCTCTCGTTGGTTCCCCGTCTTCCCGTTCATCCTCAGGACACATTGCAACCTGGACGAAATAGGAGGTTAAAGGTGCTGATTCTCCAAGTAGGGAGATGGTTAGTCAAGCGGCTGGAATGGCGAACCCGAGCACAAGGAGAGGAGAAATGAGGTGCGTTTTAGAAACCTTTCCCGATCTCATGGCATACCATCTTCTGGGTTTCCCATGCATGTTTTGATGTAGGAAGATTCCCTTGTACCTGGAGATTTGAGACCCATGGGGTGGGTACCCCGCGGTATTACTTTAAAGTATCTGCATTTGCTCACCCAACCTCACCAATCCTCTCAGCCCCAAGAGTGTCCAGCCTTATGTCTCATCCAGCTGTGGGTCTAGATATGGTCAATCCAGGTTGCATCAGAGACCCTGAACGGATTTTGTAAGAATTTCTCTCTCTTTCACTGTCTTTGCTTTGTGGGTTTTTTAAAGTAATGTATGTTTAGAATGGGGTTTGGCTGCTTTTCCCTGCTGTGTTTATGCCGCTTTACACCCTCTTGATTCACTTGCAGAGAGATATAATTACATAGGTTTTCAGATTCATACTAGTCAGATATATTCTTGTGCGGTGACTAGGGGGTGTTGAGTCCAGTTCACTGAGCAGGGAGTAGGCCTTGTCTATTACATATTTGGCTTATGGAGCGGTGTCTGAGCTAATTTCAAACCCTTGTTTTATGCATCACCCCACCTCACTTTTCCGGTTAAGCAGCCATAGTGTGTCTTCTAAAGGTGTGCCTCCGTTCTGTTTTGTAATTCAGTTCAAGTGTAGCGATTTTGACATTCCCTCTATAAGCGATATCTTAGGATAAGTGCCTTTTTCTGTGTGACTTATTTCACTTAGAATCATCGGACCTAAATCCACTCATCATGCTGCTAACTAGCCTTATGACATTGATTTCATGGCTGAGTGATATTGCATTGTGCCAAGTACCACCATTTCTTTATCCATTTTTCTATTTCCTGGGATATTGAAGGTGTACCGAAGCGGAGGTTCTTGTAAACAGAGCATCCGTAAAGTTTGGGGTGCCTGTGTCTTGTTGATTTTTAGTTTTCCCAATTTATACGCCCATGAGTGGAAGTGCCCTATGCTCTCAACGCTGTGTTTATTACTTGTTTCAGGACACACCGTTCTCATCTCCAGAGTGCCTGTTGGCAATTAACATCCCGCCCATCAGCGTAGCAAGGCTCCCATGTCTCCATGGCCTGTCCTGCTTTTCTGGTTTTTACACTTTGTTCAGCATGGCCCTTTTGACCGAGGGCAAGCGAGACTTCTTTGTAGCGCTGATTTGCCCTTCAGGCTTGCTTGGTTGGCCAAAAAGGGCGTATGCGTTTTTTCCTGAATATATTCAGGAAAAAACGCATACGCCCTTTTTGGCCAAGGGCATCATTGTCAACGTTTTGCCGCTTTTCATGTGCTTTAAAGGCGAGTCGAATCTACCTCCTGAAATCTGTTTCCTGCAAATCTGACTTGCTTTCAAATCCTCTTCGTTGCCTTCCTTCAATATATTTGTGGACGAGAGTTCTCATTTATAACTCTGCACGTTTGTGAATTGCAGTGCCCCTGAGCTCCATTTGTCTCCTCGCTTTTTAAGGAGCTGGCCGCAAAAGCGCAGGATTGCTTCAGGCCCTATTTTGGTTCTGGGGGGCAGGCTGAGCCTGTGGTTCATTCTTCTTCCTGATGGGAAAATGGAGTGACCTATGCCTGTCCCAACACCTAGGGCTCGTCTCTCGTTGGTTTCCCGTCTTCACGTTCATCCTCAGGACAAATTGCAACCTGTACAATCAGGAGGTTAAAGGTGCTGATTCTCCAAGTAGGGAGATGGTTAGTCAAGCAGCTGGAATGGTGAACCCGAGCACAAGGAGAGGAGAAATGAGGTGCATTTTAGAAACCTTTCCCGATCTCATGGCATACCATCTTCTGGGTTTCCCATGCATGTTTTGATGTAGGAAGATGCCCTTTTACCTGGAGATTTGATACCCATGGGGTGTGTTTCCCGCAGTGTTACTTTAAAGTATCTGCGTTTGCTCACCCAACCTCACCAATCCTCTCAGCCCCAAGAGTGTCCAGCCTTATGTCTCATCCAGCTGTGGGTCTAGATATGGTCAATCCAGGTTGCATCAGAGACCCTGAACGGATTTTGTAAGAATTTCTCTCTCTTTCACTGTCTTTGTTTTGTGGGTTTTTTAAAGTAATTTATGTTTAGAATCGGGCTTGGCTGCTTTTCCCTGCTGTGTTGATGCCGCTTTACACCCTCTTGATTCACTTGCAGAGAGATATCGATACATAGGTTTTCAGATTCTTACTAGTCAGATATATTCTTGTGTGGTGACTAGGGTGTGTTGAGTCCAGTTCACTGAGCAGGGAGTAGGCCTTGTCTATTACATATTTGGCTTATGGAGTGGTGTCTGAGCTAATTTCAAACCCTTGTTTTATGCATCACCCCACCTCACCTTTCCGGTTAAGCAGCCATAGTGTGTCTTCTAAAGGTGTGCCTCTGTTCTGTTTTGTAATTCAGTTCAAGTGTAGCGATTTTGACATTCCCTCTATAAGCGATATCTTAGGATAAGTGTCTTTTTCTGTGTGACTTATTTCACTTAGAATCATCGTACCTAAATCCACTCATCATGCTGCTAACTAGCCTTATGACATTGATTTCATGGCTGAGTGATATTCCATTGTGCCAAGTACCACCATTTGTTTATCCATTTTTCTCTTTCCTGGGATATTGAAGGTGTACCGATGTGGAGGTTCTTGGAAACAGAGCAGCCATAAAGTTTGGGGTGCCTGTGTCTTGTTGATTTTTAGTTTTCCCAATTTATACGCCCATGAGTGGAAGTGCCCTATGCTCTCAACGCTGTGTTTATTACTTGTTTCAGGACACACCGTACTCATCTCCAGAGTGCCTGTTGGCAATTTACATCCCGCCCATCAGCGTAGCAAGGCTCCCATGTCTCCATGGCCTGTCCTGCTTTTCTGGTTTTTACACTTTGTTCGGCATGGCCCTTTTGACCGAGGGCAAGCGAGACTTCTTTGTAGCGCTGATTTGCCCTTCCGGCTTGCTTGGTTGGCCAAAAAGGGCGTATGCCTTTTTTCCTGAATATATTCAGGAAAAAACGCATACGCCCTTTTTGGCCAAGGGCATCATTGTCAACGTTTTGCCGCTTTTCATGTGCTTTAAAGGCGAGTCGAATCTACCTCCTGAAATCTGTTTCCTGCAAATCTGCCTTGCTTTCAAATCCTCTTCGTTGCCTTCCTTCAATATATTTGTGGACGAGAGTTCTCATTTATAACTCTGCACGTTTGTGAATTGCAGTGCCCCTGAGCTCCATTTGTCTCCTCGCTTTTTTGGGAGCTGGCCGCAAAAGCGCAGGATTGCTTCAGGCCCTATTTTGGTTCTGGGGGGCAGGCTGAGCCTGTGGTTCATTCTTCTTCCTGATGGGAAAATGGAGTGACCTATGCCTGTCCCAATACCTAGGGCTCGTCTCTCGTTGGTTCCCCGTCTTCACGTTCATCCTCAGGACAAATTGCAACCTGTACAATCAGGAGGTTAAAGGTGCTGATTCTCCAAGTAGGGAGATGGTTAGTCAAGCAGCTGGAATGGCGAACCCGTGCACAAGGAGAGGAGAAATGAGGTGCATTTTAGAAACCTTTCCCGATCTCATGGCATACCATCTTCTGGGTTTCCCATGCATGTTTTGATGTAGGAAGATGCCCTTGTACCTGGAGATTTGAGACCCATGGGGTGTGTTCCCCGCAGTGTTACTTTAAAGTATCTGCGTTTGCTCACCCAACCTCACCAATCCTCTCAGCCCCAAGAGTGTCCAGCCTTATGTCTCATCCAGCTGTGGGTCTAGATATGGTCAATCCAGGTTGCATCATAGACCCTGAACGGATTTTGTAAGAATTTCTCTCTCTTTCACTGTCTTTGTTTTGTGGGTTTTTTAAAGTAATTTATGTTTAGAATCGGGCTTGGCTGCTTTTCCCTGCTGAGTTGATTCCGCTTTACACACTCTTGATTCACTTGCAGAGAGATATCGATACATAGGTTTTCAGATTCTTACTAGTCAGATATATTCTTGTGTGGTGACTAGGGTGTGTTGAGTCCAGTTCACTGAGCAGGGAGTAGGCCTTGTCTATTACATATTTGGCTTATGGAGCGGTCTCTGAGCTAATTTGAAACCCTTGTTTTATGCATCACCCCACCTCACCTTTCCGGTTAAGCAGCCATAGTGTGTCTTCTAAAGGTGTGACTCTGTTCTGTTTTGTAATTCAGTTCAAGTGTAGCGATTTTGACATTCCCTCTATAAGCGATATCTTAGGATAAGTGTCTTTTTCTGTGTGACTTATTTCACTTAGAATCATCGTACCTAAATCCACTCATCATGCTGCTAACTAGCCTTATGACATTGATTTCATGGCTGAGTGATATTCCATTGTGCCAAGTACCACCATTTCTTTATCCATTTTTCTCTTTCCTGGGATATTGAAGGTGTACCGAAGCGGAGGTTCTTGGAAACAGAGCAGCTGTAAACTTTAGGGTGCCTGTGTCTTGTTGATTTTTAGATTTCCCAATTTATACACCCATGAGTGGAAGTACCCTATGCTCTCTATGCTGTGTTTATTACTTGTTGCAGGACACACCGTACTCTTCTCCAGAGTGCCTGTTGGCAATTTACATCCCGCCCATCAGCGTAGTAAGGCTGCCATGTCTCCATGGCCTGTCCTGCTTTTCTGGTTTTTACACTTTGTTCAGCATGGCCCTTTTGACCGAGGGCAAGCGAGACTTCTTTGTAGCGTTGATTTGCACTTCCGGCTTGCTTGGTGGGCCAAAAAGGGCGTATGCGTTTTTTCCTGAATATATTCAGGAAAAAACGCATACGCCCTTTTTGGCCAAGGGCATCATTGTCAACGTTTTGCCGCTTTTCATGTGCTTTAAAGGCGAGTCGAATCTACCTCCTGAAATCTGTTTCCTGCAAATCTGCCTTGCTTTCAAATCCTCTTCGTTGCCTTCCCTCAATATATTTGTGGACGAGAGTTCTCATTTATAACTCTGCACGTTTGTGAATTGCAGTGCCCCTGAGCTCCATTTGTCTCCTCGCTTTTTTGGGAGCTGGCCGCAAAAGCGCAGGATTGCTTCAGGCCCTATTTTGGTTCTGGGGGGCAGGCTGAGCCTGTGGTTCATTCTTCTTCCTGATGGGAAAATGGAGTGACCTATGCCTGTCCCAACACCTAGGGCTCGTCTCTCGTTGGTTCCCCGTCTTCACGTTCATCCTCAGGACAAATTGCAACCTGGACGAAACAGGAGGTTAAAGGTGCTGATTCTCCAAGTAGGGAGATGGTTAGTCAAGCGGCTGGAATGGCGAACCCGAGCACAAGGAGAGGAGAAATGAGGTGCGTTTTAGAAACCTTTCCCGATCTCATGGCATACCATCTTCTGGGTTTCCCATGCATGTTTTGATGTAGGAAGATTCCCTTGTACCTGGAGATTTGAGACCCATGGGGTGGGGACCCCGCGGTATTACTTTAACGTATCTGCATTTGCTCACCCAACCTCACCAATCCTCTCAGCCCCAAGAGTGTCCAGCCTTATGTCTCATCCAGCTGTGGGTCTAGATATGGTCAATCCAGGTTGCATCAGAGACCCTGAACGGATTTTGTAAGAATTTCTCTCTCTTTTACTGTCTTTGCTTTGTGGGTTTTTTAAAGTAATTTATGTTTAGAATCGGGCTTGGCTGCTTTTCCCTGCTGTGTTGATGCCGCTTTACACCCTCTTGATTCACTTGCAGAGAGATATCGATACATAGGTTTTCAGATTCTTACTAGTCAGATATATTCTTGTGTGGTGACTAGGGTGTGTTGAGTCCAGTTCACTGAGCAGGGAGTAGGCCTTGTCTATTACATATTTGGCTTATGGAGCGGTCTCTGAGCTAATTTGAAACCCTTGTTTTATGCATCACCCCACCTCACCTTTCCGGTTAAGCAGCCATAGTGTGTCTTCTAAAGGTGTGACTCTGTTCTGTTTTGTAATTCAGTTCAAGTGTAGCGATTTTGACATTCCCTCTATAAGCGATATCTTAGGATAAGTGTCTTTTTCTGTGTGACTTATTTCACTTAGAATCATCGTACCTAAACCCACTCATCATGCTGCTAACTAGCCTTATGACATTGATTTCATGGCTGAGTGATATTCCATTGTGCCAAGTACCACCATTTCTTTATCCATTTTTCTCTTTCCTGGGATATTGAAGGTGTACCGAAGCGGAGGTTCTTGGCAACAGAGCAGCCGTAAAGTTTGGGGTGCCTGTGTCTTGTTGATTTTTAGTTTTCCCAATTTATACACCCATGAGTGGAAGTGCCCTATGCTCTCTACGCTGTGTTTATTACTTGTTTCAAGACACACCGTACCCTTCTCCAGAGTGCCTGTTGGCAATTTACATCCCGCCCATCAGCGTAGTAAGGCTGCCATGTCTCCATGGCCTGTCCTGCTTTTCTGGTTTTTACACTTTGTTCAGCATGGCCCTTTTGACCGAGGGCAAGCGAGACTTGTTTGTAGCGCTGATTTGCACTTCCGGCTTGCTTGGTTGGCCAAAAAGGGCGTATGCGTTTTTTCCTGAATATATTCAGGAAAAAACGCATACGCCCTTTTTGGCCAAGGGCATCATTGTCAACGTTTTGCCGCTTTTCATGTGCTTTAAAGGCGAGTCGAATCTACCTCCTGAAATCTGTTTCCTGCAAATCTGCCTTGCTTTCAAATCCTCTTCGTCGCCTTCCCTCAATATATTTGTGGACGAGTGTTCTCATTTATAACTCTGCACGTTTGTGAATTGCAGTGCCCCTGAGCTCCATTTGTCTCCTCGCTTTTTTGGGAGCTGGCCGCAAAAGCGCAGGATTGCTTCAGGCCCTATTTTGGTTCTGGGGGGCAGGCTGAGCCTGTGGTTCATTCTTCTTCCTGATGGGAAAATGGAGTGACCTGTGCCTGTCCCAACACCTAGGGCTAGTCTCTCGTTGGTTCCCCGTCTTCCCGTTCATCCTCAGGACAAATTGCAACCTGGACGAAACAGGAGGTTAAAGGTGCTGATTCTCCAAGTAGGGAGATGGTTAGTCAAGCGGCTGGAATGGCGAACCCGAGCACAAGGAGAGGAGAAATGAGGTGCGTTTTAGAAACCTTTCCCGATCTCACGGCATACCATATTCTGGGTTTCCCATGCATGTTTTGATGTAGGAAGATTCCCTTGTACCTGGAGATTTGAGACCCATGGGGTGGGTACCCCGCGGTATTACTTTAAACTATCTGCATTTGCTCACCCAACCTCACCAATCCTCTCAGCCCCAAGAGTGTCCAGCCTTATGTCTCATCCAGCTGTGGGTCTAGATATGGTCAATCCAGGTTGCATCAGAGACCCTGAACGGATTTTGTAAGAATTTCTCTCTCTTTCACTGTCTTTGCTTTGTGGGTTTTTTAAAGTAATGTATGTTTAGAATGGGGTTTGGCTGCTTTTCCCTGCTGTGTTTATGCCGCTTTACACCCTCTTGATTCACTTGCAGAGAGATATCAATACATAGGTTTTCAGATTCATACTAGTCAGATATATTCTTGTGCGGTGACTAGGGTGTGTTGAGTCCAGTTCACTGAGCAGGGAGTAGGCCTTGTCTATTACATATTTGGCTTATGGAGTGGTGTCTGAGCTAATTTCAAACCCTTGTTTTATGCATCACCCCACCTCACCTTTCCGGTTAAGCAGCCATAGTGTGTCTTCTAAAGGTGTGCCTCTGTTCTGTTTTGTAATTCAGTTCAAGTGTAGCGATTTTGACATTCCCTCTCTAAGCGATATCTCAGGATAAGTGCCTTTTTCTGTGTGACTTATTTCACTTAGAATCATCGTACCTAAATCCACTCATCATGCTGCTAACTAGCCTTATGACATTGATTTCATGGCTGAGTGATATTCCATTGTGCCAAGTACCACCATTTGTTTATCCATTTTTCTCTTTCCTGGGATATTGAAGGTGTACAGATGTGGAGGTTCTTGGAAACAGAGCAGCCGTAAAGTTTGGGGTGCCTGTGTCTTGTTGATTTTTAGTTTTCCCAATTTATACGCCCATGAGTGGAAGTGCCCTATGCTCTCTACGCTGTGTTTATTACTTGTTTCAGGACACACCGTACTCATCTCCAGAGTGCCTGTTGGCAATTTACATCCCGCCCATCAGCGTAGCAAGGCTCCCATGTCTCCATGGCCTGTCCTGCTTTTCTGGTTTTTACACTTTGTTCAGCATGGCCCTTTTGACCGAGGGCAAGCGAGACTTCTTTGTAGCGCTGATTTGCCCTTCTGGCTTGCTTGGTTGGCCAAAAAGGGCGTATGCGTTTTTTCCTGAATATATTCAGGAAAAAACGCATACGCCCTTTTTGGCCAAGGGCATCATTGTCAACGTTTTGCCGCTTTTCATGTGCTTTAAAGGCGAGTCGAATCTACCTCCTGAAATCTGTTTCCTGCAAATCTGCCTTGCTTTCAAATCCTCTTCGTTGCCTTCCTTCAATATATTTGTGGACGAGAGTTCTTATTTATAACTCTGCACGTTTGTGAATTGCAGTGCCCCTGAGCTCCATTTGTCTCCTCGCTTTTTTGGGAGCTGGCCGCAAAAGCGCAGGATTGCTTCAGGCCCTATTTTGGTTCTGGGGGGCAGGCTGAGCCTGTGGTTCATTCTTCTTCCTGATGGGAAAATGGAGTGACCTATGCCTGTCCCAACACCTAGGTCTCGTCTCTCGTTGGTTCCCCGTCTTCCCGTTTATCCTCAGGACAAATTGCAACCTGTACAATCAGGAGGTTAAAGGTGCTGATTCTCCAAGTAGGGAGATGGTTAGTCAAGCAGCTGGAATGGTGAACCCGAGCACAAGGAGAGGAGAAATGAGGTGCATTTTAGAAACCTTTCCCGATCTCATGGCATACCATCTTCTGGGTTTCCCATGCATGTTTTGATGTAGGAAGATGCCCTTGTACCTGGAGATTTGAGACCCATGGGGTGTGTTCCCCGCAGTGTTACTTTAAAGTATCTGCGTTTGCTCACCCAACCTCACCAATCCTCTCAGCCCCAAGAGTGTCCAGCCTTATGTCTCATCCAGCTGTGGGTCTAGATATGGTCAATCCAGGTTGCATCAGAGACCCTGAACGGATTTTGTAAGAATTTCTCTCTCTTTCACTGTCTTTGTTTTGTGGGTTTTTTTAAGTAATGTATGTTTAGAATCGGGCTTGGCTGCTTTTCCCTGCTGTGTTGATGCCGCTTTACACCCTCTTGATTCACTTGCAGAGAGATATCGATACATAGGTTTTCAGATTCTTACTAGTCAGATATATTCTTGTGTGGTGACTAGGGTGTGTTGAGTCCAGTTCACTGAGCAGGGAGTAGGCCTTGTCTATTACATATTTGGCTTATGGAGCGGTCTCTGAGCTAATTTGAAACCCTTGTTTTATGCATCACCCCACCTCACCTTTCCCGTTAAGCAGCCATAGTGTGTCTTCTAAAGGTGTGACTCTGTTCTGTTTTGTAATTCAGTTCAAGTGTAGCGATTTTGACATTCCCTCTATAAGCGATATCTTAGGATAAGTGTCTTTTTCTGTGTGACTTATTTCACTTAGAATCATCGTACCTAAATCCACTCATCATGCTGCTAACTAGCCTTATGACATTGATTTCATGGCTGAGTGATATTCCATTGTGCCAAGTACCACCATTTCTTTATCCATTTTTCTCTTTCCTGGGATATTGAAGGTGTACCGAAGCGGAGGTTCTTGTAAACAGAGCAGCCGTAAACTTTAGGGTGCCTGTGTCTTGTTGATTTTTAGTTTTCCCCATTTATACACCCATGAGTGGAAGTGCCCTATGCTCTCTACGCTGTGTTTATTACTTGTTTGAGGACACACCGTACTCTTCTCCAGAGTGCCTGTTGGCAATTTATATCCCGCCCATCAGCGTAGTAAGGCTGCCATGTCTCCATGGCCTGTCCTGCTTTTCTGGTTTTTACACTTTGTTCAGCATGGCCCTTTTGACCGAGGGCAAGCGAGACTTCTTTGTAGCGTTGATTTGCACTTCCGGCTTGCTTGGTTGGCCAAAAAGGGCGTATGCGTTTTTTCCTGAATATATTCAGGAAAAAACGCATACGCCCTTTTTGGCCAAGGGCATCATTGTCAACGTTTTGCCGCTTTTCATGTGCTTTAAAGGCGAGTCGAATCTACCTCCTGAAATCTGTTTCCTGCAAATCTGCCTTGCTTTCAAATCCTCTTCGTTGCCTTCCCTCAATATATTTGTGGACGAGAGTTCTCATTTATAACTCTGCACGTTTGTGAATTGCAGTGCCCCTGAGCTCCATTTGTCTCCTCGCTTTTTTGGGAGCTGGCCGCAAAAGCGCAGGATTGCTTCAGGCCCTATTTTGGTTCTGGGGGGCAGGCTGAGCCTGTGGTTCATTCTTCTTCCTGATGGGAAAATGGAGTGACCTGTGCCTGTCCCAACACCTAGGGCTAGTCTCTCGTTGGTTCCCCGTCTTCCCGTTCATCCTCAGGACAAATTGCAACCTGGACGAAACAGGAGGTTAAAGGTGCTGATTCTCCAAGTAGGGAGATGGTTAGTCAAGTGGCTGGAATGGCGAACCCGAGCACAAGGAGAGGAGAAATGAGGTGCGTTTTAGAAACCATTCCCGATATCATGGCATACCATCTTCTGGGTTTCCCATGCATGTTTTGATGTAGGAAGATTCCCTTGTACCTGGAGATTTGAGACCCATGGGGTGGGTACCCCGCGGTATTACTTTAAAGTATCTGCATTTGCTCACCCAACCTCACCAATCCTCTCAGCCCCAAGAGTGTCCAGCCTTATGTCTCATCCAGCTGTGGGTCTAGATATGGTCAATCCAGGTTGCATCAGAGACCCTGAACGGATTTTGTAAGAATTTCTCTCTCTTTCACTGTCTTTGCTTTGTGGGTTTTTTAAAGTAATGTATGTTTAGAATGGGGTTTGGCTGCTTTTCCCTGCTCTGTTTATGCCGCTTTACACCCTCTTGATTCACTTGCAGAGAGATATCAATACATAGGTTTTCAGATTCATACTAGTCAGATATATTCTTGTGCGGTGACTAGGGGGTGTTGAGTCCAGTTCACTGAGCAGGGAGTA